>NC_052065.1:62871075-63471075 GCF_903992535.2 Arvicola amphibius
ATGAAAAAAATCAAAGACACAAATAAATAGTATTTTATGCTCATTGGATAGAAGAATTAATATTGTCAAAATGTTCACACTGCCCAAAGTAATATACATATTCAACAAAATTGTTTTGAAATTTCCACTGATACTTGTCACAGAAAATAGATCACAAAAGATTCTGAATAGTTAAAGCAATTTTGAGAAGGAACAAGCTTGGAGGCATTACACTTTTTGTCTCCAAATCATAGAACATTCTATAGTAACCAAAATAGTAAAATAATATAATAAAACCAGATATGCAGACCAATGGAACAGAATAGAGAAACTACACACACACAGACACACACACACACACACACACAAACACACACACACATACACGGTCAACTGGTCTGACAATAATACCAAGAATACATAATTAGAAAATGAAAATCTCTTCTATAAATGATACTGATAAGGCTGGAAATGCACCAGAGAATAAAATTAGGGCTGGAGGCATAGCTTAATGACAGAGTATTCGCCCACCATGTATTCAATCTCAAACACTGAGAAAAAGGGAAATTTGATCATCAACTTATACCATATATAACATTAACTTGAAATAGATTAAAGCATTAACTGTAAAATCTAAAGATTCTAAGAGAAAGGATGGGGAGGGGGAAGATCTTTAATGTTGGTCTTGGCAAAAAGTACAAAAGCAAAAACAAGCATGTGTGACTATTGTAACTGATCTCATATAATTCAATAGCAAAATAGAAATTATCGGATTTAAAAACCGGCAAAGGAACTCAAGAGATCTAGTTTCTTTTTTTTTCTTTTTTAAAAATTTTATTGATTTTTATTGAGCTCTACATTTTTTCTCTGCTTTCCTCCCTGCCTCGCCCCTCCCCTTCAACCCTCTCCCATGGTCCCCATGCTCCCAATTTACTCAGGAGCTTTTGTCTTTTTCTACTTCCCATGTAGATAAAATCTATGTATGTCTCTCTTAGGGTCCTCATTGTTGTCTAAGTTCTCTGGGATTGTGGTTTGTAGGCTGGTTTTCTTTGCTTTATGTTTAAAAACCACTTATGAGTGAGTACATTTGATAATTGTCTTTTTGGGTCTGGGTTACTTCACTCAAAATGATGTTTTCTAGCTCCATCCATTTGCCTGTAAATTTCAGTATGTCATTATTTTTTTCTACTGTGTAGTACTCCATTATGTAAATGTACCACATTTTCCTTATCCATTCTTTGGTCAAGGGGCATTTAGGTTGTTTCCAGGTTTTGGCTATGATGAACAAAGCTGCTATGAACATAGTTGAGCACATGTCCTTGTGGCATGATTGAGCATCCTTTGGATATATACCCAAAAGTGATATTACAAGGTCTTAAGGAAGGTTGCTTCCTAATTTTCTGAGAAATCGCCACACTGACATCCTAAAAATGGACTATGGATATTTTCCTTTGTTTAGAATGTTGGTTATAAGTTGTTATGGATAATGGTCAGGAGAAAAGTTAAACAAAAGATATCAGATTTAGAGTTCTTGCTCTTTAAAAAAAGGGGGGGGAATTGCTGTGGGACAATGGATTTACTCTATAAACATTTGTTTCTTGTACTTGTTTAATAAAATGTTGATTGGCCAGTAGATAGGCAGGAAGAATGGGCGGGGCGATCATGCAGGAAGTAGAGGTGGGGCAATGAGAATGGGAGAATTCTGGGAAGAGGATTCTGCAGTCTGAAGTCATGATCCAGACATAGAGCAAGCAAGATGTGACTGCCTTGCTGAAAAAGGTATCAAGTCACGTGGCTAACATAGACAAGAGTAATGGGCTAATATAAGTTATAAGAGTTAATAAGAAGCCTGAGCTACTAAGCCAATGAGTTTAAAACTAAAAAAAATTACAAATAGAATTGTCATATAATCCAGCAATCTTACTTTTGAGTATGAATGAAAAGAGCTATCTACACCCCAATGCTCACTGCAGCATTATTCATAACAGTCAAGACATGGAATCAACCTAAGTGTCTGTCAACAGATAGATAATAGATAGATAGACAACAAACAGGGTATATGTATGGTTTGCATACACAATGGAATGCTATTTAACCTTACAAATGAAGAAAATATTGCTATTGGCAAGAGCATGAATAACCCTGGAGGACATTTTACTAACTGAAATAAGTCAGACACAAAAAGACAAATTACCATATGCTCTCATGTCTGTAAAATCTAGAAACATTGATGCAAAGAGTAGAATAGTGGTTTCCAGGGACTGAAACGTAGGAGAAATAGGGAGATGTTGGTCAAACAGCAAAAACTTGTTATAAGGCAAGTAAGTTTTAGAGACCTAATGTATACATGGTGAATGTAGTTAATAGTTGTGTAATATATACTTACAATTTGCTAAGAACACAAATCTTAACTGATCTCACCACAAACAAGAGTAACTCTGTAAAGTAATGGATGTGCTAATTATGTTGATTGTGGTAATCATTTCACAATGTAAAAATACTTTGTATCATCACATTGTAAAACCCACGTATTTAGTTTTTGTCAATCCTCAATAAAACTGAGGAGAATAAAAGACTTAAAAAATGTAAGTTCCCAGACATTATTAATAATACCTTCCAGTTTTTTGCTTTTAACTTTATTTAATTAAATTATATAATACATTTTGATCATATTTCCCCTCCCACAATTCCTCCCAGAGCCTCTCCACCTCTCTACCCACCCACCTTTGTGTACCCTTGCTCTCTCAAAAAATCTATATATCAAAACAGATATCAAATCAAAAAACAGAAAACCAAAATCAAAATCAAACAAACATGCAAAAGACCAGAAAGTCAAAAGATGCTCAAACAAAACAAAATGAAAGAAAAAATTTACAGAAAAGAAGCTCATTTTGTGTTGCCTACCTGCCTTATTATTCAAGGACAGGCTCCTCCCTGGATAAAACTGAGTCTCCTTCAGCAGTCATTAATTGCTTGTAGTTCTTCATCTAGGCGTGTGCACTGTGAGTTTTTTCTTTTCGTTTGCTTACTTATTGACTAATGATTGGGTTTACTAGTGGCATGTATACTTTTTCATTTCTTTCTTCTAAAAATTATTTTTTAGAACTGTTGGGAGATTGCATCTAGGTGTTCACACATACTAGGAAAGCACCCTCACTCAGTTATATTCTTCACCTAATGATTCTAAAAAAAAAGAAAGGCTACTTTCTTTTGTGTGGATGTGGGAAAAAGTACACATCTCTGCTTTCTCTTTTCTAAGCAAGTCATTGCACATTACTATATCTCGAAGCCAATATGATAATCAAGTAGAGAGAGCTGAGTAGGCTTGGGCGGGGGTGGGGGTGGGGGGAGGTCCAAACGCTCAAGGTCTTTCTTTTCTCTGCTTTTCACTGGTTCCCCGCAACAGTCTGGTGCTTAGTAAGCAGTTTCTATGTATGGGAATGGCAAGTAATTGGGAGTGGGGGCCGACTGACAGTTTTAAGTACCCAACACTAGGGAGATATGCCTTGTGAGTGAACCTCTGAGAAAAGCCAGAAATTAGGTCAAATTATTTATGGGATTCCCACTAGAGGCAGGCGACTCTTAAGAAGCCTTCATGAAGAAGAAAAAGAAGGCTGGAAGTATAATATTTCTTAGATGGAATGATGGGAGAGCAATAACAAGATTGACAAGAATAACAAAAATAACAAGAAGATATGACCTTAGCATTTAGGCCTTCCACATACCAGAGTTTAGGAACACGCTGAGGTGTAGGATGTTCTGGATCAAAAGGAGCCATGTCTGTAAAGCCTGGGAGTCTGTCTTTCAGATTGTCTCAGAGTCAGGCTTCTTTTCCCAGAGCAAAGATTCTCTGTCTTGACTATATATTAGAATCACCTAGGGAGCTTTAAAAAAATAGCACCCCTCTTTTGAAGATGATGACTCACTTGGTGAGACAGGGCCAGGATGCCAGTAATTTTAATGCTCCCTAGGGAATTCTGATGGGCTTCTAAGGTTAAGGACTGCTGCTCTGGATGAGGCCTGCAGGCTCAATGTGACGCCATTTGGGCCACAGGTCAAGTGACTGGAAGTTTTTGGAGGTAAAGGGGTGGGGAATGCGCACTGGCCTCTAAACTAGGTGAAATGGATTTGGGACATTTCTGCCACTGTTCTGCTGTGTGATCCCTGTCAGGTCCCATGTCTCTCTCTGAGGCACCATGCCTCTACCAGTACGATGAAGTATCAGACTCAATGCCCTGTGAAGGTTCTTTTTTTTTTTAATATTCTGTTTTAAAATTTATTTTATTTATTCATTTGTTTGTTTATTGATTGATTTGGTTTTTATGTGCATTGGTGTTTGGCCTGCATGTGTGTCTGTGTGAGGGTGTTGGATCCCTGGAACTGGAGTTTACAGTTATAGCTGTGAGCTGCCATGTGGTTGCTGGGAATTGAACCCGGGTCCTCTGGAAGAGCAGCCAGTGCTCTTAACCGCTGAGCCATTTTTCCAGTCCAGTGAAGGTCCCTTTGAATTTCCCAACATTCCGGAATTTGCCAGGTTGGAGAAGGACCAATGAAAGCCATTGTTCCTGCTGCACAAGCAGCAAGGCTTGGCCTACAGGGAGGTGCAAATGAATTCCCACCTCCATTGGGAAGGGCTGGTCCAGGGAACTGTCTATCCAGATATCAGAATGGAAGGTTCTGAAGAAGTCTTCAGGTCCTCCTCAGTTGTGACTCCAGCAGGAAAGGTCAGGGCTCAAGTGTAGGCTCTTTATAATGGTGGTAGCATTGATAGCACCACATCTGTACAGCAGCAGCAGCAGCAGCAGCAGCAGCAGCAGCAGCAGCAGCAGCAGCAGCAGCAGCAGCAGCAGCAGCAGCAGCAGCAGGAGCAATAATGGTCTTAATTTGAAATACAGCTCTCCTATCCCATATAAGGACATCTCAAGAATATCTAGAGTTTCTGTGCTGAAAGCTCCCCAGCTGTTCTCTCTTTTCTTCCCTTTCTCTCTCTCTCTCTGGGAAGACGAAGGCTTGTATTTCAATTCACTGTTTTTCCAAGCTTAGGCCTGGCCAAGATTCTTGCCCGCCACGTTCCACTGGACGAAGGCCGAGTTGTCGCCCAGTAGGGAAGGAGTAGAGTATCTTCTCCACCTCTAATCCAACTCTTCACCTCCCTTCTCTCCACTGTCTTCCCCAATCGGTGGCCTTGTGCGACATGACAGTTTTGTCACCTGCTTTGCCCCTCTTTTACTGTTCCCTGCCCCATCCTACTTATGAATCACAGGATACAATTCACTTAAAAACAACTTCATCATGCAGTCACCCCAATTCACACATGACTGAGTATAGTCACTTACTTAAACTGGGACACTTACTGGAAAAGACTTGGTGCCCTACAGCCTACCACTGGACTGAGCACCCAGTTGTGGTGTCAAGGAAGCCATCTGGCTCATTTGATGAAGCTTCTAGGGCTAATAAATAAAAAGGTCAATGTAGTGCCTAAACAGTTGTGAAATTAAGAAAAAGATGAGTGTTTGCTTGCCTGTGTACCACCTTCATGCCTGGTGCTCTTGAATGTTAGAACAGTTTATTGGCTCACTCAAATGGAAGTTACAGATGTGGGTGATGGGAGGGAACTTGGGTTCTCTGCAAGAGCATCAAGTGCTCTTAAATGAAGTCATCTCTCCTGCCCTAGTCGTGAATCTATTAATTAATTAACTAGTTAATTAATTAATTTGAGACAGGTCTTACTATGTATCTATGACTGTCCTGGAACTCACTATCTACATCAGGCTGGTCTTGAACTCAACAGAGATCCACCTGCCTCTGTTTCCCACGTGCTGGGATTAAAGGTGTGCTCCACCATCCCTGGCCCCTAATCTTGTGGTTTTGTGAGTAGGCTTGCCTCCTTTTTCCATATAGCACACTCCTGCATATGTCACAGAACTACTCTTGGTTGCATCTTACATGGATCCCATGTCCTGGTATTTTCCTCTTCAACTTCCTTCTCCTCCTGCTCATGACCCTAGAAGGAACATGTAGGAGGAGGTACACTTTATCTTGTTCATTAACCCTTGGCCTGGAATGTCTAGACGGACCCTTACTACAGCCAGTCAGATGCTTTCCCATTCTCATTGCTTTCTCACCACTGTCAGCAAACCTCCCTCTTCTCCTCATCCAGAAGAGTGACAGGAGTATTAGAATTTTCTACTCCACATTATAGTCAATTTTGTAATAATTAAAAAATCTCACTTGTATGACCTTACACAAGGTACCTAACCCCTCAAGCTTATTACTCATCTTTAAAATAAGGATGACAATTCTTTCTCTGGAGTTAGGCCTGGAATTTCAGCTGTGTGGGAGGCTGGAGCAAGAGGTTCATAAATTCAATGACAGTTTGGGCTACATAGTGAGTTTCAGAGTCTGGCCAAGATACTGTCTTAAAAGAAAAGAAAAGAAAATTCTCTCTTTAATTTTCTCCCAGATAAAATGAGACAAAACATGTTAAAGTATATAGCATATGAAGCATATATTCATGATGATAGTTAATACTTATCAAATATTTATATGTGAAGGCAATTTAAATACTTCCTACATATTGATTCACGGCAACCACCAGCAATCCTATGCAGTAATACTATTATTATCTTGATCTTGATTAGACTGAGTAATTTCCTCCAAGGACGGTACAGCTCACTAAGTTAGAGAACTGTAGAGTGTGATTTGAACTCAGACTTTGGAGTGTTTATTTGTATGATATGTGTATGTTTATATATATATATATCTGCAATATATGTAGTAAGATATTTATGTGTGTGTGTGCCATGTGTGTTCATTACACATGGTACTGGGTTTCATAAATTTTGAGCATATAGTCCACCACACACACATCCTCTCACCTTCTTTTCTTACCCTACCCTCTCCTATTAGTCTTCTTTGCTCCCTTACGCAGTCTCACTTTTATTTTTATGTCATATACACATGATCTTATTTATCTGTACAAAATACAGGATTCATAAATGAAAGAAAACACGCTATTTGTCTTTCCAAGACTTTTAATCATTTGATTAATAATCACTAAATAAGGTTATCTCCAATTACTTCAATTTTCCTAGGAATGATATAATTCCATTCTTTATGGATAAAAATTCTATTGTGTATATATATATATATATATCATATTTTCATTATCAAGTTTTCTGATGTTAGACACCTAGGTTGGTTCCATAATTTGTTACAGCAAATAATACTGTCACAATGTTGTGTAAGGCTCTCTGTGACATGTTGACTTGAGTTCTCTGGGTAAATACCCAGTAGTATTATAGCTGGTTTATATGGTAGATCCTTCCTTAGTTTTTTAAGAAACTTCCATAATGATTTTCATGGTGGCTAGACTAATTTACATTCTTATCAACAGTGTATAAGGATACACTTTTGGCCACAATAATATCAGAATTTATCATTATTTGGGTTGTTTTCTGGGTGATTGTCAGTTTGACTGGAGGCATATGTATATTCTTACATAAAATAAAGTCTGATACAACATGAAAGGAATTAATAGACATTCAACAAGATAGACCAAGATGATCTAGAGTTGTCAGATAAAATATCACTGAAAATGCACTATAAATGATGTATTAGAATGTGAAAGATCATAGGTGAGGTCTTAACATAGTCAAAAGCCTAGAGACAGAATTATGTCTGGGAGTCTAGGGAGGAAAGTTGTACTGACGTGGGCTTGGCTGGAGTGGTGGTATCATGGTAGTAAGACAGAGGAAGGATAGATGAGAGGTCTGGAGAAATTCAAATGTCCTACTGAGAAGAGCTGTGTGAAGTTTAGATACAGCTCTTTGTGAGCTAAGGAAACTAGATTTAAGTATGGATGAAGATGGAATGGATGTGACGTGCAAGGGGATTTTTAAAAGTGAGGTCAGTGCAAGGTAAAGCATAAGAGATATAAAAGATAGTTTCTGTAGTGAAATTTAAAACAACCTGCAAAGATCTGATAATGACGCTCAATGGTAGGGCACTTGCTTAGTGTGCACAAACTCCTAAGAGTTGTACTCTTAGCAAAGATGGAGGAGAAGAAAGAGGAGAAGAAGGGGAGAAGGGGAAGGAGGAGGATGGCAGCAACCCACATAGTGGTAGGATAAGGTAGCTAGAAACTAGCATAGCATGAGCGCTATCTAAAAATGTGGGGTAATTTTAAGTTCAATGGATATCAATTTGTGTTATGTTATATTGTGGAATAATCTTTCTGTACACTGTGAAGATGTGTTGCTCTCATTAGTTTAATAAAGATCTAAATGGTCAATAGCTGGAAGGAGGAGGTTAGGCAGGACTCGAGGACAGGGAAAGAGCACTAGGATGAAGAAGGGTGCAGTTGCAAGGAGATGAGGGGAGAAGCAAGATGAACATACTGTGTTGAAAAAGGTACCGAGCCACATGGTAGAATATAGATAAGAAATATGGGTTAATTTAAGTTGTAAGGGCTAGTCAGTAACTAAAGCTAAACTACCAGTGAGCATTTATAATTAATAATAAATCTCTCTGTGGTTATTTGGGAGCTGGCTGGTGGGACAGAAAATTCCACCTACAGAGTTACCTTATTGGAAATCTAGAACTGAAATATTCAAAGTCTACTGCTCAGAGCAAAGAAGATAACTGTGTTCTCCTTTGGTCTCTGCTGTCAATGCACAAGGCTTCTAAGACTAGGATCTCACACTTTATAACCAATCTGAACTTGAGTATGTCCAGAGGAGAAAGGATCATAGACTGAAGACATTTGAAACTATGTCATGTGACCATTTGTGAAGGAAGATCTGTGTTTATTTGTATATTTATGTATATTTATACATACAGTATTTATCACCTATATGCTTTATGTATATTATATGTATGTGTCATGATAAAACATTTACATGTCTGTAACTGCTACATAAATTTAAAACTATATGTAATACTTAGAGATACTTTAAATTTCATAACAATTATTATCCCTTCTCTGTGTGACAAATTGTTCTTTTCTATTAATGCATTTTATTTTTGTTACATTGAAATTGTGACCTTTTAGTTGGGTGGTAGCTGTGCACGCCTTTAATCCCAGCACTCGGAAGACAGAGGCAGGCGGATCTCTGTGATCAAGATCAGCCTGGTCTACAGAGTTAATTCCAGGACAGCCAGGGCTGTTACACAGAGAAACTGTGTCTTGGAAAACAAAACAAAACAATTGTGATCTTTTAAATTAATTTTCTTGCCTACTAATGGGTTATAATGTATTGAAGTTTTTTTTGAGACAGTCGTATTGCATAGCTCAGGCTGGCCTGAGGTTCAACTGCCTCAGCCTCTCAAGAGATTGGATTAAAAGGTGTTTTCCACCATGTTTGGCTCTTAGAACGAACATTTTGGAAAGCCATTGTCCTAAAGAACCTTTGAAGTCCCAACATGGCATAGGCTTTCACCTATCTTTTTTTTTTTTTTTTTTTTTTTTTTTTTTGGTTTTTCGAGACAGGGTTTCTAGAGCCTGTCCTGGAACTAGCTCTTGTAGACCAGGGTGGCCTCGAACTCAGAGATCCGTCTGCCTCTGCCTCCCGAGTGCTGGGATTAAAGGCATGCGCCACCACTGCCCGGCCTAGGCTTTCACCTATCTGTACTGATTCCTGTCATTCCATAATTCAAAACTGAGGGCAATCCCATCTTACTTTGCTAGACTGGGAGTTCACAAGACTACTTCCTGTAGGAAAAGGAAGGTCTACCATTCTCCCGGCCAGCGGAGAGATGATGCTTTAGGGAAAATGTACAGTGATAGTTGTAGGAGGGTTAAGAACTGGTTGACCCCACCTCAATGCATGTCTAGTCTGGATGATGCCCGTGGGGGGGGGGGGGTTGCCAACTGTTTTCTGGTCATTGCACCATGATTTAGGAGGTCAAGCTAAAATAGTGTTCTGACAGTAGACAGGGATACTGAGTCTTTCCCTTCTTGAAATAAAGGGTCTCCTTTGGCCCTTTTTCCAACTACGGGATCCTCCAAGCCCTTTACTAACGGCAGCACATTTCTTTACTATGTAACAACATAACGCATTTGAATTGGTGCATTCCCTCCTATTTATAACAGCAGAAAAACTTAAGTATGCCAAAGGGATTTGATCAGTGCGGCAATTTACTGTCAACATCCTTCTAGGAGGCAATTGTCCCATAACAAGCAGGAAGGACCCTTGAGGGGATGACATTTCAATGCAAACAGGTACGTCTATAAAAGCGATTCTGCTTCATGCATTTCCACAGACTTCTTTTCTGGTCCATTCTTGAGCTACTTGGCCCTAAGGATCCAAAGGTTTCTGTCTAACTCTAACTAACTAATTGTCACCCTCCCATGCCACTGTATAGTCAGGCATAGGAAGGTCTAGCCGCTTTTCAGTCCTTTGTTCCTTGCTTTGAGTCAAACGCTGCAAGCCACCACAGAGGAGTCACTGGAAAAGCAATTGTAAGTCTGAGTAATCTCAGATGCAGAGGAAGAGCATCCAAAGCCGACGAAACTTCACAGACTAGTCTAAATCTGAAGTTTGAACATGGAGCCTGGCTGTGTGAGGGAAAGAGGTGTGGGTGATTCACTTCCAAACGATTGATTACAACATTTTAGGCTGAGTTCTTTTTTTGCCAGATAGATAAATATGTTCTTCCTTTCCTTACAAAGCGGCACCTGTCTCCCCTAGAAACTCAGCACATATCCATGTAGCCATTACCCAAAGCCCAGCTGCAGCCTGGCTCAGAACCCTGCAAGAACACACACAGAACAAATCTTTCTTTTTGTTACATATTTGGAATTAGAGGATCATAAATTTTCAGGACTGGAAGTTCTCTTAGCAAGATTTTTTTAAGCCTTCAAAGTTCATGTGCTTTAACCACAGAGCCCACAGCAACTCAATCCAGAGGAACAAAAGAGAAATGGCCAAGTAAGAGAGAATCTACTATCTCTGGTTTTCTATATAAGTTCTCTTTTTCATCCAAGGCAGGCTGGCCCGTGTGAACTAATATTCATATGGGTGAGACTTTAAAATCGAGATTTATGTGCTTACTTTAGGGAACAAGGATTTTGTTCTGTCATGACCGGGGAATTCCCACATCTGCAGAAGCCTACTCACTCCAACCACTACCAGAGCCCAGTGAACACTTCTTGAGAAAGGGTTTCACTATTTAGCCCAGGTTGGCTTCAATTTCACAATCCTCTTGCCTCAACCTCTGCAGTGCTGGCATTACAGGTGTGTTCGATCAATATACTTTGTATGGGGGCATCGAAAAAGAGGGTACAAGATGGGAACCTGGGTGGTTTTGCCTTTAAGCCATGAGCATGACACCCTGTCAGCCACCCCAGTGGCATGGTTGGAGGCACTGGCTTCTCTGAAATTAGTTTGATCCCAAATTAAGAGTCATGGCCATTTATTCCATCAGCACGAGCCCAATATTATCTGAGAACAAGACAAGGGTTTCTGGTCTTTTCTGGGGACAAGGCTAGAGTGGTATTTGGCACAGGAGTACGGCTCTAACTCGTGAACTACAAATATAGGAGTTCCATAAGGGACCATTCAGTTCAGCACGTAGAGACTCAGACCCAGAGAAGTGACAAAAAGTAAATATCCAAAGTTGTGGTATGTGGTAGTGGCAGACTTGGGCCTCCTAGATCAGCCAGTACTATTTCCATTGGCTTTGGGGTCTGTTAAGCCTTAATTTATTCTGCTATTATTCATTTAAGAAATATTTACTGAGTATTGTTTATGTCCTAGGTAGGCTCAGTGCTAGGCTTTGGGGCTTGTAATGGGGAAGTACAAAGTTTTTCAATAGTAATGGCTTAGGGAAGGAAGTTGGTTGGATGGAGGTGATTAGAGGTCCTGTTTTTAATGCTTGCTGGCACAGCAAGCACATGAGTTTTACTCAGATCATGTACTCATTAGTTGTGGTTTGGGGAGATGCTAAAGTTCCCTAAGCTAGATTTTGATGACACCATTGATGGAAGAAGGTTAGACCTTCCTGGTAGTCTATAGTGACCTGTTGTAAGACAAAGATCATCTCTTTATCCCCGAGGGCTGAGGGACAAGGCGTGGAGGAGTGGGCTGGGAGGAACGGGGATGGTTGTGGGCAACAGAAGGGTTAGGCAAAGAAGAAATCCTCAGATCAAAACAGCTGCCAAGCAAAAGAGTTCCCCACAACAGGATGAATCAAGACCTTTCCAGTCAGAGAAACCACAGGCTTCTGGCACTGAGCCGGTGCCAGCAGGTAACCTAGTTAGAGGGCTGTGTGGCTGAAGAAGTCAATGTTCTGAAAAACCCAATGGATGTTGCAGAGCAGAACATGAGAGTGTACCATGGAGGAGGTCATGAAAAGTAGAGCTATCAACGGCCCTGGACACACACATATGGTAAGAAAAGAAGCTGCTACTTGTGTCTGAAGTATTCAGAGTGTAGTGGAGGCAGCTTGAGCCAAGATGTGGCCCACTGAAGCTAACACAACGGGGCCAGGACATTTCTAATTACTCTGGAGGTTATCTCTTGAGCCTTTGGAGGTAAGTGAGGACTTTCTCTAAGAATAGATTCGTAATGAGATGAATGTAGGGAATGAGCATCGCTCATTAGATTCCCACCCCCAACTCTACAACTTGAGTAACTGAATTACCGTCACTCAGTGAGAAGTGAAAGGGCTCCCAGTCTCACCTGCTCCTTGAGTGGGCGAGGAAACAGAAGCATAATGGAGTAAGGGCTTAGTCTATAACCACATGGCAAGGGAACACGACACTGGTAAGGCTAGAACCCAGGTCTAATGACTATCAGCGCTTTGTCCACACTCCTGTCTTTTCTTTGACACCAAGCTCCTCTCAATGCACACAAATGAAAATTGCCAAGTCAATCGTGCCTTGCTTCCCACTAGCCTTCTTTCCATTCTGCTCCCTTGCCCCTAAAGAAAGCAGGCCAGGGATCTGGGAAGTTCTACAGACTTAAGCAGGATAAAGCGCAGTATTTGGAGAGTGATAAGCACAGCTAACATAAGGACATGAAGAAACAACTCCCGGGGGTTGTCTCAATACCTGCTAATTGACGTTTGAGGCATTTTTCAAACATGTCATTATCCTTGTACTTAAGGAGGCTGCCGGCAATAAAATAGTAGGAATGAGGCCAAAATTCTCTGAGATAACAAACAGACACCCAGTGTCAGCCTGAGCTTTGGGTAACCTGCTGCCACTAGACATTCCAGCTTTCTCAGCGCCAGAGCCGAGACCTAGCAGTAGGAGCTTTGAACAGATCTCTACCAGTACACACACTTGCAACCTTGCAACCTGCTATGCTTTGTAAAAAGGGGCCACCATATCTCTCCTGCTCAAACCCTTTGTTTCTGGAAAAAACGGAGGCAAATGGTCTAGGGATGTCCACCTGCCCAGGAAGAGCCTAGCTCCAGGGATCAAACTCAAGGACTTGGAGTCCAAAAATATTGTCTGATATGGTTTCACCGTTACAATACCCAGTTATGAAAGCATGAAAAGGCAAGTAATTGATCAAGCAACACGAGGAAATGTAATACAAGTATTCTATGTAAAGAGGGGGCTGATGGGAAAAGCAAACCTGTGTGCTTTGCTCTTATTTTCCTGTCTAATCACTTTGTCATAGGTCACGGCCTCCCTGAGCCTCAGTTTCTTCAACTAGAAAGCAATCAAAACACTCAACTTGATAAATGAACCCTTAATATCAGAATTACCCAGTGGGGTGTGTGTGTGTGTGTGTGTGTGTGTGTGTGTGATATTTGGGATTGAACCCAAAATATTGCACATGCTAACCAAGTGTCATGCTTTGAGTCACATCCTCAGCAAGTTTTGCAATTTTAAAAATTTGATACAGAGTCTAAGTTGTCCAGGCAAGTCTTTGAATTTGTGACCCTTCTGCTTCAGCCTCCTAGATAGCTGGTATTATAGACCCGTGGCACCAGGTCCAGTGCCAAATGAAATTACTTAAAATAATGAGTTGAAGGCTTTACTTCAGCAGTTCTGATTCAGTGAGTTCATCTTTAACCATAAAAACTATTTTAAGTACAATTCCTGGGTGATTCTACTGGTCAGCTGAGGTTGCTACTAGGACATCTAGTCCCTCCCCTCTATGAATCTGAGTAAAGTTTGGAATATGTACGTAGCCTTGGTAATGAACATTATCATCTCCCCTTTTTTTTCTTTTCTTTTTTCTTTCAAGACAGAGTCTGTCCTGGAACTTGCTCTGCAGACCAGGCTGGCCTCAGATTCACAGGGATCTGCCTGCCTCTGCCTCCTGAGTGCAGGATTAAAGGCATGCACCACTACTCATGGTTCCGTTTTTTTTTTTTTTTATGTAGCTACCTGCATATAACTCAGGTCTGAATATTTCCTAAAAGAAGCTATTAGGCCCCTCTGAAAACTCACCAAGACTGAAAAGGAGCATGTGGTCAGGCCCAAAGGACAACTAAGGTCTCTTGCATATTGGATAACCTTTTATTGGAATAAGCAATAACAGCCTCATGTAGGAAGAGAAGGGCAAAAGCTTATGGAGGGGTGGCACAGGAAGAGACACTCAGTGGCATGTTAGGGCAGGACCGGGTGGGGAGGAATGTATTCTTTGTTGCAAACAGTTAGGTAACTCTGCCATCCTGTCATCCTCATCCTCACCTGGGCCTTGGGCCAAAATTTGCACTTCCGACAGCAAGCAAATAGACTGAGTTCTTCTTTGGGGCATGGCTGGAACAGTAGGCTGAGCCCAGAGGCTGAGGGAGAGCTGGATCAGTCTTAGTGTCTTAGAATTCCAAGTTAAAAAGTTTTTTCTCAAACATTTTATATATATTATGTGTATATATATATACACACACACACACACACACACACACACACACACACATACATACACACATATGAGTTCACTTCGTCACCTAGGTAGGGTTTCTGTGTATGAGATAAACAAGTTTCAGTCACCATTTCCTGGATAGTTAGGTGGCAGAATCCAGTAGAACTCAGGATGCTATCTGCTGGCCCTACTCAGAGTATTATTGGCTGATGAGAGAGGAACTTGTCTCACTTGCTTGCTTTTTTCCTGAAGAGAACTGCTTTAGGTTGGGTCTGGAAACTGGCGGTGGGGAGGCCAGGCTGCCAACGGAAGGACAGGACAGATGTGTGGGAACTCTGCCCTGTCCAGCTGCACCTGGAAAACAGAGGGCGCAGATAGAGCTTTGGGAATTCCAGACTTGGTCAGAAGATGAGCTAGCGTGCAGCTCTTCCCTGGAGCTCAGAAACCTGATCCGCCCCAAGGGAAAGAAAGGAAGAAAGAATGCTTGGCCTCCACAATTCCCATAAGAATTCATAGTCAGGACAAGGAAACAGGGCCGTCATTTGCCAGGTGTCCAGGAGCAAAGTAAAGCTTGGGGCTTCCTGTGGGCCTTCTTAGGGGTATGGCCAGTAGTGAAAGCAAAAGCCAAAAATTCTGACCTTGGTTGCTAAGAACAATGATTTGGAAAACAAGTCTAAACATACCATACCTTTAAAGCAGCCTTGCAAATAAGGCCCGAAAGGATAGTATGGATCTGGCTTTAATGAACATGCCTGAAATGAAAGACAGGAACCACTAGGATACCCTTTCTTCAAGCAACATTCCACACTGCCCCATCTTTGCCCCTCACTTCATTTCAAAATGCACTTAGCAAGGACTTATGATTTATAGTGTGTGTGTGTGTGTGTGTGTGTGTGTGTGTGTGTGTGTGTGTAGTAGTGCACCTGGAAAACAGAGGGCGCAGATAGTGCTCTGGGAATTCCAGACTTGGTCAGAGGACGAACGAGAGTGCAGCTCTTCCCTGGAGCTCAGAAACTTGATCGGCCCCAAGGGAAAGAAAGGAAGAAAGAATGCTTGGCCTCCACAATTTCAATAAGACTTCATAGACAGGTGCTAAAATTCCCCCAATTTGCCTTTATGAAAACTTATGTCAACTGTTAGCTCTTCTTGCTATCCCGGATTTTCTTACAGTTCTCCGTTCAAACAGGTGCATAACTTAATTCTGTATCTCCCCTCGATCCTCATTCATCCCAGCACCCAACAAAATATGCTGTATTTAGCAAAATGGCATGAGTCTTCTCGAAGAAAATCAAAGCAATCAAAGGAGACAGAAAGGTTAACACACACTGGGATTTTTTGCTCAGTTGATAAAGTGAGGACCTAGTAAGTTTGAATCCCCAGATCCTACATGAAAAGCCAAGTGCAGTGGTGCACACTTGCAATTCCGGCAGTGAGGAGGTGAAGACAGAGAGATCTCTGGAGTTCTCATGCCAGCTGGCCTCGCCAAAGCAGTGAGCCCCAGGCTTCAGTGACAGACCCGGTGCCAAAAAGCAAGGAGGACAGCTTCTGAGTAATGACACCTTAGGCTGACCTCTGGTCTTCACATGTATGTATACACACAGGTATCTGCACACACACACATGAAGAAATTCACTGTATAGTCAGTATCTTTTTGGTCTAACACTTAACTTTCATTAGATTTACTGTCTACTTTTATTTCACTCCTGGAGACTGATGGTTATCTGAAAAGCAAATCCAGATTGTTCACCTCTCATAGACATTCAGATGAACTTCTTACCCACTTCAATGTGCGCACACAACTCAGAGCTCACTATTTATTATCTATATCACTTCTCTGAGGCCAGTTTCCTTATCCATAACAGCGGGTTAATAATAACATCGGAAGACAAGCCCCATTTTCCAGATATGTCTGTCCTACTGATTTGCATGGACAAAGGGTTGGCACTGTTCTTATAGGTGGAACAAGAAAGCCTTTCTGTACATAAAAACCTGTCAAAAATTGCTTCTGGGAAAGGTAAAAGGATCTTGTGATTGATTTGGTCACAGAGATTTCAGAAGCAGATGGACACCTAGTCCACAGAACAAACAGGGCAGGGAGACAGGATATTAGCCAGGCTGGGCAAATTTGAATTTTTGTGTGTACAGAAGGCCAGGCAGGTAGCAGAACATATTCACAGCCGCAGCTCCTCCCAAGAGAGGAATACGGCAGGGCTCACCAAATACGCCTGAGCCATTCTCTCACCTGATCCTCTAACCATGTAACACAGATCTAAATGTTTCATGCCTTTAAGTGCAGGCTGGTGTTTGGGCCTGTGAGATGGCTCAGTGGATAAAGGCACTTTCTGCTAAGCCTGATGACCCAAGTTAGATCTCCGGGACCCACATAGTGGAAGAAAAAGCCCACAAAATTCCTGAAACTTGTCCTCTGACCTTCAGACATGTGCCTACTCCCCACAAAAAAATGTGAAAAAGACTAATTTGTACCAATTAGTACAATTGAGGGAGTTGATGTGCAGGGTAGTAAAGCCCACAGGGAGCAGCATGCAGAAGAGTGGCAGGACTCAGTTTTTTTTTGCATGGATATGTGGACATGCATGCACATGTGTACACATGTATATGAAGGCCTGGGGTAGATACAAGTCTTTTTTATTGCTCTCCACTTATTTATTGTGTCAGGGACTCTAGCTGAACCTGGGCCTCCCCAATTCTGCCTAGTCTAGCTTGCGGGCTTGTCCCAGGGAATCTCTTGGGGCATGAAGAAGTGAGGGAGCTGAGTTAGTGCCCCAGAGCAATTCCAAATAAGCTGATTAGGAGACATTCCCCCAGTCTACTGGTGTAGAGGCATTACACATGGGGAGACCCAACAGGACAGAGAAGAGTGACAGAACACAGTCAAGTGACCCAAGCTGCTGGGGTTAATAGGCAAGGATTGTTATAGAGCTGGCTGACCTCTACGCTGTCAGAGCTTCTTTAGGAGTTATTTGAAAGCTGGAGGCTGTGGCTCAGTGGTAGAGAATGTGTCCAGCATGCTCAAAACCCCAGGTTTTAATACCCAGTACTAGAGAGAAATGGAAAGAGAGGAAGGGGGAGAGAGGGAGGGAGAAAGTAAGGAAGAGAGGGAAGGAGGGAGACAGAAAGAGAGAGAAGACTGTCTAGAAGCATATACTGGTATCCACAGAGGAGCAGGAAGAGGCGACTCATGAGAGGCAACAGGACTGTGTCTGAATCCTGGCTTTACTGTAAGTGCTAGCACCGGACCTTGGATAAATGACCTAACATTTCTGCTCCTCAATACCCTTATGTGGAAAATATTGGAGTGAGAAGCATCCCCTACAGAGTTATTTTGAGGATTAAGTGAGATAATCCTTGGAAAAAATTTTAACATAATGCCTGGCATGCAGTAGGCTATCAATATTTTTTTTTAGTCAAAAAGTTGCAGTTGAATTCCCACTCTGCCTTTATTAGTGATTTCACTTTAATCACATCAGTGGTAATTATTTCTTAGAGTGTCTTTACAAGGTTATGGCAGGTCCTCAGTGATTAATTCATATATGTAAACATCTAGCTTGATGTTAGGGACACAGTAAACGCCCAGTGCCTACTGGCTGACTCTGAACTGGAGTATCTCTAGGATGTAAACCTTGAACAGTTTTTCCAGACCTTTGCTGCAGTATCCCATAGTCTTGCCCCATCCTTTGTGCAGGAGACTGAAAACTTGAGCAGGCTCAGTTTGCTCAGATGAGAACTGATCCATGGCTTGGTGGTTTGGCTTCTTTATTATGGGGCTATCCTCACTCGCATGGCCAATTACTTTCTCAGATACAGATCAAACAATTCAGGCCTAATGAGGCGGTTACCCACCCATTCCCTGGAGCATACATCCCTAACCCTGTTGGAAAATCTATAGCATTTCTCTATAGGGTGAAAGTACAGGAATAAGATCAGGGTCAAGGGGAGAAAGACTGGCCTGTCTCCAATGCTGGACTGGGAAAATGCCTAGCAAATGTCTAGCCTGAATCCTGTGAAGACTTTCAGTAGCTCTCTCCTGGAGACCAAGGGATGTCTCTAAGGCAAATGACAACTGTTGAGGGATGAGAAGGATGACATCAAATGATATTCAAAGCTTTCATTGCTTAACAGTATCCTTCAGAGAAACAGGTCCAAGGGAACCAGGCATCAGTTAAATATTCCCCTGGCACCCAAGCCTCGTCTTTCATGCACTTTGAAGTGACTTAAGAAGCTTCTTTTTGCACTTGCCAAGTACCCATTGTTTGCAAAACCTTTAAGAAATAACTGGGCTTTCATTTCAATGCATATGGATTGGCATCTGACACCCAATCAGGATTACTGTGACTGTTGCCAGTCAACCCTTTACCATTGCCAAGCAAGTGATAGAAGTGTATAAATCTTATTTCCCATGCTTTGGTTTCCTCACACATAAGATGGCAGTGGACTATGTGCCTGTTGTCTTGAAACTGAGTCTGCAATTCAGTGAAGGATTAGCTATCTTTCATGTGCACACATGCACAAATATTTATCCACTCTTACTATATCCGTGTTCACACACACACACACACATACAGAGAGAGAGAGAGAGAGAGAGAGAGAGAGAGAGAGAGAGAGAGAGAGAGAGAGAGAGAGAGAGAGAGAGAGATGCTTACATTCTCACTCATATTCATATAAATTTATCCTGGACATATAATGCACAAAACCACACAGACTCACACACACAGACACACAGACACACACACACACACACACACACACACACACGCACGCATGCACACACGCACATAAATATTCACCCAAACGTGCACTCACATTCTCAAGGCACCTTGTGAGGAGCCCTTATGGTGTTCTCTTTCTCAGAAAACTGTAACAAACACATCCTAATTTCTAGAATGAATGCACATTTTGGGCTTCCTGTGACAATCCTTTTTTATTCCTATCATTCCATAAAAATAGCACCCCAGTTTTGATAGTAAGGATATGATAACCCTACTTATACCCCTATCACTATAGCCTCGGGCCTGGTCCCTTCATGAAAGACTACCTTATTCACTAATCATGTTTACCTCTTCAACTCCACCACGACGGATTCGCTTTAGTGTTTCAAGCAAGCAAATAAGCAAAGCAGTTTGTGGGTCCACATCCCACAGACTGAGGGAAGGGTGGGATGTTCTACCATTTGACTTGAAAGGTATCCAGCCACTGAATTTTAGTTCAAAGTAGGTACTAGCCTTCCTCCTTTTGATCTGCTCATTACTAATTCTCCAGTTATGCGCTTTCTGCCCCTCATCCCCACCACTCTCACTTCCCCAATGTTCTCCCTTCCCCTTCCTTTTCCTTTCCCTCCTTCCCCTTAAAGCTTTATGCTCTGATGATATGCTTCAGGCTCTCTCTGAAGCCAATCTCCTCTATGGTACCACATCCCGATACCTTATTCTCAGAGAGCTTTGGAACCAGAAGTAACCAAAGGGGGTCACAGGAGGGAAGATAGGCAGGGGAGAAAGAGGAAAACAGGGAGTGAGTGAGATTCAATTACCTTTAGGTTCTGTGACTAATTTTCATTAGGATTACTGCCTAAAATTTCTTTTAGCTTCAGGGCGGTTGGGCCAGTGACTATTCCTGTGGCTGGATTAAGTGTGTTTTGAAAAAAAACTCTGAAAATGTTGTCAGCTATTTGCAAACATGGCTATAAATACATTGTGCAGGAAGGAGTTGCAGAGCTATTCCCAGAGCAACTGGGCAGGACCCATGCTCTCCAGCCATGTGGATACCACACAGTGCAGTGTGAGTTTTAGCAGCAGCTGTGCTAACGTGCAAACAAGATGGAGGCCAGGAAGAAGTCCCAGCAAGGGCAAAAGAGGAACTATCAGGATGAAGTGGGGGAGTTTAGGAGGAGCGTCTTTTTTGGACTCCTAGAAGACAAGTCTAGAGAGAAGTGGAATGTTTTGAGCTGCTCATTTCACAGCTACGAGGCTGGACATATGTGCACAGTTTTTTTTGGGGTGGGGGGAGGGACTATGAACTTTTAATGGTCAATGTCATGAATTCAAGCTTGAAATCAGATATGTATGCATAATTTTATACATAAATGGGGCTGCTTATACATGCATGCATTGTGGGTAAAGTCTCAGTCCACTTATACCCACATGAGTACATATGTAAATCTGAAGATTAATTTACTAATATGACCATGATAATAATTCATGTAGAAGGTAGGAAGAACTTTCCAAAGAGTTATCACATTTATTCTATCATGTGAACTTTATCACACAGCTGAGAGGCAGGGATTACAACTTCTATTGCTCCGTTTTTCTACAGAGAAGGAAAGTGAGACTCAGACTTGGCCAAGATTGTAGATCTGGTAAACAGTAAAGTCAGGGCTCCAACAAAGACTACTTGATGTCAAATCTTGTGCCACTTAGAATGTAGAGAAGTGAGACAAAGAAGAGTTCAACTCTGGGAACGCCATTGTAAGCTCCCATCCCAAGGCATCTTTTATTTCAGTGTCAGACTAAGACCATAAAACAACAACAAAAACAACTACAACAACAACAAAAACGGGGGCCTCAAGGCCAGTGCTAATCTCTGTTGAGCCATGGCCTGGAATGTAGCCTTGGGGTTTCTATCCCTGCCTGGGGTACCAGCCAAGTCCATGCATGGGACATAGGTAAGCCACAACTTTCTTCAGCCCTGTTCATTGGTGATATCCTGGAAGCCATGGGTGATTTCTTCAGGTTAGAGGCTGGAACAATAGATTTGTTTCCTCCTTATTCTCTCCTGTGACTGCGTGTGTATCTATCTTTCCTTTTCTACAAGGCGTAGGCTCACAACATCCGGTCTGACCGGTTCCACCTGAGTATTCCATGTTTGAGACATTTTATGAAAAGGGCAGATAGCACAGGCCTAAATGTGAGTGGTGCCATCACCAGGCAAGACAGCAAATGAAGGTTTCTATACCTCCCTTACCTGTGATACCATATCTCTCCATCTGTTTAGTTAGCAGGCCTATCGAAATTCTAGTTTTTGTTTGAGCTATTCTTCCCATAAGCAGAGTGTAGGTCAAAGCAAAATACAAAACAAAACAAGAACACAACAACAACCCCCCCCCTCCAAGCCAAACCATTTTGACTCTTCAAGCCTGCAATTATCTTATTGTTCACTTGGGTTGTTAGAACCTGATGATGCACAGAGCAACACAGAGGCTGATAACAATGTCAGTCTTTCTAAGATCACTGACTTGAAGCCCCTGGGATAGTCAGAGCTGTGAGAGGTTGGTCTACCAGTTATCTGGAGGCCAAGGATCCTCACCATTCTTCTCTCTCATCCCAACTCTACACCAGGATTTTACTTTGGTAATATTTAGAGTTTCCTGCCAGGTTTTTATTGAGACTTCCAGGTATATGTTCTCCACTGCTCCCAGAAGATAATCATCTTTCCAAGTACTATATGGGAGGTCCCGACCAGCAAAGAATTCATGAGGCTTGGCAGGATAAGCTCATGGGAACAGGATACAGAGCAGCCTGCTGTGGATGGAACTGCTTGGGTGGAGAACTGCTGTGTGTAGCTGTGTAGGCCACTCAAGATCATTGATTCTTTCCAGAACTAGCAAAACTGGTGTGGGATGATGCCACATGAGAACCGAGCATAATATGAGGTGTCAATGAGTTGTCCATGAAGAAATAATCGAAATAATCCAAATATCCAAATAAGAAAAGTAGACATTTATCAATTGTACTTCCAGCATTTCACAGTCTAAATTGGAAAGGTATAGATCTACTCTGCCCACCCCCAGCAATTAACAGTCTAAAAATAGGCCTTAGGGACTCTGAAGGTCCTAATCTCATCCTGGGGCTTGGGCAACATGGGAGCAGTCCAGCTGGTCCTTTAACAATTCACCCAATCTCCAATTCTTGACCATAATTGGGGCAACCTGGGACATATTTCTCTCTTTCTTTCTTTCTTTCTTTCTTTCTTTCTTTCTTTCTTTCTTTCTTTCTTTCTTTCCTTCCTTCCTTCCTTCCTTCCTTCCTTCCTTCCTTTCTTTCTTTTTTGTTTTTTTGAGACAGCATTTCTCTGTAACTTTGGAGCCTGCCCTGAAACTAGCGCTTGTAGACCAAGCTTGCCTCGAACTCACAGAAATCTGCCTGCCTCTGCCTCCCAAGTGTTGAGATTAAAGATGTGTGCTACTACTGCCCAGCTCCACATTTACTCTTTCAGGCCACACTATGTAGATTCACGAATCATAGACTATTAGATGACAAGAACAACAAACAATTATATATCTCCTGCAATATGTCAGATGCTGTTCTAAACCAGTTTAAAAATGCTTGTCACAACCATATGTCGTGAGTGATTTTGTCCTTGTTTTTTTTTTTCCAATCAGGAAAATAGCAGTGCAGAGAAGTTAAATACAGTGTGCAAGGACAAACAGATAGTGAATAGTGAATTCGGGGTTTATCTAAACAGTTTGGCTGCATGTCAATACTGATTTAAGCTGGCTCTATAAAAGGGTCCCCCCCACACACATAACACAAACTTTTTTTAAATAATAAAACCATCGTGATATCTGGAAAGCAATATTCTTGTTTATTTGTTTGTTTGTTTAGATTTATTGATTTTGTTTTATGTGTTTTGCTTGCACATATGTCTGTTCACCATGAGTATATATTAAGGGGCAGAAGAGGGCACTGCCTTGTAACTGGAGTTACAGATTGTTGTGAACTACCATGTGGAAGCTGGAAACTGTAAGAGTAACAAGTGATCTCAACCACTGAGTCATTTCTCTAACCCCTGGAAAGTGGTCTTAGAGCAGAGGTTATTCAGGAAATATTTCCTACAATGCTAATTCAGTATGTCATTATTGATTCTAGCAAATGCCAACTGTGCATTGAGGTATTTTCTCACTTGCACGAGTATCCACATATGCATATACATGTACAGTCTTCTCTGGTTTCTCTTTAAAAATTATTACATTTATTTATTTATTCATTTTTGTGTTTGTGTGTGTGTGCATATGTGCACATGCATTTGCTGTCTTGCCATGATATGTGTGGAAATCAAAGGATAACACAGGAAATAAGTTCTCTCCTTCCATTATGTAGGTCTTGAGGGTGGAACTTAAGATTGCTGGGCTTGGGGGGCTGGGTGGGGGGAAGGTGGGGAGAGCGGAAGAAGCAAAGGGAGTGGGAACTGGGTTAGGTATGTAAAATGAGAAAAGGTTGTTTTTAGAAAATAAATTTAATAATAATAACAAAAATAAATTTTAAAAAAAGGAAGGAAGAAAGAAAAGAAGCCATAAATTTGGGTTGGTTGAAAGAAATTGAGTCTCAAAAGCCTTTGGGGAAGGTTTAATATGATCAGAACACATTTCAAAAAATTCTCAAAGAAATAATAAACATATTTTATTTTATTTGTGCTTAGCACATGTTGTAAGCGGTGCCTGTGGATGTCAGGAAAGGGATTCGGATCCACTAAGGACTGGTAAGTGGTTGTGAGCCACCCTGTGGGTGCTAACAAATGAACACAGGCAACCAACACTCTTACCATTTAAGATATATCTTCAACCCCATAAATATATACTTTTCTTTTAATAAAAATTGTTCTGTTTTCACTAAAAGATTGCTGGGCTTGGTGGCAAGTGTTCTTACATACTAAACCATCTTGCAATCCCTCTTTACTTCACTTGATGGAATTCTTCAAGGATATAGGATTGAGACTATGTGATAGTTACTCAAATCTGTGAGACCATCTTTTTATTTTCATCAAAGTATTTCTTTTGTTCACCACTTCACCATGCCCATGATCATGCCCAAGGTCTCCGTGGGAAGCTGTGCATTGGTCCACATTTCTCATTTCATAAGGAGAAAAAAATTGAAGCCCGGAAAGGAACAGCGGCTTAGCAAGGTCACAAAGCACTCACTAACAGATCTCCCCTCCCCTCCCCTCCCCTCCCCTCCTCTTCACCCATTTTTTTCCTTTTCCCTCCCCTTCCCCCTTTCTCCTCACTGGTGACAGTATTTTTCTGGATCCCAGCCACAAGATCTTAGTTATGCCAGAATCTTTCCTTCCATAACTCTTGTTTCAATGCCTTTACTGGCACGACTCCTGATTGCTTCTTTTGTCATACTACATATATTGCTTCTTACTCATACACTTCAAAAAGATTTATTTGTTTAGTTACAATTTTTGTAATTTGTTTTGCCTGAACCTATGTCTGTGCACTACATGCATGCCCGGTGCCTGAGGAAGAGGTGAGACTCCATGTCAGTGCTGGGAATCAAACTGGGGTCCTTTAAAAGAACACATGCCCTTAACCACTGAGCCAACTCTCCAGCCCCTTAACCATACACTTAAACTTTATACTGTTACCGAGTTTAGCAAAATTTCTGTTGCAGCTTTCTGAAAAATCCTGCATTTTTACTCCTGTGGAACATGCAATTGGGAGACTTGGATTAGAACCACTGTCTACTCTCAGCTCTGTTAAATATTTGCCCTCAGTCTGCTGTCTATTTATTTGCCCCTAGAAAAGGGGAACAAATTCCCCACAGTCCTTCCATACAATAAAATTCCCCCTAGTAGATATGAATCCTACTAAGTTGCCATTTACTAGATCCCATCAATGTAGTGCTCGATGTGACCAAGGACGCTGTTACATGATGAACTTAAATGATTTCATGTAATTGTCTGTTCCAAGGATTTAGAAAAACTGAGATGTTAACCTACAATGTGCCCAGTAAGAGATGACTGTTGTAACTCAATAGGATTCTTTTCTCCTGGGACTCACAGGATCTGGAGACCATTTGGGACCTGGGCTGAGTGTCTGAGAGCTTCTGCCACTATGCTCTTCTTGGCCCCAGAGTGTTTAGGAAAAAATGTCTGGGCCGCTGACCCAGACAAGCAGGTGGTGTGGCCAGACTGCTGTGCCACAAGCCGTTTTCAAGCATCTCTTTTTGTGACCCAATGCCCAGACATCCCCCCCCCCCACCCTGTGCCCTACTTTCCAAATGTCCTCAGTAGTTTTTCTTTCCCTATCCTTCTCCCCCACCCCATTCTACCTGTTGGGTAGGGCATATTGGGGAACAATGCCTCCCTGGGCTTCCAGAGAGCAACTCCCCCACAAGTAGAAACAAACAAACAAACCCAGAATTTGAGACACAACCAAATTGTTTAATTCTTGTTCTAATTTTTGTTTTGCTTTGTTTGAGACAGAGTAGTGCTATGCAGCCGAACCTGACTTTGAAAAATTGTCTAATTCTCAACTCGTATACTGTTCCCTTTGCCCAGTCCCCACATAGCTAAATCCTATGTCGTTTCAATCCTATCAGCAAGCTTCCCCTCATTCCACATTCTTTTCTCTTTGCCCATATCACCACAAGAAAATGACAACAACATTCAGTTCAGTGCACACATATTTTATATTTTTTCTACTTGGCAATAACCATAGCTATTTTGAATATTGTATCTTTTCAAAGAAATTGTAAACTTCTTAAGGGACACTTCTCTGGCTCATCTGGAGGTCATCCCAGCACACAGTAAAGACCTATTCACTTGGATTAAAGACACAATTCATGCAATTGGAAGGGAATGGATGGGGAGGTCTTGTGAGCCAGGAAAGAACCCATACTTACTTAGTAGGTGCCAAACTGTATGTTAGATGCTGAACATGTGTTGTCTCATTTAACCTCCACACCAGTGATGATGTTATTTTAGGTTTTAGAAAACTAATAAATTATCTAAGAAGTTGGACACTTTGTCCAGGAACCATATGGTAAGGCATCTGGGTCTAATGCTGCTTGATTATAAAGCCCATAGTAAAAAAAAATTGGAGACAGCTAAATGTCCATCAGTAAGACACTGATTAAATAAATTATGATATATCCATTTAATAGAAAACGATATTGCTGCAGCAAAGAATGAGGGCTTGCTTTATGGACTTAATGGTACACTTTCAAGTTTGAAGGCAAGTTAGAAGATAATGTGTATTATGGTCCGTCATTTGTACCTTGAAAGTAGGCTATATGCTCAAATGCTAGTAGAGACACAGAATTCTGCAAGGACACCCTAGGAAGCACTTGCAGCCTTGGGGAGAGAAACAGGGTAGCAGGGAGACAGAAAGGAAAGACTTTCCACTTCTGTACCTTTTAAATTTTATCCCCATCTGTTTCCACAAAGTAGCATGTGAAGAAAAGTTCAGGACAAGTAAGGAAGCATAATGCCAGTGATCGAGACGTGTGTAGCAACTCATTCATTTCACTGACTGCTCAACCGCTTTGCACACTAACCTCCACTACAAATGGGTTGATTACTCTCTCTCTCTCTCTCTCTCTCTCTCTCTCTCTCTGTGTGTGTGTGTGTGTGTATGTGTGTGCGTGTGTGTCTTTCCATATTTCCCCAATGGCTTGGTTGGGGGCAGATTGGGGACAGACCTCAGGACCGTTGTTACGCTAGGCCATTGACCTATAACTTTAGTCCTTCATTCAGTTCAGACATTTGAATAACAGAAAATCAAGATGTTTACTTGCAGTGTATTTAAAATTCTTATTTTAAAGAAGGGCTTGTGGATTGCATTTTGTTACCAGCTCTGAAAGAAAATGGTGGCACATGTATATAATTCCAGCATTTAAAGTCTGAGGCAGGAGAATCATCATGAGTTTGAGGATAGCCTGGGCTACAGAGTAAGGCCCTGTCTTAAAACAAAACAACAATAAAAGAAAAGCCATTTCCTTAGACAACTAAGTGGCCTTAGAGAAGGCTATCTCAGTGGCCACCGAAACACAAGCTCAAAACTACTACTGCAGTCCTTTCTTGTGAAGGCCACAATCCTGTGGCCCGGGGCTATCCTGTTTAAAACACAAGGAAATTGGCCCACTCAAAAGCTGATAACAAAGAAGCAAGTCTCCTTCTAAACTTAATGTCCCCTTGCCCTGACCTTCTGACCCTAAATATCCCTTTCCTTCTTCCTTACTACCTGCAAGAGAAGAGGAGGCTCCGTAAAGGGCCCTCGGGAGGAAGTGACGCTCTAACGAACTCCACCCACCATCCAACACCCCACCCCTAGCAATTCCTACTGAAAAACTCAGCCTTTGACAGAGTGAGGTTTGTGAGCTCCTGCCAAGTGTTGTAAATATTTCCACATGCCTTGTTTTCCTTGAATGTATATGGCCTGGGATCTGGCCCCTCTTCTCCTTGGGGTCTCCTAGAGCTGAGGAACAAAGAAAACACAACCAGTCCAGTTCTTAGCTTTAGGATGTCAGATCAAACTGCAGAAGGATATGGAGGGAAGATGGGGCAGAACCGGAGTGGAGAGTGAGAGGGAAGGAGGAGATATTTAGAGAAACATTTAGACAAAAGCACAATGACTTTGTTTCCAGGACCTAGACAGGGATCATAACAACAACAATGACCACGATTTACAAAGACCTTTTACAAACATACAGTCACATCCCACCCTGACAGAGCTAGCAAATTAAATACTACTTTCTGAGGGTAGCTTTGAGGCCTTTGTATGTGGGGACTGCTGAATCCTAGAAAGGCTATCTGGTTTGTTCAGGACTAAAGGATAAAGACATGACAGTTTCTCTGACACTTTGTTTTTTGGTTCAAGAATTACGATTCTAAAAAAAAAGAATTACGATTCTTTGCACATAGACTCTGGGTAGAGTGACATGCGTAGTGAGAAGATGATGCCCTGCATCACAAGACTGTCCATCCTTTGTTTACTAAGCCCTATCTTCCTCAGTCGAGGATGCCCAGAAGATGCAAGAATGAAAACACTCCACAGTAGCGTCCTGCGGTAGCTGCTCCCACAGCTGTACTATGTGTTAAGTCAGGGTAAAAAAAGCAGGATTTCTGGACTTAGACTTTTGATATAAAAATCCTGGCTTTTGCCACATGAACTTGAAAATGTTATCTCCATGCCTTGATTTATCTACAAATTGGAGGGAGTGGTGGTATCTATATGATCAAACTGTTGAGAATGAAATGAATTGGTCTATTCAAGTGTTCAAGATGGCACTTTACATAGAAATAATTGCTGGTAAATAAACATTGCTTATTAGCACTGCTATGTGACTACCATTATTAGGGTGCTCAGCATAAGTATGGAGCTAAAAGACAAAGAAATCCCACTATAAAACGCAGCAGAGGCAGGCAACTACATAGGCTCTATGCTTCATATTTTCCCCTAGTAGTAGAGGAGGGCTCCCATCTTCTACCCGGTTCTTTCATACTTGAAGGAAGGACATGGGCCAACAACAGAAGAATTCTTTTGCTTGTGAGTTCAGTAACTTGAAGAAGTGGCTGAACCCGTGACCTCCATCACATATAGACACCTTGTCAAAACGAGCTCGGCGAATTGGCCCAGATAGACATTATCCACCTAGCTTTACACACACACACACACACACACACACACACACACACACACACACACACACACAGGTCTGAGCACAGGGGTGCATGCACATAGCATTACAGCTGAGGTAAAATGGTAGGTGGGCAGATTCACAGCATATGGTAGGCAACAGTCTGTCTGGGGACTGCTTATTTAGCAACCTCTCCTGTCCCTGTTTCTGTTCAGCCTCGTAGAAACAGGTAAGCAACTGACTCAGGAACTACCCTCTCCTCTTTCTGCCCTTCTTAAAGTGCCTTTGTTCTTTTTATTCTTGAGAGTTTGCGTATTTGTTTTCTGCATTCTACAATCTCTCTAAAACCATCTGTATTTTGCTGGCAAAAAGAGAGGTGGTGGGAGTTTAACATAATATGAACCAGAACCCTGAAGCTCAACCCAATCTGGAGTTCTGGAGTCCTAGAAGATGGAGAACAATGATGTTGAGGATTTAAAGCAAAAAGTGGGGAGATTACATGAATTTTATTAAGACTCAGTTACAACATTACCTCCCGGGCTAGGCGCCTAGGGTTGTGAAAAGAGAAGGCATGGAAATGACCAAAAGTGTTTCATAGCGGCTTTTCTACCACAAAATTCCAGAGGTGATGGTTTCTGTACCCCTGAGCACTCTGTAGAATGTCACCCTTCACTCAGAGTGGAAAACCAGAGAGGGGAGAAAAGAAGAAGGAAAGAGGGCTCTCTGTAGGATCTGTATTGGTGGTCTTGAGACCCCCAATTGGAGTTGAGCTTGTGTAACACCTAAATCTCCAACTTCTTTTCTAACTAAGCCAAGAACAAGAGACGAGAGGGAAGAACATGGGGGAGGGAGGGAGGAGGCATATTTAGAAAATGTGATAAAAGTGAGGGGAGCTGAGCCACTGTGGTTGGAGCAGCCAATCTCACCTGTCTCCCTTATCAAGCCCAGAACATGCAAAGTGGAGAACAGAGGAGGACACGGTTGCGAAGGTGAAGAGGCTGCTTGCTTTCAAGGCAACCCAAAGTACAAGGTCTCCACCCACAAGTGGATGCTAAGTGATTTCAAATAAGCAGCTAATGCATCCACTTTCACAGCAGGTGGCTACATGTCCCTTAGGTCTTTTATCATCCCTGAAGCCAGAGATGTCTGGAATGGCCAAAACTCCCTTCTCCGCAACATCTGAATACTAGGTAGCATGCAGAAAAAGGGCAAATGCGAATTCAGAGCGGAACCTGAAATAAATGTCTCAATAGTTTCACAACTGGGGAGTAGCAAATGGGTCTTAGCAAAGAAGTATGAGCCAGGCTGACAATATTCCCCACCTCTACCTAACACGTTTTCTAGGCTGGATACTTGGCATCTCTGTCACAATTAGTTCAACTCTGTAGAAAGATGGGGAAAGACTTCTTTCAGATAGAACACTCACAATGCCTGGCTGAGGGTATACATGTGCGCGCACACACATTCATGTTTTAAGAACAAGGCCTGGATGCTGCATATGGTTATGCATGCTTGTAATCTGAGTACTCAGGAGGTAGAGACAGGAGGATCACTGCAAGTTTGTGGGCAGCCTGTTCTGTGTAGTGAGATCTTGTCTCAGAAGACAACCAATCAATCAATCAAGCAAGCAAGCAAACAAAACAAGTTATTTTCTCTAGGGTTTACACATCCAGTTCCAAGTGAGAGTTCCTTTCAAGACAAACGATCCCATTCCACCATGCACACAACCGAAAACAAACAAACAAATTCATCAAACAATTCTTTCCTTTTAACAGACAACAACAAAACAAAGCAAACCCCAAAGATGTTGATGGGAGGAGCAGGGCACCCTCCTGAAAAACTGGTCTTCTCAAAAGGTTGAGGTAGCATCCCTTACATACTTCTGCAAATGTTGGTAATCTGTCTGCTTGCTTATTCTTCACAGAAACATTGCCGAATGCCAAGAAAATAAAAATCCTGTGAAAAAGGAAGAGCACTCCATGCCTGCTGCCTCATTAGGCACACTCTCAGCCAAACCCAGAGCAAAGCTAAAGGTAACCAGGAATGACATGAATGCAATCATAGCCTTCTCTGTGATCGTAAGCAGCAGCCACTCTCTGCTAGGGGAGCCCCAAGCCAGCTACAAAGACACCCTGTCTGAAGCCCCTAATGGAAAGCTCTGTATCACATTCAGAAATCTTGTTTTCCACTTCTAGCCTGAAGTAACAGCAAACCAAGTTCACACTGACCAAGCATTTCTGAGAAATGAGCTGTAGGAAATTAAATTTGAAGAGAGGGATCTGGGGTTGGAGAGTGAGCCCAATGGTTAAGAGTGCTTCTGCTTGTTGCAAAGACCCAGGTTTTATTACCAGCACCCGCATACGGCCAAATACCCCTTTGGGCATCAGGGCATCAGGCACACATGTGATGCATAGACATGCATGCAGGCAAAGCACTCATGCACATAAAATAATAAAAATAAATTTATTTTTTTTAAAAGAGAGGGGTCCAAGCTGAGGCCTGAGGGAGTGCTTTCAGCTCAATGTCTTTGAGGAACAGAGTCAATTACTTGGAAAGAACATCATACAGATCTACCCTGCTCACAGCAGACCAAGGTGAGAGAATTCTTTTGGAAACTAAGTTCTCTGCTGAGCAGGACATTTTGGAAAAAAAAATATAGGCTCCAAGTAGCTTTTACACACTGAACAAAAAGGAGTGGATCTTTTTAATGGTACACGGGTAGTCCAATAGTCCTTTAAACAAACAAGATAGGAAAATGATGTCTGTGTGGTTTTCTCGGCTTTCCTAATATACTCCCAACCCTACCTAACTGATCTTTCAGGAAGCTTAATGAAGTTTTGTCTGCCTGAATGTGTCAAAACGTATGTTAGGTGAATAGTAAAGCAAAAGCCATCCCATAATTCTAGAAGGATATAATGTTGGGGTTACAAAGTTCACATAGCTGACTTTTCCCATTTTATAGATAGATAGCTGAATTACCAAGCAGGCTGGGAACACAAGTTGTGTATGTAACTCTTAGTTACTGCCACTGCTATCATTGAGAATCCTAGCTTTGAGGGGGTTCAGATGTGGCCTGAGGTGTTGCTCTTTTTAGACTTAGGATGAGTTTCGCTCCCCAACACCACTAGGAGGAGGAGTTGAGAGGAGAGGAGAAGGAGTTGTTTACAATGATCACTTGAGGCCACTGGACAGTGAACCAAGGCTCTGGATTCGCTCCGCTAGCAGCTCCAATGAGCATTTTCTTGTTTGGTTTTCCAGTGTCCTAGCCTCTCATCTTCATTCTTCACAGCATGAATCAAGGTCACAAATTGGGAACTACTTTGGTTGGGGAGGAGGTAGAGGAAGGATTTGAAAGATGTCTAGCCAATAGACCTGTGGCCTGAAGCACCATGGTCATTGCTGAGCCAACAGGACCTTGTTCTGCTGGACAGTAGGCACAAGTCTTCAGGCAAAATCAGAAAATTGACAGACTTATTTAAAAGATACCTTAATCTCAAAGTTAACGACTTCCCAGGAAACCCAGTGAGACACTGAAGGAAGAAGTTAGAAACCCTACAATGAGGAGAATGAAAGTGTGCTCTGCCTCTGTCCGCACTCATTTGGGGGATTTGGAACCACTGTCCTATCGGATGCATCTTCTGGGTAGGAGAAATCCCTAGTTTCCATAGTAGACTAATCCTTTTTATGCCTAGAAAGTTCTGTCTCCATCAGGGTAGACCACCAACCCAAACCAACTTGTACCAGTAGTGAACCTTGCTTACTATTGCCACTTTCTTTATCAGTGAGAGCCCTGGCTCTTGCCTCTCAGAAATTTTCAAGGACTATGCTTATAAACTCTCCAATAAAAGTGCTTCTCATCATGTATATCTTTGTGGTAGACTGGAAGTCAAGGTTGAAAGGGCAAGGTCTGGGCTACTCTGAAGCACTTTAAAACAGACTTTAGTTTGGCTTCAGTGTTAGCAATTCTGGATAATTCTGCCTTATCTGTTGAACTTAAAACCCAACCTTGCCTCTACTTAGGATTTCCAGAGCGAGTTGGGACTAGGAACCAATAATCTCTTTTCTTTCTCATCATGAAACTCAGCTCTTGTCACAAGAAACCATGTTTGCTCTATATATCCCACCCCAAATGTCTGGCTACTTCCTGGCCTAGCTGATGTATTTTCTGGGCAGGAGAAAGCCCTAGTTCCCATTACTTCTACAAAAGCCTATGTGCCTTTCTCTCTTCATCTTTTTCCCTTTTTACCCCTAAACCGATGTTGGTTATTTGTTTCGCTCCCAGAAACCCCCTTTTTCCTCTTTTTTATTACTTTATAAATAATACAAATAAAAATTCCCACTTCCTTCCCTTCTCCCACTTCCCTCCCGCTCTCCCCCACACCCTCACTCCCACCCCTCCAGTCCTAAGAGAGGGCAAGGCACCCTGCCCTGTTGGAAGTTCAAGCCCCTCCGCCTACATCCAGGCTTAGGAAGGTATGCATCCAAAGAAAAAAGGATCCCCAAAATCCAATACCTGCATTGGAGACAGATCCCAGTGCCATAAAAACACCAGTGATAGCTTGTGCTGGAGAAAATGTGGAGTAAGGGGTACACTCATCCATTGCTGGTGGGGATGCAAACTTGTGCAACCACTTTGGAAAGCAGTGTGGCGGTCTCTCAGAAAATTGGGTGTCAACCTACTTCAGGATCCAACAATTGCACTCTTGGGAATATACCCAAGAGATGCTCAATCATACTACAAAAGCATTTGTTCAACTATGTTCATAGCAGCATTATTTGTAATAGCCAGAATAACCTGGAAACAACCTAGATGCCCCTCAATGGGAGAATGGATAAAGAAAATGTGGCACATATATACATTAGAGTACTACTCAGTGGTAAAAAAACAATGACATTTTGAATTTTGCATGCAAATGGATGGAAGTAGAAAACAATATCCTGAGTGAGATAACCCAGATTCAAAAATATGAATATGGTATGTACTCACTCATTAGTGGATTCCTGGAACCCTTTATCTGCCAGTCTCCCAGGCCTAGGTCCTAGGGAGAGCTGGCTTCCCTTAAATTAGCTGAAGAAAGGACACAAAATATATAGCTGGAGGCACACCAGAACCTCAAAACCACAGAATCCACAAAGATTGTATATTACCTGCTCTAGGACAGCCTAAATTCCACTTTCCTTCTACCTATTCATTGGCCTGTGCCCAGAGAACCCGTGTTTGGAATTTTCTATCAGACATCAAAATTACCTTTTTCTGGGACTTTCAGCACTGCAGAACCTTGGACCCATTAAGCCATTCAACACAGCTTCATGGCTAAGTCAGTGTCAGGCCTAAGCAAAAACAGTTTGGATTGCAGAATACCTCCAATTGTAAATCCCCACATTAACAGAACTGGACAATGCACCAATTTCCTTAAGTGCCCCCCCCAGACTGGTTATTGGGCAAATAATTGCTGATAAAGATAGTAGCAAAATATTAAGCTTTCCCATCTATTTGATACGCCAGGGCTGTGAGTGACATAGGTGGCCAGGGGATTTTAAAAGACTGAAGAAAGTGTATAAAGGCAAAGACAATTGGAATCTCAAGATTTAAACAGTGGCTTGGGTCAGGCATGGTGGCACTTCCCTATAATCCTAGCACTTGGAAATTGGAGGCAGGAGGACTGTCACTAGTGTAAGGCTACTACAGCCTACCCAGCAAATTCTAGGCCACCCAGGGCTACATGACAAGGCCCCGTCCCAAAAGACAAATCAATAAGGAGCTTCAGAAAGCTGAGGGTCTCAAGGTAATGCTGAGGATGAAATGTTTCTGTAAAATACAGAATGTAGTAGGGTGTTACTGACTTCCAAAATAAAAACCGAGGCTTTCCTGAGAGGCCCAGTATCAAAAATAACCTCAGTGAAATCACGATATACTACAGCAAGGACCCACGCCAAAGTATTCTCAGACCCTTGGGACATACCAAATTCCTTTCTGTCTCTTCCTGACCTATACTCTCTATAGTTTAAGCCAATAACTCCAGCTCCTCAGAGGACCCAGACTGTGTTAGCATACACGCTAGCCACACCTCTGGGAAGACCACAGAACCACCACCCCCTCCAGCTGCACTGTGAGGTATTGACCGGAAAGTCCCTACCAGCCCTCCCCCTGAGTCTCCTATGATCACCTACTTTGAAGTCTGTTCCGCAGCAGAGAACCTCTTCCTGGTAAAATAGTGGGTTTTCCAAGTTTTATTGCGTGTTCCTAAGGCCTCAGCTCTAGACCACATCACATAAATGCAGGGGCCTAACTTCAGCTCAGCCTGCACTGCTCCCCTTTAAGTTTCGCCTAAACTTTGCCACTGACCCTGAAGGCCACTAGCCTGCCTTCAACCACAAGGCAACTCTCAGCAGGTGCCCACCCCCCAGTAATCTAGGCAACAGCCTGTAGGCCTAACTTGGCTGCTTTCCCAAGAGCCCCTGATCTGTATCAACGCAGGAAAAAGCTGGTCTCAGGGAGTGTAGACACAGCCTTCCAAGCAGGAGTTGTCCCATGGAATCCGGGGACCCCTCCACTCCGTTATGGAATGAACTAGGCTGTTGTGAGACTGCCATTTACAGTCGCTGAGCACACTCGAGATCTCCTCAAGTGGGGCCTGTACACTGCAGCTGTGCCAATGGGTCATAAGGTCTGAGGCACAAGAGTCCCAAAGCCCCTTCTGCCAGACAGTCTAGCAAAGCTGCAAACAACACACGTCCTCAACTGAAGGCTGTGCGAGAGGCGTGTCTAAAAGCAACCCTCAAGTGGGCATCCCGGAATTCAAGGTTTCTATTTCACTTGATAATCCCCAAGTCCCCTCTTTTTGAGGTTGGCAAGAGAGGACCCTTGCAGCTCCAGGAGAACACTGTGTTTTCGACTTTTTTCCAAGTAGGGAACTTGAGGAGGTGGTGAGGGCACTTCCAGCTGTCCTGACACCCCAAAGAAAGGGACGGATTTTCATGAAAGGGTATGGCAAGCCCCCAGCCAGCTCCAGAAACGCTCTCATCACAACGGCCCAGGGGCTTCTGCAGAGCGAATGAGTCTGTTTTCCCCAGATCGCTGAAGGGTCTCCCTGCTAAGGAGTCTGCCCACACAGGGTCCCATACCCAAGTGCCTGGAAGGCGAGGGTTCTGTCTCCAACCCTGCTCAATCTTAAGGATGACCAAGTCATTCCCAAGCCAAAACTGGAGTGGCGGGCCAAAAAAAACATTATAACTTCGGAAAGAAAGAGGCCCCCATCGGATAACAGAAGTGCTGAAGCACCAGAGACCGCGCAGCTGAGGTGTGGAGAGAGCCGCAAGACCCATTCTTCTTGCCACCTCCCTGCCTCTTTTGGGGCTCGACTTCCAGTGAACAGCAAGCGGCTTGCTGCCCGGGAACAGCAGGCGACCGCCTGGCCTGGCTGGGCCGTACCCACAGCAGGCAGAGACGCGCGCACACGCCCCCCCTCCCCGCACTCCTCCCTTTCTCTTCTGCAGACACACACGCCTACCATGTGTTTGACTCTGAGCGAAGAGTCATCAGGATTCCTGAAGTGGTTTTGACAGAAAACCCGCTCTGGTCCCCGGAAGGAACAGGGGCTGCTGCAGAGACCCGCTGTTCCGTGCTTCTCTTGGAATCCTTCAATCTTTCTAGTCTCTCGTGTCTACACGACTTCGCTCCCCACCTCCGCCCCCAAATCCTGCAAATATTTTCCCCAGCACACATGGGCAAAGTACTTTAAACAGTCTAAAAGGTGAGTCTAGATTTGTCCCAGGGCAAAAAGTTCATTACTTTGCCTGGAACCAATGAATGCCCCAGCTCTCACCCTTGGTACTGCTTGAACCTAGGTCTCCACTGCCCAGGCTGCCCAGAGCCCTGCAATCCATGCCCTAGCAGGACATGGGTAAGGAGTAAGAAAGGCGCTTTGAAAGGGTGCCTTAGATCAAGAGGTATGGGGGTGACGATGGGGGCAGACATCCTTGCCCACAATGCCAGGTGGGGCACGTGGGACCACTCACCTGCTTGGAACTCCACTTGGCGATTTTTCTCTTTTTCCTCTTCTAGTAGCATGGAGTAGAGGATCCCAACGGAGTTATGGATGCCGAAGATGGAGCCGTTGCACCAGGTGGCTGCAAACACCACTATCCAGCCGAAGCCACCTTCGGGAGGCTGGAAGCCACGCGCAGTGCCTCGGGTCTCCACTGTGGGCGTGGGCTCGGGTTCTTGCACGGGCTCAGCCTCAAACCCCAGCTCAGGCAGGGGTGCAGGATCGGGTAGGGGCTGAGGCTCAGGCTCAGGCTGAGGCTCGGGCGGGGGCACAGGCACCGGCTCTGGCTCAGGCTCTGGCTCAGGCTCGGGCTCCGGCTCGGGCACCGGACTACACACCGGCTCCTGATATTCCTGGTTTGCCTCCTGACAGGGCCCCTCAGCTTCCTCGCTCGCAGGGCTTGGCAGCGCCATCGCGGCCAGGGGACTGACTGTGGCTTGCTGGAGCTGGAGGAGCTGTTGTCTGGCTGGTACTTGTTTCTGCCGCTACTGCTGCTGCTGCCTCTCCGAGCACTGCCGCCGCCGCTGCCTCAGCCCCTGCCTCCTCCTCCTCCCAGCGCCTAAGCTGGCCAGCCCGTCCCGCGACAGACGGTCCCTCGAGCCCTCTCCTTCTCCTCCCCCGTTCAACCCCCCTCCTCCTCTCCCCACGTCATCTCTCTCTCCTCCCCCTCCTCCCTCCCACCTCTTCCTCAACAGGCAGCCGCTACAACCTCTCTCTTCTCCCGGCCCTTCCTCCTCTTCTTACTCGCCTACCTACTCTAGGCGCTGCTGCCACCCCCAAACTCCTCTTTCAAATTACTGAATCCTATTCTTGTTTAGATGCTTAGAAGAGGAGTTAAATTAGCAAAAAGAGCAGAAACAACCTTGCCCTCTTCTCCCCGCAGGTCCCAGAACCCACATTGATCAAGCCCCAGCCTCAAAGGAAGACCCTGTCTGTTCTTCGAGTTCACGTCCTCTTTGCTTACAAGCAACCTTCAACTAGACTGGTCCTGGGAACCCCAAGACAAGAGCTAGTCCGTGACAGACCCCACCCTGTCCTCGGGAGTCCTTGTGTTCCCACTTGGACTCGAGACGGGTGACCTAGAGGGTACAGCCTGGACTTAGGGCAGAGGGTGCACATAATCTTCTCAAGCCTGGAACTCAGACACCCCACTGACCTGCGCACCCCTCAGAGTCGGGCCCCCTACCCCCGCGCTTCCCGGCAAATCCCTGGCGGGACTGAGGGGAGGAGGCGGCCCCGCAGCGAGGCCCGCCCCTCCGGGCAGTCAATCAGGGCTTTGTTTGCGCCAACCTGGAGCCCAGAGGAGCCACAGAGGGCCGGGTCTATGCTTGGTCAGGGCAGACTCTAGGCCAGGGGCCCGGCCAGGAAAGGAGGGAAGTACAGTGGCACCCGAGGGGGCCCGGCTCAGGCCCCCTGCAGGACACAGAGCTCAGTTCAGGTTCCTCTTGGTTCTCTGTTCCATACTCAGGAGCAAGAAATGAGGTCCAGATGGAGCTGCTAGTTTGGTCAAGGGCTTTTCTGCCCCTGACATCCTGCTCAGGGGGCCTGGACCTCCGCTTTTCGCTTTTCGAGTGCCTTGTACTCTGAAAAGCCCCCAGTGCAAAGGGATGTCTGCTAACCACCCACTTCCCTCTCTCACCCACACTTCAGGCACAAACCTCTGAGTCCCACTTAATGTCCAAGACTCAGACCTCAGCCCTACCTTGGAAGGGAGGGTTTGTTCTCACGCGAGTGCCTAAGTCCTAAAAAAGAGAAAAGGGACTCTGTCTTGCTGGTGAGCCGTGGTGCCCAGCTCAACTCTCATCCACGCGGTAATTCCAAGCAACTCTGCTTTTCTTAAGGGTCTTCACTTGCACTAGCAAGAGGTGAACGCCGATCCCTTTTTACTTTGCATCTGATTAACCTTTCTGCTAGATGAAAAACTGTCTGACGGGTGGAAACGCATGGCTCCTGGGCTTCGTCTGATGCTGATGACCGCAGTCTTTAAGCACATGAGACAGGCACAATTGGGTGTCAGGATAGAAATGTCCTGTGGCTTGTGGTTCCATGAAAGAATCAACCAAATTCACAGATCACAGGGTCATGCCAGCCTGCAGGATATCATTTTGCAAATGAGCAAAGTAGGTCCCCTGTTGATAGGTAGCAAATATTATTACCTGCTTCTTGTGGCCTCCAAACTGAAGCAAAACTAAGGTCAGTCATTTATTGCCCAAGGTAATGCACAAAGCAAATACAAGGTAAAATTTAAAGTAAGTCTTCACATAGAAAAGTCAGGGGTTTCCTATGGTTTAACATAGGGATCTAGAACTTGTTGCTGGGATGGGGGAGAGATATGAGCTAACCAAGCTATGGAACGGTTCTGGGGAAGGCTATGCACAACATGGGCCTTGAACATTCAGTGGGATTTTTAACAAGGGGCATGAAGGTGGTTTCCTTAGAGCATGCCCTGACCCCAAGGTACGGGGACACAGAATCTACTCATAGAAAGAGGAAAGTGAAAGTTAATCAGGCCAAAAAGTTAATATGTATGATGCTTCTCCCAGGGAACACTTGCATTTTAATAAAAGCCCACAAGGCTTCAGCCATGAAGAATGAGAAATCAGACATCCTGAGTACTGAGTCTTAAGGTCTGCTTTACAGCCAAGGAGGGCTTACCACTCACGTTGCCAGCTGCTCCCCCAGGAGCGATCTCGACTTGGGATCCACTTGGAAAGAACCTGACCGAGACCCTGAAAGGAGTTCTTTCTAGTCCCAGGATGGAGTAAAACCTAGAGTTCTGCCCCTCATCTCCATTCCTGGTGTCTACATTCTATTTGCCTTTCAGTTTTAATAGGTTCTTCAGGTTACTACAATAGAATGTGGTGGGTGGAGGAGGTGGCGACACTCACCGAGAATCTCCTGTAAGCCTAGCACCATGCTAGGCCCTTTACATACAAGACCTCATATAATATTCACAGCAATGAGGAAACAGGGCCCAAGAGGTTAAGTCAGTTAAGTTTACAAAGCCAGTAAGAGGTAGAACAGGTATCTTTGCCCATTTGTGTGATTTCAAAGTATGTGCCCCACCCAAGAGACAGGGTTATGTAACCTATCATTCTAGCAATACATGAGGTGCAAAGCAGTCCTCCCCTCTTTAGAAGGCACAGGTATTGTTTAATGGCTAGAGCACTTGTATGAGGAGACCTGGATTCTAATGATGGTTATATTATTCCAGCATGTGTGATCTTCAACAATTTGTTTATCTTCAATATAAAGTTCTATCTACTCAACAGAATTAGTAAATGTCATGCTGGGAATTGTAGATTTTACTTGGGATATGTAAGTGCTATGATTTCAGTAAGTATCCTCTGAAAGCAAGTGTGCTGAAGACCTGGTTGCCAGCTTGTGGCACTATTTAAGTTATTGGGAGCATGCCCTTGAGGTGGATATTGGGACTGTGACTTCTCCTTGTCTTTCTACTTTCTGGCTACTATAAAGTAAACATCTTTTCTGCCATGTGCTTATTCTAGGATCTACTATAATGACACAGGCCGAAGGCAGTGGGATCACATGACCATGAAGTAAAATTTCTGAAACTCTGGGCTGCAGCAACCCTTCCTTCCTTAAGAGCTGATGATCCTTGAATATTCATCATGCATAACAGAAAGTTAACCCAAGAATGCCAGTGAAGATTTTTGAGTCAGAGAGTAACATCACAGGTGCAATTTTTAAGAGAAAACTGTGGTGATAGTATGTCTAGAAAGTGGCTTGGATTGGTTAGAGGTCTAGAAAACAAGCGTCAAATGCATGTGATTTTCCCTGCAAATCTCTAAATCAGACCTGGCTAACAAACATCAGGGTAACAGATCTTCAATGAATACTTACTATTTGTAGAATTATCTCTTCTGCTCAGGTTCATGAGTAAGTAGCCAATAGCCCTTGGATCTTTTTATTTGACTTGTCTAGCTATGGACCATGGAAAAGTCTAAGGGAAGGTTTTCAGTGTTATTCCAAGTGAGACAACACGTTTCCCTTCTGTTCTTAACAGATTCAAGCCCACAATGGAATCATTCCAAACAGTTACGCCTTTCATTCCTTTAAGAGAGGAAAAAACAGAGTGGTGTTTTCCTAAGTCAGAGCTACATTAGAATCACTTAGAGGGTTTTGTAAAATATTGACTCCTAGGTACCCTGTAGTCAATAGCTTATGAACATAATATCTAGAAGTGGAGCTTACAAACACATGCTTTTTTTTTTAACCAAGACTTCTAGTAATACTGATGTACTGTCAAATACAGAAACCACAGAACCAAAAGAATTGTTCCCCAACATTTAGATCTTAAAGACTAGTAAAGATTCTCTCCAATGTCTAAGTCCCCAACATAATGCCAACTTTTAACGTCACATGGAAACACATATCATCACTAGTATGACATTAATGAAATGATATTTTAACATCAGAATATAGCAATGTACAAAAAGCATAGTCTTTAATGAGAAAAGTCTTAAAAGAAGTCAGTTGGCAGCATTTTTGTTCTTGCACACCAGTAGGCACAGAATGTCAGACTGTCATGGGCACGGAGATGGATGTTTTGGATTCCCTGGACTAAACAGCTCCCAAGAAACCTTTCTGTTGCTCAAGCTTTCTATTTTGGTCAAAGACACCCCTTTGCCTTAAGTTTTTCTTATTCTCCAACAGAGTTTTCTGGCTAAAATGGAACTCAGTGGGCCTTTCATATTATCCCTGTGCCCCATGTCTAAGTCATCGTACTAAGTACTTGAGAACGGATGGTACATTGAGATTATTCTCAAGAAGGCAAGTGCATTGTCTTTTCCTCCTTCACTCTTCCATATTCATCTTTGTAAGGATAACTTAAGGGTTCTAAGAGTTCTGATGATGCCGCACTACCTTGGCTCTAATAGCCAAAAAGGATCGATTGTGAAAAGGAGCTTGGGTCCTGTAGCAGTGTCAGTAACAACAACAATAAAACATCCAAAGGCAGAGAAGACTTTGGTTTCATTGTCCATAATCAAGAAGAGTATTGATGGGAACCCATATTACTGGGAAATGAATCTGAATGTTGACACCTTCTGATGGCCAAAGTGGAAGTATGGAAGAGAAAAGATACTGGGCATAGTTTGGTTTCAGTTCGAGCCAGAAGGCAATTCATAATAATAGGTGCATTAAAAACGAATCAATTGACCATATGCACGGAGCCTGCTTCCTGAATGCCAAGGAGAGGCAGTCTGCTCAATAGTGAGGCTATTATTAGAGTAGCTATGGAGGGGAAAAGATAATAGAAGCAGCAGGGGCATTATGAAAAGAAAGAAGTAGGAAATACTTAACCCCATCAGGGCTAGCATGAGCAAAGCCTGAAGTGAAAGAATGAAATGGTAGATTAGTTTATTGATTATATTTGAGGAAGAAATGGAAAGATGGGATTCTTTAACCTTTTGCTAATTTATGCCTTTCATTCATTCAAGAAATAATTATTAACTCTGTTTAGACCCTATATAAGCATATATTTCAGGAAGTTTCTACAGTAGTAGGTTTTCAAGTCTTTAGTGCTAGTTATCCTTTACCATATTTCTTCCTCTACCTTCCCCTTCCACCCCTTCCTGTTCTGTTACTTCTCTTTCCCCCTTCATAGTACCTTCATTCTATCCCCTTTCATTGAGCACCTCCGTGGCTTCTTTCTGGTTTCCTGCTCTCTATAGATATTTTAACTTAAATACATTTCTAAAGATTCAAAACTAGCATCCACACATGAGAGAGAACATGTGGTGTTTTTCTTTCTGGGTCTGGGTTAAGTCACTTAGAATTATTTCTAGTTCCATCCATTTACTTGTGAATTTCATAATTCCATTTTTATTCACAGTGGAAGAATATTCCATTGTGTATATAAAGCACATTTTCATTAACCATTCACCTATTGATGGACACCTAGACTGTTTACATTTCCTGGCTAGTATAAACAGAGCAGCAATGAGCATGAATGAGTAAGTATCTCTGTAGCAGAAGATGGAGACCTTTGGCTTTAGACCAAAGAGTGATATAGCTGGATCATATGTAGTTTCATTTATAGCTTTTTGAGAGATTGTTACACTGGCTTTCACAGTGGGTTGCACTTGTTTGACATTCCCACCATGAATAAAATTCCTGGTACCACATACGGGTTACCTCTTTTTGAGTTGTTGATCAATGGAGTCCTATAGGGACCCCCAAACATTATGAGATATTGCCATTATTACTCTTGGTTACCCTCTATAACTTGATGGTAAGACCCTATTGCTGAAGACAACACATACCTGAGCCATAAGGCATAGAAAAACCAAGCTGGTACTGACTGAGAATCTTGCCTCTAAACGAGATATCTATATCACCCCCCCCCCCACTGCCGACTCAGGGGTCATCATGCAAGAGGGAGTAGGAAGATTGTAAGACTCCAAGAAAGCAGATATCAGTAGCAAACCAGTGTTTGCCAGACATGACAGTATAGTTGCACACATGAACTCATAGTAGGTGGGACTGGATGCACAAGACTGGCCCAAGATCAAGTCAGTCAAAATATCCGTGTGGATGGGGGAGAGACTCATGAAGTTGCACCCCTATTGGTTCCTGGTGAAGGGAGAATCAGTTTTCTTCAGAGATGCGGAAACATCTACCGGAGTTTCACGCTGTAGCTCAGGTTGGTCTGGAACTTGCTATATAGCCCAGGCTAGTTTTGAACTCACGATGCTTCTGCCTTAGCCTCCCAAGTGTTGGGATTATAGCCACTTAACAGCACACCTAGTTCCAAGCTCCTTATTTTATAAAGAAAACTAAAGCCTGAAGAGAATAAAAGATTTACTTAAGCAACATCTAAATTACCCAGTTTCCATTCTAATTACTGCAAATAGCTATAGAGAGTAACACAATGTAACATGCAAACGTCTGAGGTAGGACCATTGTTTTACAGTGGTTGGGCTATACAATGATAATGAAAAATGGCAAACCTTGTGAAGCAAGTGAAGTGTCAGAGACGGGAGGAGAGAAACGCTCCTCACTGCCTGCTGGAGCTTCTTTCAGCCCGAGGCTTTGGGAGCATTGTACTTGATAGATTTTTATTTTGTTTTAGTCAATTTAGGAGATGTTTCCCCTTATAATATCCCTTTACCTGTTTCTCTTAAATTTAGCCCGTTAGGGATTAAACATTCCCAGTCTAGATAAAAAGATGACTCACACACATCTAGAAGGTGAGTTCTTCTAGCACTAGCTAGTGAACATACGATGGCTACAAAAGCTCAGGAGGGCAATGAGGGAGACCTAGGAGTAGTTAGTGCTGGGTGAGGCTCAGGATAGCAGAGAGAGGGCTGGGTAGAGTTTTTGTTGCTTGTATTCTCCAATAGTGCCTGTATTATCTTGAGAAGGAGTTCCCAGACTCCAAGATAGCCACAGTCCCAGGATCATAAGAGCCTCAAAGTCCGCTGCCCAAGGAAGATCCTACATAGCATAAGATAGAGAAGTGAGAGTGTTGGGCTTTGGACCAGAATCAAGTGTCAGCAGCCAAGTTGGAAGACAGTGACCAGTATGCTCTGGCCCAGGGGCCAAGTTTCAAGTGCAACTTGCTGACCCTGCAGATAAGGGAAACTAGTTAAAAGGACTGTGAAAAAAAATCACTCAAATGGAGCAGGGGCAAGGGTACAAGGGGCAGAGGTGAGGGAGTTGGCTAGAGTGGAAGCACATAGAAGAGGCGGTTTATTTTTCTCCTTCAGTACATATTTACAGAGTTTCCTCTGTGCCTGATTAAATGCACTTTTCCTGGGGCCTCTTTCTGGGTGGAGGAGGAGTCAAAGGGAGTATTTTGTTGAAACTTCCTGAGATGTTAATCCGCTTGCCAAGGTCATAGTGTGAATGGGACCCAGTTTAGTTCTTCGTCTCTTAGTTCCTCTCCAAGGACATGCCTCTATACCCTACCTTCTATTATTTTGAATCTATACTCAATAAGGGATAGTGGCCTGTAGTTTTCTTTTTCGTTATATCCTTACCTGGTTTTGCTACTAGACTGATTCCTTCTGTTTTGTTTGTATAATTTAAAAAGAATTGGCTGGAGGTCTTTTTCGAAAGTCTGATAGAATTAGACTATGAATCTAAGAGCTTGGACTCTTTAGTTGGAAGCCTTTTTATTATTGTTTCAACCTCTTCATTTGCTATGGGCCTGCTTAGGTTGCTGATCTCTTCTTGCTTTCATTTTTGTAGTTTGGATGAATTTAAAAATTCATTGGTAGAAATGTTTCCCTATTTATTTTTGAGTCTGTTGATTTGGGTCCTCTCTCTTTTTTTCTTGGTTAGTTGAATCAAGGATCTATCTATTTTGTTTATGTTCTCAAACAACCAGCTCTTTGAGTCACTGATTCTTCATATTGCTTCAATTTCATTCTTTTCTACTCTAAGTTTTATTTAATTCTTGCAATCTGCTGTGTCTGGGTTTTACTTGTTTTTGTTGTTCCAAAAATTTTCTTTCATCATTAAGTCTTTTATTTGGGTTCTTTCTGATTTTTAAATGTAGGCACTTAATGCCAGACTTTGTTTCCCCATGGGAAACCTTACCTTTCTGAGGAGTGGATGGGGGCTATGGGGAAGGGTGGGACAGGAGAAGGGGAGGGAGTGGGATCAGGGATAGCTATGTAAAATGAGAAAAGATTGTATTAAAAAATTCTTAATAAAAAATGTAGTCACTTAAAACTTTATATTTTTTCCCATAAGACTGCTTTTAATGTGTCCTAGGTGTTTTTTTCCTGTGTTGTGCTTCATTTTCATTTAGTTTCAGGAATTTTTAATTTATTTCTTGAAGTTTTTTTGATCCATTCAGTAATGAGTTGTTCAATCTTAACGTGTTTGTATATTTACTAGATATTTATTTGTTGCTGATTTTAAGTTGTGTTGCATTATTGTCAGATAGGATTCATGGAGTTATTTCGATCTTTCTGAATTTGTCAATATTTGCTTTGTGTTACAGGATGTGTTCTATTTTATGGAAACTTTCATGGACTTTGAGTAGAATGTGAATTCCGTGGTGTTTGGATGGAATATTCTGTATGTATCTGTTAAGTCCACTTGATGTATGATATCATCTGATATATGACGTCATTCTCATGTCTCTCTGCTTGTTTTTATGTCCATATGATCTGTTTATTGGAGAAAGTAGGATATTAAAATCACCTAACATTAATAGGTTGATGCTACTCTTTATCTTTAATTCTACTAAGTTCACTTTTTGTGAAAATAGATCCAGCAGAGTTTAGTGCTAATATGTTTAAAATTGTAATTTACTCTTGTTTAACTGTCCCCTTGATTAGAATGGGATCTCCTTGTTTATCTCATCTGCTTGATTTTCATTTGAAGTCTACTTTGTCATATATTAAGATAGTAACATCTGCTTATTTCCTGGTCCCATAGGATTGGAACCATCCTTTCTCACAAAGGCAGTGCCTATCTTTAAAGCTGAATTTCTGGTAGATGGCAAATAGATGGTTTTGTTTCTTGACCCATTAAGCCAGTCTGTGTCTCAAATTATGGGTATAGGAATAAGTCAACAGGAGTCATCTTAATACTATATACATTTTGCAGAATAACAATATTAGGTTCTTCCCTAGGGCCTATGACATGTCTATCTGTAGGTTGTTGGCCCCATTAACAGTGCCAGGTATGGATTCCATCTGTTTTACCATGTTTACTGCTGATTTTCTCATATTAGTCATGAAATAGAAACAGCCTAGATGTCCATCCAATGACTAATGGACAATGTAAATGTTGTACATTTATATGACAAAATTCTATTCAGCAATTGAGAAGAATAAAATTATGAAATTCACAAGAAAATGGATGAAACTGGAAACTATCACCATAAGTGAGGCAACCTATTCCCAGAAAATCAATACATATTTCCTCTCCTATGTGTGTATTAGCTTTCAATATTCAGATATGTGTATTTCATTTGGAATATTCATAGAGATTAAGAAACTAATAAGGGGCTATGGGGGACAATGGGATCTTTTCAGGGATGGAACATAGAATACAATGATATAAATGGGAAAAGTAGATTAACAAAATAGGAATAATTAATTGGGGTAGGAGAATGGAAGGGTAGTTAGAAGAGGAAATATAGGGAGGGTTAACTAACATTAAAGGCCTTTGAAATATGCCACATGGGAAACTACTTACAGAATCTGCTTGAAATTATATACACATGCATATATAAAAATAGTTGTAATGGAGTAATAATGACTATAATGGTCATATAGTAGCATGGTCTTTCCATGCCACCCTTCCATTTCCTTTTTTGCAATGGCAATATTTATTCAGTACCATTGTTCATTGGAAACATGTAACATTTTTATTTTACAGAGGCTCACAGTCAAAAGATTGCCCCAAGTCTTAAAAGAGACATTGGACTTTTGAACTATGTGAGACTGTTAAAGACTATGGAAGAGAGACTAAATGCATTTTGCATTATAAAGTGAAAATGAGATTTCAGGGGTTAAAGGTGAAATTCTATAATTTAAAGTCATGCACTTGTGTCAAGGATGAAGTTGTGATAGTTAATTTCCATTGCTGTCTTGACTGGCTAGATCACTATAGAAATACTTCCGGGTCTGTCTATATAGGTGTTTCTAGAAAGGTTCACTTGAAGAGGGGTAACCCACTCTAATTTCAGAGGCATCACCCCACAGGTTGGAACCCCAGACTGAATAAGGGGAGAAAGGGAATCAAGCAACACTATTTGCCTCTTTCTGCTTCTTTCCTGAAGATACAGTATGACTAGCTTCCTTACACCCCTGCCACATGACTTCCCTGGCATCACGGACTACACCTCCAAACTAGGAGCAGGAAAGAAACGCGTATTGAGTTGCTTTTGGAAGGTGTAATCTCAGCAACAAGAAAAGAAACTGATATATGGAGCAAAGGACACTGTGCTTCTAGTTCATTTTCTGATTAAAAGACTGATTACTTTTTCTCAGGTTTACAAAACATTTCATTATCCTTTCAGAACTGTTATCTTTTACTTGTGGCCATTCTGACAGATGATTCATCTCCCTCTTTACATCATAAAAATATCACATCTCTTCAAGGTCTAGCTCGAATGTTGCTCCAGTAGTGAAGCTTTCTTCACATCCTAAGCCACATAAATGTTTCCCCAGAACTCACTTTGCACTCAGTTACACTTTCGTGTACTGGGCATCAGCTTTTATTTCTTCTTCCTCTTCCTCTTCCTCTTCCTCTTCCTCTTCCTCTTCCTCTTCTTCTTCCTCTTCTTCTTCTTCTTCTTCTTCTTCTTCTTCTTCCTCCTCCTCCTCCTCCTCCTCCTCTTCTTCTTCTTCTTCTTCTTCTTCTTCTTCTTCTTCTTCTTCTTCTTCTTATTATTATTATTATTATTATTATTATTTGATCATATTCACCCTCCCTTCCACAACTCTTCCTGTACTCAAACTCTTCCCTTCCTATTCAACTTTGCGCCCTCCCCTATTGTTTTCCCACCAAGGCCAGCTTGTGATGTCCAAACATTCTTGAATGTGTGGCCTTCTTTTAAGAGATGTGCTTTCATAATACTAGTATCCAATGAGGGGTAAAACTCACTTTTCACATGTGCATTATGAGTGACTCTTCACAAAATAGCTTCATAGTAGGTATCTTATTTTATCTCTACATCAGTTTTCTAAGGCTATTAGGCTAGGCATTATCATCCCTATTCTTCAATTGAATATCAAAAAAGTAAAATTATTTTCTCCAAGTTGTTCAACTAGTGAGTAGAGAAGCCAAGTTTTTAAAAAACATTTTGCACTTTTATTCATATTAGTTCTATATACAAATTACCAAGCATGGGGGAAAATAGTTCATAACCTCTATTTCTTTCTTTCTTTCTTTCTTTCTTTCTTTCTTTCTTTCTTTCTTTCCTTCCTTCCTTCCTTCCTTCCTTCCTTCCTTCCTTCTTTCTTTCTTTTTCTTTCTTTCTTTCCTTTTCTTTTCTTTTTTTCACATCCTGGCTGAAGTCTCCCCTCCCTCCTCTCCTTCCAGTCCCCCCAACACACACACTCTGTTCCCACCCCCAATCCATTCCTCCTCTTTTTCCTCTTCAGGAAAGAGCAAGTATCCCAAAGATATCAACAAAACATGGCATATCAAGTTGCAGTGAGACTAAGCACCTCCCCATGAATCAAGGCTGGGCAAGACAACCCAGTATGAGGAATAGGGTCCCAAAGGCCTGTAAAAAGAGCCAGAGCCAGCCCCTGCTCCACTGTTAGGAGTCCCACAATAGGACCAAGCTACACAACTGTAACATGCATGCAGAGTGCCTAGGTCAGTCCCATGCACACGGCCCCCATCCTTTACACTAGAAAAGCTAATTATTTTTAAAGTAACTTAAATCTGCCTCCTTCTTTCATAGAAACAAAGGTACTACATACACATATTTTCAATTTGTTTTATCTTTTTTTTCACACATTTTTGTATTGATTTTGGGATTTCACATCAAGCACCCTGATCACACTTCCCAGCCCTCCCAGGTCCACCCTCCACCCTTGTAACCTCCCCTCAAAAAAAGAAGAAAAATATATATCAAGTTTAATTTGTGTTGCCCTTATACTCACTGGAGCATGATCAAACTCCCAGTGGCCATCTTCTTAAAAAAATGATGAGCTACACTATTACATATTTTGTTTTTTGTCTCGCTTTTTCGAGACAGGGTTTCTCTGTATAGACCCAGCTGTCCTGGTACTATCTCTGTAAACCAGGTTAGCCTTAAACTCAGAGAGATACATCTACTTCTGCCTCCTGAGTGCTGGGATTAAAGGCATGTCCCACCACTGGCTGGTTCCCTATCACAGTTTTTAAAGAGTTCTCTTCAATGGCTTCCTGTCGAGATTGTTTGATTTTCGGGGATGGGGGAGGTTGTCACAGAAGTCTTTTGTATCTTTCAGTCTCACCTATGAATCTATAGTCATTGCTACCACTGCAAAAGAAGCTTCCTTGCTCTTTATAGTCAGTTGCAGCATGGATCATGGACTTGCACATGGCCTCTGGCAGCAGTATGGTACAGACCATGAACATAACATGGTCCTTGGCTGTAGCGTGGATCATAGACACCATCATACCATACTGCTGCCAGAGGTAGGACAGTCCTTTAAAGTTTCCTGTGTCTCAAAAATGTCTGTCAGATATACTAGGTCTGTAGGCCAATGATGGATGCTCTAATATTATATAAGAACTTTGGGTGACTGTCCAGGCAGCCTAATGTCACTGTCATCAGGTAATATTATATCCTTCTGGGGTCTTTGATAGAGTTGAAGACTAAATAGTTAAACTTATAGTTTTCTTTTATTTCAATAAAAGATAAAATAGGTATAAAACTTTAGACTCGCAAAGATAAGATAAATAATTGAGTATTTTCTCTAATTTTGTCAAATACAAATGGACTGGATATTGTAACTGTAATTCTTACTTGATAACTGTTTGTGTTATATATACTTTAATTATGTTAAAGTTAAACCTTGCTTTTAATTAGACAAAATGAGATAAATGCTGTACATTAATCCTTCTGTGTACTATGAAGATGTCTTACTCCCATTGTTAATAAAAAGCTAAATGGCAGATAGCTAGGCAGGATTTTTGGGGTAGAGAGAATGCTGGGAAGAAGGGGGGTGGAGTTGGAGGAGTTGCAAGCCAGACTTCTGAAGAAGTAACATGGGAAATTCATAGATGAGGTAAATGAGCCTTGGGGCAACACATAGATTAGTAGAAATAGGTAAATTTAAGTTGTAAGAGCTGGCTGGAGACAAGCCTAAGCTTTCAACTAAGCATTTATAATTAATAATAAGTCTTTGTGTTGTTATTTGGGGAATAGTTGGTAGGACAGAGCTTATCAGCAGTCTAGAGGGAAAACTCCACCTACAATAAAGAATGTAAATGAATTCTTTCAAAGAAAGTAAGACAATTTAAGGATGTGTATTAAATAATATCATCACAGTGGTTTCCTGATATGGTGAAAATTATATGGTATCTATGAGTCATACTGAAGGTTGAACACTGCCCCAGAACTCTAAGGCACCATTAAAAACAGAGCTGAGACCAGAACTTTCCACTGAAATGACCACTTTCACCCTTTAACCAAAAGTTGCAGATTTTTATGTTTTAGAGAACTTCATTCACAAGTACTGCATTTACATCATTACCATCATTCCTTTTACACCCTCCAACCCCTTCCATATCTCCACCAACTTCCTCTTAAATTTATGGCCTTATTTTCTTTAATTATTGTTATTTACACATATTATGTAATTATAAGTATATATTTATAGTGAGTTCAGTTAGTGTTCCTCATGCATGTACATGTGCATTTAAGGCTGACCACTTGGGACTGGACAAACTATCAGTGGACACATCCCTGAAGAAAACTGATTCTCCTTCTTTTAGCAGCCATTGATTGCCTATTGTTCTTCATTGGGAGTGGAGCCTTGTAAAATTTCCCCCATACACCTTGGTATGTGAATTGGTGTTATCATTTTGCAGGTCTTGTTTATGCAGCTATATTATTACTATTTCATGGGGTACAGCTTCCTTACCACGTCCAGAAGACACTATGTAGCAGCAAGTGTCCTGGTCCCCTGGCTCTTCAAATCTTTCTACCCCCTCTTTCACAATTTCCCTTGAGCCTTAGCTGTAAGAATTTCATTGTTAGATGCACCAATTGGGGTTGTAGAGCCCATGATCACTTCTCTGCATTTTGACCAGTTGTGGATCTCAGTAATAATCTCATCTGCTGCAAAAAGAAGCTTCTTCGATGAGGTGTGAAAACTACATTTATAGGTAAAAAGGTAAGTATTTAGGAAACAGAAATTAGATTGGTTTAGGAAAATGGCAGTATAAGGGTTTCCTCTAGTATTTATGATCTCTTTGGCCATGGGTAGCTGGACAAGTTTATAGCACTAGACCTGAATTTTCTCTTATTGAGTGAACTATAAGGTAAACTAGGCAGATAAAAGTGCCACTATTTCACCATTACTGATAGCTCACCAGGCCAGTCATTGCTGTGCTCCATAGGCTTTACATCTGAGTAGGTCTACTGACTGTTTCTTATTCTTGGCAGCTTGCACAGCACCTTCTGGTACCATGAGGGTAAGTATTCAGGAAGAGTACTTCCAGGTCAGTCTTAGCTTCAAATTCCTCCAAATCTCTGTTGAAGTTTGTGGTGTCTTCAGCACTAGTCTTTACTTTTAAGTTTTAGGAGGCAATCAAGGGTGCCAGCAATAACCTACAGTGTCTTGGCAGTCTCTTAGACTCCCTGACCAACAACTAAATGAGAGGTCTCCCATGCCTGGCACTGGGGTGTTTGTTAATTTAATCCAATTAAGTCACATTTTACTGTCCTGGTTCTGTGGTTACTTCATGTTATGTTCTCAAATTTAAAATTCCAGAGCCAGGATTCACAAATACGAGAGAACACAGAGTGTTTGTCTTTCTGGGTCTGAGTTTCCTTACTCATAATAGGCTCTAATTCCATTAATTTACAAGAAAATTTCATTTTTCCTTGCAGGTGATTATAATCCCACTGTGCACATGTGCCACATTTTTATTATCCATTCATCTTTTGAAGGACATTTGGGTTGTTTTCATTTCTTAACTAATGTAAACAGAGCATGCAGCAGCAATGAACATGGCTGAACAAGTAAAGTATCTCTGTAGCAGGACATCAAGTCCTGTGGTATAGGCTAAGGAGTTAGGTATAGCTGGGTCATATGGTAGATCTACTTTTAGCTTTTTGAGAATTATCCATGCTGATTTCCAGAGGGCTGTACCGTTTTCATTCCCACCAACACTGAATGAGTGTTCCTCTTTCCTTGAATCTTATAAGCATTTAGTGTCGGGTGTTTTCTTAATCTTAGCACTCAACTTGAGTAGCATGAAATCTCCAATTAGTTTTAATTATAATCTTCTGACTACTAAGGATGTTGAACATTTTAAAAGCTATTTTATAGCCATTTTTTCTTTCTTTGAAAGCTCTGATCAGATTTAGCCCATTTTCAAAATAATTGAATTATTTATTATTATTATTATTATTATTATTATTATTATTATTATTATTATTATTGAGACAGGGTTTCCATACATAACCATAGTTGTCCTGGAACTCACTCTGTAGACTCAAAGTCCCAGAGATCCACCTGTCTCTGCCTCCTAAATGCTGGGATTAAAGGTGTGTGCCACCACCCAGCTAGATATTTGCCCTGTTTTTTAACTGGGTCATTTGTTTTCTTGATTCTTTCTGTTTTGAATTCTGTGTCTATTCTGATTATTAACCCTATATCAGAGATACAGCTGCCAAAGTCTCTCTCTCCTTTGGTGACTTCCTCCTTGGTTTGATTGTTTCCTTTGCTGTAAGAAGTCTTCTAACTTTCTGAGGTCCCGGAAATGGTTTTCAGCTATTGGCTTTAATTCCTGAGTGAACGCAGTCCTAGTCAGAAAGTCATTTTCTACACCTTTATTTTGTAGGCTGCTGCCTATATTTTATTCTAGCAGATTCAGTGTTTTTGGTTTCACATTGAGATATTTAATATATTTGGAGCTGAATTCTGTGCAATGTGGTAAATATGAGTATGATTTTATTCTTCTGTATGTGGACATTCAGTTTTCTAGTACCATTTGTTGAAAATGCTGTCTTTCCTCTAGTATGTTGCTTTGGCCTCTTGTCAAATATCAGATGTTTGTAATTATATGTACTCATGCTTGGATCTTTGTTCAGTTATATTGATCCACATGTCTGTTTTTGTGCCAGTACCACACTGTCTTTAATACTATAGCTTTGCAATATATCTTGAAGGGGAAGGGAAGCCTATGAGCTAAAGAAATTTAGGGTAGGGGGCAAGGTGAGAACAGCTGAGAAGAGCCACAAGTACTGAGTGAGCCTTGATGCCAGCACACACCTTGGTATGCTAATTGTCACCACAGATAATCAATTGTTCAGTTTCTTTTGGACTTGATTCTTTTGTTGTTGTTGTTGTTGTTGTTAATGATGTGGAACCAACTTAATCTCTCCTGTAACTGCTTCTTATCTGAAATTAAGACGCTGTTGTTAGGGCCCAGAAAGGCTAGAATGATGGTCAAAAGATGGGAAGTCTTTGTTTGTTTGTTTTTTGAGACAGGGTTTCTCTGTGTAGCTTTGGAACCTGTCATGGAACTTGCTCTGCAGGCCTTGAACTCACAAAGATCCACCTGATTCTGCCTCCGGAATTCTGGGATTAAAGGCGTGCACCACCACCAAGAATTAAGAATTCTGCTGTGAATCCATCTGGACTTGCAATGTTTTGGGGAGGGAGGGGTGGTCAGAGGCTAAGCAGAGAAATGATAGGACTAAGAGAAGTTATGACTCAAGTGGACTTAACAGACATCTATAGAACATTCCATTCAAACACAAAAGAATATACCTTCTTCTCTACACCTCATGGAACCTTCTGTAAAACTGACTACATACTTGGTCAAAAAAGCAAATCTTAACATGATACAAAAAATTGGCATAACCCCTTGTATTTTATCAGATTACCATGTCAGAGTTTAACAACAACACAAACTATAGAAAGGCTATAAATTCATGGAAACTGAACAACTCAACTAAATTACCACTGGGTAAGCCGGGCGGTGGTGGCGCATGCCTTTAATCCCAGCACTCGGGAGGCAGAGGCAGGCGGATCTCTGTGAGTTCGAGGCCAGCCTGGTCTACAAGAGCTAGTTCCAGGACAGGCTCTAAAAAAGCTGCAGAGAAACCCTGTCTCGAAAAACCAAAAAAAGAAAAAAGAAAGAAAGAAATTACCACTGGGTAAAGAAAGAAATAAGGAAAGAAGTTAAAGACTTCCTAGAATTCAAAGAAAATGAATACACAACATACTTAAATTTATGAAATTTATGAAACACTATGAAAACAAAGCTAAAAGGAAAGTTCATAGCACTAAGTGCCTACATAAAGAATTTGGAGAAATCTCATACTAGTGACTTAACAGCACACCTGAAAATTCTAGAACAAAAAGAAACAAACACACTCAGGAGGAATAGATGTCAGGAAATAATCAAACTCAGGGCTGAAATCAATAAAATAGAAAAAAAGAGAACGACACAAAGAATCAAGGAAACAAAGAGTTGTTTCTTTGAGAAATTAACAGGCTAGACAAACCCTTATCCAAATTCACTAAAAGTCACAAAAAGAGTACCTAAATTAACAAAATGAAATGAAATGAAAGGGGGGACATAACAATAGGCACCCAGGAAATGCAGACGGTTATTAGGTTGTACTTCAAAAATCTCTACTCCATCAAATTAGAAAATCAAAGAAATGTACAATTTTCTTGATAGGTAACCCATACCGAAATTAGACCTATACCAGATAAACAATTTAAATAGACCTATAACCCCTAAGGAAATAGAAGCAGTCATTAAAAGTCTCCCAACCAATAAAAGTCCAGGGCCAAATGGTTTCAGTGAAGAACTCTACCAGACTTTAAAAGAAGAGTTAATACCAATACTCCTCAAATTGTTCCACAAAATAGAAGCAGAAGGAATATTGCCAATTTCTTTTTATGAGGCTATAGTTACCCTGATACCCAACCACACAAAGATGCAACAAAGAAAGAGAATTACAGATCAATTTCCTTCATGAACATTGATGCAAAAATACTCATTAAATACTGGCAAACTGAATCCAAGAACACATTAAAGAAAATCCACCATGAGCAAGTAGGCTTCATCACAGAAATGCAGGGATGGTTCAACATACAAAAATCTATCAATGTAATCCACCATATAAATAAACTGAAAGAAGACAACCACATGATCATCTCATTAGATGCTGAAAAAGCAAGCCTTCAACAAAATTCAACACCCCTTCATGATAGAGGTCTTGGAAAGATCAGGGATACAAGGAACATATCTAAACATAGTGAAGGAAATTTACAACAAGCTTATATCCAATAGCAAATTAAAGAGACACTCAAAGTAATTCCATTAAAATCAGGAACAAGACAAGGTTGTCCATTCTCTCCATATCTACTCAGTATAGTACCTGAAGTTCTAGCTAGAGCAATAAGACAATAAAAGAAGATCAAGGGGATTCAAATTAGAAGGGAAGAAGTCAAACTTTCACTATTTGCAGATGTTATGATAGTACACATAAGTGACCCCAAAAGTTCTACCAGGGAACTCCAACAGCTGATAAACACCTTCAGTAATGTGGCAGGATATAAGATTAGCTCAAAAAATCAGTAATCTTCCTATATACAAAAGATAAACATGGGCTGAGGAAGAAATCAGGAAACAACTGCTGTGGTCCACAACAGTATACAGTGAGAGTGCAGCTGACAAAATCTCTAGGCTGACCCACAGGAATCACAAGTATTCCATTGGAGAAAACCCAACTTGCAAAGCACTGGGAATATCTGCCTTTTGAATAGTCACTGTCATTTCTGTAAAATTGGTGTGGGAGAATTGTCTGTATTCTGTCAATCATGTTTTAAATAAACGCTGATTGGCCAGGAAGGAAGTATAGGTGGGAAACAATCAGGAAGTAGAAATGATGCAAGGAGAACAGGAGAAGAAGGAAGCTGATTGCTCCCACTCCTGCCCAGACCACCAAAGCAGTAGGATGTGATCTGCCCCACTGAAAAAGGTACTGAGCCACATGGCTAAAATAGATCAGAAAAAATGGGTTAATCAAGATGTGAGAGTTAGCCAATAAGAGGATAGAGCTAATGAGCCAATCAACTTTATAACTTATAGCTATGTGTGATTTTCTTTGGGGCTAAACAGTTGTGGGGAACCGGGCAGAACAGAAACTCCAACAAGCAAGCCCCACCTCATGTTACAAAATGGCACCCACATGGATAACAGTATCCACACAAAGCCTGAGAAAGCTTGGGAAATACTAGAGTAAAGCATTTTGGTTTTCAGCCCTAGCAGGAAAAAAGCTGAGCTGTTTTAAAATGCAGGCTTTCTGAGTCTTTCAAGCAGGCTGTCCCGATGGATACACTGTTGCAGCTTGCTTCCTGGCAAGGACCTTGAAATGCCATAGAGTTGTGGCAAAAAACTTCTCCATATTCCTTAGCAAATTAAAGACCCATGTGGTCAGAAAAAGAGAGATATACAGTAAAGAGAGATTCAAAGAGGAAGAAAACCTCTAAATGGTTTACAGTGTGTTAAAAATATATACAGGCTAAATGTTAAAGTTCTCAGAGTTAAAAAGAAAGAAAGAAAGAGTAGCTTGTTGTGGTGGTTCATGCTGGTAGGATTTGCCTGGGAGGCAGAGACAGATGGATCTCTGTGAGTTCAAGGACAGCCTGGTCTACAGAGTTATTCCAGGACAAAGATATACAGAGAACCTGTCTCAAAAAGTAAAAATAAAAATAAAAGGAATAGAGGTTAAAATAAAGCCATGTAAAGATGGAAAATACACAGAGAATCTTGATACTGTATGTTATTATGCTCTCTTTAAATTGAATGCTGAGGAAGGAGCAACAGCTGCTAAAAGATATTTGCTTATAAATGCTGCAGAATTAATCCAAGATAGGTATTTTGAAAATACCTTGGCTTCAAAATTAAAGTCAAAAGGTATGTTACTTTGGAGAAGAGATTTTGCTTTTAGTTCCACAGAAAATGAGAGGCTCTGGATTTATTCAGAGTTAAGAAAAATCAGCTTTGATCAAGGAAGACCACCTGAGAAATCTCCGGCAGGAATAGATGGCCCAGATGTCTGAGTTCTTCATCCAGAACAGGTTCAAGACTGCTGCCTGAGATGCTCAAGACTCACAGGATACTTCAGTCAGGATTTGATCTAAATTTTCTTTAGGTCCCCATAAGATTATCAGCACCCCCAACCAGCTGGAAGTAGCCTGGAATACGATACCCACACTCCCAAAAAATGGACTATGGATATTTTCCTTTTTTAAAAAAAAAAAGAGGGGGAAGTGGTATGGGAAAATTGTCTTTATTCTGTCAATCATGATTCAAATAAATGCTGATTGGCCAGGCAGGTAGTATAGGTGGGAAAACCAAACAGGAAGTAGAAATGATGCAAGGAGAACAGGAGAATTCTGGGAAGAAGGAAGCTGATTGCTCCCACTCCTGCCCAGACCACCAAAGCAATAGGATGTGATCTGCCCCACTGATAAAGGTTCTGAGCCACATGGCTAAAATAGATCAGAAAAATGGGCTAATCAAGATGTGAGAGTTAGCCAGTAAGAGGCTAAAGCTAATGGGCCAATCAGCTTTATAACTTATAGAGAGATCTCTGTGTTATTTCTTTGGGGCTTGCCGGCTGTGGGGTACCAGGCGGAACAGAAACCTCAACAAACCATCCCTTCATGTTATATAAAATCCTTGTGAAACCATAGCGCTCCCCATTTCTATAGTGGGATTTGTACCAAAAATCCCAGCAGTGTATTAATCAATTATTGGGCAAAACTTCCTTCTGTACTGGTAACGTGATAGCATTTCTCCCACACTGGGAGGCCCTGGTGTGCAAGTATTCACTCAGTCAAAGAAAACTTTGTTCTCATAGTCAGATCTACATGAAACTAGTCCCAGAGAAAGGAATTCCTTCTCATCTGAGGATCAGCAGGTACAAGCACCCCACCACTTAGCCTGGGACTGGAAGCAGCAGTCTCTAGATTTTACATAGTCACAGCTTTTCACGTTAACCTACTGCTAAGAGATTCCCTTGAATCAGCTAACATTAGGCAAAAATACTAATGTGGACCAAGCGCCATTTGTTTTCCTTTCACAGCTTATTCTGGTTGCCATAACTATCACAATGCTATATTCCCAGGTACCACAGGAATGGAAATGCTCAGAGAGTACACAGCACTACTGCATCTCCTTCCCTTTTGTCTTACATATAGCAATTACAACCTTCAATCTTAACTAACCACACAAATGTAGTTAACACATAAACTCCCTCCCCTGTCTTAGAAATCATAGCACCTTTCTTTATTTACCCTTTTCAGATATGCCTGGGTGCTTCACAGCCACACCCCTTCTGACATATAAGTAAGATAACAGATGCCTGCTTTGTTAGACTTACTTGTCTTCTTGGTCCTGAAACATTCATGCCTATGTATCCTTGTTATTGACAGAGAACTGCTAATTTTGTGTGTGTGTGTGTGTGCGCGCACGTGCGTACGTGTGTGTGTGTGTAAATTGAAAACCTTGTGGGACAAAGGGAGAGCATTGGAAGAGGAACATTAAGAGAGGACATTTTTTGAAGACTAAAAAGGCATGAGGAGATGTGTATAAGTTGATTCATTCACCTTCGGACTCCTTTGAGCTTGCTCTAAGCATCCAGTCTGAACCCTGAGGAAGCACTAAGGCTGGTACTCAGAGGACCCCAATGAACAATACCCTTTACAATAGCCACAAATACTGTAAAATATCTTGGGGGGGGAATTCTAATCAAACAAGTGAAAGACCTGCATGGTATGGGACAATTCTGTATTCTGTCAATTATGTTTTAAATAAACACTGATTGGTTAGTTGCCAGGCAAGAAGTATAGGTGGGACAACCAGATAGGAACTAGAGGTGGGGCAAGGAGAACAGGAGTATTCTGGGAAGAAGGAAGTCCTGCTCAGACCACGGAAGAAGCAAGATGTGACCTACCACACTGATAATGGTACTCAGCCATGTGGCTAACATAGACAAGAATAATGGGTTAATATAAGTTATAAGAGTTAATAAGAAGCCTAAGCTAATGGGCCAATCAGTTTATCATTAATATAGTAGACTCTCTGTGTGATTTTCTTTGGGGCTTATTGGCTGTGGGAGCTGGGCAGGACAGAAACTCCATAAACAGGCCCTCATGTTACACCTGCGTGACAAGAACTTTAAGTCTTTGAAAAAAGAAATTGGATAAGATATCAGAAAATGGAAAGATCTCTAATGCTCATGGATCGGCAGGATTAGTATAGTAAAAATGACAATCTTATTGAAAGCTATCTATAGATTCAATGCAATCCCCTTCAAAATTCCAACACAATTCTTCACAGACCTTGAAAGAATAATATTCAACTTCATATGGAAAAACAAAAAATCCAGGATAGCTAAAATTATCCTATACAATAAAAGGACTTCTGGGGGTATCATCATCCCTGATTTTCAATCTCTACTATAGAGCTATAGTAATAAAAACAGCATCATATTACCATAAAGACAGGTGGATCAATGGAATTGAATCAAAGATCCTGACATAAATCTAACCTGTGAACACCCAATTTTTGACAAAGAAACCAAATTTACACAATGGAAAAAAGAAAGCATATTCAACAAATGATGCTGCTGGCATAACTGGATGTTGGCACGTAGAAGAATGCAAGTAGATCCATGTCCATCTTCCTGCACAAAACTCAAGTCTAAGTCGATCAGAGACCTCAACATAAATCCAGTTGCACTGAACCTGATAGAAGAGAAAGTGGGATGTAGCCTTGAACACATTGGCACAGGAGACAACTTCTTGAATCGAAAACCAGAAACATAGACACTGCAATCAACAATTAATAAATAGAATCTCACTAAACTGAAAAACTTCTGTGAAGCAAAGGACACTGTCGATAAGACAAAATGACAGACTACAGAATGGGAAAAGATCTTCATAAACCCCACATCTGACAGAGAACTGATTTCCAAAATATATGAAGAACTCAAGAAACTAGACATCAAAAAAACAAATAATCCAATTTAAAATGGGGTACTGATTTAAACATAATTATCTACAGAAGAATCTCAAATGGTTGAGATGCACTTAAAAATTGTTCAGCATCCTTAGCCGTGAGGGAAATGCAAATCAAAACAACTCAGAGATACCATCTATACCTGTCAGACTGTCTAAGATAAAAACCATTAATGACAGCTTATGTTAGAGAAGATGTGGAGCAAGGGCAATACTCCTCTACTGCTGGTGGAGTGCAAACTTGGACAGCCACTTTGAAAACAAATATGGCAGTTTTTCATAAAATTGGGAATCAATATACCTCAAGACCCAACTATATCAAACTTGGGCATATACCTGAAGGATGCTCAATCATACCACAAGGACACTTGCTCAACCATGTTTATAGAAGCATTATTTGTAATAGCCAGATCCTGGAAACAACCCATCAACTGAAGAATGGATAAAGAAAATGTGGTCCATTTATACGATGGAGTATTGCACAGCTATAAAAAAATGACATCATTAAATTTGTAGACAAATGGATGAAACTAGAAAAGAAATCATCCTGAGTGAGGTAACCCAGACCTAGAAAGACAGACATGGTATATATTCACTCATAAGTGGATATTAGTTGTATAGTAAAGGATAACCAGGTTGCAATCAACAGCCCCAGAGAGGCTAGGGCATAAGGATGTCACAAAGAGGCATGTATAGATTGTCTTTGGAAGGGGAAATAGAAGAGATATCCTGGGTAAACTGGGGGTTGGGGAAAGGGGTGGAGGATGGGAGCATGAGGGATCATATTGGATGGGTTGGGGTGGGTAGGATGGAGGTGGAGAGTAAAGAAAGATATCTTGAGGGGTGGCATTTCGGGGTTAGGGAGAAACTTGGTGCAAGGGAAACTCCCAGGAATATACAAGGACGAGTCCAGCTAAGACTTCTAGCAGTAGTGAAGATGGTGCCTTTCCCAGTAATCAGAATGATTACCACACTAGTTGTCAACAGAGAGCCTTGATGCAGTAACTGACAGGAAGAAATACAGACATCCTCAGTCAAGCACTGAGCTGAGCTGCGGAGACCTGCTGAAGAGAGGGAGGAAGGATGGTAGGAGTTGGGAGGGCGAGGGTTCAAGGTTAGGCACAAATGACCCCACAGATACTACTAACCTGGGCTTTTAGGAGCTGACAGACTCTGGAAGACACCTAGGGACCTGCATGGGACCAACCTAGGCCCTCTACATATGTGTGGCAGTTGTGTAGTTTGGTTTTCCTGTGGGACTCCTATCAGTGGAAAAGGGGCTGTCCCCAACTCTTTTGACAGCTTTTGGGACTCTGCTCCTTGTACTGGGTCACCTTACCCAGCCTTAACACAAGGGAGGTGCTTAGTTTACTGCAACTTGATATGACATACTCTGTTGACCCCCATGGGAGGCTTTCCCCCTTCTGAACAGAAACAGAGAAGTGGATGGGAGAGCAGAGGGGAGACGGAGGAGGAGAGGGGAGAAGAGGAGGGAGGGGTGACTGTTGTTAAAATGTAAAATAGATAAAAATTTAATTAACTAAAAATAATTTCAGAATTCTGCAGTGAATCTACCTGGACCTGCAATTTTCTTTGGTGGGGAGAGGAGGGGTGGTCAGGGGCTTTGTATTATTCTTTTAATCTCCTTATTTGTCATGGGTCTGTATAAGTTGTTGATCTATTTGGGTTTACTTTTAGTGATTCAGATGAATCTGAAATTCATCCATGTCTTTTAGGCTTGTCTAACTTAATGGAGTACAAGTTTTCAATGCATTCCCTTACAATAGTCTGGATTTCTTTTCTGTCCATTGTAATGACTCTCTGTTCATTTCTTGTTGTTGTTTATTTCATTTCATTTTATTTTGAGGCAGGGTCTCTTTGTGTTCTGAGTGTCCTGGTACTCACTCTACAGACCAGACTAAGAGATCTGCCTGTCCCTGCCTCCCTAACCACCAAGCTTGGTTTTGCTGTTCATTTATCATTCTGTTAATTTGAATCATCTCTTTAGTTCATTAGTTACTTAGTTGGGCCAAGGGTCTTACCTTGTTTATTTTCTCAAAGAACCAGCTCTTAGATTTGTTGATTCTTTATGATATCTTCATTTAAATTTTAGTAGTGCCTGCTCTGATTTTTATTTCTTGTCATTTAGAAACAAATGACTTTGTTTTTTTTCTTGTTTTTTCCAAATTCTTCAGTTGTATCACTAAGTCATTTATTTGGGTGCTTTCTGTTTTTTTTAAAATGTAGGCACCTAGAGCTATAAATTTTCCTCATAGGGCTATCTTTAATGTACCATACAGTTTTTGTCTTGTTGTGTTTCCTTTTTCATTTAGTTACAGGAATTTTAAAATTTCTTTCTTGATTTATTTTTGATTCATTCATCATTTAGTAGTGTGTTGTTTAACCTCTATGAGTTTGTGTACTTATTAGAGATTTATTTACTGTTTATTTTAAACTTTATTGCAGTGGTATTAGAAAGAGAATGGTCTCTATAGGGTTATATATTTGAACACTTAGTCCTCAGGAAGTGGAACTGTTTGGGAAGGATTAGAAAGATTAGGAGATGTGGCCTTGTTGAAGTAGGTATGCCCTTGGTGGAAGAGGTGTGTCATTGGGTGGCCTTTGAGGTTTCAAAAGTCCACATCAAGTTCAGTGTCTCTCTATCTGTTGCCTGTCAATCAGGATGTAAAGCTATCAGTGACTACTCCAGCTTCAGCTCCATGCTCATCTTCTTTCTGCCATGAGGGTTATGGACTGACCCCCTAAATCTGACCATCAATTAAATGTGTCTCCTCACAGCAATAGAACAATAACTAAGATTATGATCATATAGGATACATGGGATTATTTCAGTTTTTTTGTTGGGATTTGTTTTGTATCCAAAATGTGGTCTATTTTACAGAAGCATCAATGGGCTGCTGAGTAGAATGCATGTTTCTTAATGTTTAGGTGGGATATTCTGTAGATATCTATTAGGTTCATTTGATTTATGATATCACTTAATGCTCATTGTTTCTCTGTTAACATTTTAATCTAAATGACGTTTATTGGAGAAAGTGGAATAAATCACCTACTGCTACTTAGTTGTGATTAATATGTTTTTTTAAGTTTAGCAGTATGTTTTATATGAAATGGGGTACACCAGAGTTTGGTGCACAAATGTTTAGAATTGTAATGTCTTTATTAATTATTCCCGTGATCAGAGTGAAGTTTCCTTCATTATCCCTTCCTATTAGTTTTAGTTTGAAGCCTATTTTTTGTCAGATATTAGGATAGCAACACGTGCTTGTTTCCTGATCCCATTTGCTTAGAATCTATTTTCTACTCTACAAAGGTGCCTATCCTTGAAGGTTAGATGAGTTTCTTCTAAACAATAAAAAGATGCTTCTTAATCCATTCAACTAACTTGTGCCTTTAAAAGTATTTATTTCTTGTATTTTTTATTTTATATGTCTGAGTATTTTGCCTGCATCAATATCTCTGTACCATAGGCATGTCTCGTACCCTCTGAGGTTCAAAGAGGGTGTTGATTCCCATTAAACTGGAGAGACAAACAGTTCTGAACAGCCATGTGGATGCTGGGCACTGAATCTGGGTCCTCTAGTGGAGCAGTCAGAGCTCGTAAGGGCATTGGATCACTTTGAGCTGGTGTAATAGGCAGTTGTGAACCAGAACATGGGTGCTGGGAACTGAACCTGGGTGAGTTCTCCAGAATCTCACTTGGCCACACTGTCACTATATTCTTCAACCTAATCCAGGTCATGTGGCTTACACAATAGTCAATCCTGGTGAGTTCCCAAGAACTGTACCAGCCCAGGCCATTCCCACATTCCTGGACCTACCTGGGTCCATGTAGCCTGTGTACTGTCCCAGTATGACAAGTCACATACCCATGCTAACTCCACATTCCCAGACCTAGCAGGGGTCATGCAGTCTGTGTGAGTTCCTTAGAACTTGGCTTACATGTACCATCATCTGTTGTAGGAGGCTGCTTATTTGTTCCTGGATGCTCAGACCCACAATAAACACACAGAAACTGCATTATTTAAATCACTGCTTGGCCAATCACTATAGCATATTCCTAGCAAGCTCCTAAATATTAAGTTAACCCATTTCTATTATTTTATATTTTACCACAAGGCTAATGGCCTACTGACAAGGTTCTGTCTGACGGCTCGTGTCTTTTTCCTCTGGTGGTTCAATGGTTTCTCCTGACTCCACCTTCTTTCTCCCAGCATTCGGTTTATTTTTCCCCACCTAACTCTACTTTACCCTGTCATAAGCTTAAGAAGTTTATTTATTAACCAATGGCATTCACAGCATACAGAAGGGAATCCCACATTACCTCCCATTTTTCTATTTAAATAAAGAGAAAGGCTTTAAATTTAACATAGCAAAATTGCATATAACAAAACAGGTATCAAGCAAGAATTACAGTTACAATATTTATATCTACTTTATTTTTTATCATAACTAAGGAAAATATTATTATAACTATATATTCTTCAACTGCATCAAAGACACCAGAAGGATATAATATTACCTACGTAAACAGGAAATGCATTGTAAGCAACTTCCAAAACTCTAGAATTGACAGAGACATCTTGCTGCCTGGACAGTCACCCAAAGTTTTTCTGTATTATTAGAGCATATATCTTCAGCCTATAGGCCCATAGTATCCAGAAGAATTTTCCATGAAGCAGGAAATTTGAAGATCTGTTCTGCCTTGTAATGGCCAAGTCCATCAGTTGCTTTCTTCTGTGTCCTGCAGAATATCTAGCAGATTCTTTCATGAAGCAGGAACCATGAAGGACTGTCTCATCTTCTTTAGGCAAGTTCAGCAGTCATTTCTCCGTGGGTCCTGCATGTCAAGTTCATACAGCATAGCATCAAGCAGTTCAAGAAAGAGCAGTTTCTTGCCTAAATGGCTACAAATTCTATAAGGGGCCTCTTCAATGCCCATCTTTTTAGTGAAGTTAATTAGTGCTGCCAGGAGATGTGTCTCATTGTCATGAAAAGTCCTAAGTTCTTAAACATTTTAAATGCCATATTCTGAAGGTCTAGAAGAAAGCAGGCTGAAGAAGCTGTGTAAGCAACACCTCTGGGGTCTCCGAATTAGCTTCTGTCTCCAAGTTTTTGCCCTATTTGAGTCCTGTCCTGACTTCCTTTGATGTGCAGGTGTAGGCCAAATAAACCCTTTCTTTTCAGAATTGCTTTTAATCAAGGTGTTTCATCACAGCAGCAGAAACCCCAACTAAGACAATGTCCACGATGTGATACAAGGCAGATACAAGAAGGACCGTGGACGCCAATTAGACAGGACCCTAAATGACAGTTCTCATGGTGTACTATTGTTAAAATACTGAGTATACAGAACCAGGAGTGAGTATTGAAAGCTGCAAAATAAAAATCACAATTCACAGACAAAGGAAAATTCATCCAAATAACAGCTGACTTCCCTGTGGAAACATAAAACCAGAAGAACCTAGAACAATGTCCTTCAATTTCTAAAAGAGCACAGATGCCAACCCAGACTATTATATTCTGCAAAACTTTCTGTAATAGTTGAAGGAGAAAGAAAAACTTTCCATGACACAAGTAGTCTAAAAGAATTTATGCCTATCAAACCATCCCTACAGAGAGTACTAAAAGCAATACTTCAGACTGAAGAGAGGAATGAGAATAGTGAAGAGCAACAGAAAGAAAATATGTAAGACTAGTATGACTAAAACACAAATTGGGACTAAGTACAAAAGCAGCAAAACAAAAAAGATAGCAATCAACACTTTCCTTTCAAAAAGAACCTTAAGTATTAACAGCCTTATCTTTTTAATTAAAAGACACTGGTTGGCGCTGGAGAGATGGCTCAACAGTCGAGAGTACTTGCTGTTCTTAGACTGCCTGGAAGTGTGGAGATGGCTCAGCTAGACAAGGTTCTGAGGAAAACACCAGGCTGGGCTGGTGCATGACCTAGGGTTGTACTTTTAATATGAAGAAAACAATCTTAATAGCCCCATTCCATATAACACAAAAATATAACTTAAAGATTCCCCTAAATAATTTCCAAGATCCCTTGGGATAATAGTTAAGCCTTTATATCAAAACTAGTAGATCCCATTGGCTGTGGTGATTAAATCTGTAACCCTAGCACCCAGAAGACTAAGAAAAGAGGATGATTATCTTAAGTCTAACCTGGGATCCAAAGTGATACAGTATAACCCTGACCCTCCTCTCACCTAGGAAACAAACCCTGAAGCTATTGGCTGTTCCTTTGGCTTGAGAGACAACTTCATGATTCTGTTTAAGTCAGTCAGTTTGAAAAGCTGCTTCTTCTATAGCACACTCCAAGTTCCAGGACAATGTTACAAAGAGGAATTAAAAAACTTTCTCTCAAAATTAGTCTGAGAACTGGAGAGGGAGGGGGAGGGGAGTGGGGGAGAGGGAGGGAAATGGGAGGTGGGGAGGAGGTGGGTAGGAGGCAGAAATTTTTAATAAAAAAATAAAAAATAAATAGTCTGAGAGCTGTGCCTGGGGTAATAGTCTCCAGAGTCTAGCTGCCACCTGGTGGTCATGGGCTTGGATAGAATGTTCGTTTTGTCATGGGTTGGCATCCATGCAGGGCTTCCAGATACAAAGCACATTTTTCTCAACGTGGCTCAGAGAGTATGGATTGGGGAAAGGTTGAGGCATAAGGGAAAAAGAAGTAGATGAACCTAATAACAGGTTTCTGTTTATTTGTTTTTGTTTTTGTCATGGTTGTTGCTTTTTTGAAATTGAAAATAGATTCTTCTCTCATACAATAACATCCCGACCACAATTTCACTCCAGTCCACCAAGCTCCCCCAACCTCTCCTCTCCCCCATGTCCAATCCCCTTTCATTTCCATCCAGAAAAGAGCAGGCCTCCAGCTAAACATGATAAAAAACAAGATAAAATAAGACAAGGCAAAAGACCTCATATTAAGGCTGGTCAAGGCAACCCAGTAGGACAAAAGGAGTACCAAGAACAGACAAAAGAGTCAGAGACACCCCAACTCCCTCTGTTAGGAGTCCCATAAACACTCTAAGCTGACAATCATAACATACACAGAGGACTATAAAAGGAGACTGCACTTTCATATTCCAGCCACCCAGATCTGCATAACCACACAGAAACTATATTAATTAAAACACTGTTTGGGCAATGGTTCAGGCATATTCCTAGCTAGCTCTTACATCTTAAATTAGCCCATTTCTATTAATCTGTGTATCACCACAAGGTGGTGGCTTACCAGTAATGTTCTGGCATCTTTCTCCTTTGACAGCTACATGGCATCTCTTTGACTCTGCCTACTCTCTATATATTCAGATTTCCAACCTGGTTTTACTCTGCTAAGCCATTGGCCAAAACAGCTTTATTCATCAATCAATAAAAGGAACACATATACAGAAGGACATCCCACATCATTGGGTGCAGACCTGTGTAGGTCCCATGCTTGCCACTTCAGTCTCTGTGAGCCCATGCGAGCCCTGCTTAGTTGATTCAGTAGGCCATGTTCTCCTGGTGTCCTCCATCTCCTCTGACTTCTACAATCTTTTCACCCCCTCTTCTGTAGGGCTCCCTGATCTCTGATAGAAGGTACCTGATAAAGAACTACCATTTAGACTATCTCTATCTGCATAATGTCTGGTCTCTGCACCCACTCCCATCTTCTGTTGAAGAAAGTCTCTCTGATGATGACTAAACAAGGCATGGATCTAGGAGTATAACAGAATATCATTAGGAAGCATTTCATTGATTTCTTTTCTTTCTTTCTTTCTTTCTTTCTTTCTTTCTTTCTTTCTTTCTTTCTTTCTTTCTTTCTTTCTTTCTTTCGGCAGTCCTGCTTGGTTCTACCCTTGTTCCCTGGGCTATCAAGTCTCCAGTTCCTGGTCATCCAGGCAGCGTCAGGCATGATCTTCCTCTTGTGGAGTGGCTATCAAGTTATACCAGGTATTGGTTGGCTACTCCCACAATTTCTTCATCACCATTCCCCCAGCACATCTTGCAGGCAGGACAGACTGTAGGCAAAAAAAAAAAAATTCTGCACATCTTACAGCAGGACAGATTGTAGGTGAAGGGGTTTGTGGCTGGATTGGTGTCCAGGTTTTTCTTTCCGTAGCCTGCAGAGTATTTTTCTGGGCCAAAGAAGCTAAAACAAAGGGGTGAAAACTCCACGCAGGCACTAATTCAACCAATCTAAAGTCAGCGAGCTGTGTGAATGTTGTTCTCAGCAATGGAGCCCTACTGTCAGCTTTCAGAGAACAACGCTCTGTCCTATCATTAGCCTGGATTGCTGGATTGTTTAGGGATCACTACATGATCCCTTCAAACAATAACTTAACCAAATGCAACCCAACCCAACCAGTGGAAGTCTTGCCTGGCTACAAAAGATGGCCAGTTTAGTCTCTACATCTTGCAGTACTAGGAGTCCTCTCTAGGGTCACACTCATAGGTTCCAGGATGTTTACAATGCACTAGGTTTCCACATTGTCCCCTAAATGCTTCCCAATCCCAAGTCTCTCTCTCTCTCTCTCTCTCTCTCTCTCTCTCTCTCTCTCTCTCTCTCTCTCCCTCTTCTTTCCAGACTTACCCCCCATAAATGCACTAAATCGATTCCATTTCCCCTTCCCAGGGAGATCCATGTGTCCTCTTATAGCTCTCCTCTTTACCTAGCCTCTCTGGTTCTGTGGATTGTAGCTTCATTATCAGTTACTTAAGAGCTAATAACTACTTATATGTGAATATATTTTTACTATGTTAATTCTACCTACCCAAGAGCATGGGAGATATTTTCATTTCTGGTGTCTTCTTCAATTTCTTTCTTCAAAGATTTAAAGTTCTTGTCATACAAGTCCTCCACTTGTTTGGTTAGAGTTACTCCAAGATATTTTATGTTATGTTATTTGTGGCTATTGTGAAGGGTGGTGTTTCTCTGACTTCTTTCTTGGGTCATTTATCATCTGTGTAAAAAAGAACTGTTTTGAGCTTTTTTTTTGAGTTAATCTTGTATTGTGCTACATTACTGAAGGTGTTTATGAGTTGTATAAATTTCTTGGTATAATTTTTGGAGTCACTTATGTAAACTATCATATAATCAGCAAATAGTGATAGTTTGACTTCTATTTTCTGATTTGTATCCCCTTGATCTCCTTTTGTTGTCTTATTGCTGTAGCTAGAGCCTCAAGTACTATAGATAAGGAGAGAGTGGACAACCTTGTCTTTTTCCTTATTTCAGTAGGATCACCTTAAGTTTCTCTCCATTTAGATTGATGTTGGCTGTTGGCTTGCTGTATATTGCCTTTGTTATGTTTAGGTATGTTCCTTGTATCCCTGCTCTCTCCAAGACCTTTATCATGAAGAGATGTTGCATTTTGTCAAAGGCTTTTAAGCATCTAATGAGATGATTATGTGGTTTTTTCTGGTTTGTTTATATGATGGATTACATTGATAGATTTTTGTATGTTGAACCATCCCTACATCTCTGGGATGAAGCCTACTTGGTCATGCTGTCTTCTTTTGATGTGTGCTTAGATTCTGTTTGCCAGTATTTTATTGAGTATTTTTGCATCAGTGTTTATGAGTGAGATTGGTCTGTAATTCTCTTTCTTAGCAATGTCTTTGTGTTGTTTGGGTATTAGGGTAATTGTAGCCTGTAAAAAGAGTTTGACAATATTCCTTTTGCTTTTATCATGCGGAACAATTTGAGGAGTATTGGTATTAGTTGTTCTTTGAAAAACTTATAGAATACTGTGCTGAAACCATCTGATCCTGGGCTTTTTTATTAATTGGGAGATGTTTGAGTACTGTTTCTATTTCTTTAGCAGTTATATATCTATTTAATTTGCTTATTTGGTTTTGATTTAATTTTGGTAAGTGATATTTATCCAGAAAATTATCCATTTCCTTTAAGTTTTCCAATTTTGTGGAGTACAGGTTTTCAAAGTATGACCTCATGATTCTCTGGATTTCCTCGTTGTCTAATGTGATGTCCCCTTTTCATTTCTGATTTTGTTGATTTGGATATTCTCTCTCTGCCTTTTGGTTAGTTTGGATAAAGGTTTGTCTATTTTGTTGATTTTTCTCTAAGAACCAACTCTTTGTCTCATTGATTATTTGTATTGTTTTTATTGTTTCTATTTTGTTGATTTCAGATCTCAATTTGATTATTTCCTATCGTCTAGTCCTCCTGTCTGAATTTGCTTCTTTTTGTTCTAGAGTTTTCAGGTGTTCTGCTAACTCAGTAGCATGGGACTTTTGCAGTTTTTTAATGCAGACATTTAGCGCTGTGAACCTTCCTCTTAACACTGCTTTCTCTGAGCCGTGGTGGCGCATGCCTTTAATCCCAGCACTCGGGAGGCAGAGGCGGGTGGATCTCTGTGAGTTTGAGGCCAGCCTGGTCTACAAGAGCTAGTTCCAGGACAGGCTCAAAAGCTACATAAAAACCCTGTCTCAAAAAAAAAAACAAACCAAAAAACCCAAAAACAAAAAAACACTGCTTTCATTGTGTCTCATAAATTTTGATAAATTATCATTGAATTTTAGGATGTCTTTAATTTTTTCCTTTATTTCTTTCTTGACCCATTTGTGATTCAGGTGAGCATTGTTTAATTTCCATGTGTTTGTGGGCTTTCTGAAATTACTGCTGCTGTTGAATTCTAATTTTAAGCCATGGTGATCCAATAAGATACATGGGATATTCCATTTTTTTTATCTGTTGAGGTTGGTTTTGTTACCATGTGGTCAGTTTTTGAGAAGGTTTCATGAGGTTCTGAGAAGAAGGTATATTCGTTTATGTTTGGATGTAATATTCTATAGATGTCTATTAAATCTATTTGAGTCATAACATTTGTTTGTTCCCTTATTTCTCTGTTAATTTTTGGTCTGATTGATTTGTCCAGTGGTAAGAGGGGAGTGTTGAAGTCTCCCACTATTAGTGTCTGGGGTTTAATGTATGATTTAAGCTTTAGACGTGTTTCTTTTACATTTAAGGGTGCACTTGTATTTGGGGCATAGATGTTCAGTATTGAGATTTCCTTTTGATGGATTTTTCCTGTGACTAATATGAAATGTCCTTCTTTGTCTCTTTTGATTGATTTTAGTTTGAAGTCTGTTTTGTTAGATATTAGACAGCTACACCAGCTTGTTTCTTAGGTCCATTTGATTGGAAAATCCTTTCCTAACCTTTAACTCTGAGGTGATGTCTGTCTTTGAGGTTGAGGTGTGTTTCTTCTATACAGCAGAAGGATGGATTCTGCTTTTGTATCCAATCTGTTAGCCTGTGTCTTTTTATAGGTGTGTTGAATCCATTTATATTAAGGGATATTAATGACCAGTGATTGCTATCTCCTGTTAATTTAGTTTTTGTTGTTGGTGATGTTAATTTGTGTGTTTTCCCTTTCTTTGGAATTTGCTGCTCTGAGACCATCAATTGTCTGTGTTTTTGTTGATATAGCTAACTTCCTTAGGTTGGAGTTTTCCTTCTAGTACTTTGTGTAGTGCTATGTTTGTGGCTAGATATTGGTTAAATATGGTTCTGTCGTAGAATATCTTGTTCTGTCCGCCTATGGTTATTGAAAGCTTTGCTATGTATAGTAGTCTGAGCTGGCATCCATGGTCTCTTAATGTCTGTATAACACTTGACCAGGACCTTCTGGCTTTCATCGTTTCCATTAAGAAATCAGGTGTAATTCTGAAAGTCTGCCTTTATATATTACTTGGCCTGTTTTCTTTGCAGCTCTTAATATTCTTTCTTTATTCTGTATGCTTAGTGTTTTGATTATTATGCTTGTGGCAAGGGGACTTTTTTTTATCCAGTCTATTCGGTATCCTGTAAACTTCTTGTATCTTCATATACATTTTTTTAGGCTGGGAAAGTTTTCTTCTATGATTTCGTTGAATATATTTTTATGTGCTTTTGAGTTGGACTTCTTCTATTCCTATTATTCCTAAGCTTGATCTTTCTATGGTATCCCTTATTTCCTGGATATTTTGTGTTAAGCTTTTGTTAGATTTAATGTTTGCTTTGACTGGTAAGTCTATTTCCTCTATTGTATCTTCAGTGCTTGAGATTTTCTCATCCATCTCTTGTCTTCTGATGTTTATGCTTACATTTGTGGTTCCTGATTATTTTCCCATATATTCCATGTCCAGAATTACCTTGGTTTGTGTTCTCTTTATTGTCTATATTTAGGTTTTTAAGTCTTGAACTGTTTCTTTCATCTGTTTCCTTTTTCTTGGCTTTCTTTAAGGAATTTGTTGATTTCTTCCATTTTTTGTTTGTTTTTCTCTATTTCTTTGAGGGAATTTTTAATTTCCTCTTTAATGGCCTCAAATATTCTCCTAAAGTTGTTTTTATGTAATTTTCTTCTACTTCATCTATATTAGGGTGTTCAAGTCTTGCTGTTGTAGAGCCACTAGTTTTTGTTAGTGCTGTGTTGTTCTTTGTGGTGTTTGCATGTGTTATCTTGTCTACCCATCTTTTTCTCTGATTGATGTAGTTGGGGCCATATCTCTGGTGATCAATCAATCCAGTGGTTCCAAGGTTGCTTCTCATGGTGCAGTTGGGGCTACAGTTCTAGTCACCCCAGAGGTCACTCAGTGTTCCTGGAGGTCGCTCATCACTCCTGAAGGTCACTCTGCAATCCCACAGGTGGTTCAGGACTGCTCCCACAAAGGTCACTTTCCTGGGCCTGCTCTTGAGGCCACTGGCTCTGGTCTGGTCAGACAGAGGTGGCTGGCTCAGGTGTGCTCCTGTGGAGATTACTTGCTTGGACCTGCTCCTGCAGAGGTCGCTTGCTCAGGCCTGCTCTAACAGAGGTCGTTGGCTTCTGCCTGTTCCTGCAGATGTCCCTGGCTTGGGCCTGCTCTGATGGAGATCTCTGGCTTGGACCTGCTCCTGCTGAGGTCACTGGCTCGGACCTGCTCTGGTGGAGGTCCCTGGCTCAGGCCTGCTCAGGCAGAGCTTGCTGACTTAGGCCTGTCCTTGCTGATCTCCCTTGCTGTGACCTACTCCCACTGAGGTCTCTGGCTTGGGCCTGATCCACAGAGGTCTCTGGCTCAGGCCTGCTCCATTGGTGCTGTTCCTGTGTACCTGTTCCTGTGGTGGTCGTTCTGTTGGGCCTGCTTCAGTAGAGGTTCTGGTACTGGATTTTTTTCAAAAGGTTTTTAGATATCTAATAAAATGATCATGTGTTTTTTTTTCTTTCAGTTTATTTTTATGGTGGATTGCATTTACTGATTTTCATATGGTGAGCCATCCCTCAATCTCTGGGATGAAGCCTACTTGATTATGGTGGATGATATTTTTGATGTGTTCTTGAATTCAGTTTGTGAATATTTCATTGAGGAGTTTTGCATATATGTTCATAATGGAAACTGGTCTGTAATCGTATTTCTTTGATGTGTCCTTGTGTGATATAGGTATCAGGGCAACTGCAGCCTCATAAAAAGGATTTGGTAATGTTCTTTCTGCTGTATTGGCATTAGCTCTTTGAAAGCCTGGTAGAATTCTGTGTGGAAATTCTAGGGCCCCCGTGCTTTTTATTTTCTAAATGACTGCTTCTATTTCCTTGAGGATTATAAGTCTATTCAAATTGTTTATCTGATCTTGATTCAACTTTGGTAAGTTATTGAGAAAATTGTATATATATTTTAGATTTTCCAATTTTGTGGAGTACAGGTTTTTAAAGTATGTTCTTATGATTCTGTGAATTTCCTCAGTGTCTGTTGTTATGCCCCTCTTTTCGTTTCTGATTTTATTAATTTGAATGTTTCCTTTCTGCCTTTTAGTTAGCTTGGATAAGGAGTTGTGTATCTTGTTGATTTTCTCAAATAGCCAACTCTTTGTTTTAATAATTCTTTGTATTGTTCTCTTTGTTTCTATCTTATAGATTCCAGCCCTCAGTTTGAATATTTTCTGTCATCTACCCTTTTTGGATGTGTTTGCTTCTTTTTGTTCTAGGCTTTTAGGTAGGCTCTTAAGTTGTTAGTGTGACATCTCTCCAATTTCTTTTGTGTAGGCACATAGTGCTATAAATTTTCCTCTTAGCACCACTTCCTTTGTGTTCCATAAGTTTGGGTATGTTGTGCATTAATTTTCATTAAATTCTGGGAAGTCTTTAATGTCTTTTTTCTGCTTTGTGACAGTAGTCATTTAGTGGAGAGTTGTTCAATTTCCATGGGTTTGTAAGATTTTTTTTGTTTCTGTTGTTGAAGTCCAGTTTTAAGTTATAGTAGCCTGATAACTGGAAGTTATTTCAATTTTTTTTGTGTCCGTTGAGACTTATTTTGTGCCTGAGTCTGTGATTAATTTCAGAGAATGTTCTGTGAAATTCTGAGAAGAAAGTATATTCTTTTGTGTTTGGGTGAAATATGTAAATACTTGTTAGGTTCATTTGGTTAATAATGTCAGTCAGCTACAACATTTTTCTGTTTAGTTTTTGTCTGAATAACCTGTTCTTTGGTAAGAGTGTGGTGCTCATTTGTTCCATTATCAGTTTGTGAGGGTCAATATGTGATTAAAGATGTAGTAGTGTTTCTTTCTTTCTTTGTTAAACACAAAAGTGAAGTGGGTGTCATTGTGTTTGGGGCATAGATGTCAAGAACTGATTTTGGTGGAGTTTCTTTGATGAGTATGAAGTTTCCTTCCCCATCCCTTTGGATTAATTTTGGTTTGAAGTCTATTTTGTTAGATATTAGGATAGCTACACCAGCTTGTTTTTTGTTTGTTTCTTAAGTCAGTTTGCTTGGAATATGCTTTTTCCAACCCTTTACCCCAAGGAAATATTTATCCTTGATGTTGAGGTGTGTTTCTTGCATGCAACAAAAGGATGGATCCAGTTTTCATATCCATCCTGTTAGTCTTGTTGTTTTATTGATGAATTGAGCCCATTGATATTGAGAGATATCAATGGCCAATCATTGTTAATTCCTGTTATTTTGTTGCTGTTGTTGTTGTGATGGTGGTGGTGAGTATGTGTGTTTACCTTCTTTCAGTATTGCTGGTGTGAGATGGTTTCCTGTGTTTTCATGGGTGTAGTTAACCTGCTTGGTTAACACATTCTGTAGGACTTGATTTATAGATGTTGTTTAAATTTGACTTTATCACAGAATATCTTATTTTCTCTACCTATAGTTATTGAAAATTTTGCTGGACATAGTAATATGGGCTGGCAGCTTTGGTCTCTTACAGTATGAAGCACATCTTTCCAGGTCATTCTGGATTTTAGAGTCTCCATTGAGAAGTCAGGTGCAATTCTAATAGGTCTGCCTTTAATATGTTACTTAGTCTTTTCTCCTTATAAAATTTTTTCTTTGCTTTGTATGTTTAGTGTTTTGATTATTATGTAAAAAGGGGTTTTTCTTTTATTGTCCAATTTATTTGGTTGTCCGTATGCTTTTTATATATTGATAGGTATCTCCTTTAGATTAGGAAAATTTCCTTCTATGATTTTGTTGAAAATATTTTATGGGATTTAAGTTGAAATTTTTCTCCTTCCTCTAGTCTTGCTGTTCTTAGGTTTGGTCTTTTCATAGTGCCCCAGATTTCCTGGATGTTCTGTGCCAGGAATTTTTTCGATTTAAGGTTTTCTTTGACTAATGTATCTATTGCATCTATCGTTATCTCTGATTCTCTCTTTCTTCTTTTGCATTCTGTTGGTGAAGCTTGCCTCTCTAGTTCCTGTTAAATTTCTAAAATTTTCATTTTCAGAATTCTCTCTGTTTCTGGTTTCTTTATTGCTTTTGTTTCCACTTTCAAGTCTCAAACAGTTTTATTCATTTCCTGTAACTGTTTGTTTTCTCTTGGCTTTCTTTAAAGGATTTATTCATTTCCTCTCCAAGGACGTCTGTCATCCTGCTATAGTTGTTTTAAGGTCTTTTTTGTGCTTCAGCTATGGTGGGATATTCAGGGCCCACTGTGATATAATAGCTGGACTCTGGTGGAGTCATATTGCCCTGGCTATTATTGATTGTGTTCTCATGTCATGCTGATATCTAGGCATCTGGGTTTGGAGTGATAAGAGGTCTAGGTGCTGATTTCTGGGTTTGTCTTTGTTGGGTAGGTTTTTTGTTCCTTAGTTTCTGTTTCCGCTCTGGATTTTCAGAGTGTGTTGGCTGTGTGTTGCTTCTTTTACTGGCCTGTTTGGTTGGTGTGCTCAAGGGGGAATGTTTCCTGGTGTTGGAGGCTGGGAGAAGGGGGGACCATAGGGACAGGGATCTCTCTACACACCCCTGGCTGCCTTGGATCTCATTATGTAGACCATGTTGACCTCAAACTCATAGAGTCCTGCCTGCCTCCAATTCCCAAGTACTGGGACAAAAGGCAAGTGCCACTATGCCCTACCTAAGAACACTTTTTAAATTTGGTCTGTACACTAATTCAGCTAGGTACTTTCTTTATCCCAATAGCAGAATGAGAGAAAAGGTTTTGGTAAACCTTGTCTTTACCCAAAATTCAGACCAGTATTTCCTTTTCATTTTGACTTGCAAGTCCTCTCTAGGACTCTTGGGGACCAAGGATGTAATTCAATGATAGAGCTCTTGGCTAGCATGTGCAAGTCCCTTACTCAGTTGTCTCTGACAAAAAGAAAAGAAAGGAAAGGGGAGTAAAGGTTGTCCATAAAGCTTATCTTCCCATACAGTCTTAGACACAGTGTCTGAGAGGATCCTCGGAAGGTTTTACCACCTCCTCTCATTATTTCCATCCATTTTCACACATCCATGGTATTAACAGTTGGTATTTTCTCAAGTTTATGTAATGTGTTTGCAAATGAAGCTTGAAGAGTAATTCCCCAGTCCTTTTCAACCAGTCTCCCTATGAATTCTGAAGCCATCTTGGTCTTCAGGCTTTCATGTAATTGGGTGAATAGAATGGTTGGGTTTTTTGTTGTTGTTGTTTTGTTTGTTTTTCAAGACAGGGTTTCTCTGTAGCTTTGGAGCCTGTCCTGGAACTAGCTCTTGTAGACCAGGCTGGCCTCGAATTCACAGAAATCTGCCTGCCTCTGCCTCCTGTGTGCTGGGTTTAAAGGCGTGTCACCACCACCAGGCGAATATAATGTTTTTAAAATTAGGATACGTTGGTCACTGAAAGTGATGAGATAGATCTACATTTCCCATGAACTGACACACTAGCAAAACTGTTAGAACTAGCATTTGAAGAACTATGGACCGTGCTAAAAAGCTTGCAGCAAAAGACCCAGTAATACCACTTTTGAGTAGATATCCAAAAGATGCTCAATTGTGCCACAAGGACATGTGCTCACCTATGTCATAGCAGATTTGTTTGTCATAACCAGAACATGGAAACAACCTAAATGCCCCTTGACCTAAAAATGGATAAGGAAAATGTGGTACATTTACACAATGGAGTACTACACAGCAGAAAAAAATAATGACAGCTTGAATTTTGCAGGAAAATGGATGGAGCTAGAAAACATTATGAGTGAGGTAACCCAGACACAGAAAGACAATTATCATATGTACTTACTCGTAAGTGGCTTTTAAACATAAAACAAAGAAAACCAGCCTACAAATCACAATCCCAGAGAACTTAAGACAATAATGAGGACCCTACGAGAGACATACATAGATCTAATCTACATGGGAAGTAGAAAAAGACAAGATCTTCTGAGTAAATTGAGAGCATGGGGACCCTGGGAGAGGGTTGAAGGGGAGGGACGAGGCAGAGAGGGAAGCAGAGAAAAATGTAGAGCTCAATAAAAATCAATAAAAAATAAAAAATTAACCAATAAAAAATCTTGCAGAGAGGGAAAGATAATAAAGAAAATAAACATTGCTTTCTGCTAAGCCAGTGTTTTTGCTGTTTCAATCACCTATGCCATGGTGCCCTAAATCTTTACTGCCACAAATTGCTCAAATTGCTCGTGCCTGAGTAATTCAGACCTTACTGTCAAAAAATTATGGTATGGGCCTCAACCTGCCTGCAGGCTCCCTCAAGAACTGGCACAAAGGCTTTCTTTTTGTGTGTGTGACTCAGATATTTATAGGCCTTGAGTGGCCTTGAGGGAGGTTGTTCTTAACAGTGTTTAAAGGCTGCTACAGCTTTTAGCACAATGATAGAAAAGACAGCAATGAAGATTAAAAAAAAAATTAGACAGACATAGATACCCAAAAAAGAGGTTGGGATAGGAGATATGTGTCAAAATGATGTTGAAATCTCTTATGGATTCTGGAAGCAATACAGTTACAAGCACTCGTAGCATAGAACACATTCTTAGAAGGCTCTAAGACCATCCAAAGCTCTGACTAGCTTGTAGGCTCCACATATGTAGGATGTGAAAGCTAAGGCAGAGTTATGACACCATTGTTATAGAAATAGCATGTCTTCTCTGTGAGAAGTCACTCCACACACTTGAAGATAAAGGAAAAACTCTTTACCTAAGCTCCCGCCCAACCAGGGCTAATGCCCAAATCAGAATCAACTTCTGACACAAGACTTCTACGCTTATCTGAATGTTAGGTGAATGATTTTATATACACTGTCATCCTTAAATCTATTTTAGGTCCCAGCTCCAGGTTACACTTTGAACAATTTAAGCAGAGAAAGGACACCACAAATCTGACTACTTAGGCAGATAGATGTTCATGGCAAAGAAAATAGATATTACAAGAATTATTCTCGAGGACCTCAGTATCGTTCTTTTTCTCATAGTTGCTACCCAGGTTCATTCTGCCCACGTGGTAAGTTTTTCTGGTAAGAGCACAGGAGACTTAAAGCCAGACCAGACTTAAATGATGATTGTGACTCTATGTTGCCACCCCGAACTGCCCACTAGAGCTATGTCCCTGGGGTTGGGAGTTATGGCCTAATGGCTGGTTGCAAGTTAGGGCTGTCTCCTTTGTCAGGGCAATGGAACCTGATGGCTGATCAATCCTGGTAAATAGACATTTACTTTTGTCTTAGCTAGTATTTCTATTGTTGTGAAGAGACACCATGACCATGGCAACTCTTACAAGGAAAACATTTAATTGGGGTGGCTCACTTACAGTTTCAGATGTTCAGTCTATTATCATTGCAGGGACTATGGTGGCTAGAAGGCAGACATGGTGCTGGCTACATCTTGATCAGAAGGCAACGAAGAGTGGACTAAGACATTGGGAGTATCTTGAGCATAGAGCTCAAAGCCCATCTCCACAGTGACACACTTTCTCCAAAAAGGCCACACCTTCTCCAACAAAGTCGTACTCCCTAATAGTGCCACTTCCCTTGTGGGGCCATCATCATTCAAACCACTACAACATCCTAGACTCAATTTTCCTTGTCTCTAACAGGCCTCCTTAGCAGACTAGTTATCCTTGGGGTATTTCAGAGGCACTAGTTCTTCAGCTAAATTCCACTTATTTGACTCAATGTTGTCTAAGCAAATCTATTGGTAAGTCCTTTATAACACCAATTTTGCCACTTTGAGTTTCTTCTACATCTTTGTCACTCATCTTACTTATGCAAAGGATATGAACACTGAATATATATTTGTTATTATCTTAAACATCCTTTATATTACATTAATTAAGAACAAGTAAAGCTTTTATTTTAGTCTTGCTCATTCCTTCTCTAATGTTATTCCTTAAAAAAAAAATAGATCCAGGCTTCTAACTCATATTATTCTCTTTCTCAATAAGGTCTGTTTGAAACAAAATTTCCCAAGTTTTGTTTGTCAGAGAAATTTTTCATTTCTCCTTTTTTTCACGGTTGAAGGATGATTTTACAACATACAGAATTTGAGGGTCTGAATTTTTTCTTACACTAACACAAAATATTTAACCCCACTCTTATTGCTTATATAGTTCCTGAAGAAAAGTCTGATGTAGTTATTGTCTTTGCTCTTCTGTAGGTATAAAGATTCAGGTTTTTCTTTTTTACTTTTTTTCCCAGATATTTTCTTTATCGACACATAATATATTTATTTATTCTTTGACAATTTCACACAAACATATGTATCTTGATCCTGACCAACCCAGTTCTTCTCTCCCACCTACCCCCAACAGACCCCAATACATTCCCCTCTCACTTTCATATCTTCCTTTATTTTTCGAAACCCATGGAGTCCAATTACTGATGCCTGATGGAATGTTGACTGATCTTATTGACTGGACCATGTGCAGGTCTTCTATGTGGGCATCCACAGCTACAGTGAGTTAATGAGGATAATGACCATGTCATGTTTAGAAGACAGCATTTCACAGCACTTCCTCCCATCCTCTGGCCCTTACATCTTTCTTTCCCCATCTTCCATAATGTTTCCTGAGCTTTGCAGAGGGGAGTTGATATAGATGTTCCGTTTAAGGCCAAGCACTCAACAGTCACGTATTCTCAGCACTCTCGCCAGTTATGAGTGGCTGCATTAACTGCTGTGAACTGCAGAAGTGTCTCTGGCCGAGGTTGAGAATGGCAATAACCTGTGCTGTGCGTGTATAGGTATAGGTGTTTGGGGGCTATTTATCTGAATTGGTATTCTCTGAGCTTCCTGGCTCTGTGGTTTGATGGTATACATTTAGGGGAGTTTTCCAGTCATTATTATTTCTCTTGGTAACTTGCCCTTTGTTCTTCTTCTAGGGTCCCCATTATGAATATATAAGTATGTAAGTGTCCCACACTTCACAGTTAATCCATTCTATGCTTTTTTTCAGTAAATTTCTCTTCAGTTTTAAGTTTGGGAAACATCTGGTGATATACCTTCAGGCTACTGACTCTTTTCATTCATGTACAGTCTACTATTGAGCTCATTAAACACATCATTCATTTTTATTACAGCATGTTTCTAGCTTTTTTAAAATTTCCATCCTTTTGCTTGAATTAAACTTCTTTTTGGCAGGACTACTTTTTCCTATTAGAGACCTTAACATGTCACTGATAGCTTCCCCTAGAGAAACCATTAAAATGGAAGGTGGAGGGAGGCTATGCTAAGAAAGGAATATGAACAGAATCATAAAATATTGATTGTGGGATGTCAGAATGGCTCATCAGATAAAAGAACTTACCAAGCAAGCCTGCCACTAAAGTATGGCCATGGAAATCCATGGTAGAAGGCAATAACTGAATCCTAAACAAAAGTTTTCCTCTTCCATGTGTGTACTGTGGTATGTGCATGTGCAGGGAGGAAGGGAGGGAGGGAGGGAAGGAGGCAGGGAGGGAATGAGGGAGGGAGGAAGGGAGAGAGAGAATATGATGAAATGAATCAAGTCAGAAATATAGTGAAAAAAGAACCAGAAAAAAAGAACAAGAGTAAGAAATGGAAAAGAAACAAACTGTAAGTACCAATCCAATTATATAGTCACAGCGGTAAGCAGTGTTCTGAACACACCCATTTGATGCTGAGGTCTTTGATTCATTTGGAGTTGAGTTTTGTGCAGGGTGGTGGATATGAACTATTTGCATTCTTCTACATAAAGTTATCAAGTTTGACCAGCACCATTTGTTGAAGATACCATCTTTCTTCTAGTGTGTATTTCTGGGCTCTTTATCAAAAACCAGGTGTCCATATGTGTGTGGATTTATGCCTGGGTCTTCAATTCGAGATATGGATAGTGATACCTCCAGTAGTTTTTTTATTATTAATGATTGTTTTATGTATTCTCTCTCTGTCTCTCTCTGTGTCTCTCTCTGTCTCTCTGTCTCTCTCTCTGTCTGTCTCTCTGTCTCTCTCTGTCTCTCTCTGTCTCTCTCTCTCTCTCCTCTCCCTCTCTCTGTATTTCTATATGAGTCTGGAAATTGCTCTTCAATTGCTGTGAAGAATTGTGTTGGAATTTTTATGGGAACTGTCTTGAAGATGTATATTACTTTTAGTAGGATGGTCACTTTCAAAATCTTTATTCCCCTGATCCATGAGCATGGGTGGCTATTCCATATATACAAGCCTTTCACTTGCTTGGTTAGAGTTATCCAAATATATTTTTTGAGGCTCTTGTGAAAGGTATTGTTTTCCTAATTTCTTTCTCAGTCTGTCATTTGTGTATAGGATGGCTACTGATTGTGTGTGTGTGTGTGTGTGTATGTGTGTGTGTGTATGTGTGTTAATTTTTGCATCCAGTGACTTTGCTGAAAGTATTTGTTAGTTGTAGATGTTTTCTGGGGGAAGTCTTTAGGGTATTTTATGTATAAAGTAATTTCAAATACAAACGAGAATACTTTGATTTCTTTCTTTATTATTTGTATATCCTTGATCTCCTTTGATTGCCTTGTTGTTCTAGAATTTCAAGTACTATATTGAATAGGTATCAGAGAGTAGACCTTCTGATTTCAGTGAAAGTACTTTGAGTTTCTCCCCATTTAGAATGATGTTGACTTTCTGAACAGTACCCCAGTAGCATGGAGATTAAGATAACAATAAATAAATGAGATCTCATGAAATTAAAAAAACTTCTGTACAGCAAAGGACCCCATCAATTGAGATAAAGGCAACTCTAGAATGAGGAGAAAAGTCTTTATCAATTATATTCCTGACAGAATGGTAGTATCTAGAATTTAAAAAGAACTAAAAAAAAATACTGTATGAAATTCTCAAAGAATATTTTTTTAAAAAAAGACAAATAGAAGTACTAACTTCCAGCATCTCAATATGTGACAGCATTTGAAAACAGTATTTACAAGGTAGTTAAGTTCAGATGACATCATTGGGGAGTAACCTAATCCAAAATGACTAGTACTTTTTAAAGGAAGAGGATATTTTAGGAAACAGCTACATAGTAAAGGAAGACTACCAAAAGGCATAGCGAGAAGAGGCTTGTCAACATGCTACAGAAAGACAGGCACTGAAACAACTTAACCTCAATACAATAAAAACCCCCACATACTAGGTAGCAGTCACTACAGTATAAAATATAAAGTTCCTTGGGAAAGTCAAATACATGGACAAATAGATTAACATCTATGCTTTCTGTTTTAGAGGTGATGGGACCTTGGTAAATGAAGCCTTATTAATGAGGTGGAATAAGGTCCCATGCAATAGCCAACTTTATTCGGAGCATCAGACAATTAAGGGTTAAGAGGAGTCACATGAGTAGTGTCCAGTCACAAAGGCAAGCCACATGGGGCAATACCATGTTTTTCCATAGAGGCATATAAATAAATAACAATAGCCGGTTGTGATGAATCGTCTGTAGTAAACTGGCTTCTATCTGCTACATCTGGGAGGGGCAAGAAAACATAGCCCCCCAAAAGTTCCATCGTTTTGAAAAAACTGAGGTCAAAAGACTCCTGTCTTGATTTCTTGGAATTTTCTCACAAGCACTCAGAAATCTCCTCACACAACTACATTTTTGGACCATGTTCTGACACATCTATTATTATAATTTTGGTGTATAGAATTTAAATGTCAAGATGTAAATTTATGCTGTTGGATTTATAAAACATAAAAGGAAACAAAGTCTGTAACTTATAAAGAAAATTCAGTGTATCACAAAGGAGAGCAATGAAAGAAGAAAGAAGGGAAGAGAGCCAGGCCGCCTACGATGAGCAAGTATGTGGTGGAGAGCTGGGAGCGACAGAAGCAGAAGGGTTTCAGGCTGGTGTGAGTGGCCCTGTGCTGCCACCTGAGCCCCTGGTTATGTCCAGGTCCTAGCCATTCAGTTGTCCCTGATCTGTGCTGCAGCCAGAGTCCATACTGATTTCCATGGGCAATACTGCCGCCAGGGGCCATATTGATAAGAGTGGTCTGAGCTGCCACCTGAGTCCATGGATGTCCAGACTTGTACTGCTGCCCAGGTCTGTGTCTGTGACCACAGTTCTACTGCAACTGTGGTCTGTGTTGGTGTCTGTAGCCCATGCTACTACAGAAGGCCATGCAGATGTCTTTGCTGTGTGCTGCAGCTTGAAGCCATGTTGATGTCCAAGGGCTGCTGCCAGTGGTGGGGCATCCTGATTTGAGTGACCTGCACTGCCTCCTAAGGCCATGGTGATGTCCAAGTACAAACTACCTCTGAGGGCCATGCCTGGATCTGAGGTCTACTGCCACTGGGATCTGTGTTCATGTTACCACAGAAGGCCTTACAGATACCTGTGATCTGTGCTGCAGCCTGAAGCTATGTTGATGTCCATAGACCAAACTGTTGCTATGGAGCCATCATCCAGGTTGTCTCCAACGGTCTTGTTTTGGCCCATGGTTCTTGCTGTGGGATAATCCTTCTGTACACTATAAATATGCTTTACCCTCTTTGGTTAATAAAAAAGATGATTTGTCCTATAGCAAGGCAGAATAACACTAGGTGGGAAAACCAAACTAAACCAAACTAAAAATACAGAGAGGAAGAAGGCCTGAGTCAGGGGAGATGTGAGCCAGCTGCCAGAGGAACAAGACATGCTAGAGGACACGAGCCATGTGGCAAATTAATAGAAATGGGTTAATTTAAGTTGTAAGAGCTAGTTAGTAATAAGACTGAGCTATAGGCCAAGCATTTGTAATTTTTAAGATTCTGTGTGTTTATTTAGGGCCAGGCAGTCTGGACAGAAAAGCTTTGCCTCCATTTAAAAATAACTAAGATAATTAATATAACTACAGATAATTAAGAGATAACTCTTAAAAAGTGTGGTAAGGATGCTGAAGTTAGTTCTCCACAATTGATGGCTTCTGGTGAGGGTACAATAGGGGAACAACTCAGTTCTGTTTAAGGTTCAGGCTGCCGAGAGTTTGACAATGCTCCACTGAATATTTAGATAATACAAATTAGACTTTGTTGTTCTTTTTTTCTTTCTTTTATTTTAATTTAAATTTTTTTTGAGGGGCGGTCACAGGGTGGGGATATGGACATGGAAGAACTGTGAAATAAATGTGATCTAGGTGTATAATGTAAAATTCCCAAAGAATCAATAAAAATATAAATAAAACAAACCTTCTTTACTAAAGAGGAAAGAAGCTAGAAAAGTTATAATACACATTAAAAAACAACAAATTGGCAATAATAAATCCTTTCCTGTTATCAATTACTTTACTTATTAATGTATTAAACTTCAATTAAAGATAGTCATGGTCTGAATTGATTCAATTGCATGTTATTTATTTATTCATTAAAAATTTCCACCTCCTCCCCTCCTCCCATATCCCTCCCACTCCCCCCAATCCCCCCACTCCCCTTCCCCCTCCCTCTCCAGTCCTAAGAGCAGTCAGGGTATCCTGCCCTGTGGGAAGTCCAAGGTCCTCCTCCCCCCTCCATCCAGGTCTAGGAAGGTGAGCATCCAAACAGACTAGCCACCCCCCCCCCCACGCAAAGCCAGTACATACAGTAGAATCAAAACCCAGTGCCATTGTCCTTGGCTTCTCAGTCAGCCTCCACCGTCAACCACATTCAGAGAGTCCGGTTTGATCACATGCTCATTCAGTCCCAGTCCAGCTTGCCTTGGCGAGCGCCCATTAGACCAGTCCCACCGTCTCAGTGGGTGGACACACCCCTTGCAGTCCTGACTTCCAAGAGGCTCATTTTTAAGAGGATTTCAAAGCTGGGTGTTGCCACACATACCTTTAATCCCAACATTTGGGAGGCAGAGGCAAGTGGATCTTTGTGAGTTTGAGACCAGCCTGGTCTACAAAGTGAGTTCCAGGCTAGCCAGGGCTACACAGAGAAACACTGTCTCAAAAAACAAAACAAAAGCTCTCCAAAACAACAACAAAATTTCAAGTTCAAGTTCTGCCTGGGCTACAAACTGAGTTAATCATCATTTAATAGTTACCTCAGTTATCAGTCCAATTGTCATGTAGTCATAGTGTTTGTGTTCATGTAAGCCTTTGTATTAGTCAGGGTACTCTAAAGGAACAGAACTGATACAGATAGATAGATAGATAGATAGATAGATAGATAGATAGATAGATAGATAGATAGATAGATAGATCGATCACATATGCATATATATGCATAGATATGTATATGTATGTATATTTATATACATGTATATACATGACTTATTAGCATGGTTTGTAGATTGTGGCTCAGGTAGTCCAAAAATGGCTGTTTCCCATCATAAAGGCAAAGAATCCAGTAGTTGTCCCATCCATGTGACTTGAGAAATTACAACAGTCCCAATCTGGTATTGAATTCCTAGAGAGCTTCCAGCCTTTGATCTATGGTGGAATCTTAAAGAAGTAGGTTCTAATGCCAGTGATTGTCATAACCTGCATGGCTCTGAGATTGATCTGTAGGTACCAATATCAGACTGAAAGAACAAAAAAACATGTTACCAAAGTGAGAGTCAAATCAGATACCAAAAATAGTGTTTTAGTGTTGGGACTAATGAGTCCTGGCCTTCAGCTGCTCTTTCCTATCTAGAGCCTTCTAACTGAAGTTACTAGAAGCTGTGCCTACCTAGAGGATCAGAGGACGGGATTTTTCACTTGTTGGCCATTGACTGCAGTGTATTTAAGCCTCCATGGTGCTATTAAAGAGGGGCTTTTGGTACCAGTGTTGGAAGGTCTGTGTGTTGGTCTGTCTCTGCGTGTGTTTCCTCAACCTCCAGCCCCTTGCCCGAAGCTCACGAACTGGGTTCTAGCGCACAGAACGCAGAGGGGGGGGGGGGGGAGGGGTGGCGCGCGGCATTTTAGGACATTGAAAGGGTTTAAAAAATCTTTTAAAAATGTGCATTATCCAAATATAGGACAAGATCTTGGCTCTTTCGGCCCTCTAGTGTCTATCTGTAGGTTAGAAAAACAGGTTTATCTTCTTTATATGGAGGCCAAATCTAAAAACACAAAACGAAACAAAATTGTATTCCCAGCTATAGAACACTCTCTCTAGAAGAGAACTTATCACAGCAGTATTTTATCCTTCTGCACCCTAACTGTCCACATTCCATGTTTAAAGAGGGCTTTCTGATATTGTAGTCATATGTTTGGAAAACTTATTCAGAATACCTGAGTGACATACTTATAACATTGTGACAATCCTATGAAAAAGATCCAATGGCACTATATTTCTCTTTTAGATTAAGTAGATACCAATGTTTGGTTGTTACCTCAACAAATAGAATCTGGATTTCACTCAAGTTTGGCCTGTATTATCTGCTCCCACAGGACATTACATCTGGTACATGGCCAGAGGCATATATTGCGGGGAGGGCACTACCAATGGGACAATTACTTTAACAAATTTCTCCACAAAGTTTCCAAATGTTTGTTTGCTCCTTATGCAGGAATCTGATATAACAAATAGTGAATTGGATATTAAAATTGACCTGCCAAATAAAATTTATTACAATCTAAATATTAAAAAGACTACTTCCTTGACCTTATTCTTCAGGGCTCTGGTATGTGGTCTAAGCTGTAAGATTATACTTTACCTTACTGAACAGGATTTAGTTAATCAAAATATCAAAGAATTTTCCTCATCAACTTTGTCTCTTAATGTTCTCCATGAGAATATAATAAGGGAGGTCTCATGGCCAATTTGTGAAATTACACTGGCCAGTGAAATACCTTAAGTTCTTAATGTAAACTAATGGTCTTCTTCAAGATGTACATCTTGTAGTGAACAGTGGTAGCAAAGAAATCATCAACCTTGCTAATGGCTATAAGAACTTCTTCTTGGTCCATATTCTACTGCTGTGAAGAGACACCATGACTATGGCAACTCTTATATTTATCATTTAATTGGGGCTGATTTACAATTTCAGAGGTTTAGTTTTTTATCATCATAGTGGGAAGCATGACAACATGCAGACAGACATGGTACTGGAGAGGTAGCTGAGGGTTCTACATCTGTATCTTTAGGAATAAGGCAGGGAGAAAGACACTGGGCCTGGCTTGAACTTCCTCCACAAAGTCACACCTACTCCAACAGGCTACACCTTCTAATAGTCCCACTCTCTGGTGGCCAACCATTCAAATCTATAAGCCTACAATGGCCATTCTATTCAAACCATCACACCAGCTGAAGGTTCTTTGGATTTTTTTGTATGTTCTCTTCCTCTAATCAGGGCAAAACTGCCTCAACTATTTTCTTTATAATATTATAATTGGATCTACTTTTTGTATGTTACAGTTGCTATTTCACTCATATAGCATACTCCAAGGATGTATGCTATCATCACAGGGCTATCATCTTATGTTCTGAATCCTTGACATATGTTAAGATTTATCATAACTCCTAGATCAACCCTGCTGTGCAATAACCCTTCTGTACACTGTGTAAATTACATTATGATAGATTTAATAAAGTAGCTGATCAGTCAATAACCAGGCAAAATAATGTTAGGTGGGAAAACCAGAGTAATAACTCTGGGAAGAAGGGTGGAGTCAAAAGAGTCACCCAGACCCACAAAGGGAGCAGGACATGCTGGAAGGCAGATAAAGTCATCAGCCATTTTCCAGAATGTAGATTACTAGAAATGGGTTAGTTTAAGTTGTAGAAGCTAGTTAGTAATAAGCCTGAGCTACCAGCTGAGCATTTATAATTAATATTAAGCCTCTGTGTGGTTACTTGGGAGCAACTTGTGGTACAGAAACTTCTGCTTATACAACTTTTCTCTGAGGTTCTGCTGTTTCTTCTACATTGTTCCTTCTGCCAGCACAGAAACAGTGAGAGTGGTCTGCACCCCAAAACCCTAACAGCAGTTACCTTTGAGAGGTGGGAATAAAGGACTAGGGTTTAGATAGATATCTTGAGAGGCAGGCAGGTAGAGAGGGCAGCCATAACTAGGTAATAAATATAGTGAACTTCCAAGGTGGCTGGTTTCTTCCTCACAAAGGTATGGTAGCTTAAAACAAAGGCGTTGCAGGCTTTATCTATCAACCTTAGAGCTACCTAGTGATGAAATGGCTTCACAAGATCAAGGTCAGATCAGCACATGTTTATATAAGTTGTGGGCCAATCGGCCATCCTATCTTTCTTCAGTCTGATCAATCCTAAATTAGGGAAGGAAAACCTTTCTAAGACTTAAAGAAAGCTCACTCCTCAAGGGGATGGTGGACTTTGGATTTCCAAGTGTTCCCTATATTTAGTGGAGGGTCTTTATCTCTGTGTGCCTGCTGTATGTGTGTTTTCTCACCCATAATAAAAATTTTTATTTACCAGCAACAAACAAACAAACACTCTTGAAAACAAGGGGACAGTCTTTCATAACCTTATGAGCAGGACCTATGAGGTCAGACTCCACCTTGACAGAGTCTTCCCTTTCGTGAGTCAGATCCACAGAACCCATATGAGAAAAAGCCTGGCTTTGCTAGGGAGGTAGAGACAGATGGATCCCTGGGGCTAGATGACTAGCCAACTTGATGATTTCTAGGCTTGAAATATCTTGTCTCAACAAACAAACAAACAAACCGTGCCAAAGGAATGACACCCAAGGTTGTCCTCTGACCTTCATACACATATACCTCCACATGCCTGTACACACAAACACTTACACACACACACACACAAAGAAAGAAAAAAGTACAGAATATATATGAGGTTGCAGCAAATAGTTCACTGAAATGAATGACAGCAAACTAATTACTACAAGGGACAATTACAGTTTCAGAAACAAGTTTGAACTGAAAATATAAAAACCACTGGACTGTCTATGTTTGCCAATAAAAAAATCTTCTGGAAAGAAATTTATGAAGGACAAAAGCTACCAACAAAGCAAGTCTTTAACTGTGTTGAAATCAAGCTCCCCTGGAAAAAGATGTTTATTAAAATCTACATTCATAAAAGGCACCTGAAAATGAAAAGTCAGATTACTTCTAGTCCCATGTGGTAATACCATGATAAAGCCAATCATAAGAACAGAATGAAGAAGCCTTGTGTTCAAAAACTACTTGACAACATAATCAGAAAGAGTGGGTGATGACTACAATGTTTATGGGATGTTTCCACCAGAGCTTTCTTCCAGAAGCTCAAAAAGGTAATTGCAATATGAAGTTGAAATTTCAAGTCACATTTAATAATAAAAAAATGCATCTAACCTTCCTGAATCTGTTTTTTTCTGGAAATAAAAATGTCCAAGTTGTAGATTTACCTCCATATATATCCTCATTGCTTCAGTTCCTCGATCATTGTATTATTTTATTAAGGCTGCATATATTCACCTGGTATCGGCTCATAATCGATTACTAACTGAAACAGATTCTAATCTATATAGAATGGGTAGCTTTAAATCATTCACTATTAATGACACAATAACATTCATCAAAGCTGCAGTAAGTTAATTAAAAGAAAATGGATATGATGCCATTTTTCCTTGAATAGAAGTAAATATGCCATTTATAACAGCATACATGAAACAGATGGACATCCTGCTATGTGAAGTAAGCCAAATTCAGAAGAACAAATATGAAATGATACTTTTTATCTGAAAGCTACAAAAGAATCCAACTAATAGCAAATAGAACAGAGGTTGTCAGGAGCTGTAGTGAGGGAGTGGTAAGGTGGCATTAGTCAAAGCGTATGAAGTGTATGTTATGTGAGATAAAGAACCTAGAGATATGTTATATCTTCATCTTTGAAAATACTGTAGTATATTTTATACTTAGGGTTTTGCCATAACATCAGATATTAAGATCTGTGGGTTTTTTTTTTCTGAGACAGGGTTTCTCTGTAGCTTTGAAGACTGTCCTCGAACTTGTTCTGTAGACCAGGCTGACCTTGAACTCACAGAGATCTGCCTGCCTCTGCCTCCTGTGTTCTGGGATTAAAGGTGTGCACCACCGCCGCCTAGTTATAAATTTTAAGTGGTCTTCTAATGACAACAGCAGCAACGGTAACAAAACAATAAAGAAAGAAAGCCAAAATGGAAACACAAGGCAAAAGAAACTCAGGTAAGCATTTTAAAAAAAAGAAAGAAAACCCAGGACTAAGGATGTAGCTCACTGAAAGAACATTTGTCTAGCACACATGAAGCTCTTGATTCCATCCCCACTATAGTGGTGAGTTCCTGTGGTCCCAGAACCTAGAAGGTGTAGTTAGGAATATCAGAAGTTGAAAGATATCCTTGGTCAAAAAAAGAGTAGGCATCAAAAAATTTACTGTTAGAGAAACTTCCATATATGGTTTAAATACAGTTGCCCATACCTGTATTGAAGGATAATACCTCTCCAAGATACCATCAAACAAAAAGCTCAGGACCAGCCTTGCTACTTCCCTTTGAGTTGATCACTGGGATCCCATAGGCCCCACTAAATAATACAGTTCATTGATATTGCCTTGACTACCATCTAAATTGACAATCAGATGCTATTACTGAGGATGCCATATATTTGAGTCACAGAGCAAAGAAAAATCAATCTGATACTGACCTAGAGACGTTATCCCTACTGGCTATCATTCACAGTCCTGGAAGGTCTTAGGAAAAAAGTAATCCACAATCTTGTCCATCTATGAGCCCTATGAAGTATAATAATGACTGCCTGGTAAGATACATCTATTGATGTAGTAATGGCATGAATGTTTTGGGAGTACTCAATCACTTTCTGGTTAGATTTAAGATCTACCCACATGATAGAACTCATTCCTGGTACTGTTACTGGACCAAGAGATCATAGATCCTAGAGGAGAACCTCCTAACTACAATTAGGACATGGTATGAAGCTGGCCCTAAATACTTATTTTTTATACCCATAGGTTAGTGTAGCTTTCAACCCTCATCAGAGAAGCTTCTTTTTGCATTAGGTGGCAATTAATACAGAGGCTCACAGCTGATCAACATGCAGAAAATAAGGGACTGTAAAGTGCTCAGTCCTTAATAGGATATCTATACCACACTCCCTCCACACAAGGCTCAGGGATCATCATGGAAGTGAGGGTTGAAAGATTGTTAAGAGTCAGAAGTAGTGAAGGACTGCTGCAGTGTTTTCTGTGCATAGAACTGTTACACACATGAACTCACAGAGAATGTGACTGCACACATGAAACCTATACAAGGTCAAGCAGACAAAATACCAACATGGACAGGGGAGATGGGTTACAGGTCCCACATCTAGCTGAGAAGCTAATACAGTTAATGACTTCTGGGGAAGCAAGAGTGCGTTTTCTTCAGGGATGCAACCCCTGAGAAGCTACCCATTGTTCCAGGCTTTCTTTTAGCCATCAACCAGCTCCCAAATCATGACGTGGAGACTTATTATTAGTTCTGAATGCTTGGCCTTAGCTTATCTTGTTTCTTGCTAGCTCTTATAACCTGCACCTCTTCATCTATGTTTTGCATTGGGGCTTTTCATCTTTCTTTCTTTCTGCATGTCCTACTTTCACTGCTTCTCACAGCTGGTTGGCTGATGGCTGCCTGACTTCTGGCCCTTCTCTTTCTCCCTCATTCTCTTTTTCTCTTTTCCTACTTCTTCTCTCTGACCACCAGTCCTGTCTATTCCTCTTCTGCCTAGCTATTGGCTATTGAGTTTTTATTAGACCAATCAGGTGCCTTAAGCACTTAAGGTGAAGCAGCAACAGCAAAATGTTACATAATTAAACAAATGCAGCATAAACATGTAATACATCTTTACATTGTTAACAAAGTCAGCAGAAACAAATGCAACACACCTTCACATAGTTAAAGTAATATTCTACAGCCCACAGCATAAACAAGTGTAACACATCTTTACATGGTTAAAATAAAACTCTACAACAACCCATGTTCCAGAAGATGGCCTACACCCATTCACGTACTGGCAGCACTAAGTGGACTAGGTGGATTTAAAAAAAGAGCACATGAAGTTGGGAGGGAAAAGTGGGGTACATTTGGGAGGAGTTAGAAAAGAGAGAGTGTGGGGTGGATTTAATCAAAATACATTATATACATATATATGAAATTCTCAAATCATAAATAACTGCCTAACCATTCACATAGGAAAAAACCTTGCCCCCCATATAGGCTCATAGTTTGCAATACTTTATTATATAGTTATTGCATTATTATATCTACATAAATTACAAAATGCACATGATGCACATGACAGTGCCCAAGTTTTCTTTATACAATTATATATGTATAACAATAAAAAAGATTATACAGAGAGACACTGAGAAGATAAACCAAATGGTTGTTTTAATGTGTTTTGTGACTTTTTAAGAGGACTTGAGTTTCCATGCGCTATTGTTTCCCTTTACCTGATAAACTTTGTGTAACGTTTTCTGTAATGCAGGTTTGCTGTTGGCAAAATTCACAGTGTTAACAAAGGCACTTTTTGAGCAACACAGCCTGATTTGTTTCTAGTTATCTAATTTGGATTTACCTCAATACTTCCTCATAATTAAAGTCAGGTTTAAAATGTTGGAAATATTTTACACAAATGGTGCTTTGTCTTTCTCAGAGAATGTAGTGAATATGCATCAAGAAGTTTGTGATATCCGTTTGAGGCAATATAGGTGATATTAAATTTTCATAACATGTCCCATTTTTAAATAGCATGTACCCATCAATTTTTGTGTTCTCATCATTCTCACTGTGCCATAGCTGGCTAAGATTTTTATTTGAAGGATATGCCCTACTCCTTTAGGGACTGGAGTTTATGACTTGTGATTTAAATCCTGCCTGTACTTCACACTGAATTTCAAGTTTTATTTCGTTCAGAATTTCTTCACTGATCACTCGGGACTAAGACTATTCTTCCCTTCTTATTGACTCTAAGCAACTGACTGTTTCCCATCTGTTACATTTATTAAGACAGTCTTATGGTGTTCTGTGTACCACCTGGCACTTTTTGGCTGGCTGGCTGGCTGACTGCTGTTAGAACAAATAATGCATCTATCCCCTTCAGTCAATATCCATATGCCCAAGAGCTTGTTTCTTCATTAGATTGAAAGAGAAGGATTTATTGAAGACAGGGTTAAAGCGAGGCAGAAGAAGGTCTCTGAAAATAATAGGAATGTGATAGAATGGTGTTGTCTGCGCTCCTTCATCTTACCAACCAGCTCTGGAGTCATTAAAGAGTAAGAGGTTTAGAGGGGGATGCTGGAGTGATTATTCAACAGGGATTCAGTAAGGCCATGAGCACGAGTGCTCGCAAGATGACACATATTTGGAGACAAAAGAAACTCTCTTTCACTGTTTGAATTTTGCCCCCATCCCTCAACCTTACCTCCAATACACACAGACACACAGACACACACACACACACACACACACACACACACACACACACACACACACACACACACACCAGCTGGGGTTGATACCATAAAAGGCAACACTTTGGCATGGGCAGTGGTAGTCTCATAAAAGGCTATTGTAGCAAATGAAACAGCTCCAAATAGCTTTGCACTATATAGTTTTAGACACATGGATTTCAATATAAGAGTTACATTGGAAGCAGACATGATAGCTATAACGGAAAATTTATTTGTGAGCATGGAGATGACTTTTTTTATCCTTTGAAGGATATTTGATATGAGAGTTTTTCTAGGATTTGGCAAAAAAAACTATTGAGCCATGATGTTTCAAATGCATTGTATGTGGATGAGTGTTCACAATACAGGTTAAGGTGGGCTCCCTGGGGAATGAACTTTGCTTATATAAAAAGCATCTCTCCTGCTGTGCTGGTGGATTATCACAGAGTTATCACCAATAACTCTGCCCCTTCGGGGTTTCATGATGACATTCTTGTTAGGATGAAATAAGTTTCCATGATTGTTACATTATGTTTCTAACAGATTAATTGGATGGAACCAGAGAACCCTTTGTTTATTGTCTGTCAGGTCTAAGGGTTATAGTTACACAAGCAAACATAATTTTATTTCAAGAACTAGAATGAGAATAAACATCTTCTCTCTTCTGTAGACCATCTAAGAATGATTTAATTAGTCTCTTGAAGGTCTGCACATACAGGAGCAAAAAAAGTTTCAGGTAAGCTGAAAAATATGTCTCTCTTATGCAAGATGTGATGGTGCTCTTAGCTACTTTGCAGACCGAGGCAAGTGAGTCCTTCCTGGGCAACAAAGCAATCTGAGTTCAAGGCTAGAATGGGAAACTTAGCAAGACCCTGTAACAGATTAGAAGTGTTTAAAGGCTGGGGATACAGCTCAGTGGTAGAATGGTCGTCTAGAATGCATGAGTCCTGAGTTCAATTTCCACGACAAGGAAAGAACCACAAGAATATCTTTCCTGAATAAAGGAAGGAAGGAAAGCTTCTGACAGTCTAGTGTTGCTTGAGCTCGGCCCCATAGCTTAATTTGATCCATCTGTCTTTGAGGAAAATGAATTCCAGTCTTTGTACCTTCTTTCTTCCAGCTTCCATGGATCTATTAATTCATCACTGTGAAGGAAAGTGTTGAGAATCTAAAGGCATGTTAACAATTAGGCTAAGTCATAAAAGTTGTTAACTGAAGTCTGGCATGGTAGCACACACTTAGCACCAAGGAAGCTAAGAGCAAAGGATCACTAGTAGCTTGAGGCTAGCCTGGGCTAGAATAAGACCCTGTCTCAAAGGTCAAAGAAAGAAAAGAAGTGGGTGGTGGGGATGAAAAAAAGGCAGCTTTTAAGGATAATAATAAACAATTATATATAATGTGAGCTAGAATAAAAACAGTAATCAGCTATCATTTATTAAACACTTCTACTTTGGGTATTTTTCTAAACTCTCATTTGGTCTTTGCCACAAGTAGAGAAGTTTTTGAAGTTTCACAAAAGAATAAACTATGACACAGAGAAGCTAGCACACAAAATTATATGGTACAAAGTAAAATTTCAGCCAGCAAGCATGGCTCCAATGCCCAAAATCTTAATTACTTTTGCAAAAGAAAAGCTACTCTGAATTTAACAGCCCCCTGTTTGTACTCAAACCACCTGTTCACAGTTTGGGAGGAAAAATACCAAGAAACTGTATATAAAAAGATTTTTGAGCTAAGGGATCCAAGTGATCATCTAGTCTGATTGCCAGAACACCATGGTTACCGTGTTGCTAAGACAAAATGCCCTTTATTTCTGCACTTCATCCATCCATCAGCACAGTCATTTCCTGACGGCGCTGTATCTACCAGGCTTCGTAGCAATAATCAGGACCTACGGCTGCCTGACATACTGGGAAAAAGGTTTTAGTACAATCTTGGTTAATAACTTACTGTTAAATTTTGTTTGCTATTAAAAAGACTTTTTGTGTTTGCTACGATGATTAGATTACGGCTCTCTATAGTTTTAAGTCTTTATCTTGAGATACATTCTAAAAGATCTGTGGGTGAAGGAATGTGAATTTTCACTTTACACAGCCAAACAAGAAGAGCAGGAAATAGGATAAGAATAGTCACATAATGGGTGCTGGATCACGAATAGCCATTACAGTGGTCTCTGCGTGGAAAATGTTGGGTTTTCTTTTGGTTTTATTTTTGTGAGACAAGGTCTCAAATAGCCCAGGCTGTATAGTATTGAATTTGCTATGTGGCCAAGTCTGGCCTCGAACTACTGATTCTATTGCCTCCACTTCCTAAGTTCACACCAGGCTAAAAGGGTTTTAAAATATGTCCAAGAAAATGAAGTATATCATCCCCCCTCAATTCCTCTAAGCATAGTTTAAAAAATCTTGCAAAAACCAGTTTGTTGGCACACACCTAGAATGTGGGGGGTCTCTGCAAATGCCAGGGCTGGCAGAGTAATGATCTGAGTGAGGCGAGAAGAAAATCCAATTCAAACTTCTAGAGTCTGACACTGGACAATTTATTTAGACCAAGTCAGTACAACTTTGGAAAGGGTTTGCTGATTAGCAACTAAGCTTTATTACAATAAAGCTTAAGGCATGACTACAATGAAATTCCTTTGCAAAGTACATATGATCTTTTCCATAAGAATAGATTCTATAGATTAAGGGCCTATGGGAGCATCTGGTGTGCTCTAGGTCATCATAGAGGTAACCAAGCTAGAAAGTACATATGAAATTTCCCCAAGAATGGCTTCTATTGTCTGAGAAATGATGCTCAAGATAAAAGGATAGGGAGGAACAGTCTGGGATAAATGTAATAGGCTGGGGGATTTGGGTGTGGCCTGGCCCTATACATATCACAGATCACCAGGCTATTAACTACATCTATTCCCAGATTTTTGGCTAGAAAACAGGCATACATCTCCTCCATTGAAGAAACAACCCTGTGTATTTAATACCCCTAGTTTCCCTAGTGTTTGTGTGTGTGCAGAATGACTTCATGCCTGATGTAGGTGTGTCTGCTATCTATCTGATGATTTCATTGGTTAGTTAATAAAGAAACTCCCTTGGCTCATTTAATAGGCCAGCCCTTAGGTGGGTGGAGTAGACAGAACAGGAAGAAGGAAGTGAGGTAGATGGCTCAGTCAGATGCCACGCCTCTCCTAAGTGAGACAGATGCCGTGTCTCTCCTCAGGGAGAGAGATGCAATGAAGCTCTGGGCCAAGATGGGTGTACACTAGAATCTTCCCGGTAAGGCACCACTTCATGGTGCTACACAGATTATTAGATATGGGTTAATCAAGATGTGAGTAAGAGGCTGAAACTAATGGGCCAGGCAGTATTTAAATGAATGCAGTTTGTGTGCTGTTATTTCGGGGCATAAGCTAGCCAGGTGGCCAAAAGCTGGGAGCTGGGCCAGAACAGAGCCCGCAGTTCATCACTACACATGCCCTTTGCAATATAATCCTAGAACTCAAGAGACTGAGGAAGGAAAGCCACAAAGTTAATGCCAGCCTTAAGCGTGAAGTGAGTTCCAAGACAGCCTAAACTACATGGTGAGACTCTGACTCATAAAAACAACAACAAAAAAGTCTTGGGGTTGGTGAGATGTTTCAGTGGCACTTACCATGCAAGTCTGATGTCTGGATTTCAGTCTCTGAAACCCATGGTCATAGGAAAGAACCAACTTCCAAAAGTTGCCCTCTGTCTTCCGCATGTGTGTCATGACAGGTCTCATATCAAACACACATTCAATAATTAACAGTAGTAGCAGTAATAGTAATAGCAATAATAACAATAATAATAATAATAAAATTTAAAATCCTTAGACATAAAAGAAATGTAAGAAGCCTCTGAAAGATAAAGATCACAAACAGACTAAAATTAGAACCCAAGGATAAGCACAGTGATAAATTCTCCAGTTTGCCCTTTTGCCTTATATAGCCTATACTTCAGGCTGAAGAAGTCAACAATAAAAATGGGGAATGTAGAGAAAAAATAACCAACAAAGGATAGGGGTGTAACACATTGGTAATCACCATGATCCAGCATACTTGAGACTTGGGTTCCAACCCCAATGCTATAAGAAGCAACTAAGGTTCCCCCCACCAAAAGGTTACTGACTACCAAAGACAATAAAAGAGAAACTGAGAAAGAAGAAAAACTTTTATCCAATTACTGCTGTATTCTAGTCAAACTGCCACACAGAAATCTGTAATCCTGCATCATTTCCCCCAGCAAAGGATAAATAAGAAGCCTAGTTGATTCCATCCAGGTTGTGAGGACGCATCCACTAACATCCCCAGTGGGATGATGTCAAAAAAGGAAAAATAGGGGTTAGGATATTAAAAAGTTCAAGAACACAAAGTAAAGACTACAGACTGAATTCAATTATAATGAAAGGATGTATTGATTACTATTAGCAGGACAATAATCTCTGGGCTAAATTTAAGACTGCCACGTGAAGTGGGGTGAAGGAAGGTTTTTCTGAATGTGAAAACCACAAGAAAACCTTGAGTATCTACACAAGAAAGCCAAGAACTGCTCTGATCTGCCAAGAATCTGTAGCCAAGGTGACCACAAATGGTCCTTGACTGTTTGCATAAGCAGGTTACAGAAGCCAAAAAGCAGTAGATGGTCATGGCTGTGCATTTCTGGGGTGGGCGTCACGGAGTCAGGGTTACTGGGAATTAATCTTCCAGGCTAGAGTCAGAGGCAAATGGCTAGTGGCTACTAAGATGGATGCTAAGCATAAAATGGAGTTTCTTTAGTCATCACATTCCCCAGTGGGTCTAGATCATATGAGTCAAATAATCGATTCACATTTATGTAGGGGAAAAGGTTAATATCTTATTTATAACACTAAGTACTTACATCAAAAATTTTGAGAGATTGCAAATAAATAAATTAGTGAGGCACCTTAGGGACTGGGAAAAAAAAACAAGAACAAGCCAAATCCCTGAAAAAACTTGGGGAAAGAAATAGGAAAACAGTAAAGAAATTAATGAAATAAAAATGAAAACTACAAAGCATTGATAAAAAGAACTGGGTTTTTGAGAAAATAAATAACCCTGAGAAACCCTTAGCCATATTAAGCAAAATAGTGAGAGAGAGAAGAGTGAAGTTCATAAAACTAGAGTTGAAAAGGATACATGAAAACAGACACCAATTCCAAAAATCATAAGGACATGCTTTAGAAGCCTCCATGCTGCTAAACTGGAAAATGTAGAAGAAATGGATGGATTTATAGTTGCATATGCCATTCCAAAGTTAAACCAAGAGGAAACAATGAATTAACAGACTAATAACTAACAATGAGATTGAAGCAGTAATTTATGTAGGTGGAGTTTTTTTTAGCAGGACTACCAGCTTCTCAATAAAATCACACAGACTTAGTACTAGTTATAAATGCCCAATCGATAGGTTAGGCTTATTACTAACTAGCTTTTAAAACTTGAATTAACCCAAATTTCTTATCTACGCTATACCATGTGGAGGTATCTTTTCTCAGAACAACATATTCATCTTGCTTCTCTCCATGTCTCCTGGTGATTCTGCCCTCCCCCATGCTTTCCTTTGTCCACAAGTCCTGCCTAATCTTTTCATGCCTAGCTATTGGCCAGTCGGCTCTTTATTAACCAAGGAGAGTAATACATATTCACAGTGTACCAAAATATTGCTCCACAGTAAATTTAAAAAGTCTCCCAACCAAAAAGATTCCAGGACCAGATAGATTCACTACAAAATTCTACTGGGTCTTCAAAGAAGAACTAAAGTCAATTCAATCCAAATTATTCCATAAAATAGAAAATGAAGGAAAGCCTTCAAACTCTTTTTATGAAGTCAGTAGTATTCTGTATGCTGGTTAGTCTCTGATAACTTGACACAAACATAGACATACTTTAAGAGAGGGATCTCAATGGAGAAATTGCTTCCATAACTGGCCTGTGATTATGTCTGTGTGATATGGGATTCTGCATATGTGTTGCTTTTATTGGTTAATGAATAAAACTGTTTTGACTAATGACTTAGAGTAAAGCCAGGTGGGAAATCTGAACAGAGATATTCAGAGAGTAGGCAGACCGCACTTCCATTTCTCAGACACCCAGACCTAAATAATCACACAAAACTATATTAATTACAATACTGTTTATCCCATGGCTCAGGTATAGTCCTAGATAGTTCTTACATCTTAAATTAACCCATTTCTATTAATCTATATATTGCCACAAGCCTGTGGCTTACTGGTAATGTTCTAGCATCTTTCTCCTTCGGTTGTTTCATAGTGTCTCCATGGCATCTCATTGACTCTGACTACTCTACCTCTGTTCAGATTTCCTGCCTGGCTTTACTCTGCTAAGCCATTGGCCAAAGCAGCTTTATTCATCAACCAATAAAAGGAACATATATACAGAAGGACATTTTATATCATCTCCCCTTTTCTGTCTAATTAAAATGAGAGTTTTAACTTTAACATAGTAAAATTACATATGCAGAACAGTTAAGAAGCAAGAATTATAGTTATAATATTTAGTCCATTTGCATTTGGCAAATTAAGGAAAATACTCTGTCATCTATCCTATCTTTGTGAGTCTAAAGTTTTCTAGCTAGTTTTTCTTTTATTACAACTAAAGAAAACTATAACTATCTTGTACACTATTGATGAAAGTGTAAACTAGTGAAACAATTTGGAAATCACTCTGAAGGTTTCTCAAAGAGCTAGAAAAAAAACTGCTGTAGGACTATAGGACTCCTGGGAATGAATATACCCAATGAGTTTACCTCCTACTACAGAGATACATCCTATTCGTGTTCATTGTTGCTCTCCTTAGAAGAGATAGGAAATGGAATCAATCATCAACCAAAAAAAGATGTCCATCAACTAAAAACAAAAAAGGAAAAGAAAAAATGTGGTATGATTCAAAATGACATTACTCCACAATGAAGAAAAATTAAATCAAGAAATTTGCAATCAAATGAATGGAACTAGAAAATATGCTGAGTGAGGCAGCTCAGGTCCAGAAAGACAAATACCTCATGTTCTCTCTTAAATTCTATTTTCAAATTTTATGATCTTCGTATTAAACTTGAATCATAAATGGAAGCCAGAACACTCAAAAGGAGGTTTTCTGGGGATACATACTTTAAGCCAGAGGGGATAGCAGATTATTAATAAGACAAAAGTGGAGAAGCTGAATACTGGGGGTGGAAAGGCTCAAGCATGTAGGATGTGGGAATATCAAGAGTTGAGAGGTAGGTCTAACCTAAAGGGACATGATATGAAAAGTCATATGGAAGCCTATTATCTCACAACCCAGTTAAAAATGTAATTGGAAAGAAAAGTCAAATACATGAGATAGAAAAAACGAGGGGATGATACTAGGGGTAAAAGATTAAGCAGAGCTGGATGCTGAGATCTGGGAGAGGAGAAGAGGAGGTAGTGAGTTTAGCTAACCTAAACTAAGGATGCATGAAAAAAACCATATGAAAAGTCACTATTCAGCAAGCTAATTTCAATATAATTTTTTTAAGCTCAAAAAGAATTATCCTGTAAGCATGTACAACACTGGTCTCAGAATATGTTACTTAATAAACAAAAATTTCAGTGCAAGTAATGGGATACCCTTCTATAAATATTTACCAGGGAGGTCCCAGAGGTCTCTCAAATAACAGAAGCTATGACAATTGTCCTCAGTTAGCCACCATACATTATGATAAGACACTCACCACCTACTTTGGCTGTAGAACATGTAGAAATCAATCTCAAACTTTAATTATTAATTTTCTATTATGACACCATTGTTTTAGTCCATATGAGAAAGTTACAGACCAGCACACATATAAGGCCAAATAAGAGTCCTTATTTATCCTGGAGACCAGTCTCCTGCCTCAAAGAACTGTCTGCTGAAGCAAGTCAGAGAAGGGATTCTAAAGCAAAACGAACTATCAAAAACAAAACACAATTACATCGTATTAGAACAATCAGGGAACCAAAAGTTTCAAATCAGTTGATTAAAACAGTTTATGTTGTAAAACAACAGAGCTCCTCAAACTGCAGGTACTTGAATGAGAATTTTTGCTCAGAAAACTGTTCTTAGCTGGGGTTGGGGTAGATGGTGTTGGGGAATAGTGAGGAAAAGCACTAGATGGAATGAGTTGAATCTTGGAAAAAATGGAGTTACTTTGACCATTCTGCTATAAGGTAGTCCACGTTAATTCAGTACATTGCTTGACCAGAGCTAGAGCCCACAATTTCCTTAATGAATCTAAGCAGCTTTTGAAAATTTATTTCTTTTATTTTTTGAGATTATAATTTCATCACTTATGCCTTACCTTTCCTTCCTTCAAGCCCTCTGATATATTCCACCTTTCTCTCTTTTAAAAATTATTAATGAAAAGAATGTTTAAGAAAACATTCAATTGCATTTCTAAGTAATTAAAGGCAAACTAAATCAACATAAAATATTAGTGTCTAAATGGTAAAGATAAAAGGTTTGACCATTTTGAATACAAATGAGATAACCAGTAACTCATATGAGTCTGAATTGATAAATGGAAAGATTGATAAATGGGAGAACATTAAAATCACAAACCTCCATTTATTCTAAAGGAGTAATTGAAACTATGAAAAGAAGCCAGGTGTGTGGAGGTTGCACACCCATAATCCCAGTACTTGGAAGGTGGAGACAAAAAAAACCCACAAATCGTAGGCCAGCTTGGGATACACAGCAAAACTGTATTGAAAAAATGACATGCATACAACAACAATCACTGATTAGAAGGTATTCACAATAAACATAATTAAGAGCACTTAGAATTAATACATAGGCCTTACAAGATTATATAAATAAAAAAGATGAGCAACCTAATAAAAATGAATAAATGAACTGAAAATACAACTTACAGTAGATTATATCTAAATTGTCAATAAAGACACAAAAAGATTCTTGATTTTATTAAACATTAGGGAACTATGAATTAAAAGCAAAAGGAGACGTCAATATACCTCCATCAGAATGATTTTTTTTTCACCCCAACCTACCAAGTACTGTAAAGGACCTTGACCAAATAGAAAATGGTCCCACTTCCCCTAAGACTGTAATCTAGCATAATCAGTTTGGAAAATTGGTAATAGCTACCAAAAACTGAAAATAAAAGCATACTATGAAACAAATTCCTAGGTATATATCATTGAGAACTGTGTAATTAGGTATGAGAAAGTTCGTGGTAGCTTCATTCATAGTATATGCAAAACTAGGAAACAACCTAAATCTGTTTACTGGTTATAGAAGTAGCTTGATGCTGAGAAAGATGATCATTGAGGTAGATGTTCATGATTTTTGCATTTCACGACACATAAAATATGCTTTACCAAATTTTACTTAACAAAGCAAATGAAAAACACAGGACAATTTATCTATCTCTCTGGAAGAACACACACACACACACTCATACCAAATGCTATCAGACATTGTTGCTGGAGGTTAAGATTTAAGAAATCATTACTTTGTTCTTGTACTTTTATGTGTTGTTGGTTTCTACAATGAATCAACTTCCCTGCATTCCTTAAGCCTTGTATAGATTTATATGATGTCTTATAAACACACATTTTTATTGGCAGGATTTTAGCATGTACGTCCATTCTGGATTGCAACTCTGTAGCCCAGGCTGGACTCAAATCAATTCAACTGCAACAACTGCCCGGGTGCTAGGAGTACAGATGTGTGCTATAGGCATGAATATTAAAAGGTGGGGCTTAAATTTTTTCAAAAAAAGGGAAGAGGAGACAGAAGTATCCATACTTTTTCACATATTTCTCTACACATATACTCTATAAACTGTATCAATTTTAGGATCAGAGGAAACAATAAAGACCCTTGTCATTCCAAAAGGGACAAGAAACACAGAGCTTCCGTTAATCGCCACCTGACTACATTAAGGATTGTTCTGTTAGGGTTAAGAGGATCTGAACACTCTCTGCAGTGTTTACCTTCTATGCCAAGACTCTCTTTCCACAGGGTCTTTCCGTAGGTCAAACCCAGAGATGCTCTGCCTATCTCAGTCTGAGGTAGGAGGCTCAGAAAGGAAGATGGTGCAGGTATATGCGCTAGCCCTTAAAAAAAAGCAACAAAAACAAACCAAAAAAGAAAAACCAGCTAGGCCTCCAGAAGGTAGATTGGAAGCATTACATCATCCCTACTTTCTGAAAGTGTCCAGGATCCTCCTCCAGTTCTCTCCTGGATCACCTCTTTGCCCTCAGGATCCATTCTGCACTTTGCTTGTTATTTTGGGATGATCAGTCTGGACTCAGCTTTGCATTTTTGCACCTTCGCACTCTCTAATCAATACATTTCCCATCCTCTGGATGTTTGATAGATTCAGGTGTGCTACCCCACCCGAATACGATTCCAAGATACACCACTTATACATCAGCCCTCTAATAAATCTATTTCCAAGAAAACACCTCAAGGTCTCTGGACCACAGTGATAGGGCCAGATGGCCTGTTGCATACCGATCTTGGCCCCCAAATTAGGTCCTTTCCTGGACAGGACAGGGGCCACCGTGCCCCTACTTGGACCCGGGGGGGGGGCACGTCCTCCTCAGTTTCAAGCCTCAGGCCTCCCTGGCTGATCGCCCAGAAGAACTACCCGTGTCTCAACATCGGTTTCCTGTTGAGCCCTAGTGGGATAAAATTAGACCATTGCTCTCATCCTTCAAGTGTTGAAGCTACAAACAGCGGGGGAGGGGAGGGGTCGAGTCTGAAGCTGGCCGCCAGGCGCCCTCCCCGCTGCCCACCAGCTGCACCTGTCCCGCGGGTGCGCTTGGGCCAGAGCCTCCTTGCCTGGCTGCTGCCCCAGATCAGAGACTATAGACCCGCTCAGGGCGACCCTTGCCCTCCTCTCCTTTCCCACCACATGCACCCTGTAGGTCCCTGCAGTGGCCGGGCGCACAGACCCCGGCGCTGTACGATGCAATGCTGGTTAACATCGCCTCTGATCCGCAATCTGGGACCATCTGGGGGTGTGCAGGCGGTGCTGGGGTCGCCGCCAGGACTCCGTCCTAGTCACCCCCCCATCCAACCCCCCACCCCGGCCAAACATCCATGTGGAGGGGCGGGGACAGGTACTCCAGCTGCTTGGCGGACCTAGACTTTCCCCAACCCAGGAGGAATGACAAGCGGCATCTGCTCCAGCTCCTCCTGTGGAAGAGATACCGGAGCAGCTTTGCACCGGCCAACTGTGCCCTAGACACACTGCAGCCGTCACCGGTCCCAGCTCAGCTACTCCAAGATACCCCACCTCCTCCACACTGCCCACCACTGCCTCTGCCACCTCCAACAGTGGCTGTGGTGACCACGGTCGCACACCCTATGTCTCCAGTCCTTGACTTGATCTTGGCTAGCTCTGCGGAGACGCCATTCCAAGGGGCCCGCTCTTTCCTCCGTGTGAAAGCATGTCCCCAAGGTACCGGCGGTGACTTATAGACATTCCTAGCAAAGGGCCTGACATTAAGGGGTCCTTGGAAACTGAAGGGCCTTTTGGATAGAGTCTAGGGACAGCCATCCTCTTTCGTGCTCTCCTCCCCTCCAATTCAGGCAACCCTACCAACCTTCTTCATCCAGGTCAGCCCAGGGACCTGCTTCTGCCTAAGACTGGAACCCCTGGCCTTCAGCCTCCACACTACAGCCTCCTCAACTGTCCCAGAGTGGCCTACACAGATCTCAGCGCTACAGCATGGCTTCCCAATGCACCTGGCCCTGGGTTCAAGCCTCCAGAACATGAATAACAAAACAATCAGCACACCCCAGAACTTTGGGGGGGGGTCTTGACTGGCAAGAACTTGCTAGCAACCCAGATTGGATGGATGCCTAACCATATGAGCCCTTAAATTTCACACACAGAAAAAGGCAGGAGCGTCAGCCTCAGGTCCTGCCAACAGTCCAGCAAGCTTGACGGAGAGAGGACAGCTGCCACACAGGTCCCAAATCAGAGCCTCCTATATATCCAGAGGTCACACATGGGAGCAAACAGGGTTTGCTAGGCTGGAGAACCCTCTTCTAAACCCTCACTAAAAGGTGGGAATGGCAGAAAGGCCCATGTTGTCCTCAAAACAGGCCCTTCTGCCTCTGCTGCTTACCTTGGGGAAGGGGAGGCTCCAGCAATGATATTGGAGCACGTGTGACTTCTGAATGAGCAGGAAGCTGGCTTCACCACATACTCCTCCACTGAATCTCTACCATCCTGTTTCCTGGACATATATACAACCACCCCCAGCCACCTCCAAAGCCACTCCCACTGACTTCAGACCCATTGACACTCTCTTCTCTTAGGACTGAAGGATCCCTGTTGGCCAAGCCTTACAGATACTTCTGTCTTGAGGCCAGCTGCCTGTTCATTTGACACCCCACAATCACAAGTTCCCTCAAGAGCCACTACTTCATGTGGGCATAGGGATTCTCTTTCATGGAAAGAAGGGCTCCTTTGCCTTTGGACTAGCAATTCACAGCTCACAATGCTCCAGTATCTTTGTAGAGCCCCCCCCCCCACAACTCTAGGGAGGCAGCTACCCAGAGGCCAAATTTACAGGTGGGAAAACAAAGGCCCAGGGGAGTAGTGGATGCCAGGTCCTTAAGCCCTTGGCCAAGCCCTTTCTACTATTCCTCACAGAAGAGAAGTAAATTGTCTACCTCCGACTTCCCAGAAAGCCTGTCTGCTCTTCCTGGAGTCAGCATCTGCTCCTGCCCTGCCTGTTCTGTGTCCTAGAGAAGGCTCTAGACTGGTGTGGCATTCCAGGACCACCATGGAGGCTAATTTCTAGCATCCTTTGGCCTAGTTATTTGAGGGTAGGCCATGCCGTGGTGCGGCTTCTGGAGGCATGGGTTTACTCTCTTCTGGACTTCCAGCGCTGTGCTCCAGAGACAGTGAGGCAGCATAGTAAATATTATTCATGGAAGGGTAAACGTGACACCAAGGTAGCAGAAGGGAAAAGAACAGGGGATACCATTCCAGTCCCATTCCCCTTAGCCTGGTGTGGTGCACACCTTGTAGTCCTAGCAGCCTTGAGAAATGGAGGCAAGAGGAGCTGAAGTTCAAGGTCAGGGGAGGCAACATAGTGCGAAACCATCTCCAAACAACCTTCTGGCCCTAAATATCAGCAAGCTGGATTTGTCCTACAAATGCCTCTCAATTTCTGGGGTATCATAGCCTCTTCAGCTTCCCTAACTCCAACTTACTGATTTCTTCTGTCTTTAGGAGACATGATGCTGCCCAGCAGCACCTCCCCAATGTGGTTAGAACTTGTCTTTCTCCCTGGGTCTGGGAAGTAGGGAAAGCCAAGTTCATGCGAAGCTCATTTTATTTCAGTTGGGTCTCACTCTGTATCCCAAAATGAATTCAAACTTGTGATCCTCTGAGGTTTGCCAAGTGCTGGGGTTCCAGGCTTGTATCGTGCCTGGCCAAGTTCTGTTGCTCTGGAAATACTTGTAACTTGTGAACTCCACAAATACCCAAACATTATGTTGACAAAGAAGAAAAGCTCCAAACAAGGTTATCTTAAATTAACTTGTTTAGTTCTTTGCAGTACTTGATCGAAACAGTTTGGATTGACCTGATCAGAGGACATCAAAGACTCAAGGAGTTGAAGTGGTGGCTGGGGCTTTCAGGTTCAGTAATTTTAGAATTGTTTTCTATAGATCAAAATTACTTCAAGAATCACAGAAATTCCTGAAGTCAGTGGATTGCAGAGTTCTGGGCCTATTTCCCTTTCCTTCAAGCAGATGCTAGTTATTTTTAAAATATATATAAATAGTTGGGCAGTGGTGGCACACGTCTTTAATCCCAGCTCTCAGGGAGGCAGAGGCAGGTGGCTCTCTGAGTTCGAAGTCAGCCTGGTCTACAGAGTGAGTTCCAGGACAGCCAGGGATACACAGAGATACCCTGTCTCGAAAAACCAATAAAAAAAATTAAAACTTTAAAAATGACAACTTCTTAGTAAGACTGAATAAAATCAGAGAAGACTCAATTTAGTAATACCTGGAATGAAAAAGTAATATTGCAGCTCCTGCAGTTGATAAGGGAATAATATAAGAACCATAAGGACAACATACTATAAAAATCTATATTCCCTAAACTGGAGAGTTAAAAAGAAGTGAGTGAATTTCTAGTTATATGTGAATGTGAACAACCAAAATAAATACTCCTCAAATTATTCTGTAAAATAGAAAAGAAAGTAACACTTCCAAATTCTTTTTATAAAGCCAGTATCACCTTGATATCAAAACCATACAAAGATTTAATAAAAATATAGGCTAATCTCTCTATGAATATAGATGAAAAATTTCTCAGCAAAATACTAGCTAATCAAATTCAAGAACACATCAAAAAGATTATTCTGCTTGATTTGGTCTGCTTCATCCTAGACATGCAGAAATGGTTCAGCATGTGTAAATCAACAAATAGAGTCAGGATCAGAAACCATGTGATCATCTTATTAGATAAAGATCTTTGACAAAAACCCAATATCCCTTCATGATAAAAAAAAATCCTAGTGTACATAAGGATTTGGGAGACATACTTCAATATAATAAAGGCAATTTACAAGTCCACATCCAACACTAAGCTAAACAGACAGAAACTCAAAGCATTCCCACTAAAATCAGGAACATGACAAGGTTGTCCACTCTCTTCATACTTATTCAATATGGAAACTGAAGTCTTAGTTAGAGCAATAGACACATGAAGGAGGTAAAGGGGATACAAATAGGAAATGAAGAAGTTAATGTATCTTTGTTTGCAGATGATATGATTTGATTCATAATAGACTCTGAAGACACCACCAAAAATTTTTGAAAGCAAAAAAAATTTTTTGAAAGCTTATGAGTACATTCAGCAAAGTTGGAGCCTTCCTGTATATAAATAGCAAACATACATACTGAGAAGTAAGTAAAAAGAGACATACAGGTCTAGCTCTGGTCCCTTCAGCCATGAACAAACCTGAATTATTATTAAGAGCCATCTCTACCTGGTAACTTACCTCCCTCCCATTCTACCCCCTGCATGTTTCCATCTCCTGTAGGTGGAGTTTTTGTCAGGGCTTCAATCAACTTTGTCCTGCCAGTAGCTCACCAAATAACCACAAGAGAGTCTTATTATTAATTATAAATGCTCAGCCGATAGCTCAGGCTTGTTACTAGCTAACTCTTATATTTTAAATTAACCCATATTTCTTATTCACCCTCTCACCTCACACAGCATGACTTGCTACCTCATTTTCTACATGTCCTGCTTCCTCTGCATGTGCTGGTGACTCCACTGACTCCACCCCTCATTCTTCCCCTTTCTTAGTTTGGTTGTCCTGCCTATACTTCCTTCCTGGCTACTGGCCAACAATCGGGTTTTTTCTTTTACTTTCGCATTTTCACAGTGTACAGGATTATTTCACAGCAATCTCCACACCCACAGACCTAGTTCCAGAAACAGCTTTGCCTGGTCTAGGCACCTCCTGCATTAACTTTGCCTATCCTAGCTACAGTTCCACAGCTCCTGCTCTTGCCCAATCTAAGGCAAGTTAAAATCTCACATAAGACACTCAGCCAAAGAGAGAAATCCACATACTGAAGTCACATCCTCAAAACAAAACCAAAATGAATGGCCAAGAGAGCATGTCTCCCATCAAACACCATAGTCTTATAAAAGTGATCTCTGATGAGAGTTACCAAGGTGAATCTCAGAACACAGATTTCTAAGAACAATCATAAACTGTATCAAAGAATTCAAGGAATATAAAGAAGACACAAACTTCTACTGAACTTCAAGAGAATAACAAAACCTCAAAAATGTCTAAGAAAATTCAGACATATGGCTTGAAACTATGAAAATGGTTTAAGATTTGAAATTAGAATTCTATAAAGAGATAGAAATATTCAAGATAAATCAAGTTGAAATAAAGGTGGAATTGATAAACAATAATCCACCTAGAAAAATCAAGAGAAAGCCTTACAATAGATACAATGGATCAAATACAAGCTAGAATATCAGGACTCAATGATAAAGTAGAAGAATTAGACCACACAAGCAAATAATATGAAAAAAAAACTAAAGCACAGGAAGGGAACATGCAGAAATTATAGACATAGATGAAGCATCCAAGGTCAATGGCATTGACCAGATCTTCGACAAGATTATAGAAAAAAAAATATCTCCCAAATAAGGAAAGACATGTCCATACAGGTACAGGAAGTACACAGAATACCAAGTAGACAAGATCAGAAAATAAGTGCTTCATGGCATTAAACACTATATATACAGAACAAAGAAAGAGCATTGAAAGCTGCGGGAGACTAAAAACACAAGCCACATATGAAGGAAACCCCAATCAGAGTAACAACTGATTTCTCAATGGAAATTTTGAAAGCCAGAAGGGCATAGAAAAACTCACTCCAATTTCTAAAAGGCCACACATGCCAAACGCAGAATACTATACCCACCCAGCAAAACTATCTGCAACAATTGAAGGAGAAAAATTTTCCAAGATCCAGGCAGGATAAAATAATTCATATTCAGGGGCTAGAGAGATGACTCAGCAGTTAAAAGCACTGACTGTTCTTCCAGAGAACCTGGGTTCAATTTCCACAACCGCATGGCAGCTCACAACTGTCTGTAACTACAATTTTAGGGCTTCTGACATCCTCACACAGACATACATGCAGGCAAAACACCAATGCACATAAAATATAAGTAAAAAGATGTCCTATCCCTTAGACAACCCTAAACAGAATATGAGCAGCAATACTTCAGACTGAAAAGAGGAATAAGTATAATCAAGAAACTGTAGAAAGCAAACAATTAAGCTATAATTAGCTAAAACACAAAAAGCGCAGCAACACAATGCGTACAATTAACACACAACTTTCAATAGTAACTTTAAATATTCATGGTTTCAACTCTCCAGTAAAATACACAGGCATCTTGACTGGATCAATAAATAAAACCTATGTATCTGCTGCCTACAGGAAAGTATTTAAAGGAAGACAACACATAGAGCAGTGTTTCTCAATCTGTGGGTTGCGACCCCTTTGCTAAACCTTTATCTCTAAAAATATTTACATTATAACAGTAGCAATATTACAGTTATGAAGTAGCAATAAAAATAATGGTTGAGGGTCACCACAACAAGAAGAGCTGTATTAAAGGGTTGCAACATTAGGAAGGATGGGAACCACTGCTTTAGAGTGGAAAAAAGAAATGACCACTTAAGAAATGAGCTACGGGACTGAGTTACTTTTCAATTGCTGTGACAAAACACCATGACTAAAGGAAACTTACAAAAGAAATAATTTAATTGGGCCTCAAAGTTTCTGAGGATTAGTTCATGACCATCATGGCAGGAGCAGGCAAGTATGGCATTAGAACAGTAGCTGACACCTAAAGCATGATACCGAGAAGGAGCTAACTGGGAATGGCAATGGCTTTAGAAACTCTCAAAACCTGCCCCCAGTGATGCACCTCCTCCAACAAGGTCATACCTCTAATCCTTCCCAAATATTTCCACAAGTGGGGATCAAGTATTCAAACACATTAATCTGTGGGGGTCTTCCCATTCAAAGCACCACATGAACTGAAGGTTCTCTGTGCGGCCTAGTTTCATGTCAACTTGACACAAACTAGAGTCCTTTTAGAAGACAGAGTGCTTTGTAGTAATCCTTCTGTACAATATGAATGCATAGCACTCTCATTAGAAAAGAACTCACAGGCTGGCAGCTAGGCAGGAAGTATAGGTGTACAGCTAAACTGAAAATTCTGGGAAGAAGAAAGGTAGAATCAGTGGAGTTGCCAGGAGACACTGAGGAAGCAAGACTTGCTGGAGGACAGGTAAAGCCACAAGCCATTTGGCAATACGTAGATGAATAGAAATAGGTTAACTTAAGTTGTAAGAGCTAGTTAGTAATAAGGGTAAGCTATCAGGCAAGCACTTATAATTTCTGTTAAGTCTATTGTGGTCATTTAGGAGAGACTGCCAAGACACAGAAAAACTCTACCTACAAGGGAGCCTCAATTGAAAAATGCCCTTTAAAATTTTATCCTGTGAGCAAGCCTGTGATGAATTTTTAAAACTAATGATGGATGTGGTAAAACCCAGACCACTCTGCGCAGGGCTACCCATACAATGGAGTACTGAGTGCTACAAGAAGGCAGATTGAGCAAGCCAGTAAATCAAATTTCTCTATGGCCTCTGCATCAGTTTTTGTCCTGCTTTGAGGAACTCAAAGGAGTTCCTGCTTTGAGGTTTTGTTCTGGCGTCCTTTGATGAGAGATTGTGATGCGAAAGTATAAGTGAAATAAACCCTTTCTTCCCCGAGTTGCTTTTGGTCATGGTGGTTTATCACAGTAACAGAAATGCCAAGATAGGAATTGGTACCAGGTTGTGGGTATTACTGTAGTGGGTCTGAGGAGGTTTTGAGGAGGATTGTGGAAGGAGCTGAAACTTTTAGTGGGGAAATCCTTTGACTGTTCAGAGATTAATGGGTTGTTGTGGGAACTTAGAGTATAAAAATGCTGAGCGCAGTGTAGACAATTATTCCCTATTTGAGCATCAGCTCTTGGCCTGTTATTGGGTCTTCATGGAAAGTTAATGTTTAACAATGAGCCACAAGGTTACCATGTGATTTGAACTGCCTACTATGAGCGGGGTACTATCTGATCCACAAAACCATAATGTTGGACATGTATGGTTGCAATCTATTATCAAATAGAAGTCATATGTAGAAGAGCAGGCCTGAGCAGGTCCTCGGGGTACAAGCAAGTTACATGAAGTTGTTGCCCAACTGTCTATGGTTCCTATTCCTGTTATTAAAATACCTTCTATCCTCATGAATCAACCTATTACATTATGGAGTGAGCCCCCTGATTGAAGAAAAGAAGAATAGGGCATCATTTGCTGATGGTTCTGCATACTATGTCCACCAGAAGCAGACAGCAGCATCATTACAGCACTTTTCTGGGGCAAATATAAAGGATCCTGGTACAAAAGTATCATCACAGTGGGAAGAACTTTGGGCAGTGCACATGGCTTTACAGTTTCCTTGGAAGGAGAAATAGTCAGATGTGTGATGGTTTATAGAGCCATGAGCTATAACCAAGGGGTTGGCTGGATTGTAAGGGACTTGCAAATAGCATGATTGGAAAATTGGTGAGAAAGACATTTATCTAAGGAGCATGAGGATAGATCATGGGCAAAAGATGTGAAGATAATTGTGTTCCATGTAAATGCTTATCAAAAGCATCTTCGGAAGAGGAAGAATCTAATGATCGTAGATAGGCTGACCCATTATGTGGACAGCCAGCCTCTCTCTTTGGCCATTCCTGGGATTGCAAACTGATCTAACTACTCTGTAAATTAGTAGAGAATTCTGAAAGAACTAAAAATAAATCTTCTGTATGACACAGCTATACTACTCCTTAGCATATGACCAAAGGATTTGATATTCTGCCATGTCCTGAGGAGCTTGGGTCCTGAAACTCTGGCTAGCGGTATCACAGAAATGAACAATAGGCACATATACAGTGCAACTGGGGTTAGTTGGGCTTCTCTAACAGCTGCCACTGCAACCTGGAACCTCAGCATGTTCATTAGGTACAGCACATGGAGAGAGGTTCTCCATAGGAGACCTCTGTAGGCAAGAGTCTCAGGCTGTAACAACTCAGAAGAGGATGCTGCCGCTGTTAGTCTTTGCACAAACTTATCGGTTGTGTTCATAAACACTCAGACTCTCAAGAAAGGTTTCATTCTTGCAGTCTGGTATCACACATTTCAGCAAACTGCCCCTGGGCTAAGTAAAGATCCATCTCAATATCTAAGAAAAAAAGAGAGATGTAGAGAGCAGAGGAAGCCCGGAGTGAGTGAAGTCATGAGTGAATGTTTATTTTGAGATAGGCACAGCCTATTGAAGATGCCAGTACCAACTGGCTTATCGTGCTCCTATCCAGAACATAATTCTGCCATGTGGGCAAGGTGACCCTGGGTAACAGCTATTCAAAAAAGGACAACACTGGTGCACTTTAAAATAATTCTCACAATATGCAGTATTTTTGCTTGCAGTCTCCTGTCTCTGTTTAAATTGTTTGAAGGATAAGCTGGGGCCGGGACTCAACAGAAATCTAAAGATGACTCTATGTAAAATACATAAGTTTAAGGGGCATATAAACTAATAAAATCTTCTGTTGGAGCCAGCTCTTCCCTGGGCATTAGCCAATAACTGGCAAAGTGCTATAAAAGAGTTCTTTCTTCATCTCTATGTGTAGCATGATTTTTCATTAGGGAGGAATATTGTTTGTATAACACAAACACTCAGGAGGTGGACCCCAGTCAATTCCCAATTATATGTGCTCTCATTTTAAGGACCTATTGTCATACACATGTGTTAGTAATCTGTGTGACATGTTCTTATCTAAATAACAGGGCTGAGGCCTGTTCGGAATAGTTGAATGAAGCTTACTGGCTCTCCAGGTGGTTAGAGGAGTAACTCCTGAAACGGAGGCAATCGTTAATATAAACAGGTATAGAAGAACATAACCAAGCCACTGGATTTAAAAAGTGGTAACCTGGGGACATAAATTAAGTAAGTATTTCTCATGGCCATTGTGGTGGTTTGAAAGAAAATGTCTCCCAAAGGGAGTGGCACTATTTACAGGTATGCAGACTGATTGGAGGAAGTGTGCCACTGTTGGGGCAGGCTTTGAGGTCTCTTTTGCTCAAGCTTCCCTCAGTGCGATGAACAGTCGACTTCCTGTTGCCTGTAAGATGCAGCACTCTCAGCTCCAGCACCACGTTTGCCTGCACAATGCCATGCTCCCCACCATGACAATAACGGCCTGAAGCTCTGAAACTGTAAGTGAGCCACCCCAATTAAATGTTTTCTTTATAAAAGTTGCTGTGGTCATGGATTCCCTTTACAGCAATAAAAACCCAAACTGAGACAACTTGATAAGATGGGTAGACATCTCAGAAATACATTCACTGGATTATTTTCTGATCTTGGGCCTCTTTATGCCTGAAGTCAGGCTCTTCAGTGAACCCAAAGTGACTCTTCTGAATTGTTCCATAGTATCTTGGGTTTTAATCTCCTGTCCTTTGGTGACCAGTGTTGTTCTCTGGCAGCGAGATTGTCTTCTGCAAGATATAAAATTTTAATGTTAATAAGGCCTTGTTTAGAGAATTAGTAGGGGTAGAGAATCCAATTTTTATAAATATTTTGAGACATCTTTCTATAATAGCTTTATCCAGGCTCCAAAGCTACAGAGAAACCCTGTTTTGAAAAACAAAAAAAGACAAAGAAAAAAGAAAAGAAAAGAAAAGAAAAGAAAAGAAAAGAAAAGAAAGAAAATAAAACTCCATTTTGTTCTAGGCACCCATCCTAAATTCCTAAAAGATAAGTACCCAACAACTTTGACTCGTTGTCCCCCTCCCCAAAATTTCAGAACTGATATGAGATAATTGGTTGCTTGCTGTGGCTTTTGCAAACCCACTTGTCACTGTATACCAGAGAGGGAGAGAGCTCCCTTATTGCTGTATACAGGGAGAGACAGCTCCTCATAACTGGGGGAGTAAAAACAGATTCTCACTTGGCTACACATTCCACACAAATTAGTTAATTGTGGTGTTCACCTTTAAAATCCCTTTCTCTAGGTCAGTTGTTCTCACCTTTACAGAGGGGTAGCCCAAGACAATTGGAAAATACAGATATTTACATTAAAATTCATAACTGTATGAAGTAGCAATGAAAATAATTTTACAGTTGGGCATCACCACAACATGAGGACCTGTATTAAAAGGTCACAGTATTAGGAAGGTTGAGAACCATTGCTCTAGCCAATTCTGTGTAACATGCCTTCAATTTAGCTTTAAAACTGTATGCTACCAAATTCCTCGGGAAATCTCCAGTCTGTACCTTCTTCCTATAAAGGCTTAAAAAGTTAAGCCAACACTATTCTCTCAAACCCCACTTTAGAGAGGCAGTTCCGTGTACAGGAATACTAAAGATTGCTTAATTAACTTCAATTTGGGTAATGGTCTTTACTCTGGCTTGATGGGATTAACATCTGGAGGCCCCAGTGAGACAAGACCCCATTCCAATCTTGGAGACCCTTCCCTCTGGGCCTCTGGGACTGAAGCACTGCATCCCTTGGAGTAAGTACCTTGAAGAAGTTCCAAGGCCTAGAGATGTGCTTTCAGAACTATGGACTACCAAGGTTAATATACAAAACAAAAGAAAAAAATCAGCAAGCACCTGTCTGAGGAGGCCTTCATCAGTAAGTTATAGTAAGGCATCTTCTTCTATGACATTTGATACTGGTTCTGGTGGGATCCTGTCTGGGGGCAATAAACTGCCTGACAAGGCACACAAATTTCTACCCAGGGTACTAGTGAGATGTTGTACCACCTGCCTGGTTTTTAGCCCTTGAATCTTGGTCCCCTATGTTTTGTTCTGTGTTTTGTTTGTCTCTTTTGTTTCCTTGTTGTAAATCTTCTGTGGTCTGAACTTGGGGCAACTGAACAGATGGACAGAATGGATAATAAGATTAGTAAGCCAGAAACTCCTCTAAGCTGTACTTTAAGGAATGTTGACAAACTTTACTGTCCTAGAATTAAGCAGGATTATGATTACCCTATCACCAAGGATCCCACCTTCCATCTTTTCTCCTTCCCATACTCATCAGGGCCATCCTTGGCCTTGACTCAGGGCCAAGAAAGCAGACTCAGTTTCTTCTCCTGGCTGATCTGCAGCCTCAGTTTCCATCTCTATCCCTGAAGCAGAAACGACCCCAGCCCCTCTCCACCAGGTCCCTGATGGTCAATACATGTATACTCTGTTTCTATAACAGATCTCTACAACTGGAAAAATAATAATCCCCTTTCAGCACAGACCCAGTGCTTTAATTTCCCTGAGTGAATCTCTTTTCTTTAACCACCTCCCCAACTTGGAGAACTGCCAGCAGATTCTCCACACTCTCTTTTCTACAGAAGAAAGAAAGCAACTCCTAGCAGAAGTAGATATGGTACTGCCTGTGTTAAAGGCTCTTGATAATGACCAGAGAATAGTGGCAATTGAGCAAGTTCTACCCCAAAGGAGACGAAGATGGAACTATGGGACAGAAGAGGGTGAGAAATCACTTGGTAAGTACCACCAGGCTCTATTGGAGGGTCTTAAGTGGGCAACCCTCAAACCTACTACTTTGTCTAAAGTGGTTAATATGAAACAATGCTCAGATGAATCACCTTCAGCATTTCTTCAATATAGGCATGCCATCTATATACTCCTATATATATATATGGAGGACCTGGCAAACCTTAAAGCAATTAACCTGGCCTTTATAGATCAGTTGAACCCATATATATATATATATATATATATATATATGAAAATCCAAAAGATGGATGGGATTGTAGGGAAGAAAAGTCAGAATTATTGAAGATGGCCGAAAAAGTGTTTGACAATAGAAACAGCAAGATCTGTCTGTTAATAAAGAAAGTAAATTGGACCATGGAGGCTACACTAACATACTTCTGGCACTTTCAGTCCTGGGCAAGCCTCATACAGCAAAAAGAAAAAGCCTCCTTAAAAAGATCCATTTGCTTACTGCAAAGAATTGAGGCACTGGAAAAATGAATGCTTCCAATGGAAACAGGAAGGCCCTCCCTGACCATAGGTGGGTGTTCCTCAGCCAAAACCAGTTCTGACTTTGGAAGAATAGGGGGGCCATGGATCTTTCAAATTAGCCTCTGGGAACCTATGGTAACTGTTTCAATTGGGGGACAACCTGTAAATTTCTTGGTAGACATGGGAGCTTCATTTTCAGTGTTAGAGAGATGTCTGTGATCCCTTGCTAAAAAAAATTGAGATGTAAGGGGTAACAGGAGAAGTTAAAAAGTATAATTGGACTACAAACCAGAGTGTTAAATTAGGAAAAGGAACCATGACTCATTTTTTTCATTGTTATTCCTGAGTGTCCATTTCCCTTGATAGGGAGAGACCTCCTGAATAAACTCCAAATAACTATCTTATTCTCAGGGTTGAGTGAGATGTCCAAGCTGCCAACAGGGAACCTTGCCATAGGCCTGGTATTCATCTGCCTCTTAAACAAGGAATATCTCCTTCTCCAAGGTCCTATGTAAGACATAGAGGGGGAACTAAAGGAACAATTGATAAAAGACACTCCTACTGTCTGTGCTGAAGATAACCCCAGCTAGCCTGGTCAAGCATGTGCCCCCAACCATAGTACAACTGACCTCAGGAGCCACTACCATCCAGGTTAAACAATACTCTATCATCTCAGAAGGCAAAGAAGGGATAGGATCCACATCAGATGCTTCCTTGAGGCAGACATACTCACTGCATGATGGTCAGCCTAGAATACTCTTTTGTTACCAGGTCAAAACCAGGAACTCAAGACTATAGACCTGTACAGAATCTAAGAGAGGTGAGCAAGTGGATAGAAGTTTGTTGGAGGAGGCTGCTTGTTAGTTCTTGGCTGTCCAGGCTTCTGAAATAATCACACAGAAACTGCACTAATTAAATCACTGCTTGGCCCATTAGTTCTAGCTTCTTATTGGCTAACCCTTACATATTAATTTAACCCATTTCTATTAACCTGTGTATCACTACGAGGTCATGGCCTACCAGCAAAGTTTCAGCACGTCTGACTGGCAGTGGCTCCATGGCTTCTCTATGGCTCTGCCCTTCTTTCTCCTAGCATTCAGTTTAGTTTTCCCCACCTACCTAAGTTCTGCCCTGTTATATAGGTCCAAAGCAGTTTCTTTATTCATTAATGATAATCACAACATAGAGAGGGAAACCCCACATCACCTTCCATTTTCTGCTTAAATAAAAAGGAAGGTTTTAACTTTAACATAATAAAATTACATATAACAAAACAGGTATCAAGCAATAATTACAGTTACAACATTTATATCTACTTTATCTTTTATCATAACTAAGGAAAACTGTAACTATCAATTCTTCAACTCCATTAAAGACTCCAGAAAGATATAATATTACCTAAGTAAACAGGAAGTGCATTGCAAGCAGCTTCCAAAACTCTAGAAATGACAGAGACATCTTACTGCCTGGACAGTCACCCAAAGTTCTTTGTACCATTGGGGCATCTTTCTTCAGCCTATAGGCCCATAATATCCAGAAGTCTTTCCCATGAAGCAGGAAATTTCAAAGGCAGTTCCACCTATATTGGTTGTTTATCAATCACTTTCTTCTGTGTCCTGCAGGATGTCTAGCAGACTCTTTCTATTCTTTCATGAAGCAGAAATCCCAAAGGACTATCTCACCTTTAGGCAAGTTTATCAGTCATTTCTCTGTGGGTCCTGCATGTCCAGTGCATCAAGCAGTCCAGGAAAGAGCAATTTCTTGCCCAAATGGCTAGCCAACTCCATAAGGAGCCTCTTCGATGCCCATCTTCCTCTTGAAGTAATTGGTTCTGCCAGGAACAGATGTGTCTCGCTGTCATGAAAAGTCCTAAGTTTATAAAACATTTAAATGCCATATTCTGTAGTCTTTGAAAGGTTTGAAGAATCCCTATTTATCTGAAATGCATCTCTGTACATCTAGAAAATCTATCATGACTACAAGTTTGACTACTATAGATGACTATAACCTATATTTCTGAATTATACATTACATTTTAAGTGAGCAACACAAACACACCGTAATCAAAATCAGAAATACAAAATATACACAGTATAACAAAATTGACCTTAAATTTGTGTCAATAAACCAAGATCCATACCAATGCAAATCTCTATAGCAGAAGTTATTCATTCTGTTCAGCTTACTTTCACCTGAACATATACTTCGCTGTCTATACTATGCTAGATATAAAAGATACATTTTCTCCATTCCTATGTCAAAACTAAGACAGTCCATGTTTGCATTTGGATGGGACAGTCCTGAACTAAGTACAGAAACAACTGATTTGGACTTGATTACATCAAGAATTTCCCTACCATCTTTGATGAATCCCTTAACCAGGACTTAAACTGTTTCCACAGTGAGTACCCAAAAGTTACCTTACTTTATGTGGATGATTTGCTATTGGCTGCCAAGGATAAGGACAACTGTTTAGAAGCTACCCAAAAACTTTGAAGGACTTGGTTTAATTAGGCTTTCAGGTCTCCAAAAAGAAAAGTCAAATTTGTATACTTTAGGTCACCTATTTGGGGTATGAATTAAAGGAAAGAAAAATACTATTGTCAAAGACCTGGATAAGAAGCCATAATGAGAAACTTTACCCAAACCACAAAGAAGCAAGTTAAAGAGTATAGTGTGAAGCGGCGGGACTGTGTCCCGCCACCCGGCCGCCGGCCGAAATAATTACACGGAAACTGTTTTCTTTTAAAACACTGCCTGGCCCATAGTTTCAGCCTCTTATTGGCTAATTCTCACATCTTCCTTTAACCCATATTTAGTAATGTGTGTAGCACCACGAGGTGTGGCTTACCAGGAGAGATCTTAACCTGCGTCCATCTCGGAGAGGAGAAGCATGGAGACTCACTATGGCGACTGCCTGAAGCGTCTCCCCCACTCTACTTCCTTGTTCCCACAATTCTGTTCTGTCTACTCCACCTACCTAATTTTCTGTCTCTTAAAGGGCCAAGGCAGTTTTCTTTATTAATTAACCAATGAAAGAAACATAGGCAGATAACTCTCCTCCATCATTTCCCCTTTTTCTGTTTAAACAAAAAAGAAAGGCTTCAACTTTAACATAGCAAAATTACATATAACAAAACAGTTATCAAGCAAGTATTACAGTTACAATATTTAAATCTATTTTATCTTTTATCATAACTAAGGAAATCTATAACTATCTATTTATTTTTTAACTCCATCAAAGACTCCAGAAGGATATAATATTACCTAAGTAAACAAGTCATTTGTAACTTTTAAACTCTAGAAATGACAGAGACAACTCGCTGTCTAGACAGTCACCCAAAGTTTTTCTGTACCGCTGGGGCATCCATCTTTAGCCTTTAGGCCCATAGTGTCCAGCAGACTTTTTTATGAAGCAGGAAATTTTAAAGACAGTTTAGTCACTTTTTGCTGTGTCCTGCAGAACGTCTCGCAGACTCTTTTATGAATCAGGAACCCCGAAAGACCATCTCACCTTTAGGCAAGTTTAGCAGTCCTCTCTCTGCGGGTTTTTTGTGTCCAGTTTATGGAACAGTCCAGCCAAGAGCAGTTTTTTGTCCAAATGGCTAACAAACTCCATAAGTAGCCTCTTTGATGCCCATCTTTCTCTCGAAGTAGATTGGTGCTGTCAGGAGCAGACGTGTCTCATTGTCATGAAAAACCCTAAGTTATTAAAACATTAAATGCCATATTTTGCAGTCTTTGAAAGATATGAAGAATGTCTAACTGAAATATATCTCTACATATCTAGAAAATCTAATAACATGACTAAAAGCTTAACTATTATCAATGATTATCCATTAACAACCTATATTTCCTAATTATACATTACAGTTTTTAAAATGAACTACAATCACAATAGCTTAATCAAGATCAGTAATATATATACATATAACAAAATTGACCTTAAAATCTATACCAATGTAAATTATTCATATCTATATCATATCCCCCTTTAAATGTAAAAGAACATTTATAAACAATATTTGGGAATGTGGGTGCAGTTATTTCTCTCCAAACTGCTTTCTGCTGAGTGGGGGCGTTGTTATTTAGGTCTTTCATGGTATAACCTGTCTGCTAGGTTCATCCCAGTCGGCAGTTGAGCGAAGTAATTTTTTGAGGGTGTTCACAACAACCTTTTAGGAGGGCGTGGTCTATCATACCATATTGGGATAGAAACAATTCACAGAGTCTCGTCCTCTGTGAAAACAAAAGAAGAAACTCTTTTTCAAAGCATCATGTTCTTAGATCCAAATCCTGAAGTCATACCGTTAAAATGTCCATTCTGGTCTAGCCTGGCAGCCCATATAATGAAATGTCTCTCTGTATTTAGCTCCTTTACAGTCAAAAATTTCAAAGAAAACACAATAAAATACATAATCCAGACTCTCTGTGAATTTTTCATTTTTACGTGGCTTATATTTACTCTATCAATTTATTTTGTCTCTTTAAACACTTTTTCCTTTTTTTAAAGGCATTAACTTTATTTTCTATATTTTATTTTTTTCTCTTTTAAGCCTACGTGAGCCATTTAAAGGCCTTTTATGTCTGAATCTTTTCTATTGTGAATCTGTAATTTTTTAATATCCAGGAGCACTTTTTAAAAGGTTAACCACTTCTTAAAAACTTAAGTTGCGCCAGGTAGAGGTAATACGGTACCGCCTGTTTACAGCCAAGTCTAAACCTTAACTGCGCTGTTATTATGGTAATTACGATAAACCTGCCTGAGGTCAGCACAGTTTAGCATGGCGGCGCAGAGCCAGAGCTGCTACTGCCTCAGTCATGGCGGCAGAGCACCAGGAAGCCGCGTTTTAAAATGACTCAGCTTTTTCTCTGCCGCTATTGCCAAAACAGGAAATCTCTCTACGGCACGTCCAGGCAAACAGCAAAAAGCTGTGTTAAACTCTCTCTCTCCTTTATTTAAAGCCCTCTCAGGTTTTTAAGTGGATTTAGTCACCACGTTGGAGCGCCAGTCTGTAGTGTGAAGCGGCGGGACTGCGTCCCGCCACCCGGCCGCCGGCCGAAATAATTACACGGAAACTGTTTTCTTTTAAAACACTGCCTGGCCCATAGTTTCAGCCTCTTATTGGCTAATTCTCACATCTTCCTTTAACCCATATTTAGTAATGTGTGTAGCACCACGAGGTGTGGCTTACCAGGAGAGATCTTAACCTGCGTCCATCTCGGAGAGGAGAAGCATGGAGACTCACTATGGCGACTGCCTGAAGCGTCTCCCCCACTCTACTTCCTTGTTCCCACAATTCTGTTCTGTCTACTCCACCTACCTAATTTTCTGTCTCTTAAAGGGCCAATGCAGTTTTCTTTATTAATTAACCAATGAAAGAAACATAGGCAGATAACTCTCCTCCATCAAAAGAGTTTTTGGAGGCCATTGGCATTGCCATATCTGAATACCTGGGTTTGCTGAAATTACTAGGCCTCTGTATTTAGCCACAGTGGAAGGCAATACCCTCTTAGAATAAACTGAGAAACATAAACAAGCTTTTAAAAGTTTAAAGAAGGCTCTTGTGCAGGTACCTTCCTTAATTCTCCCTGATGTTACCAAGTCTTTTTTTACATGCATGAAAAAAAAAGGGCATTGACAAGAGAGTCCTGACCGAAACCCTGGGTTCTTGGAAAACACCCTTAGCCTATATCTTAAAAAGATTGGATTCAGTAGCCTTTAGATAGCCACCCTGCTTGTGGGCCATAGTGGCTACCATAGTTCTTGTAAAGAAAGTGGACAAGCTTATATCGGGCAAGTTCTGATTATAAGGGTCCCACATGCAGAAAACACTATTCTCAGGAATACAACTAACTGGTAGATGTCAAATGCCCTATAAGCTCAGTATCAAGTTCTCCTTCTAGACAAAGACAGAGTGACTTTCAATAAGTTTTTGGCCAACAACCCCACTGTTAGGAATTTCTCCTATCACAAGCTCTCTGCCAACGCAAAAATCCCAATCAAGCCAAATCCCAACAAACCAAATTAAAATATATCCAGGTTTAATGGAATTCCTGTGCTCTCGAGTAGCCCCGAGGGGGAACCAGGATGCTGCAAACATGACCACTGTGGGCAGAGAGGAAAGAGACCACATGTTTCTTCTCTAGGAGCTCACTTAAATACCCTGTGAAAGTGGTCCTGACACCACCACCCCAGTGAGGGGTCAGGACCTGGCATGCTAGGATTTGGAATCCAGACCAGTACAACTCTCAGGCCTGGGGGGCTGGGATGGATGTGAGGGGCTGGGGGCTATGCTCCCAACTTAACATTTCAGACTCTTTGGATATAGGGATGACAAGAAATTGAAATGAAAATCGTGACCAACAATTTAGGCTTTCCAGGAAAAAGAGGCATTAACTCAAGTCTGGCTACTTCCTGCAGACATAGGGTGACATGGGGAAGGGAAGAGCTAGGTGTTGGTGGGTCCATGCTCAGCAAGAGGTGTGGCTGGACAGGCATTCCATGTACTGTCATCCCAGAGATGCCAGGCATCTGTTCCTTGGGGGAGGTGAGAAGGCAGGTGTCTAGAAAGAAAATATTGTTATTACCAAAGATGAGTGTGCCAGGATGAGGAGCACGTAGGCCCTTCATTGTGGCATCCTGGAAAACCAGAGGGTGGAAGGTCCTGTCTGCTGGACAGACCAAGTGTCCTGAGTAGGTGTCCGCTTGAGCTTGGACATGGGTACCAGCATGGATGTCCTAAAAGATTGGCAGCCAAGAGGATGGTGAGGATTACTGTGTGAGGTCCTGTCCATCAAGGTTCAAGAGACCTAGGAATTAACTGTTAGAGAAGTACTCTGTCCCCTGGAGTGAGAGTAGAAGCTTGGATGACGTAATAGTCACGCCAGGTAAAATTGTAGGTCTGGGACAAATAATGAAACTCCTTGATATAAGCAGAAGGACTAGTAGAAAAGGAACCTAGTCACTTTTCTATCAGAGAGATTGGAAGAGAAAAGGAACATGAACTTTCATAATTCCAGCCACTCCTGCCACCCTCAGGAGATGACAGAGAAGGGCGGAGCTATGGTGGAATCTCGTGTGGGAGGAGACTGGGGAAGATTGGGAGGGGCTAGCCCAGTGTGCAGAGGGGGTCCAAGGGTGGAGAGATGAGGAAGGAAGGGGAGGGGAAAGTGGGAAAGGTGGAAGTTGACCTTGAACTTCTGGATTGGGAAGAGGGGTAGACAGGGAAGGAGAGGAATGTGGAGAATGTTGCTCCACAGGAGGGGGTTGGGTAGTGTGGGCTTGAGGGAGTAGGGGAGGGGCCAGTGCCTCTGGCTGCATGGTCCAGCTGGAATTGTGGGGGTCCCAATTCCCAGATGACCAGGAATTTAGAGGCATTGCAGCCTTAGCGACCAAGATTGGTGCTGCAAGACACTGGCTACTAAGGGAAGGGCGAGAGCACAGAGCCCAAACACCATGGACATATGTAAGCTCTGTTCATTTGTCCTTATGGCGGCAAAAATTTTCTAGGTCCCAGAGGATGGTAAACTCAAGGCTTCCTTCTGGTAGTACATAGGGAAATTAGCTGTTTGGGACAGATGGTATTGGACAGTCTCAATTTATAAAGATTTTGTAAGAGGCATCCCAGGGGCAACAGCAGATCTGGCTTTGAACTGCAAGTGTCCATTTTAAAGTCTATGCCCAACCACGTGGCCTAAGTCTATTACAGCGTGTCCACTAAAATAGCTCTTAGGCCTAACAGGGTCATGGAAATTGAATGCTAGGCGTCCCTAAAGCAAACAAAGTCCATCTATGCTAGAGTCTGTCTTGCTGGTTTAGCCGCTGCTGAGATCAAACTTTTGCCACAAGCTCGTGGCTTCAACAACTCTGATAATAGACAAAAATAAGTATGAATGGGTCCCCTCAAAACCCTATAGCATAGACAAGAAAAAGGGACTCACCAAGACGCAGCCACTGTAGCCCAGGAGCCGGTTTTAGCCAGGCATGGAGAGCCCAGATTGTGGACTAGGGGGCTTTTGATGTGTGGCCCCAGTGGGGCCTCCAAGATGTTAGGAATTTTTCCTAACACAAGCTCTCTGCCGACGCAAAATTCCCAATCAAGCCAAATCCCAACAAGCCAAATTATAATATATCCATGTTTAATGGGATTCCTGCGCTCTCCGGTGGCCTGAGTGGTGTAGGAGGTTCTTCTGTCTATGTGTTACTTTCATTGGTTGAATAAAGAAACTGCCTTGGTCTTTTGATAGGGCAGCACTTAGGTAGGTGGAATAGACAGAACTGAATGCTGGGAAGAAGAGTCGGAGAGAGAGCCGCCATGGAGCTTCCAGGTCAGACATGCTGAATCTTTCCCAGTAAGCCACAACTTCGTGGTGACATACAGATTGTTAGAAATGGGTTAAATCAGAGAGCAGGTCAGCAACCGGGTCTTGCGCTCCTCTCTCCTGATCGCTCTCCAAGGTGTGTGCAGGAACCTCTGTGCTCTTCCTCTGCGGCACACCGACTACCAGAAACTCACCATGTCTGTTCTCAAGGTCCACACCCGAGAGATCTTTAACTCCCGTGGGAATCCCACTGTTGAGGTTGATCTCTACACCTCAAAAGGTCTCTTCCAGGCTGCCGTGCCCAGCGGTGCCTCCATTGGCATCTATGAGGCCCTGGAACTACGTGACAATGATAAGACCCGCTACTTGGGGAAGGGTGTCTCAAAGGCTGTTGAGCACATCTATAAAACTACCGCACCTGCTCTGGTTAGCAAGAAACTGAATGTGGTGGAGCAGGAGAAGATCGACAAGCTGATGATGGAGATGGACGGCACCGAGAATAAATCCAAATTCGGTGCCAATGCCATCCTGGGAGTGTCCCTGGCTGTCTGCAAAGCTGGCGCTGCAGAAAAGGGGGTGCCTCTCTACCGCCACATCGCTGACTTGGCTAGCAACTCTGAAGTCATCCTGCCAGTCCCAGTTTTCAATGTGATCAACGGCGGGTCTCATGCTGGCAACAAGTTGGCCATGCAAGAGTTCATGATCCTCCCTGTGGGGGCGTCCAGTTTCCGCGAAACCATGCCCATTGGGGCAGAAGTTTATCACAACCCACTGTCATCAAGGAGAAATATGGGAAGGATGCCACCAATGTGGGTGACGGGGGCAGGTTTGCGCCTAACATCCTGGAGAACAAAGAAGCTCTGGAGCTGCTGGAGAACGCAATTGGAAAAGCTGGCTACACTGACCAGGTTGTCATTGGCATGGACATGGCCGCCTTTGAGTTCTTCAGGTCCGGGAAGTATGACCTGGACTTCAAGTCTCCTGATGACGCCAGCAGGTACATCACCCCCGACCAGCTGGCTGACCTGTACAAGTCCTTCATCCGGGAGTATCCAGTGGTGTCCATCGAGGACCCCTTTGACCAGGATGACTGGGAAGCCTGGCAGAAGTTCACAGCTAGCTCAGGCATCCAGGTGGTTGGGGACGATCTCACAGTGACCAACCCTAAGAGGATTGCCAAGGCTGTCATTGAGAAGTCCTGCTACTGCCTCCTGCTCAAAGTGAACCAGATCGGCTCCATGACCGAGTCTCTGCAGGCGTGTAAGCTGGCCCAGTCCAAAGGTTGGGGCGTCATGGTGTCCCATCGCTCTGGGGAGACCGAGGATACTTTCATCGCTGACCTGGTAGTGGGGCTCTGCACTGGGCAGATCAAGACTGGTGCCCCTTGCCGATCCGAGCGCCTGGCCAAGTACAACCAGATTCTTAGAATTGAGGGAGAGCTGGGCAGCAAGGCCAAGTTTGCCGGAAGGTCCTTCAGGAACCCCCTGGCCAAGTAAAGTGGATGGAGATCCTTGGAGCCACCAGCTGCTTAGACCCTGTCCCTGATGTCATCAAGGTGGTGCAAGGCTTGCCCAGTGCTTGCCCTTCCCATGCCACTGCTTCCTTAGCCATCTTCAGTCTGCCCGACCACCTGGAGCCCTGCTGGAAACCCCAGCTTTGTAATCATGTGACTGGTCCGAATCATTGTCACCTCACTTCCAAGCTAGTGTCTGGAGCCCAGTATAATCTCTAGGGTGGCCACAGGAAAGACCCCTGCCCAGGCGGTTCTACATGCAGAATAAAAGCCTCAGTGACCCTTAAAAAAAAAGAAATGGGTTAAATCAAGTTGTGAGAGTTAGCTAATAAGAGGCTAGAACTAATGGGCCAGGCAATGATTTAATTAATACAATTTCTGTGTGATTATTTCAGGGCGGCTGGGATGAAAAGCAGGCCCGCTTCTCCTGTTACACCCAAGGGGAAACTGGGAGGTCGCGAATGTGACCACCGTGGGGGTTAGCAGAAAGAGACCATGTGTTTCTTCTCCGGGAGCTCACTTAAATGCCCTGTGGGAGTGATCCGGTCAGGACCTGGCATGCTGGGATTTGGAGTCCAGACCAATACAAGTCTCAGGCCTGGGGGCTGGGATGCATGCAGGGAGCTGGGGGCTATGCTCCCAACTTAACACCTATTGTAACAGAGAGTTATACTGGTGCCAGAGGGTTAGCAAACTACCCTGCTAGTCACAACCCCTGTTGACCCATACCTGGCCTAGCTCTGGATTTAGCACTCAGCCCCAATCCATCCTTTGTGAAACAGATACCTTTTCTTGCCCTATGTAAATCTTGTCTGAGAGTTCTCCATGGATACTAAACCTATGCAAACGTGATTATTGGAAGACCCGGAAAACCGTGGTACCTCATAAATCAGGTATTTGCACTTGGCATTGTATTTCTGGAAGCTTCACTCAGTTTGTTTTGAGGTATGAAACTCTACTAGCTAAAATGTAAACATAGGAAAAAACAAACATGCTGAAGGACTAAGGAAAGTGCTTCAGTTCACAAGAGGCTGAGCTTCCTGCGGCTGAAGGGCTAAGTTCATTCTCAAGGTGTCTCTGGTCTTCATTTCATGGACCTGTGTGAACCCACACACCTGCACCGTGTCACCCTCGACATTTTGGTGTCCAATGCAAGGCTTGAAGAACGACAGAGAAGCTGGCTACTTTGAGACCTTGAAGGAACGCTCAGGGTAAGAGGACTCCAGGATCGGCAGGGTCATGGGGAATTTAAACTCCCCATCTCAGGAGCAACAAAATGTACAGTTACTAAAATGCTTGTCAAGAGAAAGAGCAGTAACTGGACAATTTTAAAAGACAGAGATAAAATGGCTTCTGAGATGGAAAATAAATCAAGGAGAAAGGCCCTTCTCTGTAGAGAAGAGGGAAGGAAATAAAAGGAAGTTTCCCAAAGGAGAAAGGCCCTTCTCTGTAGAGAAGAGGGAAGGGAGGGAGACAAAAGGAAATTGTTCTGTAGAGAAGAGGGAAGGGAGGGAAACAAAAGGAAATTTCCCGAAGGAGAAAGGCCCTTGTCTATAGAAAAGAGGGAAGGAAGGGAAACAAGAGGAAATTTCCTGATAGATAAGGGAAAATGTGTAACCAAGAAAAAAGGACTTTTCTGGTAAAAAAAAGGGGGGGGGGGAATATTGATTCAAGGCCTAAAGATGAAAAGGCCCCGTAAAAGAAAAATAAAGGAAACAACAACAACAACAACAACAAAAGCCTCTTCCCAGTAGATAAAGAGGAGGAAAAAAGAGGCTCTTTCTGGCATAAGAAATTGAGAATAGTCAAAAACCAGAGCTCTGTCTTTCTGGCAATAATCCTCCTGTCAGCACAGAGCTGAGGCATCTGAATAACAACAGGTGGGCCTCACTGCTGCAGCCTGCACGAGCTCAGCAAGCCCAGATCTTAGAATTTTGTTGTTTGCTTAATTTTGGCTAAAATTTTGTTGTTTTTCCCTCAGAGTGGGAAACAGCTCAATATTAAAGGTCCCTTCGTGGGAAGTGTTTTTTTATTTTTCCCCAATGGTGGGAATAATTCATTATCAATAGTCCTTTTATGGAAGAAAAAGGATTTAAAACAAGCCCAACTTTTAGTAAGAACAATTTCTGTCAGGGCATAAAATATTAAGTCAATGCTGTTTAAATTTCCAAAGATACTAATCATTTATTATATAGAGGACGTTCTCTTTTGCTTCTCTAATTAATGTTTGAATAAATGTTTGATTTTCATAGTAAATAAACTAAGAGGACAAAATCCATGATTTTAACTATATTATTGGATATGATCTTGTCTGTTTCTCATTACTGAAAATTCGGCTCTGCTCTTTAAGTTGCTTTCTAAAAATCCATGGTTAAATTCTATAAAAATGTAACACCTAAAAAAGATTGGGTCATTAGCTTTTTAGATGATATGGCTACTAAGTTAAAAGCTCATAGAAAGTAATCTTTTACTGATAAAGAGCTTACAAAAATTATTTTTCCATTAAATAAAAATACAGGTAAATTGTTTGATCCACACTTTTAATAATTGGCAAGTGCCTTTCACCCTTTTAAGGCATGGGAAGGAAAATTAAACATTAAGGATGGTAAATATACTTTTAGATTAAATCAGAGCCATCCTTTCCTGGCATATGCACCACTACCTTACTACTGAAAGGACCTGCACAATGGCACCTTAGCAATTACAGCATCACTTATGACCGTTGTAACCTTCATCCCTGTGTTAACTCTGGTTTGTTCTTAAATTTGACTTTTGAGAGTTCATATATTCTTAGGGTAAGGCTGGCAATCTGGATACCAGTGAGGTTGTTGAAGCTATGGCAAAACTCTCCTGTGATGACCCTGGTATAGAAGCTTGCTGAGAGAATATTGAAAAGAACATGTTAGATGGTTGGACTGGTTGTTGCACTTATTTTAGAAACCATAGCATTGATGGCTACAGCAGCAACAGCTGGAGGGGTGCTTCATAAAGAAATTCAAACTGCTGAATTCATTAGAGACTGACATAAACATTCAACAGAACTTTGGACTGAACAAAATAAAAATGATAGTGAGAAAGCAAATGAATTAACTGAGTTAAGACCAACAGTTATATTGTTAGAGGATCAGCTGGAAATTTTGGAGGAACAGATAAAATTAAAATGTTATTGAAATGTCCCTTCTTATTGTATAACACCCTTATGATTTAATGAAAGCAAGTATGATTGGGATTAAGGTTAAGATGCATTTGGTGGGTCACCCTAATTCTTCTCAAATAGTTTATGATTTACAAAAAAATTAAGGAAACTTTTGCAAAAAAGTTGCCTGGTAATACAGGAATGGATACTACGGAATGTCTTATAGATACCATAGCATCATTCAATCCTATGAATCATTTTAATAGATTCTTATTGTAGCAGGTGTTGCTCTTGTTCTATCAATAATAGCCTTACTAGTTTTAAAAAGTTTTTTGGCCCGTTTATGTAAGATTGTAAAACAGATAGATAAGGAAAAAAGCTGTATATACTGTGAGGCTACTTAACCTTTGCAATCGTTGAATCTTGTACAAAAGAAAGGGGATCTGTAACAGAGAGTCCTACTGGACTGGGATCAGAGGCTTAGGAAGCTCCCTTGCTAGTCCCAACACCCTCTGGGTCACACCTGCCCTAGCTCTGGATCATTCAGCTCCTAATCCATCCTTTGTGTTCCAGATACCTTTTCTTGACCTATGTGAATCTTGTCTGAGGGCTTCCCATGAATACAAAGCCTATGCAAACTTGATTATAAGGAAACCCAGAAAACCATACCTCACAAATCAGGTATTTGCACTTGGCATTGTATTTCTGGAAGCTTCATTCAGTTTGTTTTGAGGTATGAAACTCTACTAGCTAAAATGTAAACATAGGAAAAAATAAACATGCTGAAGGACTAAGGAAAGTGCTTCAGTTCACAAGAGGCTGAGCTTCCTGCGGCTGAAGGGCTAAGTTCATTCTCAAGGTGTCTCTGGTCTTCATTTCATGGACCTGTGTGAACCCACACACCTGCACCGTGTCACCCTCGACATTTTGGTGTCCAATGCAAGGCTTGAAGAACGACAGAGAAGCTGGCTACTTTGAGACCTTGAAGGAATGCTCAGGGTAAGAGGACTCCAGGATCGGCAGGGTCATGGGGAATTTAAACTCCCCATCTCAGGAGCAACAAAACGTACAGTGACTAAAATGCTTGTCAAGAGAAAGAGCAGTAACTGGACAATTTTAAAAGACAGAGATAAAATGGCTTCTGGGATGGAAAATAAATCAAGGAGAAAGGCCCTTCTCTGTAGAGAAGAGGGAAGGAAATAAAAGGAAGTTTCCCAAAGGAGAAAGGCCCTTCTCTGTAGAGAAGAGGGAAGGGAGGGAGACAAAAGGAAATTTCCCGAAGGAGAAAGGCCCTTCTCTGGAGAGAAGAAGGAAGGTGATAAGAATAAGACAGCTCCGCCAGTACAAGAAATCCAATTAGGTCTAATCAAACCAAATCAAAATGCCCACCGTTTTATTAAGGATGACACTCTCGGGTGGCCGAGCACATGGCACGAGACAGGACAGTAGGGAGCCCATGCAGGCCCCTTAAATACCCTGTGGAAGTGGTCCTGACCGGGGGTCAGGATCTGGCATGCTGAGATTTGGAGTCCAGAGCAAAGCGACTCCCAGGCCAGGGGCTGGTGGCTATGCTCCCAACTTAACAGAAGGAAGGGAGACAAAAGGAAACTTCCTGAAGGAAAAAGGCCCTTCTCTGTAGAGAAGAGGGAAGGGAGGGAGACAAAAGGAAATTGTTCTGTAGAGAAGAGGGAAGGGAGGGAAACAAAAGGAAATTTCCCGAAGGAGAAAGGCCCTTGTCTATAGAAAAGAGGGAAGGAAGGGAAACAAGAGGAAATTTCCTGATAGATAAGGGAAAATGTGTAACCAAGAAAAAAGGACTTTTCTGGTAAAAAAAAAAGGGGGGGGGGAATATTGATTCAAGGCCTAAAGATGAAAAGGCGCCATAAAAGAAAAATAAAGGAAACAACAACAACAACAACAAAAGCCTCTTCCCAGTAGATAAAGAGGTGGAAAAAAGAGGCTCTTTCTGGCATAAGAAATTGAGAATAGTAAAAAACCAGAGCTCTGTCTTTCTGGCAGTAATCCGCTTGTCAGCACAGAGCTGAGGCATCTGAATAACAACAGGTGGGCCTCACTGCTGCAGCCTGCACGAGCTCAGCAAGCCCAGATCTTAGAATTTTGTTGTTTGCTTAATTTTGGCTAAAATTTTGTTGTTTTTCCCTCAGAGTGGGAAACAGCTCAATATTAAAGGTCCCTTCGTGGGAAGTGTTTTTTTATTTTTCCCCAATGGTGGAAATCAAAAGTCCTTTTATGGAAGAAAAAGGATTTAAAACAAGCCCAACTTTTAGTAAGAACAATTTCTGTCAGGGCATAAAATATTAAGTCAATGCTGTTTAAATTTCCAAAGATACTAATCATTTATTATATAGAGGACGTTCTCTTTTGTTTCTCTAATTAATGTTTGAATAAATGTTTGATTTTCATAGTAAATAAACTAAGAGGACAAAATCCATGATTTTAACTATGTTATTGGGTATGTTTTGGCCCGTTTATGTAAGATTGTAAGACAGATAGATAAGGAAAAAGCTGTACATACTGTGTGGCTACTTAACCTTTGCAATCATTGAATCTTGTACAAAAGAAAGGGGATCTGTAACAGAGTTCCATTGGGCTGGTATCAGAGGGTTAGCAAGGCATTTTCTTAATTAGTGATTGGTGGGGGAGGTTCAGCCCTTTATGAGTAGAAAAAAGAAGATTGAGCATAACCATGAAGAAAAGCCAGCAAGCTGCACCCCTCCACAGCCTCTGTATTACCTCCTGCCTCCAGGTTCTGGCCCTGTCCAAGTTCCTGTACTGACTGACTTCAATGATGAACAATGATATGGAAGTGTAAATGTCTTAGTTTGGGTTTCTATTGAAAAGAGACATCATAACCATGGCAACTTTTAAAAAGGAAAACATTTAATTGGCGATGGCTTACAGTTTCAGAGGTTCAGTCCATTATCAGCATGGCAGGACATGGCAGCATGCAGACAGACATGGTGCTGAAGAAGGAGCAGAGATGTCTACATCCTGATCTGCAGGCAACAGAAGGAAAGATTGTGTACTGGGCATAGCTTGAGTAGATATGAGACCTCAAAACCTGCTCTCCCAGTGACACACTTCCTCAAACAAGACTACAGCTCTTAATAGTGCTACTACTCCCTATGGGCCAAACATTCAAAACACATGAGTCTATGGGCGGCATACTCATTCAAAATACCACAGCAAGCAAAATAAATCATTTTCTCCCAACGTGCTTTTGGGTATAGTGTTTTACCATAGCAATAAAAACTTTAAAACAGAAAGTAAACATTTATATAGATAGCCTAGATACCTTTGCAATGGCTCGTGTTCATGGACAGATACACAAACAAAGGGGTCTTTTAACATCAAGGAAAGGAAAACCATCAAAAATAAACAAGAAGTTATTCAGCTTTTGGAAATTAACTGGCTACCAGGATTATGGAATTTGTTACCCCCGGGAAAATACCATAGACTCAATCCAATTATAATGAAAAGATTTATTGATTAACTGCTAGCAAGACAAACAATCTCTGAGTCAAATTTGAGGTTGCCATAAAGGAATAGTATGGGGAAGCACTTTTAAGGGGGACCCACACTAAGACCTTCTATATTTATGCAAGCAAGTAAAAACTGTTCTGTTCTGCCAAGTTAAGTGATTAAGGTAACTCAAACAATCTTCAGGTATCTGCAAAAGCAAGTTACAAAAGCGGTTAGTCATACCACAGCAAGGAGATAGTCACAATTGTACATTTTGGGGGTAGTGGTCACTGTATCAGAATTACTGGGAACTATCTTCCAGGGACTGGAGTCAGAGACAAATGACTGACTGGCAGCTACCAAAATGGATGACTAGCGTAAAATGGAGTTTCTTTAACCATAGCAGTCCCCAATGGGTCTAGATCATATGAATCAGATCATTGGTTCACATTTCTGTAGAGGTAAAGGTTGATATTTTAACTAAGCCATTCAATAAGATCCCAGCCCCCTTTTTGAGTATCCTTTTTGTAACTCTGATTTTAACAGGTATCTGTAGTGCTGGAGAAGCCTAGAGGCCAGCATAAACCTTGGCAGGTTAATAAACACCACAGACCGTCATTTGTTTCTTTTGACAGTGATAGGGCACTGGCTCTTTTGGTAGAGAAGAACTGGTTTTCTTTGAAGCTAACATTCCAACCTTATATTAATGATAAGGACTGATACAGCCTCTTTTGTAACTGCTTCCCAATGAAATAGGATATTTTTGTCAGGCCAGACTGGTCAAAGGCCTGGAGGTGGCAGGGTACCTCTGCTTTGCTGTCCAGGTTTTGTTGAAACATCTGAGGCTAATGAAATGTAAGTAGCTTTGGAGCATCTGGAATGCTGCCTCAAAGATGAGGCTCAAGCTGGTAGGAAAATTTATCAGAACCATCTGGTTTACATTGGCTTCGAGTCCAGGACTTTGGAAGGACCACCCGAGGCTTGTGTGTTTGGAATAGCTTGCAGTCTTTAGTTGATTGAAAGTCTTTTGGCAAAAATACATAGACTAGGAACTTAAAGAAAAATCTTGCATTTGGAACTTTTAGGCCCATTATCCTAGTAGTCAGGGAGAGAGGAGGAGTCCCAAGGCCAGAGGAGAGAGAAAGATCCCATCCTCAAGGATGGGTAGGTGCGAGAAGTTAGGCTGTACTAATCTGGAGTCCATTTGAACCGTGAGAGGTGGATCCAAGTCTTATGATCCCCTCAACTTCCTGAAGTTCACATGAATTTTTAGTTTACAAAAAGATAAAAATTTAGATATATTAGCATTACCACTGTTTGTAATCTGTACTAAAATCTACATTGTAGAAAAAGCAGGTAACAGGTGTCTGTAAGACAGCTGGAATAGACTCACACCTTCAAGTCATAGCAAAAGATATAGTTAAAACGCGTGAACATTCTTTCCTGTGTCCAGAGAGCAGGATATATATAGACTAGACAAAGATGTTTTTAGCCTGAAGAAAAGTACTTTTAAGTCTATACTTAGAAGACAACTGAAGAAAATTTAAAATTTTGAGCTTGTGACTGAATAGTAAGTGTTATGCCAAGTCTGTGAGGACCCCAAAAGACCACCAGGGAGATCTAATCACCAAAATGCAAAAGCAAGGTTTATCATGTGCACGCATGACTACAATCTGGCAGGGACCTCGTCCGTGCAACAGCGAGAGGAGGTACCCCTCCCTTCTAAAGGGCATTATTTAAAGGCAAAACCCAGAAAAGTTACATTAGCAGAGTGTGGAATGAGGGTTCAGTCCTGATTGGTCCGTATCTAGGGACTTCTCAGAAATTTTATTTTTGAACCTTGCCTGTTGCTTGTCAAGCTTTCTTATCTGCTGATGGGGACATTCTATGGCTATCTGTACTTTCCAAATGGCTACCCTGTTATTTTGCCCCTAGCCATTTCTGAGGACTGCAATGTTTTACAGGAAATAGCTTACACAAGACACAAGATGGAGGCAGAAGACAAAATGGAGGAAGTTTGGTTCTTCATTTCCCCTTGCTCTAGAAACTATAGTGAACCCAATCATGGGTTTCTGACTGTTAACTCATAAGTATCCTCAGTCCTGAGGGGACTGTAGATTTGTGATCTCTGGACCATAAGTTGTATTGTACCCAAACTGTCTTTCATGAATTTCACTAGCTGGTTAAGAATGTGAGGCCCAAAAGTCGATAACAAAAGCAGAATTACCAGGGGTTCCAAGAAAGTAGAGATGAGAATGGTCACCCTAGGGAGCTATTAAACCAGGTTTCAAACTAACCCTGGCTGGCCTCACGTTCTCTTTTCCACTTTGCCTGTCCTTCTCTAACTTTAGCAGTGTTGTCTTTGATTATTCCTGAATGATCAGTGAAGAAACAACACTCTTCCCCTAGCGCTGCACAGAGCCCACCCTGCTGTAAGACGAGAAGATCTAATCCCTTCCTGTTCTGCAATACTACCTCCGCCAGGGAGGATAAGGACTCCTCGAGGTGGGAGATGGATTTTTCTTTGCACTCTATATCCACATCTATGGCAACACATAGGCTTGAGTAATACTGATTCTGGCTTACTAGTGCTGAGATTCCTGTACCCAATCCCCCCAGGCTAGCACCTAAAAGCAGGCTAAGGGTGAGGGCTGCCATAGGCTCTCTCTTATGTCTCCACAGCTGTGACAGCTGGCTCCATCCTTGCTGCAGGAGGTCTAGGAAATCCTGATCAGTGTGATAGGTATTCTCGGAAGGAGCCTGACTAGTACACAATGTCCCCTGGTCTGGTTGAGGACTTCAATATGCACACAAGGGGTAAGCTCCATGGAGCAGGATCACCAAGTGTTATTGTGTGGGAGCAAGTACTGATCCTGTGTGAAATGTGGGTAGACAGTGAAGAATTACAGATGGAAGCCTTATCTGGGGGAAACTGTCATGTCCTGCCCAGTCACTTGTTCTAGGGTAAAACCTAGTTTGCTCTGTTGCCACCGGCAGTGATTGATGTCAGCCTTCGTGAAAACAGTGGCACTAACTGCTTAGCCCTCATAGTAAGGAGGAGCTATGTCATAACAGAGCCAGAAAGCTTTGATCAAATTGGGTTGGAAAGCATTCAGTACCAGGTACAATTTACCCAACAGCTCTATTAAGGGGTTCTCGGGTCTCATCAGTGGGTTGATGGTTGATGTGATCATGAGGCTAGAGCTGACATTTGCCTGAGTTGGTTGTGGAGTCATCCCCACCCCCCAGATGGAACTCAGGGTGATGGACTGGAGGCCTGAGGTAGATTAACGACCCAGTTGGGTCTTATTGAAACCTTAATCGTGGGTGACTGGGCTTTGCAGATGGTAAATGTCAGTACTGGGTCAAAGCCAGTGCAGTAGAATCGTAGGCCCCAATCTTACCCATGGTCCAATCAGTCTTTTTGCCTGCCTCAGTGAATTTGATGACAAGCTGGTTGCAGCGCCCTCCAGCAATCGCCCAGAGGTGGTTGGAATATGGCTCCTTATCATAACAGGGTCCACAGTCAACTCTTTTGCCATCTATGGAGCAAGTTCCTGTCCCTGCTGTCTCCATATCCCCTGCCCATTAGACAGTAATTAAGTCCCCAGTGACAGGGGGTAGCTAATCCACCCGATGGACTCACATTCCCATTTGGCACAGTAGGCGTCCCCCACACCCTCACAAGTACTTTGTCGCTCCTTGGAGTGAGAGTTGCCAGGGCAGACAGAATCCCAAGGATCTAGTTGATCCCCACCATCCAGGGGTTTTGCATCCATACCCGGGAATGGTTCCTAGTCTGAGGGGTTCCACCTTTCTCCTTCCAGGTCACAAAGGTCTACATAGAGGTCAGGGAACCAAGTGTCCTTGGGGTTCTGAGAGAAGAGGTGCTATTAGCTATGGTACTGTCCTCATTAACAATCATCCAGGTTTGGTTCCATGGGGAATGGAGCTTATGCATGGAGGAGGAAGAGAGGGTGTTGGCAGCTAGCAGTAGAAACAAAATCAGTGGGGTTCAACTCGATTGCTGCTACAAAGACGCAGTTTTAGCGGATTGGAGGGATGTTTGGAAGGCTCCCACATCCACGTGTCTCCTTTGTAGTCCTCTGAGATGGCGAATAGATCAGCTGGATAGGTGTGGGAGTAGCAAACTCAGGTGGTGATGCCGTCCACTTTGAGGGCTGTTGGCATGGTCATCAGAACAAGGAATGAACCCTTCCATGTCTGCTCCAAGGTCTTGTGCCGATATCTGCATATGAGGACCCAGCCGCTTGGCAGGAACCTGTGGGGTTTATGGGGAGCAGCTGCTTCATATATGGCCCTTAATTGGGGCCAGATCTGTTGGTGGGTTAACTGCAGCCTGCGGAGGGAGTTCAGCATATCCTGGTCGTTCAGGGTGGAGACGAGGTCAGTCTGGAGGCTTGGTATCACGGTTGGGGTTGTCCCATACATAATCTCAAATGGGGTGAGGCCCATCTGATATGGAGAGTTCCTTACACTAAGCAGGGAAAAGGGGAGGAGAGTCACACAGTCCACGCCAGTCTCCAGAGCTAACTTAGTTAATATCTCTTTTAGGGTTCTATTCATTCTTTCTACCTGTCCTGAGGTCTGGGGTCTATAAGCATACTGGAGTTTCCAATTGGTCCCCAGTGCAGTAGCTATTCCCTGGCTTACCTGTGATATGAAGGCTGGGCCATTATCAAACCCAATCATGGCCAGGAAGTTGCACCTGGGCAGGATTTCTTTAATTAATTTCTTTGCTACCATGCTGGTCATTTCATGTTTGGTTGGATATGCCTTAGTCCATCTGGAGAAGGTATCTATGAATATTAATAAATACTTATATCCAATTTTTCCAGGTTTGATTTCAATAAATCCACTTCCCAATATGTACCTGGTCGACTCCCCATCTGTCTAACACCAGGATTGGAGGGGGACAGTATGGCATTAGTCAATTGGCAGGCACAACACTGGGACACAATTTGTTCAATAGCTTGACTGCCATTCTGATTTTAACTTTGGCCTGACGCAATAGGTCCTGCATTCTGAGCATCCCCAAATGCGACCACTGGTCAATCTATGAGTATGTCATGTCCTAGCTTCCTTGGAAGGATGACCTGCCCATCAGCTGTTTTCTATCAGTCTTCTAGGGGTTGAGCTATAAGCAGGGTATGGATCCATGCCAGATCATCAGGTGTGTGGTTGGGAATCTGAGGTAAGTTCCTTGCCCCCGGGTCTAGTAAGAACTAATGTAACTCTGGGGTGGAGGGCATTGCTATCACTTTGGCAGGCCTATCAGTCACGTTATTTCCCTTCTGCACAGGTTCTGAGCCTCTCTGATATCCAGGGCAGTGAATAATAGCCAACTTTGAGGGTTCCTAAAGGGTCTGTAGGAGATCCAGGATCTCCTGTTTATTCTTATCTTTCTTTCAGCTGTTAGGAAGCCTCTCTGCTTATAGATTGCCCCATGAATATAAGAAGTGGCAAAGGCATACCTACTGTCTGTGTAGATGTTTAGCTTCTTTTCTTTTCCCAGTCTTAGGGATCTAGTGAGAGCTATCAACTCTGCCCTTTGTGCAGATGTTCCCATGGTAGGGGTTCTGCCCATACAACTTCTGTAGTTGTTGTGACTGCTTCACCTGCATACCTTTGTCCATTTAGCACGTAACTGCTTCCATCTGTGAACCAGGTGTCCTCTGCATCCGGCAGTGGGGTATCTGTCTGGTCTGGTTTGATGCAATGCACTTGTGCCAGTGTCCCAGAACAATCATGCAACGGAGCCTCGAGGTAGGGGTTAGGTAGCAACATGGCGGTGTTGAGAATTGTTGGGACTTGGAGCACAATCCAGGCTGGATTAAGGAGTAAAGCCTGATAGTGGGTCATGCGGGCACTGCTCAGCCACAGATCTGACAGCTGCTAAGGCATTGGTGGAGGTGTGTGGCAATGGTCAGATTCTGTCCCAGAGTTAGCTCGTCTGCATCTTTTACCAGCTACAGCTGCTATAATGTGGAGAGAGGGAGGCCAGCCCACTGCCACAAGATGTAACTTTTTGGACAGGTAGGCCACTGGGCGCTTCCATGGTCCCACTGCCTGAATGCTATTCCCATATGTTCATCCACAAACAGGTAGAAGGGCTTATTTACATCCGGGAGTCCGAGTACCAGAGCCTCCAGGAGTTTCCGTTTCGGAGTGTCAAATGCCTTCTGCCTTTCCTCAGTCCATACAGAGATTTAGCTATTTTGGCTAACCAAGGGATCCAAAGGTGACAGAACCTGGCAGTCCCCAGGAACTCCCTTACTTGTTTAGCAGAAGTGGGAGTTGGGGTTTTTAGTACTGTCTCCTTGTGGACCTCGGAAAGCCATCATTGACCTTCTTTAAGGATGTATCCCAGGTAGATTACCTATCATTGGCAGATATGAGCCTTCTTTGCAGAGGCCTGGTACCCCAGTTCCCTGAGAGCACATAGTAGATGCATGGTTCCCTTCAGGCACCTTCCCGATCCTCAGCTACAATTAACAGGTCATCCATATACTCTAACAGACTTACTTCTGGGTTCTGGAGTCAGTACTCACCCAGGTCTTCAAGTAGTGCCTCATCAAAGATGGTGGGAGAGTTCTTAAATCCTTGAGGCAACTCGGTCCAGGTTAGCTGTCCACTGATCCTGATCTCTGGATCATGCCATTCAAAGGCAAAGTAGGTCTGGCTTTTAGGGGCCAGTGGCAGGCTAGAGAATGCATCTTTTAATCCAGTACAGTGTACCATTGCTGATTGGGAGACAGGGTACTCAACAATGTATAAGGATTTGGAACAGTGGGATGTATGTCCATAACTCTCTTGTTCACTTACCTTAAATCCTGTACTGGAGGTTAAAAAGCCTGGTAACAGAGGTGTGTTCCAGACTGACTGGATAGGTTTTAAGATCCCAAGTTTCAATAGTATGTGGGGTACTCCAATGCCATGGGGTACTCGCGACTTTAACAGGATCTGCTCCTGCCTTGATCTCAATGTAGACTGTGAAGGGCCAGTCCCATGCCTCCTGTCTCTGCCCAAGCCTGAGGGAACTTCCAGAGCCAGTCCTCTATGTCAGGCTCAGGTATTGTTGGTTCTTGGTAAAGTCTCTATTCCTCAGTTAGGTCACTTGTAACCAAGACCCGGACTGGTTCTCCATTCTGGTGGACTAATTTAGCTCCCTTGTCAGAAAATGGATTTGGGCTTTCATTTTGGACAGGAGATCTCGGCCCAGCAGAGGGTAGGGGCATTTGGGTATTACCAGGAATGAATAGGTTACCTGCCTCATTCCCAAGTCCACTGTTCTTCGGGTAGTTCATGAGTATTTTTGGCCCCTGTGGCCCCCTGGACCCAAGTAGTTTTAGTGGATATGTGTCCTCCTGGTTTCAGAAAGACAGAGTTTTCTGCCCACTCCCCATGTCTACCATGAAATCAATAGGTTTCCCCTCCACCTTTAAAGTTACCCTAGGTTCAGGGAGGGGATTGAGCCCTGTTTCCCCTCGTTGCTGTCCTCCTCATTTCCCATGTAGACTGGTAGGACTTGAGTTGTCTGGGGAGTCCCCTTTTGCTTTGGACAATTTTTGACCTAATGTCCCTCCTCCTTACAATAGGCACATTGATTTTTTTCCTACCTTTGGTTTGTAGCGCTGTCTTCTCTCATCCCGCTGTGTTGGCTTCATGTTCCTGGAGTTTGTGGCCATGAGGAGTTCTTTCAAGTCTTCCTTGTGCTTAGCTTGCTGTTGTTCTAGGATCCTGGCGAGACTCTTTTCCTGCATCTTTCTTTCTTTCTTTCTTTCTTTCTTTCTTTCTTTCTTTCTTTCTTTCTTTCTTTCTTTCTTTCTTTTCCTCTCTCTGTTCTGGTGTCTCTCTCTTATTATACACCTTTACAACCACTACAAGTAGATCCCTCAGATTCTTTTCCCCTAACCTTTCTAAAGACTGTGACTGTAAGATCACTGGTGGCAAAGAGTCAGTAGTGGAAGGTTTGCTTTCCATCTCCATCAGGAGGACGTGCTGGCTGGAGTGCAAGGGTGACCAACTTGGGTTGTGGAGTTTCCCCCTCCAGCTCCTAGTGACTTGTGCTGGTCCTTGCGGTGGCTCTGGGGGCACAGCTGGGCCTTCTTGAAGTGGGGCCTGAGCCTGAGGGCCTTCAGGTCTAAACAGGGAGTAAGGAGGAAAGAAGATATCTAACTCATTTGATTATCCTTGGAGGACAAGCTTGGCCTCTTCTTGGAGTTTTAAAGGAAAAACCTGAAAAGGGGGTGCAGTCAGATTAGGTGGAAGAAAAGGCTTAACCCACAGGAGGGGGTCATCAACTTGGTTGATGAGACCCCACCAGGTCATGATGTAAGGAATCTGGTCTGGGTGTCCTGTGCGAGGTGGGGAAACAATGTCCTCAACCTTAGAAATCAAATTCAGGTGAAAAGATTTCTCCCTGGGCCAGCCCATGTTGAAAGAGGGCCATTCAGAAGAAAAGAAAGTGACCCATTTACCCTTCTTTATGTCAACACTGTTGTTATGAGTGGTGTCCTTTATATTCTTCCATTGGGTGAGGTCCAAGGGGGAAGAAGGAGCAGTTCCCATAGTCTGTCCAATCAAGTCATTCATCAACAGAGATACAAAGACAGAACACACAAGATCGACAAACAGAACAGTTAGACAGAGGGCCCAAAACAGACTCCCGTGGGTACCAGATGGTCTGGTTTGTTGAGAGCCCAGAGATTCAGCCTCAACAAGACCAAAAACTCTACAGATGGGCTGGGCAGCGGTGGCCCACACCTTTAATCCCAGCACTTGGGAGGCAGAAGCAGGCAGATCTCTGTGAGTTCGAGACCAGCCTGGTCTACAAGAGCTAGTTCCAGGACAGACTCCAAAGCAACAGAAAAACCCTGTCTTGGAAAACCAAAACAAACAAACAAACAACAACAAAAACCCTACAGATGGAATGGAAACCATTCAGTAAGGTTAATTGATCCCCAGAGACTTAGGATTCAGAATTACAGACGGGGCCTGACTGGGTCCTCATTGGATGATCTCAGATGAGAGACCCCCATCTAGATGAGGAAAGGAGACATCTCTTGATTATCCCAGTTCGGTCCTCTAGCGCATCCATCAGGGCAAATTGACCTGTTCCGATTCAGATTCTGAGATAGGTGCCAACAAAAATGGAAGTAAGACATACAAGACTTTGAACACAGACTTACCGCAGTCAATCAGAATAAAGCTTTGTGATGGGGGTCCCAATGGGGGGTCTCTGGGGATCTGTGATGAGCCCCTAAATGTTATGCCAGTCTGTTGGAACCCCAAAAGACCACCAGGGAGACCAAATCACCAAAATGTAAAAACAAGGTTTATTGTGTGCATGCACCATTAACAAGCCGGCAGGAACCTCTTCAGTGCATCAGTGAGAGGAGGTCCCCTGCCCTTCTAGAGGACATTAATTAAAGGCAAAACCCAGAAAAGTTACGTTAGCAGAGTGTGGGGTAACTGGTTCAGTCCTAATTGGCTTGTGTCTAGGGATTTTTCAGAAATTTTATTTTCAAACCTTGCCTGTTGCTTGTCAAGTTTTCTAATCAGCTGACCTTTAGGTAAGAACATTCTAGGTTATCTGTACTTTCCAGATGGTTACCCTGTTACTTTTGCCCCTAGCCATTTCTGAGGACTGGAATGTTTTTTTCAATTGACTTTATTGAGCTATACATTTTTCTCTGCTCCTCTCCCTTCCTCTCCCCTCCCCTTCAACCCTCTCCCATGGTCCCCACGCTCCCAATTCACTCAGGTCTTGGATTTTACTACTTCCCATGTAGATTAGATCTATGTATGTCTCTCTTAGGGTCCTATTTGTTATCTAAGTTTTCTGGTATTGTGATTTGTAGGCTGGTTTTCTTTGTTTTATGTTTAAAAACCACTTATGAGTGAGTACATATGATAATTGTTTTTCTGGGTCTGAATTACCTCACTCAATATGATGTTTTCTAGCTCCACCTATTTGCCTGCAAATTTCAAGATGTCATTTTTTTCTGCTGTGTAGTACTCCATTGTATAAATGTACCACATTTTCCTTATCTATTCTTTGGTTGTTTCCAAGTTCTGGCTATGACAAACAATGCTGCTATGAACATAATTGAACATATGTCCTTGTGGTATGATTGAGCATCCTTTGGATATATACCCAAAAGTTATATTGCTGGGTCTTGAAGAAGGTTGTTTCCTAATTTTCTGAAAAATCACTACACTGACATCCAAAGGGGCTGTACCAGCTTGCATTCCCACCAGCAATGCAGAAGTTTTCCCTTTACCCCACAACCTCTCCAGCATAAGTTGTCATCAGAGTTTTTGATCTCGGCCATTCTTATAGGCATAAGATAGAATCTCAGAGTTGTTTTGATTTGCATTTCTCTGATGACTAAGGATGTTAAACATTTCCTTAAATGTCTTTCAGCCATTTTAGATTCCTCTGTTGAGGGTTTTCTGTTTAGGTCTGTACTCCATTTTTTATTGGATTATTTGTTCTGTTGATGATCAATTTCTTGAGTTCTTTGTATATTTTAGAGATCAGACCTCTATCTGATGTGGGTGAGACTCTTTTCCCATTCTGTAGGCTGCCATTTTGTCTTGTTGACCAGAGGAGTGGAATATTTTATGGGAAATAGTTTACACAAGACACAAGATGCAGGCAGAGGACAAAAATGGAGGAACTTTGCTTCTTTGGTAAGTAATCAGAGCTCTACCAGAGTATCAGAACTCCATTGATCAATGTTAAAAACTCTGAACTTTTGAGATGTTAGTGTAACAGTAGCATAGACAGGGTAAAGAAACCTGAAACATTCCCCATTTTTCACAACCCTTAAATCATTTTTATACTTTTGCAACTTGCATTTATTTTCTTAGACCCTCAGAACTTACTTAAGCTTTTATAGCCTTAGAATTTTATAAATCTTAGAACATTTTCCTAGATCCTCAGAACTTGCATAGACTTTAGACCTTTGTCTTTTTATCTAATCTTTTATCAAAGGCATGAATACTTATTATTGAGAACAATCATTGCAAAGCAAGTTCTTTGAAATAAACTAACAGGAAATATTACAACTGAAACCTGTTTATCCTTTAATATGAAGTCTGTTGGCCAGGCAAACCAGTTTGCATTTCTCATTATGGGACCTGGTAGCTCTAGAAGACACAAGGTCTGAGTTTTACATAAAAGTAAACTAACAGACTGGCTGCATTCTTGGGGGAAGGAGCTGGTTGTCTGCTGCTCCCAAGCTGACAAAGTTAGTCTAGCCTTCAATGCCATCAGAGATCTGAGAAGGATAAAGTAGAACAGAAAGCATAATTCAAATGTCCTATGCATTGGTTAAAATGACAGGGACTTTCCCGTTACCTAGATGGTCACCTCCTCAAGCTCCTGTGGTGTTGGTGGCTTCATTGGGGGCAGAGGTCCCAGAGAAGCATCAGTCTTCAGCCACCAGGTTCAGAAGAGCTGAGAGGCTTTCCTTTGGAGGAGGAACTTGGGAGACTGACCTTACTTCGTCTGGGCAAAGTGGGGCAATCAGCTCTCCAGGATCCTGTTTGTCCACAGTTTGGGACAGGTCCTGGCAGAAGATGAGGTATTTAGAGAAGTTTTGCAAAGTGGTTCGAGTTACCATAATCCAGATGGAGTCATCATGCCCCATCATCTTCTTTGGAGATCTTGGGATTACTGCTAAGAGCTGGGGTCTGTGTCACACTAAGCTTTTTCCAATGCACAGTTTGAATGATATACTTAGCAGATCTGCTTGTTTTTAGTTATTTACTTCAGCCTTAACCTTGAAAATATATACAGAAGGCTAAATAAAGCTTGTCTCTGAAAATGAATTACACTTGTACTTAGCATGATTACAAGCACAGTTTTGAGCACATTAAAGAATCTGATGATTTATAAGATGACTGAACATTAACTTGCATGTCCTAATTATCCATAATAGTTTGAAAGAAGCTAGGAGCTTTAATAACATTAGGATTTTACAATTTTATTTGAGTTACATTTTAGCCTTAAAATTTTTTTTTTCTTAAAATTTTTTGAACTGAAACTCTCAGTGTCAAAATAAAATATTTTTGAAGCTGTGAGCACACAGGTTTATTCATGTAATATTTTCATCATGTTAAGAACATCATTTCTGTACAATTTTCTTTTTTCACTCTTTTTAAAATTTATTTTACATATCAACCACAGCTCCCTTCCTTCCCCTCCTCCCATCCCCCCATCTTCCCCTACCCCCATTCTCTCCTCAAGAGGGTAAGGCCTCCCATAGGAAGTCAACTAAGACTGGCCTATTGAGTGGAGGCAGGACCAAGTCCCTCCCTGCTGCATCAAGGCTGAGCAAGGTATCCCACCATAGGGAATGAGCTCCAAAAAGCCAGTTCATGCTCCAGGGATAGATCCTGGTCCCCCTAACAGGGGCCCCACAAAGAGGTCAAGCTACACAACTGTCATCCATAGGTAGAGGGCCTAGTTTGTTCCCATGTAGGCTCCCCAGTAGACAGACCCGAGTCCATGAGTTTCCACTAGCTTGGGTCAGCTGTATCTGTGCGTTTCCCTACCATGATCTTGCCACCCCCCCCCCCGCAGTGCTCATTTACTCCCTCCTCCCTCTCTTTAAATGGACTCCAGGAGGTTGGCCCAATGCTTGGCTGAGGATATCTGCATCTGCTTCAATCACAATTACTGAATGAAAGTTCTATGATGACAATTAGGGTAGTCACCAACCTGATTACAGGAGGCCAGTTTAGGTGTTCTCTCCACTATTGCTAGGAGTCTTAGCTGGGGTCATTCTTGTGGATTCCTGGGAATTTCCCCAGCACCAGGTTTCTCCCTAACCCCATAATGGCTCCCTCTATCAAGATATCTCTTTCATTGCTCTCCTTTTCTGTTCCTTCCCCCAACTCAATCGTCCTGCTCCCTCATACTCTCATCCCCTATCCCCCCTTTCTCTTCCCCCACCCCAGTTTACCCAGGACATCTTATCTATTTCACCTTTCTAATATAGTCCATGTGTGTCCCTCTTAGTGTCCACCTTGTTATCTAACTTCTCCGGGACTATGGATTGCAGCCTGGTTACCCTTTGCTTTACATCTAATATCTACTTATGAGTGAGTGCATACTGTGTTTGTCTTTCTGGGTTTGGGTTACCTCACTCAGGATTATTTTTTTCTAATTCCACCCATTTGCCTGCAAATTTCATGATGTCAATGTTTTTTACTACTGAGTAATACTCCATACATCTGAAAGAAGGCTGATCTCCAAAATATATAAAGAATTCAAAAAACTAGACATACCAAAAAATACCAAATAATCCAATTTAAATATTCCCATTTTTTTGAGAAACCCTGTCTCAAAAAACCAAAAAAGTGGGATACAAATCTAAACAGAAAATTCTCAACAGAAGAATTTCAAATGGCTGAAATACATTTAAAGAATTGCTCAACATCCTTAGTCATCAGGGAAATGCAACTCAAAACAACTCTGAGATACTTCCTGGTCTACAAGAGCCAGGACAGGCTCCAAAAGCTACAGAGAAACAAAAAAAAGACACCTAATCTTACACTTGTCAGAATGGCTAAGATTAAAAAAAAAAAAAACTGGTGGCAGCTTATGTTGGAGAGGATGTTGAGTAAGGGGAACTTCCACTGCTGATAGGAGTACAAACTTGTACAACCACTTTGGAAATCAGTATGGTAGTTTCTCAGAAAATTGGGCATCAATCTACCTCATGACCCAGCAATACCACTCTTGGACATACACCCAAAGGATGCTCAATCATACCACAAGGACACTTGCTCAATTATGTTCATAGCAGCCTTATTCATAATAACCAGAACCTGCAAACAATCTAGAGGTCCCTCAACCAAAGAATGGATAAAGAAAATGTGGTACATTTACAAAATAAAATTTTAAACCATAAATGTAGCCCATAGAGAGACTTGAAATTTTATAAAGCCATGGATATAGTTCATAGAGAGATTGAAAACCTTACATTTTTATAGCTCACCATTACAGAATATTATAGTTTCTTGTATGATTCAGTTTAGCCAAATAGTTAAAGCTTAATGAAATTAGCAAAGGCAAAGAGTCTAGATATATTTTTAAGTTAGTTATTGTTAATCTGAGCAGACCTTAGGAATTTATAAACCTTCTTTATCAAATATATTTTGTTTATTAAAGATACGCTGTTTTAGCTGGGTGGTTGTGGTACATACCCTTAATTCTAGTGCTTAGGAGGCAGTGGCAGGGAGGTTACTGTGAGTTCAAGGCCAGCCTGGTCTACAAAATGAGTTCCAGGACAGCTAGGGCTACACAGAGAAATCCTGTCTCAAAAAGCAAAAACAAACAAAAAAACCCATCCATTCCCGAAAATACAGTTGAAATGTCCCAACATATATAACAGTTTTTCCATTGTTCCATAGGTAGAACTCATCTTTATTGTTAGTTTTTGGCCTGTATATAGTAGTTTCGTCAGAAACTCTTGAGGCTTCATATAATTATGATCTAATTGAATACAAGCAGTGGGAAGGAATGACTAGATGCTTAGGTGAAGTTCCAATGACCTTGTTTATCTCCTTCTTTTGAAGAAATATTAGCTTTAAACATGTTTAGCTCTGAATATCTTAAGAAACATGTCTAGAATTATTATGGAGAGATTTTAGACAGAAGATTTTATTTTATAACCAACTTCTGTGTGTCTGCAGACAACCCGAAAACCTTAATAAGTATTCTCTATCTTACATGTTATAGAATAATGTAAGTATCTGTAACCTATAGTCTATTAAACAGAAAACTATAAAATCCAGACATCTATAGGCATTCAGAAAATGTTGATAACAGGTTGTTTTTGCTTTCTTTGTGGATTTTTGCTTTTCAGATTTTTAACCATTGCAAATAACCTTACATAAAAAGTTTAATATATTACACTGTTTTAAAGCACATAGTATCCTTTCTTGGGCTGTTTTATTTCCCCTCTTTGTTCTATAGTGTTGTGGAATATTAGTTTAATATGTAATACATTTGCTTATGCTATGGAATCCTTGTTTAATGATGCAAATATGTGTTGCATTCTTTTATGTTGCATTTACTTAAGTCTGTGAATCTGTGTTATTTTGTCTACCTAAAACACCTGATTGGTCTAATAAGGAGCTGAACAACTATGAGCTAGGTAGGAGAGGGATAGGTGGAACTGCCAGGCAGAAAGAATAAATAGGAAGAGATATCTAGGCCCAAGAGAAAGGAAAGGAGCAAGAAAAGGAGGAGAGGAGGACTCCAATGGCCAGCCACCCAGCTGGCCACGGAATAAGAAGGGTACCCATGCTGCCCCATTCCAGTCAGGGAAATGACTGAAGCTGGAGTTTTATCATCAGAGATAGGAGTCAGCTAAGAAATAGAACACGCTGGAAAAAGACATCCTTCAGAAGCAGGGTGGGGAAAATGGTAGAGAAGTACCTGGTGTATCTGTGGGACTTAAACAGCAGGTTCCTGCAAAGCAATGAGAGAAGGAGAGGCCAAGCAAGCTCCATTGGGGAATTGGCACAGAGGCAGCCAGGAACGGTCTACCTCGCGGAAATCCTAAAAATGTTGCATGGAGCTCAGGGACAGTTTGGCTGTGCTCAGTTCAAATTCCCATCTCTGCAACAAAACGTGAAAGCGCAAAACCAACAGACAACAGAAAAAAACAGTACAACGACCCAATCTGAAGAACAAAACAAGCAAGTCAGGCATGGTGACACACACCTTTAATCCCAGCACTCGTGAGGCAGAGGCAGGCAGATCTCTGTGAGTTCGAGGCCAGCCTGGTCTACAAAGCATGTTCCAGGACAGTCAGGGCTGTCACACAGAGAAACCCTGTCTCAAACAAACAAACAAACAAATAAATAAACAAACAAAACACAAGAACTCAGACGTATTGTGGCCCCCTTCACTAATACAGCAAAACCAGAAGGAGAGTGGAACATTCTATCCTCTGTCTGAGACTAGGTCTATGATCTTGTCACATCTTGCCTATTTTTCTGTCCAAATATCCAGACTCCAAAACAGAATAAAATAACTCACCAATAGGTTCAAGCTTCAGAAGCATATTGGCCAGCTTTCTTACTTTCAATTTGTAAATTTGGAGCGGGTGCAGTCTGTGCTCCCTGAGGTCTATCAAGTTCACTTTGGATTTGTTCCCTCTGGGGCCTATCTCAGAGCCTGACCCTGAGTGTGGGGTCTCCCAGGGATATTTCTGAGGCCTCAAGATGGTGTGGAGTTTGTGACCCCTGGGAAAATGCCATAGACCCAATCCAATTATAACAGCAGGACAAACAATCTATGAGCCAAATTTGTTTATTTATTTATTTTTTTTTTTTTGATTTTTCGAGACAGGGTTTCTCTGTGGCTTTGGAGCCTGTCCTGGAACTAGCTCTTGTAGACCAGGCTGGCCTCGAACTCACAGAGATCCGCCTACCTCTGCCTCCCGAGTGCTGGGATTAAAGGCGTGCGCCACCACCGCCCGGCTTATGAGCCAAATTTGAAACTGGCATGAAGGAAGGGTATGGAGAAGGACTTCTAAAGGGAAACGCCACATGAAGATCTTCTATATCTATGCAAGCAAGTAAAAATTGTCCTGTTATGTCAAGTTAAGAGACTAGGGTAACTCAAGACAATTTTGGGGTTTCTGTGTAAGCAAGTTACAGAAGCAAAAAGAACAGTTGCCATATCATAACAAGTAGTCATGGCCGTATATTTTTAGGCGGGAGGTCACTGACTTAGGATTACTAGGAACTATCTTCAAGGGACTGGAATCAGATAGAGATGACTAGTGAGTACCACGGTGATATAGGTGTGTCTTCTATCTATCTGGTGATTTCGTTGGTTAATTAATAAAGAAACTGCTTGGCCTGATAGGTCAGAACATAGGTGGGTGGAGTAGACAGAACAGGATGTTGGGAGTGAGGCAGACGCTTCAGGCAATCGCCATGCCTCTCCTCTCTGAGACAGTCGCCATGAAGCCAGCCACCAGGTCAGACATGCTGAATCTTTCCCGGTAAGACACCACTTCGTGGTGCTACACAGATTATTAGAAATGGGTTAATCAAGATGTGAGAATTAGACAATAAGAGGCTGGAACTAATGGGCCAGGCAGTATTTAAATGAATACAGTTTGTGTGTTGTTATTTCCAGGGCTAAGCTAGCTATGCGGGAGCTGGGTGAGATGAAAAGCAGGCCTGCCCGCAGCTCATTACTACACCAAGGTGAATGCCTAACATAAAATAGTCAAGCTATTACACATTAGCCAGGCCACCTAAAAGACAAGAGCTCCCAGACCCAAGGTAATACTCCTCATAGCAGCTTGTCAGGGATGGTAATACTCCTCATAGCAGCTTGTCAGGGATGGTAATACTCTGCATAGCAGCTTGTCAGGGATGGTAATACTCTGCATAGCAGCTTGTCAAGGAAGTAATACTCGGCGTGGCAGCTTGTCAGGGATGTTGCTCTAGGAGATCCCAAAGCCCAGACCATCCTGGAATTGTCAGTCATTCACAGGTCCCCACTCTGCCTTGATGAGGATGTCCCTAAACACAACAAAGAAGAGATCAAGTTGTATTGTAGCCTGGTGACCCAGGAAAACAGCCATGCCATGAGTGGTGGAACCTACTAGATGAAAGGATATTCATGCCAAAGTCACGGGGCAAGAGTTGGCTAGTTGCCCTATATCATTCCATGCACTTGTCATTTAAAAAGACCTCAGAACTTATCTGCCCTCATGGCTGGCTACCTGGAAAATCAGAAACACTTCAGAATATTTCAGACTGCTCTTTGACCTATACCCAGGTAAATGCTAAAAAGGACACACTGCCTCCAGGAAGCCGAAGTTAAGGTCCTATACCTGGTTATTCTTGAGAACTGGACTTCAATGAAGTCAAACCAGGGCTATATGGTGCTGTGGTTCACAGTACCATACAGTGACAGTGCAACTGTCAAAATCTCTAGGCTGACCCACAGGAATTACGAGTATTACAGGAGAGGAAACCCATTTGCAAAGCTTTGGGGTGCCCGTCTTTTGAATAGTTGTCATTTCTGTAAATCACTTGTGAAGCCATGGTGCTCCCTTTTTCCATAGTGGGATTTGTTCCAAAAAACCTCAGCAGTATATTAATCAATTATTGATCATGATTCCCTCATGTATTGTTCTACTGGATGACTTTTTATTTGGCCATATAATCTTGATATATAGAATATATATTGGGTGCCTTGAGTTCTCAAAAAGGCTCCAGAGAAAGGGAACTCTCACTTGGGCATCAGCAAGAACAAAGCCACCACTTGGTCTGGAGGCTGAAAATGCCAGACTCCAGATTTTACACTACCACAGTTTCCCCTTCATCTAGCCACATTAGATGTTATCTCTAGTGCTAAGAGATTCCCTTTAATCAGCTAACATTTGGTGACAATACCAATGGAGATCAAGCACCATCCGTTTTCCTCCCGAAGCTTATGCTGGTTGCCATAGCTACCCCAAATGGCTGTGTTCCCAGCCACCACAGGAACGGAAGTGCTTAGAAAGTGTACAGCAATGCTGCATTTTTCTTCCTTTTTTTCTACATTTAACAATTACACATTTCTAGCTTAACTAACCACAAAAATGTAGTTAACACACAAACTCCTTTCACCCCTTCCTAGAAATTATAGCCCCTTCCTCTATTTACCCTTTTTAGATATTCCCAGGCACTTCACAGCCACACCTCCTCTGAGATATAAGTAAGCTAACAGGCGCTGGCTTTGTCAGCCTTATCTGTCTTTTTGGCCCTGTGAAATGCATGTCTGGTCTCCTTGTTATTGCCAGAGAATTGCTAATTGTGTCTGTGTGGGTATATAAACTGGAAACCTTCTGGGATGAGAGAGAGCACTGGAGAGAACACTGCAAGAATAAATGAGACATTATGAGAAGACAAACATGAGCTGATTCATTACTTTTACCCTCAGATCTCTTTATCTATATCCCGCATTTGCTGTAGCATTCCTTCTGGATCCTGAGAGGTTTAGGAGGCTAGCACCCCAATAAAGCTTGATTACATGGATGAAAATATCTGCTGGTCTATGTTGAAATTGTCTAAAGCTGGGTGGATGCCATTCCATCACAAACAGAACTGACCCAGATCGTAACAAAAAAGTTAATAGATATTATTCTCAGATTTCACTGCCCCTTATCTCTGGGGTCCAACAATAGCCCAGACTTTACAGCCAAGTTATCTCAATTGCTCTCCAAGTCTCTTAACATAAATTGGAAGCTACACTGTATGTATCATCCTCAAAGTTCAGGAAAAGTAGAAAGAATGAATAGAACTATAAAAGAAATATTAACAAAATATACTCTTCAGACTGGTGGTAACTGGACTAACCTCTTGTCCTATGCTCTTCTGAGGGCCTCCGTACCCTCTACTCAGAAAAATTCACCTTATATGAAATAGTCTATGGGTATAGCCACTGCCCACCCCATGATCCCTCAGGTACATGGAGGACTGTTGTTAGATTGCTGTACTCCAATCACTCAGTCATTAAAATGATTACAATTATTTTGGATAAGATATTTCCTCAGGTCCAAGCTGCTCAACCTATTGGGTACTGTCCACCTGACCATCATTTCAGCCTGGTGTTACTGTGTTGATTCCCCACTTCAAAACTGACCAGCTCGAACCTAGATGGAAAGGATTACATCATGATTCTCTGGATGCCCACCGCTGCTAAGGTTGTTGGCATTTCTGCCTAGATTCATCACTCTCAACTTAAAAAGTCACCTTAGGACCTTACAGAAGGAAAAATGAACCACTAGAAATGGACAGTGACTGAATATAGTCTCCTTAGATTAAGATCTCTAAGATTCAGTGTGTTGCTACTAATCTGTTCATGTTTTTTCTTATTGCTGTGGACGCCATAATGATAGACTTAACCTGTTAGATTACATTCATGCCCCTGAGCCTTAGTGGTTTTTTTTTTTTTTTTTTTTTTTTTTTTTTTTTTTTTTTTTTTTTTTTTGGTTTTTCGAGACAGGGTTTCCCTGTAGTTTCTAGAGCCTGTCCTGGAACTAGCTCTTGTAGACCAGGCTGGCCTCGAACTCAGAGATCCGCCTGCCTCTGCCTCCCGAGTGCTGGGATTAAAGGCGTGCGCCACCACCGCCCGGCTGAGCCTTAGTTTTGATAACCCTCATAAGCCTCCCAACTGGGACTGGCAACTTAGGTTAATAACTACAAGAGAAATTTTGGTCTCAATCAGGACTTAGGACCAGCTCAAGCTGAGCATCAATCCTTGGAATCTATTCAACCTAGATCATACTATTGATGTGTGTCCTAGTTATGGGTTTGGCATGGATGAAGTTACTTGTCGTGGTACATGCTCAAGAAAAGGATGTACAAGTACTTGAGGCTGTAGCAATCTTAGTCAAGAAAAAAGCCTACAGGGTGCCTAGATCCATGCCCATATCCTACCACTGCATGCACACGTCCTAAGGACTTGCCAACTATTGTCTGACCTATTTCAGTTTGTACTAAATCACCCTTACCCATACTTCCATACACTTTGTCCCCATTCAGGAATCAAAGACCCCTACTACCCACATCTACTCTCCCAACTGAGGAGGGGAAAAAACTCATTTTTCAAGACAGGGTTTCTCTGTGTAACAGCTCTGGCTGTCTTGAAACTCACTCTGTAGACCAGGCTGGCCTCAAACTCAGAGATCTGCCTGCCTGTCTCCCAAGTGCTGGGATTAAAAGTGTGCACCACCACACCTAGCTGAGGTCCACCTCTTAAATATGTTCCCAGCAGCTTTCTCCTTCCTTAAAATTCTGCACCTAACTTAATGGCGGATTGTTGGTTTCGTCTGTACCCAAAACATAGGAATAGCTTATAACCTATCTCTTGCACCATTACCACAAGTCACTGCTGATACTTGTTCCTGGTCCTACCCCAACTTAATCCTAGCTTATATACAAAGACAGAGACTATTAATTATGTCCAATATGTCAGATCACTTGGCATCTTTTTATTTAGATAATTGTATAACCACTGTATGGAATCTAACTACCACTCACATTGAGAAAAAAAAATCTATGTCTTCCTGCTCCTTCAGATTTATGGACTTGTACTGATGGCATTATACATTGCCTATCAGTTTCCTACATTGTACATGGGATACATCCATTTTTTTATTTTCACTTATATGATCCTTCAAATTTATATCTATGATCTAGATAGGGGCTGCCTACATTAAACCATCCCAAATCGGGTAGACTCCCATTTTAAGTTCACATTTTCTTTTTTTCTTTTTTCTTTTCAAGATAGGGTCTTTCTGTGTAACAGTTCTGGATATTCTGGAACTCACTCTGTAGACCAGGCTGACCTCAAATGCAAAGATCCTCCTCCTCTGCCTCCCCCGGGATAAGTGCTGGGATTAAAGGAGTACACCACCACCACCCAGTTTAATTTCACTTTTAATTAGTGCAGTGGTGTCTGGATCTGTGTCACTGGGAACACCAACACCAGTCCTACAAGATCAAGGGTTCAACATTAAATGTTCAAGTTAAACAGGATTTAGGATTTTTGGAAAACTCACTCTCTAGATTAGAATGACAAGTAGACTTTTAGACAGATGTAGTGTTACAAAATAGAAGAGGTCTTGTCTTCATGAGACAAGGTGGACTATGTGTAACCCTGCGTGAAACTTGCTGTTTTATGCTAACTAATCAGACGTCATTAGAGAAACCCAAGCTATGGTAAGAAATTGTCATAAAACCAAATATTTAAACTACCAAGAAGGAAATAATTGGTATCAATCCCTATTCAACTGGTCCCCTGGCTAACCACTCCTTTTTTTAGCTGCTGTAGGCCCCCTAGTATTCCTCCTGATGGTACTCACTACCAGATCATGCATTTTCTGATGTGTTATAAAGTTTGTCTTCCACCAGACGGGAAATATGAAAATAAGTTGGGCATAGTGATGTACACCTTTAATTCCAGCACTCAGGAAGTAGAGCCAGGAGAATCTCTGTTAACTCAAGGCCAGTCTGATCTACAGAGTGAGTTCCAGGACAGCCAGGACTACACACACACAAAAAAAAAAACCCTGGCTTGGCGGGGGGGGGGGGGGGGAGAAAAGAAAATGCTAAAATACCTTCTGATGTCATTATCAGCCCATACAACAGACAGAAATAATCATTTCCTATCAAAGATTTGAAAGGGACACATAAGGTAAGGGAGGAATAATGAACCAGACTGATTCCATTCTAAGATTAGAAGCTATCTTGTTACAAGGTCAAAATAATTCCATTTCTGTTGACTGTAAAGCTGAAGTTTGACTAAACTTTAACCTATTCCTGGAATTTGACATGATCCACACCCTATGGAATTTGACTCATAACCTGACCATACCCTGAACTGTCTACCTTGATAATATGTTCTGCCAAGGAATCTTGACATGTTCTGCCAAAATGTTCTGTCAAATGGTCTTACCTGTTGTCTGCTTCTGTAAGTCACTTGCCAAGTCCGTATGTTACCAAATTCCTCTGGAAAGCCCCAGTATGTACCTTTTTCCTATAAAAAGAGGCCTAAAAAGTTAAGCCAACACTGTTCTCTCAAATCCTGCTTTAGAGAGGCAGACCTGTACATGGTAACAATAAATCTTGCTTAGTTGATTTTAATTTGGATAATGGTCTTTACTCCTGCTCGGTGGAATTAATACCATAGGAGACCCCAGAGTCAGGGCCAGAAGTCCAAGATAGACTCAGTATTTGGGAGCTTGGGACATTGGAGACTGGGATAGGACCTGGTGGACTTGGAAGTCCACGGAGTCCAAGATCACAACTGCCACAAATTAATTGTTATTAGTCAGGGATGGGCCCCCAAATAGAAGCAAATCCATGGTGGACTTGAAAGGTTCCAGGTGGGAACTCAGACTGTGATGACCACAAATTTGCAGATTGAATAATGGTGTGGGACCATGGTCTGTATTCTGTCAATTATATTTTAAATAAACACTAATTGGCCAGTAGCCAGGCAGGAAGTATAGGCATGACAACCAGACAGGAAGTAGAGGTAGGTCAATGAGGACAGGAGAATTCTGGGAAGAAGGAAGCCCATTCCTCTGCAGTTGTGAGCCTGCTGCAGAAGAAGCATGATGTGACTTCCTTGCTGAAAAAGGTACTGAGCCATGTGGCTAACACAGATAAGAAATATGGGCTAATATACGTTATAAGAGTTAATAGGAAGCCTGAGCTAATGGGCCAATCAGTTTATAACTAATGTAGACTTCTGTGAGATTTCTTTAGGACTTAACAACTATGGGAACCAGGCAGGACAGAAAACCTTAGACAACAGAAAACAAAATGAAAATAAGAACTGCTGGCCAATGCACATCTGAGATTCAGAACAATAGGTGAGTTATTCTGTTCTGTTTTGGAGTCCAGCTATTTGGAAAGACATATGGGAGATTGGACATGATCATAGAACCTGTCTCGGGGCAAAAGTGATGTCATTCTGTCCTGGTTTTGCCATATGAGTGAAGGTGATCAACAAATGTCTGTGTTTGTCTGGTCTCCTGTGACTGTGTAAATCTTCCATCTTTTTATGTTGTTTGCTTGTGTCTAGTGGACTTGTGTTTTCTGGTGTGCCCATAAGTTTTGCTGCAGATAATGGGAGCTGGACCAAGTGAGCAAGCACAGCTATGTTGTTCTCCTCCATAGCTAATCCATCTCTGAGCTTCCTCCTTCAGTGTACTATGTCTCTACCTATTGTGAACTTGTCTTCTATTGTCTTCCCCTAAGAGCATCGTGTTCACTGGAACCTTCTGCTTCTGTCCTGTAGGTACATCAGATGCTTCTCTACCCATGCTTTGCTTCTGAAAGATTTCTTTTTTCAGCTTGCTCTATCTCCTAGCTGGCTCCTTTCTCTGACTATAGAGCTCTTGTTGTGGCTGTGGCAATGTGGATGCTCCAGGCAGCAAGCAGCCCCCACATGGGTACCTAAAACCCCATGCTCTGCCACCTACCAGGTGATATGCTGCTGGCCTAGGCTCTGAATTTCTTACCTCTAAACCTCCTTTGTTTTCTGCTTGCTCTGGTACCTCACCCTAGTCACTGGATTCATGTTTTTAAAGGATTCAGATGTCTTTTGGGTATGGATATTAAAGTATTGCTTCATGCTATCCTACTTTATTAAAAAGCTGACGCTGGGGTTGGGTTATGGAACTCCTTCTCCCACAAACATCCTTGTTTAAAAATGTCTCTAAAATCTCTGTTCTAAGTCAGAAGGCCATCTGATCCTATAACAGGACGATGGAGAGCAAACCAAAAAAGCTCAGCAAAAGACTGTTCTTGTGATATTTTGATGAAGAATGTGGTTGACTTTTGCCCTTGTCTGAAAAGACTGCCTGAGGCTAAAGTGAAGTTTTGGATTAATTCCATTGGCCGAGGACATCTTGGAAACAGGCTAGTAAAGATGCTGTTGTTTGGTAACTCTAAAAAACATTTATAATGAAAAGGAACAATCTGAACAAGGAAATGTAAAATTTGAGGTGGAAAAGGATCACCAGGGAGTGGAATGGAGCTAAGTCCTGTGTTCAAGAAGATGAAGAAATTAAGAAATGAAATAAAGAGCTGGGTGGTAGTGATACATACTTTTAATCCCAGCACTCAGGAGGCAGAGGCAGGTGTATATTTGTGAATTCAAGGCCAGCCTGGTCTACAGAGTAAGTTCCAAGACAGGCTCCAAAGCTACACAGCTTTTGACCTAGGGTATGGTTACTTGATGCTTGGAAATTTGAGAAGGTGATTACTTTGTTCCTTGTGTCTTGGCAAAGATGTCTTTTGTCTTCCCCCATTCCTGTCTTGAAAAAAACCAAAAAAGAAAAAAAAGAAATGGAATAAAGGGTGGTGACCTCAGAGCAAGATTTCAGTCAGCTAAGCTTCCAATTTGTGAAATGAATTAAAGAAAAATCTTAGATCTGGGTGTGGTGGTGCATGTCTTTAATCCCAGCAGAAGGCAGAAGCTGACAGATCTGTGAGGTTTTGGCCAGTCTTTTCTATAGTTCCAGGAAAGCCTTAAAGACATTAAGACATTTATGTGGATGTTACACAGAGAAACCATGTCTCGAAAAAACAAAAAAGGCATAAGAAATAAAATCCTGCCTGTGAAAGCCCACAGATGTGGATTCGTTCCACTTTGACCAAAGGTCAGAGAGTTCAGGCCTATTCTTGCTCCCTCAAGGCTATTGACAAAAGGTTTGGCCCAGAGTGTGGCTACTGACAGGATGTTTTGACCTAGGGTATGGTTACTTGATGCTTGGAAATTTGAGAAGGTGATTACTTTGTTCCTTGTGTCTTGGCAAAGATGTCTTTTGTCTTCCCCCATTCTCTTTGGGTTGGGGTATTTAAAGCTCATGAGAAATAAACACAGGCAGATTAAGTATTCACTGGGTTGTGCTCTTGACTCCATCCTGTGTCTTTATCTTTTCTTTTGTGTCTTTATTTTTCTATCTGCCATTTCTTAATCCTCATGTTTCCCTCCAAGCATGAAGGAATAAACTGGGCAAGATGCAGTTAATGTTGTTGCCTGGACATGGGATATAGCAAATGGTGCCCAATGTGGAGCCAGTGGTACAGGTGGAGAATGTGATGGACACCACCGATATAAAGTGAAAAGTGAGTACTCAGGGGTAAAAAGTGAAGTAAAGGTGTAGTGAATGTTTTGGGAGTAAAAAATTGTGTATAAAATTGTAGATATGGCACAAAGAAAGAGTAGACAGCTGTCTGTTCATTTGCTTGGGTATATTTTGATAGCCAAAGGAGCTGGGGTGGAGCAGAAACAAATGCAGAGAATTTTAGAGTTTGTAAATTTTGTACATATTCCACTCCATCCCACACACTGGTAGTGCAGCTGCCACTGCCACTACTGAGTGAGAGAATGAGCAAAAGGAGTGCAGGCCACAGGGCCTGGCAACAGGTGCAGGCTGAGGCCTCTGGCAAGTGCTGCAGTTTTCGGTCTGCTACTGGATTCAAAGAAGTAAATGCAGCATAGCCCTGCTCGCCTGAGCCCTCAGTCAGTCAAGCCTTTGGATGCTGCAATGGCAGGCACCAGGGAGCCTGTGCTGCAGCTAAATTTGTCAAGTCACCACTACCGCTTTTGGAGACCAGGGAGTGGAATGTTGTTGTAGGAGGCCACTTGTTTGTTCAGGCCTGCTCAGCCCCAAAATAACCACACAGAAACTGTATTAATTATATCACTGCTTGGCCTATTAGCTTATGCATATTTATAGATAACTCATATCTAGAATTAACCCATTTCCATTATTTTGTATTTTACCACGAGGCTTGTGGCCTACAGGCAGTTGCTTTCTTCTATGCCTTGCAGAATGTCTAGCAGACTCTTTCATAAAGCAGGAACCCCGAAATACTGTCTCACCTTCCTTAGGCAACTTCAGCAGTGGGTCCTGCGTGTCCAGTTTATACAGCATAACATCAAACAGTCCAGGAAAGAGTGGTTTCTTCCCCAAAATGGCTAACAAACTCCATAAGGAGTCTCTTTGGTGCCCATCATCCTCTTGAAGTAATTGGTGCTACCAGGAGAAGATGTAATTGTCATGAAAAGTCCTAAGTTCTTAAACATCTTAAATGCCATATTCTGAAGGTCTTTGAAAGATTTGAAGAATCCCTATCCATCTGAAATATATCTCTGTACATCTAGAAAAACTAATATGACTACAAGCTTGACTATTATAGATGATTATCTATCTATTAACATATTTCTTGATTATACATTATACTTTTAAAATGAGCTTTTTTTCTTTTCTTCTTTTCTTCTTTCCTTCTTTCGCTCTCTTTTTTTTTTTCTTTTTTTTAAAGCTTTTTGAGACACAGTTTCTCCGTGTAACAGCCCTAGCTGTCCTGGAACTAGCTCTTGTAGACCAGGCTGGCTTTGAACTCACAGAGATCTACCTACTTCTTCCTCCCGAGAGCTGGGATTAAAGGCATGCACCACCACTGCCCAGTTTCTGGATTTTTTTTTCAAGACAAGGTTTCCCTGTATAGTCCTGGCTGTTCTGGAACTCACTCTGTAGACCAAACTGGACTCAAATTCATGGAGATCCACTTGCCTCTGCCCCTAGACTGCTGGAATTAAAGACCACCACTGTGCCACTGCTGCTTGGCAAGGCTGAAATATTAAATACAAAGGAAATTAGTTCCCCTCTACTAAGAGCATTTCCCTTCTCTCTGGCAAAAGGGAAAAAATACCTATCTATGATGTTTATTAGCAAATCAAAGCTCATGATGGCTTCAAGGCTCCTTCAGTGTCATGTCACCCATTAAAAATCAGAGTTACAAAACTCGCAAAAAGGGCTACTCAAGATGGAGTCTTTGTTGATTTTCCGGAACGACGTAATCATAATCTCATCTTGAGATTAGAACATTGGGCCTTTTCATTGACTGAAATATACTTTAGGTAGTGCCTACCTTTTTTTAATTAAAAATTTCCAAAATAACTTAATCCTGTGGATAATAAGAGATTTTAATAACATGAATAATAATAAAAATTTTAAATCATTTGTTAATGTAAGTGGGACCATTATCATTTTATAGTTGCAATGGGTCCTAGAAAGGACAAGCATAAAGAGCTATATGACAAAGTCAGTTCCAGATATGGCACAATGGTTTTTCTTGGAGACCCCAGAACCTCATGCCATGCCTGTGGCTGTGCTCTGTAGCTGATTAGTGAGGGAGAGGCATTGCACATGCCTATAGTGAGTTTTGAGCACAGAGCTCTATATATCTAACAGCAGAGAAGGCTCCAGACACAGAAATCCATAATTTTAGATGTCAAGTTGATGTCCATGCATTACTAATTATGTACTAGAAGCTTAGAGTACTTGTTGGAAGGCTCTGTTTCTTACTAAATTTCATAGGCAATTTGATGTAACAGATCCCCAGGCTATATCAAAAATTGTTTTAGGTGAAAACTTTAAAATTATCTAATTTCTAATGATTGTATTTTTGTTTAATTCCTTTGGCCACCAAGTAAATTTGAGAAGCAAAATTATATTTGCGTTCCTAGGCTATTATATTATTTAGAAGAAATTTTTAAAAAAACTTTCTTGACTTCAATTTATTAACTTTTAAAAATCCATCTCATGACTATTTATACTGTTATTTTTAAATTTTTGTTATGTTTATACAATAATGCAAAGTTTTCAAAAATACATATTTTAAAACATGAAGTAATCAAATACACAAAGGGAACTGGGTGGTGTTTGGATTCTCAGTGCCTGAAATAAGAGTATCTCCGTTTTTGATGTAAAGTATAAGATAAATTTTTTAATTTTTTTTTTAGCAATGCAAACATATCATTGGAAGGATGCATAATTTGACCAAGTATCAGCAAGGAAATCATCTATCATTGCACCAACTCTTTGCAGCATCCTCCTACCCATAACAGAGCTGTTTTTGGCTTTCCTCCTAGGCAGGCTCTTCCTGGTTGTGTTCTCAATAGACATAGGTGCCAGAAGCTCGGTATTGCTGTCATTTTTCATTAGAATTGACACTGTGCCCCTGTTTTGTGTTTTATCTCTTTCAGTATGAAGTCTGCCAGCAAGGTAAACTGTGAGTCTGATTTTTACATATGAAATGGACTGACCAGGCAGCTGCAGCTGTAGGGGGAGGAATTGGGTACTTGCTGTTGTTAAACTGAAAAAGGAGCTAACTAAAATTGTAGTTAGTCATCAACATTCCCAGATATCTGAAAAGGATAAATTGGAGCAGGAAGTATAATCCAAATGGCTCCTGTATCAATTAAAATGACAGAGAAATGCTGCTAGGATTTGGTGTTTCTTTTCATAATCAGAAGCCTTCTCATCAAACATTTTAAATGCTATGTTCAGCAGCTCTCCAGGGAGTTTGAAGACCATCTTTATTACATATACCTGATTTAAAATAAGTTTTGTTTTTAGTTACTTGCTTCAGGCTTAACTTTGACAGCATTTTATAGAAGGCCTTACTTAGCCTGACTAAAAGCATAATTCTGAGCACATTAAAGAATTTGGTAGTTTATACGGTGACTACTAACTTGCATGTCCTATTTATCTTTAGCAGTTTATAAGAAGTTAGTAGCTTTTATAAGATCAGGATTTTACAGTTTTATCCCTGTTTAGTTTGAGCTTTAAAACTTTCAATTGAAGATCTCTTAGCATCAAAATAAAACTTTAAACCATAAATACAGTCACAAAGACAACGAGACTAGACATATATCTTCAAGTCAGTTTCTGCTAACCTGAATAAACATTAGGACTTTATAGACCTTATTTATCTAGCATACCTTATTTATCAAACATATCCTAGAAACCTGGTGTTTAACACAGTTGAAAAGCTATAAGTGGTTAGACATATATCTTTAATTCTGCTTTTGTTAACCTGAGTTTACTTTTGTAGCCTTAGAAATTGATCATCATACAAAAATCCATCCTAATCCAAAATATTTTGAAGACCTGCTGTTGTCTCTTTAATCTAAAAAGGAGATACAATAATAAGCAGAGGGCTTGGTAGGACTAAGAAGTTTTATAGGTGCTGTCTTAGTTGGTTTATACCACATGGTCATCTTTATCATGATGGTGATGAAGGTAAATGGTATGTACCCTTTAACCTTAGTAAGATGGCTGTCAGCCACATGATTGCTTTCATCCAGATGAAGTCATCATCCAAGATGGAGGCAAGATACATAGTTGTTATTTTAAAACATGTCTATTTTTTAAACAAGAGTTGAATTTAAGTTACAGGTACAGTATGTTGTAATAGATCTGTTTTTCTAAAGAAAAGTTGAATCTAAGTTATATATACAGTATGCTGTAGTAGGTAAGAGTGAAATATATTCTCCTTGTCCTTTTTAAGTGCAATCTGTAAAAACATTGAAATCAATCTTTATAGAATATTTAGATGTAATTTTAGGTAATACCCATGGAGTATCTTCAAAAACAGTCTCAAAGGGGAATAACTTGATCCCAAGTAGCAAGCTAATTCAACTTACCAGTTATTATCAGTGTAGACCAAATAATGTTACAATAATCTCTGTAGACTCTTTATCAGCAAGCTGTTTAAGACGTATCCTTTCTGTCATTATTAGGTCTATAATTTTCTGTAAATAAAGAGCTACTGGTTGCTGTGGAGAATTATGACATAAATAAATTTCTATAATACCATTACCTTGTTGATATATAATTCCAATAAAAGAAGAAGAAGAAGAAAGGATAAGTAATTGATAAGGAAGTAAGGGATTAATTCTATGAGCTTTGGCAGTAGCATTATTTTAATAACCTAATAACCCTCTCTGCTCCAAATATAACATCTCTTACAGAATTTAACCGAGAGTCTCCAGGAAGCAACTAAAAGAGTCAAATTCATAGTAGTGATATACAGATAAGAATGTACCCAATAGACATGACACAAAATTTAAAATTTTGTCCTTTTAGTTTATTTACCTTGAAAGTTGAGCATTTATTTAAATATTAGTTAGATGAACAGGACAGGAGAATGTCTTCCATAGACTTGAAGGGAGCAGGCAAAAGCACCTTGCCCTAAGTACTGCTATTTTGGCTTCAGACTTCATTTAACCTATAGGGTGAAATACGATTCAGGTTCCCAAGCCTTACGGGAGCTCAGAACCTTCCAATGGCTGACCCACCTCATCCCTAAACAACCAGAGTCTGTTATGCCCCATAGTTCTCTAAGACATTACGGCTGTTCCTAACAACAGGAAGAACAAATTAATCTGATTGGTTGGACTGAAAGGCTTGCATTCTGGGTCGGTTCACAATAATGGAACATGCAAGGAAAGACCCTAATCTTTGACTCCTAATTGTGAGACGTGTACCTGTAACTTGGCACAGGTGTGTTTATGGTTTTGCGCTTATAAACCCGGCTTCTGCCCGTCTGGGGCTGCTCCTGTTCATTCTGCAGCCCTGATTGATCAGTGTCTCTGCTTATGTAGTGATTTATTAAAGACTTTGGAACCCAAAAATGTTGTCTCTCTCCTTCCTTGTGGGGCACAATAGACATGGGTGTAACATACTGAATGGCAAATACCCCAGTAAATTTAACCAGTATAAGCTTAGGTGCTTTATATCCTGGTTGCAATTGTTTTTGTACTAGAAGTTGAGCCTGTTTTAATTTTCCCCATAAAGGGGCCATTAAAAACAAACAAACAAAAAACAAATCAACAGAAAAAAAAACTTCTAAGCTCTGGGGCAGCTCTGTTCTAGCCCATGTTGCAGGTGGCAGAGGCCCATCTGCCATTCCTTGTGACTTGGGTGTTGCATCAGAGACTGATCTCTGCATTTGTCCAACTACAAATGGTGGAAAGGGCCCAGTACCACTTGTCATGAGAGAGCTCTAAGTTCCAGTTTGCTTAGGAAGGCAAGCAGTGATGGAGTCCGTACAACCTGTCCTGCCAAGCCCCCATGAAGATGTATAGAAATCTCTGTCTCTCTGTCTCTGTCTGTCTCTGTCTCTGTCTCTGTCTCTCTCTGTCTCTCTCTCTGTCTCTCTCTCTCTCTCTTTCTTCCTCCCCCTCCTGTGTGTTACTTTCCTACTCTTTCACTTAAGGTTGCCACCCCTTCAGTGAGAGGCCTAGAAGTTCTACCTCCTACTCCTATTTAAATGAAATTTTTCTTACCTTCTCCAAGGGTCCTGCCCCTAACACTGGGTTCTAGTTGTGAGGAATCCCTGAAAATAAATGCTATAGTCAGAAGAGTCCACAAGGAGCAAGAAGGAAATCTGGTGTAACATGAGTTAGTTTGGTTTGGCTCATGCTTCTGGAGTTTTAGTTTTATAACATAGTAAAATTACATATAAAAACAGTTATCAAGTAAGAATTATAGTTACAATATCCAGTCCATTTGTATTTGGCAAAATTAAATACTCAATTATTTATCTTTGTGAGTCTAAAGTGTTATACCTAATTTACTTTTTATCATAACTAAGGAAAACTGTAATTTTAATTACTTAGGCTTTTACTTCCTCAAAGACCTCAGAAGGGAGTAATGTCACCTAATGACAGGAACATCTAGATGCCTGAACAATCACCCAATATTCTTTTGTAATGTTGGGACATCCAGCTATGTCCTATGGCCCTAGTATATCTGACAGACATTTTACTTTTTTGGCATCCTGCTAGTCCAGTTTGGATAGTATACTGTCAGCAATTGAGGCATGGGCAGTTTTTTTTTTGCCCAAATGGCTAGCTTCTGCCATAGGAAAGTAAACTCCATTTAGAGGTTCTTCAGTGTCCATCATCTTCTTTTGAAGTAAATTGATGCTGACAGGAGCAGACATATCACACTGTCATGAAAAACCTTAGGTTATTAAACATATTAAATGCCATATTCTGTAGGTTTTTGAAGTTTTTGAAGACCATCTATCTAAATATATTTGTGTATGACCTTGAAAACATACCTAACATGACTATAAATTTGACTATTATAGACAACTATTAATCTGTATTTCTTAATTATTCATTATATTTTTAAATGAGTTGCCTAAGCACAATACCCCAAACAAGAACATAAACATACATATGGTATAGCAAAATTAGCTTTAAATTTGTATCAATAAACCAAAATCCATACCTGGTACTGGAAATCTAACCAACTGTTCAGGGCTAGTGTGGTCATGGATGTTAGAAGAGAACCTACTACTACCACATGACTAGACCAACACAATTCTTTCTAGCCACAGTCTAAATAAGTGTTTTTATATCCGCAGATAAGTGTACTTCTAACTCGTCAGCAAAGCTTCTCTCTGGAGCAGATGAAGACCATTGCAGAAAACCACAACTGGTCAAAATATGAAAAAACAACCAATAATAGGGTGTCAGCCCCAGTAGATTCATATGCAACACAACTTCTAAAATATATGTGTCCAGTCCAAAGGAAACTTCAATTCCCCAAACTCCAAAAGGCAGTCCAAATATGCAGAAATGGATTCAATAGGAGGATTTCTGGTAGTTAGATAAAAGCCAGCATTCTTCAGGAACTTGTGAAACTAGCTCCCATTTGCCTAAAGGAGTCATTTCCCTTACCTCTGGCAGAAGGGACATATGGCTACCTGTGGCAGTTATCTGCTTATCAAAGCCCATGCTGTCCACCAGGCCCCCCAGTATCACAAGTACCTGTTAGACATTTCAAAGTCCATGCTAGCATCCTAGCCCTTCTCACCTGTCCCCTACCCTAAACTCCTTTTAGTTCACAGGCTTCCATCCCCCCCAGCCACTCATTCTCCTTATAACCCTGTTATCCTTGCTGTTTTTATTTCTCTGATCTGCCCCTGCTTCTCACTATGTTGTCTCTATTATCTATCCCTGATATTCTTCCCTTTCTAGTGGATAGCCATGGCCTTGTTCAGTCTACTTCATCACTGTGCTCTGGACTCTTCCAGATGCCCCTGGGTTTACTCTCCTTGGTATTTAAAATAAAACATTCATTTCAAGCTGGGCAGTGGTGGTACATGCCTTTAATCCTAGCATCCAGGAGGCAGAAGCAGCTGGATCTCTGAGTTCTGAGTTCGAGACCAGCCTCGTCTACAGAGTGAGTTCCAGCATAGCCAGGGCTACCCAGAGATGAACCCTGTCTTGAAAAGCCAACAACAACAACAACAAAAAAGAAAAAGAAAACAAAAAACCTTCCCCTCAACCATATGTTGGAGCAGTCATGTCCTAAATGTATACAACTGTGAGCTACAATAATGACCTTCCTGGCAAGATATGCCAACTGGTGCAACAGTAGCAAAAATGTTATGAGAGTAGCCAACCACTTTCTGATTAGATTTAATACCTGCTACATGAGAGGGAACACATACCTAGCACTGTGGATGAGGCCAAGACCATGTAGTTGGAAAGGTAATGGGCCCTAAGAGAAAGCATACTACTTTTATTCTGCTTAGTGGACATAACATTAAAATGACTCTTATTGGATCAGAGAATCTCTACTCCCATCAAAGAAGCTTCTTGTAGCAGATAACAATTAACACGGAAACCCACAACAGGTCAACAATGCAAAGAATAAGACTTATGAATCCTCATCCTTAAATAGGATTTCTACCTCACACCTATCCACTCAAGGCTCAGGGTTCATTGCAGAAGATGGGTGCAAAGATGATAAGAGCCAGAGGTGGTAGATGGGCTCAAAAACAGTTTGATCTGGATGGAACAGGGCAGATGCACATATGAACTTACCGAGATTGTGATAGTACATACAAGACCTGCACAAGCTCAAGCCAGACAAAATACCAGGATAGAGAAGGGGAGAGGTGGCCTGGAGTCTCACTCCTAGCTGAGGGACTATTGGCATTTAATACCTGCTGGAAGAGAGGATGTTTTCTTTAATGCTGTGACCACTGGTAGGTCAACTACTCCTCAGGGAAGCCACCATATCCAACAGTAGTTGACCAAGACAAATGGGACTCTAAGGTTTTTAAGGCAGGGAATGTGAAGTTGCGTGGGTAGGGAACATGAAGGGACATAGGGGTGGTTCTAGGAGAAGATAGGGGAGGTGCAGTGACTATAATCAAAAAACACTGTGTGAAAGTCTCAAACAATTAAAATACTGTTTTAAGAAAACAGTAAAACAAATGTCTGACCGAGACAGAACTTTTCATCAGAATATATTGCTTCTATAAATTGTTGTTTATGACAGGCAATAGTGGTGCAGCCTTTTATCCCAGCACTTGGGAGGCAAAGGCAGACTGATGTCTATGAGTTCGAGGCCAGCCTGGTCTACAGAGTAAGTTTCAGGACAGCAAGATCTACGTAGTGAAACCCTGTCTCAAAAATAACAACAAAAATACTTAATATCCTACAATTATAGTTCTCTCCAACTTATTTCAATTCCTTGACTGTAGGGCTATTTTTCTTTTTGCACACTGGGTTTTTAATTTTTTAGCAGACAATACATATTTCCCTTACCCTTTAAGTTAGTGTGACAATCTTCCATAAGAAACTACTTAAAGAGAAGCTTTTGTCAAAAATGGAAAGAGATAGCAAAATCAAAACAAAATGAAAAGATAAGAAAAAAAACAAAAAAGAAACCCCTGCTGTCTTTAAAACCCACACTTCACCCACAACGTCCACACGAACACACGCTATCATGCTAGTTGCTTGATAACGTGACAGTGTTTCCACAGGCCGTCGGTCCCCACCAGCATGCCAACGGCAGAGTGTGCACAGCCCCGTGTGTTCCTCATGTTGGATGGCAGAGGCTCAGTCAGCTTCACATTATCCGGAGGCCCGGGAAGGAAGACTCCAGGGTCTTGAAATCCCAAATTGTCATGGCTCCATCGATGCCAGTACTGCAAAATTTTCGACAGTCTCGCTTGTCCACCTCATAAATAGACACCTGAGTAATGCTGCTCCGGTGCAGTGTCTCCAAGGCTGTGTTGCGGTCCTCAGCTGTGGCTCTCTTGTCCATGTTGCAGAAGCATTCCATGGCAGACATGTTGCACTGGACGCTCTGTTTTGGGACGTCTATTTGGACACAAAGGTCAAACAGCCACGGTCGTCATAGTTAAATAGCATCAGGCAGCAGTCGTGGCCAGCAGCCACAACGATGTTCTCTGAGACGAACGACACACTCAGCAGTGGCAGGAACTCCGTTTTCAGAGTAGAAACCTGCACACTTTTTGAGGCATCAGCAACGGACACAGTGCTGTCATGGCTGACCCAGGCCAGGCGGCTCCCACTGGCAGAGAAGCTGACCCCATGCACACAGCCTCCGGTGCCACTGCCACCAAATTCAGACATCAGCTGACCAAAAAAAGGCATCTTGCTGCCCCAGGGAGTGCTGGCTGGCTTCTCTCATCCATCTCTTTGATGTAGGCAGAAAACACTCTTCACTTGAAGTCACATGAGCCTGCAGCCAGCAAAACGTTGTTGGGATGCCAGTCCAAACTGAGGACTGTGGGGAGAAGTGGCTTCTTAATGTGCTTGCTCACCCATGAGTCATTTCCAGACTCAAAGTAACATACAGAGATGAGCCAGGCCCCACTCCCCACAGCAAACTTATTCTCGGGTGGGGACCGCTTTACAAAAGTGGCTGTGCGTTAATCCTCAGGATCTCCAGGGTAGGCTTCCAGATGCCGTCCTTCTGACTCCAGACGTAGGCGTTTCGGTTCGCCCCACAAGTAACGATGCGGTGGCTCTTAGGATCCCAGTCAATGCCTGTGATGTGTCCATTATGTTCCTTCAGCTCCTGAGCCTTTGTCCAAGAGTGTTGAGTAGTTGAATGAGGCCAGAAACAAACAAATCCTAGTCTTCAAGTACGAGGAAAGAGAGAGGAAAGGCAAGGAAGCCAGGCATTCATAGACTGTTTAAGAAGCATTAGTAATGGCTATTATTTATTTTCATTATTATTTGAGCAGCTACTCTTGAACCTAATAAAAGCCAAGTAGACGAAGAATCTTCTTACTGCAGTTGGGGAAACCGAGACACCGAAAATCAACTTTCCCAGGGTCACCTGACAAAGTGGCAGAGTCAAATGAGAACTTTGGTGGTCCTACATAAAGGAGTTTAAGCAATGAATAGGAACGCTGAAAAGAGCGCAACTTTGGCGGGAGGTGGGGTGAAACCGAAGAATCTTAAGGTTACTCGGAAAGATGGCTTTTCTCTTGTTGGGGAGGGTTCCCCAATAACTGACGGATCACAGGCTGCTGTAGACAACACCCTGGGGTCGGGGCGGTCCGGAGGGCCAGAGCGGACAATTCGTGGACACTGGTCAGTCGATGCGAACAGGCTCCGGTGGGCACCGATGGAGAAGGGAGGCCCAGAGGGAGCGTTTGACAGATCCCGGAAGTTAAGGTCTATTTTATTGTATCCAATTGATACTTGGATGGTTTCTAAGACTGCCCTGCTTGATATGAGGAATTTAGTTAAACGCTGAATTTTAAAATAAGTTCCTCTTAAAGTTTTTATGCAACTAGAGACACTGTCTGAAATGTACTTCTTAATATTAAATGAAACATTGTGTAGATTCTATTCTATACTATAGAAGTTCTAAATTATCTGAAAATAGTTTCAAAAGTTGCAGCTACAAATTTAAGAAGACAATGCCTATAAAGAATGCATATATAGTCACACAAAAGAATATTTTATTTTGCTCTAGTTATTCTCAGTAACTAGCAATAGGGGAAGAGAAAAAAGAGGCCAGCCAGCCAGCCCTTTGGCTCATTAGTTAGACAATTCTGCCCCCTAGAGGCATAGTAAGGAAAAAACAGCATGAATTCCCACTTCCTGGTGAGAAGCTTGTTTAATTTTATTTGTAATCATGGATCTTATTACCTGAGAATGTTCTCAGTGCTGACAGGAAAAGATCACTCAAGTCATATTAGATTAATACAACAAATAACTGTGATTGTGTGATAAATCCCACAAACCAGCTTCTTTAGGAAAGTAAAGAACCCCAGGAAGAAATCAAAAGCCCCTGTAGAGCACTGTGTCTCCATCCCAGGAGCTCTGGGTCCATCCTCTCCACACTTCCATTTGCGCATACGAAAGAACAGCTATGTAAGGGGATGCTTTTCTGTGGTTTCATCTTGTGTCGGATATGTCTTCTAGCCCTAATTTTGCCATTCAGTAGTTATTAAAGTCAGAGCGCTCTGCCATGTCTACGACACTCAGAACAGCTCTCATCTCAGAATAAATTCTTCTGTCCTTTCCTTGCCCTGTGAAACCTCCCAAACTTCCCCACTGCTTCAGCTTTTACTGATTTTCCTCTTCAGCCCCGGCCCCTTTTCTTCCTTCCAAGTAATGAGCCAAACTCATTCCCAGAGGCTTCTTTAGATGTCCTGTCTCCTTTCATTTGGTCAGGTACCAATCTGTGTCAACTTAAAAAGGACTCAATCACAACATCACATTTGGTTTTCTTTACCTCACCATCTGAATTTGTATTTCGCATGTTGGCAATGCCCGTGGACGTTTTGGGGTAGTAAGACGCTGCAGTCAGCAGACAAACCACCCTCTGGAGAAACTTAAGTTACACAGACAAAGAGATGGGAGGCCTGGGCCACCCCAGGAGTCCAAGCTCACCGGAGTCATCCAGGGAAGTCTGCTGCTTCTGCAGGGCCCGCTGGGATTCTGGTGGGTGGTCGGAGGGGTGGAAACTTGGGCCTGGCCAGCAGAGAGAGGCTGCAGCTGGCCACTTCACAACTGGTTCCCTTTGACTCTGGGCAGCTGAGGGGTGGATGCAGCAGTGACCACAGCTTCATGCTGCTGCTGTCAGTGTATTTCCTCGGCTACCTGGGACTGATCTTCAGTTGGGTGCTGCTGGCGCTTGGGCTTCTAGCCTGGTGCTGTTGGAGCCACGACCTCGAGGCCAGCCACCTGTGCTGTGCGCTGGCACTGTTGGAGGACTAGGAGCGAGCTGTGCACCTGGGGGTGCGAGCCTGCAATCTGCATGCCTGCGGTCATTTTCTAGACACCGGGAGAGTAGAATGGCTTAATAGTATGGTAAAGCACATGGGGCCCTTTATTTGTCATTTTGTAGAGAAACTTTCGAGAAACCATTGGAAGCAGCTGTGTGGGGGGCAAATGCCCACCCATCTCAGCACCTTCAGCTTCACAAAAGTGGACATGGGTCAGTAATCCCTTAGAGACAATGGTGTTAAGGTTTATACTAAAAATGTAGACAAAAGACAAATTATTCTGAATCTTCAGATTAGTCTTGCAGGAAATTGTGAGATTGATTTGAAGATCAAACGATATTTTTGTAGAGCTGGAGTGAAAAGAATTTGGATTCGTGGGACAATGTGGATGATCCTGGAGCCCTTGACTGATGACATGCCTTTATCTGGAGCACTGTCATCTTCTTCCTTAGGAAACCACTTTTAAGGATTAACTGGACAGGACTGACTAATCTCCTGGACATCCCTGGGCTGAATGGTTTATCTGATACTATCATTTTGGACATAATATTAAATTAATTGACAATCACTTGCCAAAAGCCAAGATCCTAGCTGGGCTCCCTACACTTCCAATAAAGACACAGCCCAGTGCAGTCCCCGCCTCCAGTCCCACCCCTCGCATCACACTGGTCTTTTCAGATTCCAATAAAAACTCAGGGGACTGAGCGCTGGTACCTGTCACATATTAGGTCTCACTACCAAAACACCTATATCTCTTTACTTCTCAGAAAAGTTGTAGTCCTGGCTCAGTTAAAAATCAAAGCTGGCTTTGAAGTTGGAGTGTGGCTCTCTCCTTCTCTAAATCCAAGCATGTTGTTAGAAGAAAAATTCAGAGTTTTTGTCTCATATCAGAAGAGCCACCTGGTGTAGAACAGAAGAAAACCAAAAATCTAGGGACTATTGTTGTCAAAACTGTTATCTCCCCAAAATTCTATTTCTTCCCTTACTTATTTTTGACTCTTTAGTACCTTTTTTGGCTGAGTAACTTAAGTATAATTTGACAAACTGATAGGTAAAATTAATGGATGGATGATAGCTAGCTAGCTAGATAATAGATAGATAGGTAGGTAATAGATAAATAGATGACAGATAGATAATAGATGTGTCATATATTCAGTAGAATATTGGTACATTTTAATATTTTTATCTTATTTTTAATTATTTGTAAGTATATGTGTGTCTGTGTATCTGCATGTATTGTCCTGCCTATTCCTCTCAACAATTCAATGACTTTCTGGGGTCCTGGAAGATTTCCCATAACACTGGCTTACCCTATAACCCACAGGGACAAGCCATTGTGGAGAGGACCAGGAGAACTCTTAAGAAGCTGTTGGCCAGGATTGTCTTGTCGGAGGCTAGGAGAGATCCTCATCTGACCTTAACAGAGGTTCTTTTCCATATGAACTTTCTCAGCTTTGATGACAAGGGGCTCACCCCAGCTTACAAACAATGGGCATCTCTGCCAAGGAACACACCCTTGCCCCTGGTGACATGGAGAGATCCTCTCTCCCTCCAATTGCAGCCACCAGCTCCCCTGCTAACCTGTGGGAGAGGGTGTACTTGTACTTGTGTTTTTCCTCAGACTGCCACAACACCAATATGGGTCCCGGTAAGAGATGTATACCTGGCCATTGATCAGCCTGCTTCTACCAAGGAGGAATTAATTCAAGATGGGTAATGTATATACTCCCCTTTCTTGCTCTCATTGCCCCCCTAACAAATTGATTTATTAAGGGCAGAGGTTATGGCCTTTGACTCCTCATTTTTTGAAAAAGTTTGGCATAACATAAAAGGCTATTGGATCCCTCTTGGATGTTCACATATGCATTAATTGGTGGGGTGGTTTTGTTAACCTTTATTCTCCTTAAGTATCTCATGCAGCAGATCCAACATCAGTGGACAGCAACTCAGGTGACTCTTCAGTTGGTAATGTTCTTAGGCATCCTTCTGGCGGTCCTCCACAGGAGCTCATGCATGCCTGGTTATTTGTAATTCAAAAAGCCTCTGCCTAGCCCCCAACCCTGGCAGCTCTCCAGGAATGAATGCTCTTCAAGGGCTAGTAGTCAATGACGGCCACAAGCTTGCTTGGCAGGCCAACTTAAGACAGGCACAGTCTTAATTTGCTGAGCCTTCCTGAGGCGGGGTTAACAAGGCCTGAGCAAATAAGTCTGGCTCTCACTATGTAATTTTTAAAAAAGTGGATATGTAGGAAGTTAAGGCCTGGCGCTGTCAAAGGTCCTGTCTGTGCCTAGCCAATAAGGAGCAATCAACTCAGCGTTTCCTGAGTGCCTAGCAACAGGCACTGTGAGAGATTCCGATGGAGTCTAGCCAATGAGAGGACAAGCATGAGATGTCAACTGTCAACAGATCAAAATGCCGGAGTGCTGTGAGGGTAGATAAGTTTTTCCCTTTCGTTAAATAAGTGAGTCTGCTGTAAGCCTTCTACCTGACTCCTGGCGTCTGTGTTAGTTGATGTCGTGCCTTCACCCCTCCCCCCATTTCCCAAGGAAGACGTTTGGACCCAATAAAACAAATATATTCTCGCACTCACTCCATTAGAAGTATCTTCTGTTGAAGGCAAAGGCCTCCGTCTTTTTGACCACAGAGCTCTCTCCACCCTTGACAGTGTGTGGGACATAGATTAAAAACATTTGTTTTTACATTTGTTTTGAAACAAAGTCTCATGTAGCTGGTTATATAACCAAAAATGACCCTGAACTCTTCTTGACCTTCTTGCCTCGAATGTTCCAGGTGATGTGATTATGGGTACATACCACCATGCTTGGGTGTTAATTTTTTTCAATGATCAATAACTGCAAGGAGACCTGGAATATGCCAATTATATTTTACTTCTAAAGTACAAATTTTCAATTGCCTCCATATTATCATAAGTGTCAAGAAGACAACTGAGGAAAGATTCAATGGGCAACAAATAAGTATCCAATACATTTCGGGATAAGGTTTATTTATCAGTAATGTTGTCTCTGGCTTCCTCCCTCACTCAAGGCCACTCTGGACGTTCTTTGAACCTTGTGTCAGGGTGGTGAGTGGGAAGAGTGGTCGCTGTACATCATAGGACATTCTCCCTAGGCCCTATGGGATTTCTATGGAACATTTGTAAGTAGATGTTTGAGTCATCCACAAAGAAGTCAGTTAGGAATCCAGTCACTCGCGCTTCCAGGCTCAAAACTTACACGTTTGTTGTTGTTGTTGTTGTTGTGGAGACATGGTCTTTGCTATGTAGCCCAGACTAGCATGAATTTGAAATCTTCCTACCTCAACTTTCAAGTGCTAGAATTACAGTTACATGGTGCCAAATAACACAATCCCATGGTCTGGTTTTAAAACTGGCATTATTTTAGCAGGCAGTGGTGCCTAAGCTAGATCAAGATAATATATGCTAGTGTGTGTGTGTGTGTGTGTGTGTGTATTTCTTTATTCTTTGTGAATTTCACATCATGCACCAAAATCCCACTCACCTCCCAGTCGCTCCATATCTTCCTCTCATGCCATGCAGCATCTCCTCCCAAAGAAAACCTCCCCCAAATAATTAAAAACAAAACAAAAAAGACCAACTCACTCCTCCATCTTTCCAACATCTCTTCATTTCTCCTAATGGTATTGGGTCAATGCAAAGCCCACTATGTGGGTATGGGTGGTATGTGAGCTGGTCAGTCTGGGCCACTGGGACCAACCGCCTCAGGCAAGGGGCAAAGCCAACTCTCCTAGGCCTATGCCATAGGAGTCAGCTTTCCCAAGCCTGTGGTATGGGATGAGGCCTCTCCCCCAAGTGCAGGGCTCAGCTCTCCCATGAGGAGTAGAGCTAGTTCTCCTGCTGCAGTGTCCAGTGAGGGGCAGGGCCAGCTACCCCAGGGTCACTAAAGGCCAGAACTGATTCAGCACAACCCTTGGATTTCAATACACACGGTTCCTACGGCCTCCTGTGATAACACAGGCCATGGACATCAACATAGACCCCAGTTGCAGTGGGACCATGGACCCAGACATGGTACTCGGCAGCAGCTCAAGACTGGATGCCACCACAGCCCCAGTGGCAGATCAGGTCATACAGATCAGTACGGCCCTGGTGGCAGTGTAGCTTTCAGACACCAACATGGCCTCAGGTGGCAGTCCATACCCCAGGTAACCATGTGGCATTTGGTGGCAACATGGGTCATAGATGTGAACACAGACTCCAGCAGCAGTAGGACCACAGACACAGACAAGTTACATATACAGAAAAAAACATCAGAATAACAGCTGATTTCTCAATGGAAACTCTGATATGTCCTGGAGAAATGCACTCCAAATTCCAAATGATCATGACTGTCAAGCTAGACTGCTGTACTCAGAGAAACTCCTTGCTGTAAGTGAAGGAAAAAGAAAAACTTTCTATTATCTAAAGTGGTTAAATATCTGGGTGTTGTAGGAGGCTGTTTGTTCATTTCCCGGCCGCCCAGACTCCCGAAATAATCACATAGAAACTGTATTATTTAAATCACTGCTTGGCCTATTAGCTCTAGCTTCTTGTTGGTTAACCCATTTCTATTATTTTATACTTTACCATAATGTTCGTGGACTACCAGCAAGGTTCCAGCTTGTGGCTGGCATCTTTCTCCTCTGACAGCTCCATGGCGTCTATTGACTCTGCCTTCTTTCTCCCAGCATTCAGTTTAGTTTTCCCCACCTAGCTCTATTCTGCTAAGCCACTGGCCAAAACAGTTTCTTTATTCATTAACCTACAAAAGCAACACATATACAGAAGGACTTCCCACATCATCTTGTTGTAGTTCTGTCTGACTGGAATAAAGACTCAGTTGGTTATAACTCTACTGTGTCAGAGTGGTCATCTTTGGTGGGCTTGCATAACAGAAAGACAAATGAAGCTGTAACTTGTTGTGGGATATTTGTTCACACTAACATTCCAGGACTTCTAATAATGTTAAACCTTGATTCAGAAGGTGGAGTCAGTGATTGGCTGACCGGAATTAGCCACAGATACATTGGAGGATCAAGGGAGTTGGAGAGAGAGGGACAAGAAGAGACAAGGAGAGCACTGGAGGAAAATGTGGAGAGTAGGATCAGCTGATCATTTCTTAGCTGTTCCTTGTATTTATCACATTTTATCTCAATTTCTGGCTCATGAGTTTTATTAATACTAGAACAATTAAGGTAAATACATTAATAATTACTGAAACCCAAACTGTGACTAAGAACACAAACAGGAAACCAATACTATATCATATTGGCTACGACCAAAACATACCTCTCAATAGTAACTTTAAAACTAGGGGGATTTATTAAATTTTAAAGTGAAAATCATGGCATTTATTAATTTGTACATATAAAAAGTACACAAAACAGTACATTCAGAATCTTGATTTGTTATGCCATCTTTGAGGAAAGTCGGAGGATTCAATAATGTATACTATGTTTTTATAATTTTTTGAGATTATAAAATAATTATATCATTTCTCCCCTTCCCTTTCCTCCAGACCTTCCTATGTACCTTCTTGCCTGTATTAATTTATGGCCTCTTTTTCTTTAATTGTTCACACACACACACACACACACACACACATACACACACACCTGCTTAGTCTGTAAAATGTTACTGACTATTTGGTATTGGATAACCAATTGGTGTACTCTTCCCTGAGGAAGACTATTTCTCCCACTCTGAACATTCTTTAGTTGCTTGTATTCTATGTATAGGGATGAGGCCTGTGAGTTTTTCCCCTTCCACATTCTTTTTTCTTTTGCAGATTTCAATACCATTTCTTCATTTTGTATACTTAGTTATTTAACTTTTATTTGCTGTGAGACATTTCTCTTCTAGTCTAGTCAATTTGGTGTTCTGTGTGCTTCTTGTATTTGTATACTTATGTCTTTTCTTAGTTGGGGAGGTTGGTTTTCATCTATGATTTTTTTTGAAGAGCTGGTCAATGTCATTGACCTGGGATTCTCTCTCATCTGTTTTGATAACTTTGTGCTTTTGTCTTTTCATGATTTCTCATAGTTTCTGTATGTACCCTATCTGTGTTTTAAGATTTTTTTCATATTCTTTGTTTATCTTACCTAGATACTCTATCTTTGAGTTTTGATATTCTCTCTTCTGCTTGATTCATTCTATTTGTAAGGCTTTCCTCTGAGTTTTTCAGTTGTATTATTGGATTTTTGGTTTGTTTATTTGTTTGTTTGTTTGTGTGTTTGTTTGTTTGTTTGTTTTTGAGACAAGATTTCTCTATTTAGCCCTGGCTGTCCTGGAACTTTCTCTATAATCCAGGCTGGCCTCAAACTCAAGATCTGTCTGCCTCTGCATCCCGAGTGCTGGGATTAAAGGTGTGGATCACTATGTCTGGTACACACACACCCATAGGTATACACACACACACACACACACACTCAGAGCCAAAACAAACCCAACCAAATAAACAATTAAACAAACTTAATGAATTCAGAAAAATTAAATGAAAATCCATGTATCCTGACTACAATGTAGTAAAGCTTAAAATTAACAGCAAATGAATCTCTAGAAATTAGACATGAAAATTAAAGAACTCATTACTAAATGGTAAATGGATCAAAGAAGAAATAAAGAAAGCAATAAAAATATTCCTGGAATTAAATAAAACTGAAAGCATAACACAGAAAAAACTCTGGGACACATTAAAAGCAGTCCTAAGAGGGAAATTTATAGCTCTAATTGCCTACACTGAAAAAAATATGAAAATGTTGTTTGGGGGCCGCTTGTTCGTCCTGGCTGCCCAGAACTGAAATAATCCGCCCAAGAGAAAGAAGTGTGTTGCAGTCAACAAAACTGAAAGAAATGGAAGATCTGAAGAGCCATCTAAGCCCTTTGACACTGGGCAGACAGCTACAAGATTTGGAGTTTGCCCTGCTGGGTTTGGTCCTGCTTTGATCCAGTGTTTACTCACTATGTTCCCTTTCAACCTTTTGGAATGGCGCTGTATATTCTGCGCCATTATATATTGGAAGTATGTGATGTAATTTTTGATCTTTCAAGGGATCTTGAGTCTCAGAAGAGACTTTGAACTTTTAAGCAGTATTGAGACTGTGAAAGACTGTGACTTTTGAAGTTGGGTTAAATGAATTTCGCACTGTGATACAGGGGCCAGAGTGTGAGATGTGGTGGTTTAAATGAGAATGGCCCCCATAGGCTCGAATATTTAGATACTTGCTTCCAAGTTGGTGGACTGTTTATGAATGATTAGTAATAGGTGTTCTGTACCCTATAATAGGTTTCTCTGCTGACGCAGCAAGCCAAATTTAAAAAACTTAGCCAGGAGGTGATGGTGCACACGTTTAATTCCAGCACTCGCGAGGCAGAGGCAGGTGAATCTCTGTGAGTTTGAGGCCAGCCTGGTCTACAAGAGCTAGTTCCAGGACAGTCTCCATAGCTACTGAGAAATCCTATCTCGAAAACCCAAAATAAATAAATAAAATAATAATAAAAAGTAAAAGACCAGGTTTATTCTGGGCAAAGCAACTCCCTGGTAACCCTCCAGCCTCCAGAAATTGAGGCAAGAGAAGGGGCAGGAAAAAATCATATGGCCTAACTGAAGGAGTGACCTTAAGTACTCTGTACGCACGGGATGGTGATATGTCCTCTATAAGGTGGTTGTGTGCCTAATTATAGCGCTTTAGGCAGGGATTGGGCAGCTGGCAGCTTCAGGGGAGGAGCCGCCACAACCGGCAGAAATGCAGAACTGGACTTTTGGGCAGTTTTTCTGAGAGGGTGGAGTTTGGAAAGGCGGGAATGGAGCTTTAGCAGGGGTCAATCTGTTCCAGCCGAACAATTGGGAGCTGAGGTTTTGTTGGAGGAGGTGAGCTTTGAAGTTTCAAAAGCCCACACGAGCCCCAGTCTCCTCCCCCTCCCTCTTCCCCTTCCCGTCTCTCCGTCTCTCTCCTGTCTCTCTCTGTCTCTCTCTCTGTCTCTCTCTCTCTGTCTCTCTCTCTCCCTCCCTCCCTCCCTCCCTCCCTCCCTACCTTCCTCCCTCCTTTCCTCCCTCCCTCCTTCGTGCTTGCAGATGAGGATGTAAACTCACAGGTACTATTCTACTATTATGCCTGCCTGCCATGAAACTGTAAGCAAGTTTCTTTTTCTTTCTTTCTTCCTTCCTTCCTTCCTTCCTTCCTTCCTTCCTTCCTTCCTTCCTTCCTTCCTTCCTTCCTTTTGGTTTTTCGAGACAGAGTTGCTCTATGTAACAGCTCTGGCTACAAGCAAGTTTCTTATAAAGGCAAAAAACACAAGTTTGATACCTCCCGTTGAGGGAGTTGTGATGGCTCTTGGCAAGTATGACAGGATATGAGCTTTTATGAAACTGTAAGCAATTATATACTTAAGATGTCCCCAATATTCTTGGGTGTTTGATTACTTGGTCCTTAGTTAATAGCTAATTGGTGAGGCTTAGGAGGTTTGGTGCTGCTGGAGGAAAAATGTCCCTAGGGGTGAGCTTTGAAACATCATTTACAGTGTGCTCTCTCCAGATGTGGATGCTCTGCTTGAAGCTTGAAGTTCCAGCCACCATGTCTGCCACCTGCTAACCCATCATTATGCACATTAACACTTGGGAACTATAAACCCCAAATAAACTTTCTTCTCTAAGTAGTCTTGCTCATAGTGTTTCCACAACAATATAAAGGTAATTAATACAAGTCAGAAAGACAGATATTTCATGTTATCCTTTGTGATTCCTATTTCTGAAACATTTTATGCTTACTTTACAAACATATAATACATACATTAGTGTTTATGTATACACACACACACATGCACACACACACATGCACTCGCAAATAAAGTTAATCCTCTAAGCACGAGAAACTTGCCTTTGAGTTGCTGATCAGAGGAGTTCAGGAAACTTCCTAAACAACGTTAACTGTTTTCATTGTCCTAAATTATCTCCCAAGACTTGAATGTAAGATCCTATAATTGTGAGGTGGTGGTGGCACACACCTTTACCTCCCAGCACTCAGGAGGTAGAGGCAGGCAGGTCTCTGTGAGTTCAAGGCCAGCCTGGTCTATAATGTGAGTTCCAGGACAGCCAGGAGCTACACAAAGAAAACCTGTCTTGGAAAACCAAAAACCAACCAACCAAACAAACAAAAAGACACTATTGCTGAAGATAGCAAATAATTCAGATACAGGATTTGGAGAAATTGAACTGGAATTGAAATGAGAAAAACCAACAGCTAAATCCCACCCCAGCCTTGGGTTAAAACTGAGGTCAACTTGAGTCTCCCCACCCCCTTGGCTCTTAAGGCACTCATAGGAACTTTTGCTAATCTGCATTGTTCTGCTTCTGTAGCCGCAAGGCTTTCTACTCCCCAAACAGAAACACAATAGTGACACAGTTGTGTCCTCTTCTTATTAAAAGCTCATATCCTGTCATGCTTGTTAAGAGCCATCACAACTCCGTCAATGGGAGGTACCAAATTTGTGCTTTTTACCTTTATAAACCTCCTGCTCTCTCAGCTAACACTTGTGATTGCCCCCAGGTGGATCTGCCTTACTCAATTAAAAACTTCAGATTCATAAAGTTCTTGTCCTGGTCTCCTTTTCTTGGGTAAGAACAGCCCAGCTATAACAGAACTGACCTGGAAGCCTCCTCCCAAGGTGGAGTCCTCTCATGTGTCTGAAGGTACTGTGCAATCTGCCAAGGGATAAAAGCAATCATTACCCCTACCCAGTGGTAAAACCTGAAAACCACAACAATGACCAGCATGGCAAGCTATTCCCAGTGGTGCTATCATGGTTGGTTTTAATGTCAACTTGCTACAAATTATAGTCACCTCAGTGGGGAGTCTTAATAGAGGCCGGACAACCCACCCCAGTTATGAGTAACACCTTGTTGTAGCAGTCCAGGTAAAAAGTATACAGCAGAAGGAAGATGACTCTCACTTTGCTCTTCTGACCTTCCCTCTTGCCAATGACTTGATCTACTCTGTTGCTGCTGCTGCCGCCGCCGCCGCCGCTGCTTCTGCTGCCTCTTTCACAGCTATAAGAACCAGCATTTCCAGGCTCCTATTATGCACTAAGGACCAGTGGCTCTCTAGGGACCCTCCAGGTTTTCAACACCATTTTGGGACAGCAGAGTAAACAGCTTTGTGAACTAAGCAACTACTAGGTTGTTGGATTCTCCAGTGAGAGACCGATGAGGCACCCAGTCCCAGGGACAAAGTGATTATTAGGTCCTCAGCCTCTCAGGTTTGATGCAGCTGTTGTTATTTTAATATAGGATGATTTATGGAGTTTCATATACATGTACATATATACACACATATTTTTTCATCCTATTGCTTCGGTTCCTCCAGAACACTGACTAATAGAGCTGCAACAGTGGCACTTACCTTTTTGGGGTAAACAAAAGTCATCTTATTGGACATAAGGTTTGCTTAGTAGAAAGGAATTCATGCCTAGAACTGTAAACCTAGCCAATAACCAGGGACTAATGAAATCATGGTCACTAAAGGAGAACTTACCTTACTTTCTTAAAGCAGTATCATTTCTAATTGTATTCTTCCTACTCATCATCAAATAAGCTTTTTTTTTTTTCAGAGAAAACTAAAGTCAGCCACAACTGATAAGATTGTGCAGTACCCAACCCCAGTTGATGGGTCTACAGTACAATCCTTACACTTAATGCTCAGGGAGAGGGTCCAGAAAGATTGTAAGCGGCAAGGACTAGGACGTAAGTTGTGAGATGTGTCTTCTACATATAATAGGAAAACTGCATTCATGAAAACGTAACCTTTAAACAAGATCTACACAATGATATCACCCACTGACGTGGCAACATGGACAAGGAAACCTCACAAGGCCCCATCCATATAGATGAGGAGTTACAGAAAATTAATGGCTTCTGAGAGAGGAAAATTCAGTATTCTCCAGGGATGAGCCCCCTGAGAAGTTATTCAATCCCAAACTGTCATCCCCAAACACACATAGATATGAACAACACTAAATGAACTCAGTGGATTTTATTATGTTGTATGTATGCTGTATGTATGTAAGAATGAGTGTGTGTGTGTGTGTGTGTGTGTGTATGTGTAAAACAATAATTAAGATAAAGTTATGAAAGGGAGTAGGGGAGACACAGGATTTGGAAGAAAAGAGGCAGGGGGAGGAACTGATGTAAATACAATGCTCATGTGCTCATGTACAAAATTCTCAAAATAATGAATTAAAAAGTTAAAACTATTCTTCTGAACACACCTCCCCACAGAACACAAAAGAAAGGACAGGGCCAAGGCAAAACAAACAAAATAATTTCTCTCAATTTGGGCCTTTAGTATAGAGAAGCTATACCAAAGATTTTGAAGAGGGGAAGGAAGGAAAGAAGGGAGGGAGGGAGAAAGGAAAAAAAAAGAAAGGAAATCTGGGTGAACAAGAATAAAGCTTTTCTTTAAAAAGCAAAGTGTGGAGCCAGTGGTGTGTCCCTCTGGCTTCTTGCTAAGCAGTCAGATTCCTATGGGGAGAGGTTGGAGTCACCTGTACTAAAATTCATCAATCCTCCACCCCAGAAACTGTTTCTAGACACCTCAAAAAAGTTCACAACAAATGTTATGACATATTCACATACAAGATATAAGTAAAGCCGGGCGGTGGTGGCGCACGCCTTTAATCCCAGCACTCGGGAGGCAGAGGCAGGCGGATCTCTGTGAGTTCGAGACCAGCCTGGTCTACAAGAGCTAGTTCCAGGACAGGCTCCAAAGCCACAGAGAAACCCTGTCTCGAAAAACAAAAAAAAAAAAAAGATATAAGTAAAGGCAAATGAATCAGTGATGTGGGATTCCCCTCTGTATTCTGTGAATGTCATTGAAGAAGCTGCTTGGGCCTATAACAGGGCAGAATAGAGCTAGGCAGGAAAATTAAACTGAATGCTAGGAGAAAGAAGGCAGAGTCAGAAAGATGCCTTGTAGCCGCCACAGGAGACAGATGCCTCCACCGGAGCCCGCTGAAACTTTGCAGGTAGGCAAAGGTGATGCACAGATTAATGGAGATGGGTTAGTTTAGGATATAAGAGCTAGCTAGCAATACACTTAAGCTATTGGCCAAACAGTACTGCAAATAATATAGTTTCTGTGTGAGGAGACAGAAGCAGGAATGTTGCCTGGTAAACCATAACCTCGTGGCAATACACAGATTAATAGAAATGGGTTAATTTAAGATATAAGAGCTAGCTAGCAATACTCTTAGGTGATCAGCTAAGCAGTGATTTAATTAATATAGTTTCTGAGTGATTATTTCAGGTTTAGGCAGTTAGGATACAAACAAGCAGCCTCTGCCAACAAATCAGCCTTTTCCAAACCTCAGTTTCCAAAGGCTTTCTTCACAGAGCTGTTAATATTTCACTCCATGTTGCCAAACAAAACAAACTTTCAGCAATGGCATCAAAGAGGTTTGGTGTTGGGAAACACTCTCATCAGGGCTGAAGTCTGGTCTGGCAGGTAGCCTTTACTCTCCTATTGTCTCCTCACCCTGTTACACCCCAGAACACGCAAATGGATAGATCACCACTTTCTAACTAAAGTTGAAAGACATTGTAAATACACACTTGCTATTTCTAGCAATGGCAAGAATGTTCATCTGTAGCTATTATTATTATTATTATTATTATTATTTGTATGGTTTTCCCGTCAATTAAGGAAGTAAATAAAGAGGCTCTGAAGAAATTTCAAGTGTCTATTTCTGAGGGAAGTGTGACAGCACTATTGATTGGCTGTCACATTGCACTGCAGTTGGACTGGGCTTCTTTAACTGGCTAAGCTCTTTTTTCTAATCTTTTAAAATTTCTGTATTATTATTACTAATTATTATTATTGTTATTATTGTGTGGGTACATGCATATATATGTGGAGGTCAAATTTCCCTACACAATGTTGGCCCCCAGATCAAACTGAGGTCATCCAGCTTGAGTGACATCTTGAGTGAATGTGTATTTTGACATGGGCATGAACAGCCAGGGACTCCAAGACTTATTGGCATACGATGAATTGGCAAAGCCATTACCCATATGGGCCAGGCTCATGAGTGATGTCAAAGCTTTCCTAGGGCTGGAGAAATGGCTCAGCGGTTAAGAGCACTTCCTGCTCTTCCAAAGGTCCTGAGTTCAATTCCCGGCAACCACATGGTGGCTCACAACCATCTGTAATGAGGTCTGGTGCCCTCTTCTGGCCTGAGGCACACACACTGACAGAATATTGTATACATAATAAATAAATAAATATTAAAAAAAAAAGCTTTCCTATATAGTGTTTGTGAACAAACTGATCAATGTGTGCTAAGACTAACAACTGCAATTTCCTTCTCTTGGATGTTTACAGCCTGAGACTTCTCACTTACGGAGACCCTGCTACAGAAACTAGCTAATCCGACCTCCTGTGCAGGTTCCACGTTGCAGTCATACAAGTTAGAGAACCCCACCTGATCCCAGCCTCACTCTATGTGTCTGTTCTTTCTTCATCCTCAGACAGGGTTCCAGTACCCAAACAGAATTAGTGAATGGATCACCTTAAACTATTTGGTGTTGTTTTTCTGTCCTTTGGCTGGGACCTCCTTGTGCTGCTGTGGCCTCTGGGAAATCCTGGTGAAGAATTAGATTTACTTGGCCTTGTAGCCCCTAGGCATTAATGACTAACCCTATGTTTATTACTTGCTTTTCTAAACGCACACATTTCTTAGAGAGAGACCATACTAAAACTTAAATTTTGTGAAACACAAGAAGATAAGGATCAGAAATTTTGTGGATGAGATTGATAGGAATATGAAAGACACACTTAGACAAATAGATGAAAGGGTAAATGAGCCATTGTATCTGTCTACACAGAGAAAAAAATAGAGGGCAGGGAATAGTCTTCAAAATTTTAGTGAGCCTGCCTCTTTGGGAACAGATTCTACAGGCACAAACCCTCCCCAGCACTTGCTGCCTCTCTGAAATATGAGACACACTGAAAATTTGGTCTAGGATTAGATAATGTGATATCTACATTAGATAATGTGTCTAAAGGTTTCAGCCAACTGATGACATACAATTAATACTAAAACACAAGATGGGGTGGGGCAAATGGTACTTTTAGTGGTTTGGCTGGGCATTCTAAGCTGACAGCTTTGGTGTACAAGTTAAAAATGAGGCTTAGTGGGGCTGGAAAGATGGCTCAGTGCTCTTTCAGAGGACCTGGGCTTAGTTACCAGATGGTAGCTCACAACCATCTGTGACTTCAGTTCCAGGGGACCTGACAACACTTTTCTGACCTCTGAGGGTTCCTGCATATACATCGTGCCCATAAAATCTGGCACACACATATATGTAAAATAAATATTTTTCAACAACCCTTAGCATCACCACTGTAGTTTAAAAGTTGGTTTTTAAAAAAATCCAGATAAATCCAGAACAGGATTTGATAAATCCAGAATGATTATTGACTCCATTTCTTATCCTTTTTTGAAATATATTCCTTCCCACTTCCCTCCTATCTGGGTCCACACCCTTTCTGTGTCTCATTAGAAACAGGTTTCTAAGGAATAATAAATAAAATATAAGATAAAACAAAAACTTCACTCTTAATGGTCTATTTTGTGTATACATTTTGGAAATCAAATTGGGAGCCTTGGGCATGCTAAGCAACTTTCCTAACTCTTATTTAAAAGGTTAAAACTATGAAGGTCAGGTTTTGGTTTCATTCAGGCCCTTGAATACAGTTAATCTTAGAACTTGAAGATAGATTACTAATAGCCATATTACAAATGGATAAGCATTTTCAAGTGCTTTATATTAAGTACTCTATAAATTCATATCCAGTGAGGTGGGCATATTGCTATCCTGCAATCTAGGTGAGTTATAAACACTGACTAATTTGCCATGGGTCACAGGACATTCTAGAGTATTTGACTCACATCTTTGTTTCTGAAGTTCTTCCTTGGACTCTTAATCCTGTTTCTTTATGACCTCATTTGTTTTTCAGTATTCCAACTTCTAGGCTAGTTTAATTTTTGACTAGTTTGCCAAGGAAAATTTTAAAAGGACAAATCTATATTCATTTATATGAATTAAGGGATATAAATATCATAAATTTGTTAAATCACTCTGGGCATTTCCAAATACACCTTAGGAGTTAGAAATTGAATCAAATGAACATTCATTTTAGCATGTTAATAGGTTTTTGTGAGTAAGAGGCTGAAACTAAGGGCCAGGCAGTGTTTAAAAGAATACAGTTTCCGTGTAATTATTTTGGGGCATAAGCTAGCCAGGAGGCCGAAAGCCGGGCGACGGGAATGCAGCCCGCAGCTCCTCACTACAGATTGGCGCCCAACGTGGATAACTGAATCCACAGAAAGCTTGAGAAAACTTGGGAAAGAATAGAGTAAAGCATGGCTTATTGGTAGGAGCAATTTCTCGGGTCTGAACATGTGTTTTTCGGTTTTCAGTCGTAGCAGGAAAAAAGCTGTGCTGTTTTAAAATGCCAGCTTTCTGGGCCATCCTGCCAGGGCAAATTCTGACTCTTTCAAGCAGGCAGTCCTGACTATGGAGCTTTTGATTGTTGTTTAACACTGTTGCAGCTTGCTTGCTGGCAGGGACCTTGAACCACAACAGAGTTGTGTGATAAACATGGCTACAGCTGGTACCTCAGCCATGAGGCTGGAAAGCTAAGGAATGGGCTGTATCCAGCTGCCAAAGCCACAGCTTTAGTCCTACCCATATTGTTTGGTAAATTAAAGACTCATGTGGTCACAAAAAGAGAGATATACAGTAAAAGAAAGATTCAAAGTCAAAGAAAATGTCTAACTGGTTTACTACGTGTTAAAAATATATTCAGCCTAAGGTTAAAGTTCTTAAAAGTAAAAAAGAAAAAAAGGAAGTAGTTTGTTGTGGTCCTATACACCTTTAATCCCAACACTTGGGAGGCAGAGGTGGATTGACCTCTGTGACCTCAAGGTGTGGTAGCACACACCTTTAATCCCAATGCCTGGGAGGCAGAGACAGACAGATCTCTGTCAGTTCAAGGTGTGGTAGCGTACACCTTTAATCCCAGCACTTTGGAAATAGAGGCAAGTGGATCTCTGTGAGTTCAAGGACAGCCTGGTCTACAGAGTTATTCCAGGACAAAGATATACAGAGAACCTGTTTCAAAAAGTAAAAGTAAAAATAAACAAAATAGAGGTTAAGTAAAGCCGCATAAAGATGGAAAATACACAGAGAATCTTGATACTATATGCTATCGTGCTCTCTTTGAATTGTTTGAATGTTGAGGAACGAGCAACAGCTGCTAAAAGAGATTTGTTTATAAATGCTGCTGAACTAATCCAAGATAGACATTTTGAAAATACCTTGAATTCAGAATTTGGATCTAAGGATATGATACTTTGGAAAAGAGATTCTTCTTTTATTTTTACAGAAAAGGAGACCCATTGGATTGCTTCTATCCCAATATGGTATGATAGACCACACCCTCCTGAAAGGTTTCTGTGAACACCCTCAAAAAATTACTTCACTCAACTGATGACTGAGATGAACCTAGCACACAGGTTACACCATGAAAGATCTGATTAACAGTGCCCCCATTCAGCAGGAAGCAGTTTGGAGAGAAATAACTGTGCCCATGTTCCCAAATATTGTTTATAAGTGTTCTTTTACATTTAAAGGAGGATATGATATAGATATGAATAATTTGCATTGGTATAGATTTTGCTTTATTGATAGAGATTTAAGGTCAATTTTGTTATATGTATATGTATTTTTGATACTGATTAAGGTATTAGATTGTGTAGTTCATTTTAAAAATGTAATGTGTAATTAGGAAATATAGGTTGCTAATGGATAATCATTGATAATAGTAAAACTTGTAGTCATGTTAGTTAGATTTTCTAGATAAATAGAGGTATATTTCAGTTAGATAGGCATTCCTAATATCTTTCAAAGACTACAGAATATTCCACTTAAATGTTTTAATAACTTAAGGCTTTTCATGACAATGAGACACGTCTGCTCCTGGCAGCACCAATCTACTTCAAGAAGATGATGGGCATCGAAGAGGATCCTTATGGAGTTTGATAGCCATTTGGGCAAGAAACTGCTTTTGCCTGGACTGTTGCATAAACTGGACACAAAGAACCCACAGAGAGAGGACTGCTGAACTTGCCTAAAGGTGAGATGATTCTTTGGGATTCCTGATTCATGAAAGAGTCTGCAAGACATTCTGCGGGACACAGCAGATACTGACTGAACTGCCTTTGAAATTTCCTGCTTCAGGGAAATGTCTCTGGATACTATGGGCCTGAAGGCTGAAGATGGATGCCCCAATGGTACAGAGGAACTTCAGGTGACTGTCCAGGCAGCTAGATGTCTCTGTGATTTCTAGAGTTTTATAAGTTGCTTACTTCTCATTTACTTAGGTAATATTATATCCTTCTGGTATCTTTGATGGAGTTGAAGAATAGATATAGTTGTTTTCCTTTGTTATGGTAAAAGATAAAATGGATATATTGTAACTGTAATTCTAACTTGATAACTATTTTGTTATATGTAATTTTACTATGTTAAAGTTAAAGCCTTTCATTTTTGTTTAAACAGAAAAAGGGGAAATGATGGAGGATTCTTATTGGCTAATAAACAAACTGCCTGGCTCGTTTAATGGGCCAGCCCTTAGGTGGGTGGAGTAGACAGAACAGGAAGAAGGAACTGAGGTAGATGGCTCAGTCAATTGCCACGCCTCTCCTAAGTGAGACAGATGCCATGCCTCTCCTCTCTGAGCGAGATGCGATGAAGCCAGCCACCAGGTCAGACGTGCTGAATCTTTCCCGGTAAGACACCATTCGTGGTGTTACACAGATTATTAGATATGGGCTAGTCAAGATGTGAGTAAGAGGCTGAAACTAAGGGCCAGGCAGTGTTTAAAAGAATACAGTTTCCGTGTAATTATTTTGGGGCATAAGCTAGCCAGGAGGCCGAAAGCGCCGGGGCGGCGGGAACACAGCCCGCAGCTCCTCACTACAGGTTTTGGCATCAGTTTTAGGGCAAGTATTTTCCAAAAGTCTTGGAAAAAGTATATATATATATATATATATATATATATATATATATATATATATGTGTGTGTGTGTGTGTGTGTGTGTGTGTATATACACACATATATATATACACACACACACATATATACACGTGCCTCTGTATATGTCTACATATATGCATATGTATATATATATGCACATCTATTTATATATGTGGATTATGTGTATATATATATGTATGTATAACAGGTTGGCCTCGAACTCACAGAGGTTCTGCCTGCGTCTGCCTTCCAAGTGCTGGAATTAAAGGTATGCACCACCACTGCCCAGCCATGTTTTGTTTTTTGAGACAAGGTTTCTCAGTGTAGGTTTGGCTGTTCTAGAACTTGTTCTGTAGACCAGGCTGGTCTTGAACTCAGAGATCTGCCTGCCTCTGCTGCCAATAGCTGGGATCAAAGGCATGCATCACCACTGCTAGGCCTTATCTATTTGTTTTTAAACTTAGTAAGAATATTTAACATGGCCTCCGGACACCTTAAAACAATTTTGAGTGTATGGTAGAGTCCCAATATAAGAACAGCACTGTTTCCAGTCTTTCTACTGAGGTTAAAGGTGTGCACCACCACCTGGCTTTTTTCTGTATTTTAGTCTATGAAATTTGGGCAAATTTTGATGGTTCCAAGAATTGAATCCAGAGCCTTGTGCAGGATATGTAAGCAGTATACCTTTGAACACCACCAGCAGCCCAAATTGAGCAATCTTTAAGGACCATCTTAACTCTAATATGAAATAACTACAAAGGATTTCAGTCAACTTTTTAGTATGCCTGTCAGTTTACCAGCATCCAAGCAGATGCCCTTTGAAGTTGGTTGTCTAGAACTGCCATAGGCCGTTGAAGAGTGTTGTTATTGCTTAGAAGATACTTGTTTAAACTGCTTTTGGGAACACTTTTATGAGCACCAATAAAGTAACCCTATTCAGTTGGTTCACATGCTACCTTTCTGGTCAATCTTGGCTGTTTCCAAGAATTACCTTTATCTCAATAGATCTTTAACACTTAAGCAAAACAGTCTAAAGGCAAGTGCAAACAAATCATTTCCAAATAATAGGTCAAGTGGTGTTTGGACTAAGTAAATGGCTGTTGAGGAGAGGACTTGAAGATCATCATGTCTCATTCAATGTGAAGCACCAAGATAAACAGCTACCATTGTAAGCAATCAGGCTTTTCAGTAGAAGCTGCCTAAGTAGATACTAACAAACCTTAAACAGATGTGCCATAATTATCTCCATTCAAACACACAGCTGAGAGCTCACATATTTGAGTGGAATAGAGAAGGATATGGGGTGATCAAGGGCTCATCTAAATTTCCATTTTCCTCAGGAAGTAACCATCTCTATCTTAAGCATTGTTTTTGAAGAGTGGGTCCTCAAGTCTCTGAAATACTGCTGAAGTCTCATCGGATGGCCTGACTGCTACAGCTATAGTAGGTAGTGACTACTGTATTGCCCAGTAGAGTTCTAGGTTCAGAAGTAATTAAAGTGGGTAGGATGCAAATGGTACCAAGTTTTAAAAGTTGACCTATGGCTACACAGGCATACCTTATCTGCTGACCCATATTACATCAGAACTAAGTAAGTCTTGTTGAAAAGCGCACTCATGCACGTGTGTGTGTAGCTCGTGATGAGTTTTGAAGAATTCCTGGTAATGCAGGTCTATAATCAAAGCTACTTATAGGCTAAGGCAAGAGAATCACCAATTCATGGCCAGCCTGGGGAATACTTTCAACGTTAAAAATACAAAAAGATCTGGGGAGTCAAGTTCAGCATTAGGGCGCTTGCCTAGCATGCATTGAGTTCCTGGGCTCCAACAAATAGAATCACCACACTAAAAGCCCCAGGGAAGTAGTGAGGCCTACTGAATCAAAACTACACTGAGGAAGTGAGTTTGATTATCAGTGGAGAGCTCTGCGAGTGCCACTGCCAGCTCAAGGTGTATAACAGGGAAAGTCCACCCACCTATAAGTGATGTGCTCAGAAAGAGCCATCTGAACGAAGGACTTAACATTTCAGAGACGGAAGACTGGATGGAGGACAGACACTGAACAAGCCCACATGCACACCCACTCTGAGGTCAAGGGAAGTCAGCCAAGGCAGCAGTCGGGGGCAAGAACAGCAGACACATCTACTTTAAATGTTAATCACCTCTTTACATCGAAGATTAAGCTGTTCAACAAGATAAAAACCTTGGCCAAATAATAAACCAGTTGCAGTGGAATCCTCGACTCTAAAAATTGCCTATATGACTGGTTTAAGGTACTAGAACATTGATTAGCATCCACCTTTTAAAACCCCAAAGATGAAAAAGCACAAATAATCACTTCATGCATTTTATTGATAGTTTATATTTAAGTCTGCAGTATGACATTGTACATAGGGAAAAAAGCTTCTTCCTAAAAGATAGCTATTAATAATCAAACCAGATTTAATGAATGACCTTTCAAGGTCTTGCTCTGCATTAAACAAGTTAAATTTTAGCAGGAGTAAAGCACTGTACAAAAAAGGGTACATTCTCAAAATTTAATACAGGGCTCCCCAACCAGGAGTTTGTTGGATCAGATACCGGAGAAGGGTGTTTCATTCCGATTTAAATGGTAAGAAAATGAGAAACCAGACAAAGCAAGCCAAGCAAATTCACTTCCCTTTGTGCTCCTCTGTTGCTTTCTGAAAATGGATCCCTGGTCAGGAAGCCCTGCTATGGCCATCACTTTAGTCTTTACACAGCATGCACACATGTGCTTCGTGTTCAAAGATTTAAGGTCTGCCCTTTTCAAATCCTTTCAGGTTCTTAGGGGCTTCAGAGCTTTCCAGGATTGCTGCCCAGTTCCTTACAGGCACTCAAGTAAACATCTGTACCAAAGCAGCTTTTCCTGGGAGAAGACAGACATAGATCCAAAACCAGGCCAACTGTGTACCTACTCCCACTGGGACACTCACAGGGCCCTATACCTTTAAGAGCAGCACCAGGAACAAATGGAGCTATCAAGAGGTAAAATGCAAACGCTGGACAGTTTCAACATATAAAAACCAATCTGTTAAAAATGTTAGTAACAGGGCACTAAACAGAGTTAAGGCTGGGCAGCTGGCCTGACTACAGATTGGAACTGGAAATAATCAAGATGAGGAACAAGGCACAGTGGCATGGCAGGCTCACTTTCACTGCGCGTCTCTACACAGCTGTTTATCCAAATGACTACAGAGCAGCTGTGGGACTTTAGCACACAAATCCCTTCTGGGTGGGGTGACACACCTATAATCCCAGAAATCAGGAGATCACCAATTCCAGGTCAGCCTGGGCTACAAAACGAGACCCTCTCAAAATACCAAAACAAAAAAGTCCCAAGTATCTCAATGTAGCTCTGAGATTTGAATCTAGACATCTACATGGACATGAAATCATAAAACTGATATTTAGAAAAAAAATTTCCCGGTAGCTGTAGGTTATCAGATCTAAGGTATGGTGACTTAGAGAGGCCATTCACTTCCTGGAGTGTTGGAGAGTATTTTAGAAACGTTCCAGTGAAGGGAAAGGAATCCTTCTTTAAAGTGCTGAGATAGGTTTGGTGACAAGTACCTGTATTCCCAACATCCAAGAGGCAGAGGCACAGGGACTGCCACAAGTTTGAGGCCAGTCTGGTCCACAGAGAGGTCCAGACCAGCTAAGAGTGCACAGCACAATACCCTACATCAAAACATGGCAATTCAGAATGCTAAAAAAAAAAAGGAAAAGAAAAAAAGGGCAGATATTGAGGTCACAGCTGTTTATTTGCTTACACTGTGACTTAGAAATACTTTCCTCACACCTTGCCAAGTGAAGAATGATACAGCAATGTACATTTAAAAACAGGTTTCTGAAAAGAACCATTTACTAGGTAACTCAATTCCAACACTGTTACTGAGCATAAACATACTGAACTGTACTGAAGGGGAAAAGCAGACACCCTCACATGTGCGCTCTCCACCTGTAACAAAGGTACAGAGAGAATACTTTGGAGAGCAACAATCAGAACCGTCTTAAGAAAGACCCCAAGTGCTCTGCAAGCGTGGCTCCCATGTCCTGCACACTGTTGGTAAGAGTGTGACAGGGAAGCCAGTCAGAAAAAACATTTTTAAAAAAAATCAACTAAGGCAGATTACAAATGATTTCCTTTCACAAAAAAGAATTAAACAGTCTCCTCCACCTGTTTTTAAACCAAGGTCAACTACAAGGTGCCACTGCATTCTAGCAGTTAGAAATGGCCTTTCATTTGCAACATTGACCTCTTTATCATGAGTATTTGGAGAACCGACTTAAAGTCATAGAAGCAGGTGGTTAAATACAAAATGTGCTAAATGTTAACCCTTCATAAATATAAGACATTGACAAAAGCCTCTGAGAATACTGGGCACAGAAATAAAGTTTTTCCAGGAGAAAAAAAAAACATTGCTTAAGGTAACAGAGCTAAGCCTTATCCTATCCTGGATGGATTCTGATAATCATGTCCCTAAAGACTGAGTATCTCCTGGCACATTTCCTTATTAAATGGACAATCACCTGTTTTAACACTAGTGTGTGAGCCTCCTACCTCTCCCCAATGCCACCTCCATTAACATAGTGGTGCAACAAACATGTTCTCTTCAGGGAAAATGTTCCAATTTCCCACCACAGCTCTCTTCAGTGTTACTGCAAATAGCCTGCCATTTTTTAAACTTGTTCAACTTGGTTTTCAGCACTAATAAATCTCAACATTGTAAACTGCACGAAATAAAAACAAAACACTGCAAACCTTCACACTAGTAAGCATATTTAAAAAATTTGAAATATTTAAGGAAAATCAGGCTTTAGTACTTTCCCCTATGCTTTGAACAATGTAATCTCCCAACACTATTACTGCATGAAGTTCAAAGTAGGCCTTAAAGACAGAACCTTTCTGTAATAAAGAAAAAGTGCAAAGATACAAAATGAAATGTGAAGTCTTTTGTAAGAATAGGTGTTTGGACACTGGTGAGGAAAAAAATTCATTCTTCATTGTACACCTGACACCTATATGAACAACCTTATCTTTAACGTCTGCAACACTAGTAATATATAGTCATGGACTTGGTAAAATGAAAAAGCAACTCCCACTAAAAATACTTGTATTCATTCTTCAGAACCCAAGAGATAGGAGTGCTATTCAACAGGGTCCACATGCACGTCAAACGTGCATTCTACTGAAGGCTAGAAATGGAAGATTGATTTCCAGTGTCTCTGAAGAGCTTCAACATCTGCATTCATAACCAGCATCCTGGCTTGAGTTACCTCTGGCTTCAGTACTTTGCAAACGAGTAATATGTTTGGGAAGTTCAGGGAGGTGCCTGTTGTTAGTAGCTTCTTGTTTAGAATGTGCTGCAGCTGTTTTTGAGCTATAGAAAATGAACACCCCTAAAATGGAACATTTTTATCAAGAGGAAAATGGATTTGTTTTTAGTTACTCAGGACTATCCTGCAGATCTGAAAACCATAGAAAGGTGACAAGGAGGCCCACAAATATAAAGGAATCCTGACTTTTACATGGACAATTCTTTTAAAAAGATAAAAATGTATTAATTACATAAGCGCCATAAACAGTGAAATCTGCTTATATTAAAAAAAATAAGTGAAGCTTTGTTTGGACATTATTTCCTTGCAAGAGCAGTACATATCCTTTGTAAACAACTACTATATTTACAATTTCATCTGCTTGACACTTAGGTAGGACTGAAAGCCAGAGGAAAACATGAAAGAATGAACTTTGAAATAATCTGTACTGCTAAGGTGCTATCAGTGAGGGTAAGCAGATTTGAATAAAACAGTTTCTAGAATCCCAGAATGATCTGGGTAGTTAGCTCATTTGGTGAAAGGCCAGGGAACCAGCGAGGCTAATCTTAACCCCAATCAGTCTCAAAAGAAAAACCAGGCAAGAGTACTGGGGTTATTACAATCTAGTCTTACCACTAAAAAAGAACAATAAAGTGCATGTCCATAGATGAGAGCTGGACATCTCATCTTCAAATATGGGCAACACAACTAGAATTTGAATTTCAAATAACCCAACATGCTTCACTTTCAATAAAGATAATCTCTTAATTTATGAATGTCTTTTAAATGTGGCATGTTAGATCTGCTAGACACAGCAATGAAAAATCGACAAGTGTGCACTAGTACCTTACATGAAATCTCGAAAGCAAGCAAATCCGAGACTTTTCCAAAAGCACACCCATCTGTACCAACTGAAATCCCTACCTTAAAATTGGTTTAGAAGTCTCTTTCCTCCACCTTTTGTTTTTTAGGAGCAGATTGTAAAAACATCAATTTAACTTATGCTAGGTGGTGGTGGTTTTTTTTTTTTAACCAAAGACAGCTCTGCCAAATTTGTTGATCTTCTGCTTCATCTATTCAAGTCAAATACTGGGTCAAGCTGCTGTGGCTGTCACTGTAGGAAACCTGTTCATGCCTATATCATTGTCATCATGAAAATGTTCCATTCTCCAGAGCAGTGCTCTTACCCTCTATCACTTCCTGCCTAAATCCAAGTTAAAACCCGTGGTTTTCATTGGGGCTTAGTGCAGTTTGATTCTACACGGTCCTTTCCTTTCCATGTCACAGTAGCTGTTCACAAATACATTAAATAGAGATACGTTCTGCTCTTGACATCTACACACTTAGAAAAGCAGCTTCGTACTTTGTTTGGTGTGTTTGTTCTACTATGCTGGCTCACAAAAAGCAGTTCTCATTTCTAAGCATGGTACTTTACAATTTTGAATGCATTAATACAACAGTGCATTGGAAAAGTACTGAGCCTCTACAAAATAGCTTTACATTTTTAAACAAATGAATGTGATTTTTTTCACTTACACAAGCATAGGCTTTTTAATATTTCCACAAGATAAATATCTCAATTAAACTCTAAGTTCATTCTATTGTGTGCCACAGTGATGGGCTTAGGACAGTTAATACACTTAGAAGATCCTAACAGTTTAGTGTTATTTACACTGGTATGTCCATTATCACCTAATCTGGAAGGTGAACAAACAATATTCAGAGTGTGACTGAATTTATGTCAACAACTGGGAATGGTATAGTTTTAATTAATCACTTACAAAACATATAATGGAACTTAGTCTTGAGTGGGAATTTTCTTCATGCCCCTCTTACAGCCTGGGAAACTTAAAAAGAGGTCAACATGAGAAAGCAGCCACTGCTAAGGCAGACCTTATGGTAACAAAGGGAAAATGACGAATGTACATGGGTAAATTATCAGTAACCGGTTAGCAATTATCTGGTACTGAAATCAAACACTGAAGTCCTAAAACGTCGCTTCTGAAATATTCTTTCTATCCTGAAAGAGAAACTAGAGAAAAGACATGACTCCCTCAGAAAGCAATGACTCTATTCAGGTTGTGACTTTATATTTAAGCACCGCTCAAAAACATGGAGATAAAGCAAGTGACTTCCGTTTGCCCATCACTACTCCAGCTACACAGCTTCAAGAATTCTGTTCTCATCACACAACACTTTCTCTGTTCCCAGAAGATAAGACAGCCCTGCGACAAATGGGACAGGTGGAATTCTCCGATAACCAGCGGTCGATGCAGTGGACGTGGTACTCATGGGAGCAAGGTAGCTTACGAAGTTTGTTGCCTTCTGTATATTCTGTAATGCAAACACTACATGTCTTCAATGCATCATTTTCACCGAAACTTCTCATTGCCAAGTTATCAATCTGTTCTTTGGTGAGTCCTCTAGGTTGGTCGTCATCATCCTCATTTAAGAGGAAAAACTGAGCCAGACTAAGGAATGGCAAAGTGCCACTCTCATCAAATATAACTGGGGCCCTATGTCGGCCCTCTCTCCTGGCACCTGGTGCGAGAATTCGGGTTCCTTCATTACTGCCTTCAAACATCTCTGAGCTACTTTCTGAACTTTCACCATTGGAACTGGAGCCAGGGCTGGAGCTGGAGCCGGAACCAGAGCTGTTACCACCAGAGCTCCCTCTTCCACTCCGTGTCTCTATTCTCTCCGTATTTCGAGTGGGGACTGAGATGCCAGGCTCTGAGTCACTGTCACTGTACATAAAGTAACTCAGCTCACCAAAACCTGTCATTATCTGCCTTAACATGGTTTGAATCGCAACAGATGTAGTTTCGCTTAATCCAGTATTTAAGATTCTACGAATGGGAATCCTGATAGTACTCACATAGGTTCTCACACCTGCACGCTCAGAACGTGAAAAGGTTCGCCTAAAACCTCCACGTTCACTTTCATAAGTGACTGTGTTGTTTGGAGTCTGAGACCTTGACCGAGTTCTGCTAGCTATGCTATCTCTCTGCCGGTATTCTCCCGGACGAACTCTTCTGACTTGAAGATCAAGGACAATGGTTGGAGGTCTTTGTCCAGATCCTGCAGCTTCACCATTGGCACCCGTGTCTGAAGAACTTGTCCCTTGAGCGGCAGAATTTCTCGACCCAGAAGCTGCAAAAAGACCTCTACCTAGCAACTCAGGTCCACTTATCTGCTGTCTCAAAGTCACATGGTGACGGGTTCTAGAACTTCCTTCAAGCTCATTTACTAAAGGGTGCTCAAAAGTCTGAGATGAGATGCTATGATGAGATCTTCGTGGAATTTCATTTGCTGGGTGCAGAGGAGACCTACTTCTTTCAGCTCTGGCTCTGGTTCTCCGGTGTTCTGGGCTCCGGCTTCTTGCCCTCCTCTGACCTCTGGTGGATGGCACTTCGGTTAATGCTTCAGCAGAACTGCGTTCTGACCTAGATGGTCTGGCAGATGATGTCTCAGATGCTGAATTTTCCATTTGCCTTTGGCTGCTGCTGTCCATGTTTTCTACACTAAGACGTCTAGCAGATGGTTCATTTTCATTCTCTGGGGTTTGGCTTCCATTACTACGGTTAACATTTATCTCTAAACTGAATCTGAAATCACCACTGTTTGGATTAGTCCGGCTCACTGCCCTCCAGGACTGATTTCCTCTCTGACCACTTCTTGTTGTATTGCCAGTCTGTCTGACAGAGTTAAGCCAATCTATTATAGAGTCACCATTGGACAGGTCATCTGAAGAGTCTCCACCTGTTTAAAACAAAGAAAGGGGAGAAGAGAAAGGAACTACAATAGTTAGGACAATCATATAAATAACATTAAAGAAGTTTGCAATTCTGAATGAATTTTACAATTACAGATCTTATATTGTATACAACACTGATTTCTAAGTGAAAAGCAAAAAAACGTCACCCCACCATAAGTCACGGCATTAGGAAGGTTGAGAAGTGCTGGTCTAGAAGAAGCTATGAGACTGTGAGAAGGCTACATGTTTTTTCTAGTCTACTGTCTAAACAAAATCAAACGACACAATTGCTAGTTTTGGGGGCTAGTGTTCGTATTTTCATTCCAATTATATTTCTACCAAATTCAGTCTCTATTACTTCATCTAGGGGCCTAGCTTAAGTGCCTTTGATAATATGAAGTTGCTTTAAAATACAAGAATTTTGTAGTCATAGTAAACATAAACAAGGCTAATGCTTTATAACTACTTGAATATTTGTCAATATCAAGATTTTAAACTACCACGAAAATGAAGACCATATGAAATGAATAGCCTGAACCTGGAGTAACAGCATACCTAGCAGTGTGTTTACGAACTAATGTAGCAGCACCAGCTCTTAGGTTAAAGTCAATCTCTGTTTCCTGGGGAGAGGGAGGCACCAGTCCTGAGCTTATAGCCAGCTTGCTTACTTAGCAGCAGCACTGACACGCTGAGCCAACTAATGCTGGGAACTGTGGTGTGTTTTGTAGATCATCAGAATGGTTGGCGGTATAGCTGCCCTCTGCCTGCTAGATACTAAGAGCAAACCCTCATCAATTGTGTCAGCCAGTGTCTGCAGTCATTGCTAATCCCCATGTGGAACAAAATTACACCCAGTAGGAAGGCACTAGGGCAGGCAAAGCAGTGTTTCCGCCATACTTATAAACAAGGAACTAAGTAGTAGGAAATTTCAATGGATATGGAAAGCCAAGGGGAAGATATCTCCTTTAAATAGGCTACTTCTCACTGTGGCCCAATTAACACAAACAACCCAAAACGTGAGGCAGAAAACAGCATGGTGACTTTCTCATCCATACATTAAGAAAATGCCACTTCGCTTTTTATGAATAGTTACTTATCACCAAATTAATTTGTGGCATTTCTGGATAATCGTTGGCTGACATTTACTATTATGAATTTCCTATCATTCCATCAAGTGCCCACCTCCCAAAGCAAAATATACCTCTATTTTCATCTGAGCTCTGTGGTGGCGGACCCTCTTTTATTTGCTGTAGTCTTCTGAGCAACTCCTCCTCAGTGCTTTCACCTGAAAGTTAACAAAGTTGGCCAAATTACAAATGAAGATCGATCGACAAGTCAGTTTCTGTCTTTTATTCCACCCTCAGGACTTGTTTTGAAGAGTTTACCCAGGCTGTCTTCAAACTCACCAACCTCATGCCTCAGCCTCCCATGCAGCTGGGACACAGGCACATGCCACCAGGTCACCTCTGGCTTTGTTATCTGCACTTTCAATCGAGTGACTGACTTGCCAGTAACCACACCAGGTAACAGCAAAACCGTTCAGAACTGCAGTTAATATTAATTCTAAAGTCTGGTACTGTTTGCTCAAAATGCTCCACCTAGTCTTGATAACGAACCCATCCACAGGTTGATGGAAACAGAAATGGGAAGGAAGACGTAGACTGAGTTCTGACTAGGATCAAAGGAGACCTTATCTGAGTGAAAGTTGTAGTTGTCCACAGCTAACTTTAGGGTTACAGTTGGGACACAGTCAGAGAATAAAGGATGACAAAATAAGTCTCTCCTAGAAACTAAAATCCTATTAGTTAGTTTGTAACTAACTAACTAAATTAAAAGCTAGCTAACTAAATTGTTCAGCTCAATTTTATTTAATCCATTTTACTAAAAATTTATATGATTGTTCCAATTATTAAAGAATGGAATCAGACAATAAATAGGACAGGCAGTAAATGCCATTCAGCATCTCTTGTAGTAATAATTTTTTGTTAAAGAAACATTATAAAAGAAGCTATTTCTTAAAAACCGAGCAACCTACATATATAACTTACATTAGATGTAGCTTACCTGGTGTGCCTAGCAAATTGTTGTCTCTCATAAGTCTATAGTCTTCTTCGCTCAGGTTATTTACAAATTGATAGAAAGCTTCTTCCCGATCCAATCGATCCATCTGACTTCTGCGCTGTGCTGCAGATTGGTCATTTCCTTTATCGTTAGAATCTGAGTTTTCCATCTTGATGAACAAGTGGAGAATTATCTGAAAGAGAAACTCTAACGTGAATGCCATGATGCATTCGACAGTCTTACTTACATGGAAATCTAAAATGCATATCTAGAAGTGAGTTTTAAGAAAAACAAACAAATGAAATGTAATAGGAAATCTTGGAAAAGCACTAGGAAGACTAGGTCGGGAAGTCAGCAAACTACATGCTTGGGGCAAATTTAGCAATGTGGCCTATTTTTATCTTCTCTGTAATCTAAAACTGGTTTTTACACTGAAGTGCTAGGAACTAAACCCAGGACTTTGCCTGCATGCGCTCCATCATGAGCATACAATTCCAATTCCTGGGTTTTAGTTATTTGAGTCTGTGTGGTCCAGTTAACTCAAACATGGTTCTCCTGCCTGGGCCTCTTGAGTGCTGGACTTGCTTACAGAGGTGTGCCACAACGCATGGCCACATGCACAAGAATGTTTGTGATATGTGAAAACTATAGAATACACACTTCGGGATTCATAGTCTTCCTGCAGCACAGCCATTCATCCACGCTTGTGTTGTAATGGCAGAACTGGACAACTGTGACAGACTGTGTTTCCCCCACTGCTCTGACCACTTTCAGTTACCTCAATGCAACTGTAACTTGATAGTATTTCAAGTATGACATGTGCTGCAGATTGGTCATCCCGTGACTTTTAAAAAAAATGTACAAGCACACTCATTGTGGCAACTGAAAAGTGTACTTTGAACACTGCACATAAAGGCACAGCAAAAGATACCTAATATTCAGCAGATTAGATGACCAAGGCCACACTTAGGCAGATACTATGAATGCACTAAAGTAGTACAAAATTAGACTAAAATACATGTCAAAATACTCCCAGTACAAGAAGCCTATGCTCTACAAATTAGAAAACTCAAGTTGAAGGATTTCATCTAAAACATTTCTTCATAAAAAATTTACACACGGGAATATTAATCAGCTGTTAAAATGAAATTATGGAATTTACAGGTCAATGGATGGATCTAGAAAAATTCATCCTGAGGTAACCCAGACTCCAAGAAAAATAGTGTTTTCTCTCATAGTCACATATTATCATCTTTTAAGCCATCAATAGACATGTTACAATCCATATAACCAGTTTCAAGTAAGGGACTTTGGGGGAGGGTTTTGCTTGCCTGTTTGTTTTCTAAGACGGGTAGAGTTGGGTGAGTGGAGATCTAGGAGGAGTTGGAGGGAGGGGAAACCATGGGTAATATACTGTATGAAAAAGTTTCAATAAAAAATTTTAAAATGAGGATTTAAACCAAGTTTCCAAATGGCTTATTTTCTCCTGAGCTAAAAAAGCTATTTTATCAATGGTAATCTTGTTTAAGGGCAGAAATGTATACAAAGGAAATGAACTCGTTAGTATTAGCCTTTTGGTTAATTATAGTCCTATATAACGTTGAAGGTACTGGACATGCTGTCACTGACCGCGCAAGGAATGGAGTGGCTAGTGATGGGTTAACAAATACAACTGAGAGCATTCAAGTGTTCCTTTCCCTAGGCAAGTGCTATTATTCAAGTATAAAGTAGCTGGACAACTAGTCCCATGAACAGTCTACATGAAACAACAAATGAGAACATAGCCCAACATTTTAGCATAACTTAAAGCAGCCCTGCCAAGAGGATTTAAAAACGAAATAATAAAAATATATGTGGCATAGGAAAAAACCTGGAACTATTTACGAAGTTATATAAAAATGCAAGATGTTTATAAAGCTTCTGCATACCCATTTTATTTTCTTCAAAAAGTACTTTGAAGAAAATATTAGAACCCATCAAATTACTGAACCAATAGTGTCAATGTAAACCTCATTCTTGTGGATTTAATCATTTTTAGTTGTATGAAGTTTTTTTGTCAAAAATCTTTTCGTTGTTGTTGAGACAGTCTCATTATGTAGCTTTGGAAGGCCTAGAACTCACTTTGTAGATCAATATGGCCTCAAACTCAGAGATCTGTCTGCATCTGCCTGAGTGCTGTCATAAATTTCCCACTTTGTTTTAAAGATAGGGTCTTGCCGCCTAAGCCTTAAACTCATGGCAAGCCTGTTTCATATGAGCCACAGGTCCATTAGCCTTTCCATGCAGCATTTTAATGGCTTAACAATGGTTAGATTTTATTGTGATTTGTAGGACGTGGGTAAAAGATCAATTTTTTTCTTAACGAGAACTTCAAATACTACCTTCAAACCATAAATGGCTTGAAGAATTAAGTTTGGCTGGTAACTAGCAGAGAATGTCCCTTAATGAATAACAAGACAATCAAGGCTGAACTTAAAATCACTGCAATAGTAGGGAACACTGGCATCACAGGCTATCAAAGATATGAGAGTTCCATTATCATCTCTAAGTTCCAACTACAGTTCCAAAAGTGCAAAATGAACTTCCTCAGCTTAAACTTCGCACTAGGGCTGGAGCAACAGCTCAGATGTTAAGAGCATTTGCTGCTCTAGCAGAAGACTCAGATTTGATTCTGAGCACCAACATGACAGTTCACAACCATCTGGAGCTCCATCTCTATGGGATCTGACACTCTTTTCTTGGCCCTGCAGGTACTAATCACTTGGTACACATAATACATGCATGCAGGCAAAACACCTATACACATAAATAAAATTCATACAGTGTATAGCTGAGGACCTTTTATCTACCCTTCAAGGGGAAATAGCCATCCTAAGTAATAATATACTAAAAGGTACACTTGGGAACTGAATCTCTAAGAGCAGAATATGCAAATTAAAACCAAGCCTGTGGATTGTTAAAAAGACTGGTAAATGCAAGTGAAATGGCATTTTCAAAGATGAAACATGCACAACCCCTGCCCCCAAATCCACAAATGACACACAAATGAAGACGTGTAAAAATCTCATTTCAAGCTACCCACAGTGGGCAAACATTTGTGAATGGTCAGTAAGGCACACTAACTTTTAAACTTATTAAAAAATAATTGCTTCCTAAAAGGAATACCACTTTTTTTCTATGTGAACTTGAATTAGGTGATAATGTGCTCAAGTATTATTATTACATGGTGAAATTTATTAGCAAAACCTTCACTAGGCCAGTCATGGTGGTACAATTTACTCAGGAGACTGAGGCCAAATGATGTTTTGGAATTTTTTACACAGCGTTACATGTAGCACAGGCTGGCTTCAAACTCGATCCTTCTGACTCCATGATCCAAACACTGTGGAAACAACTGTGTGTGCTACCTACCATGCCTGGCTCTGAGAACAAAGGGTTTTGAATTTCTAGCTAGCCAATATAGTAAGATCTCATTTCAAAAATAAGAACCAAAACCAAAACCAAACAACAACAAAACAAAAAAAGGGGAGGGGGGAGTGACCTTTCTGGAATTTGGGCTTCTCTCTTTCACCTAAGGTTCACATGCTAAAATCCTAACCCTCAAGGTTATAGCATTAGGAAGTAAGGATTAGCATGCCCTTCCAAGAAACCCTTAAAGAAATACCTTGACTTTTTCATCAATATCAGTAAGAATATAGTGAGAGTCATGAAGTCAACCCTTACCAGACACCAAGCTGCCCAGGCCTTGAGTCTAACTTAATTCTTCTGCCTCCTGAACTCTCTTAAGACTTCTGTTGTCCATAGAATATGGAGCTTAGGGCATTCTATTATACTAGCCCAAACCAACAAAGACAATATGAAAATTGAAATTTATAATTTATCCCTCCCCACAAATGCAACAATGTACCAGAATCTTCATAAATCAGTCCAAAGGAACAAAATCCAAAAACCAAATCTATTCCAGATTTTGAAAAAAGCATGGAGACCTGCTCTTGTCAACTTTTGCCCACTTACTTACCTATAAGCTTAGACATAGCCACACCCACATCTCCATTCTGTTTTTGAGACAGGGTTTCTCTGTGTAACAACCCTGGCTGTCCTGGAATTAGCTAGACCAGGCTGGCCTTGAACTCACGGAGATCCGCCTGCCTCTGCCTCCCTGAGTGGGTGCGCCATTATACCCAGATTAGACTACTGTTCTTGAAACTACTCTTATTTTTGCTAAAGTCAATAAGATGAGCATGGCAAGGAAAAAGAGGGTAAGGCCACATAATAGTTTCAGTTTCTTACTCTCATTACTAAGATTCTTTTTTTTTCCTCTAGAAATTTCTGGCAAGTGTTTTGATAACTTTGATATCTCAAAGAGTGAATAGTTATGGAAGTCACATGGGCCAAATATGAACAAATGTAAAAAAACAACACAAGCCACCATTTCCTCTACAAGTTACCTACAAGTTGGTATTAGTAATGGTAGCAGTGACTACTTTTTTAAAACACAGAAAAACACAAAGGGAAAGAAAACAAAACCCTCAAGCCATAAATAATTTCCAAAAGAAACCACCACCAATGTTTATTAACATTCTTAAAGTGGTCAATGTTCTGGACACTATAACAAGTTAGGACAAAATCTACTTGTAAAAGATCAGTAAACAATCCCCAAAATAACTGCCGGTTGAATAGGTTTTGAAAATACCAATCTTCCAAAGAAGGCAAAAACATCTGGTAAGTTTTGACATTTGAAGGACATGAATCTAAGGTAAAACTCACATGCCAAAGAAAGAACAGTGTGCCACAGTGGTAAGAATAGCACCAATGAGATTAAACCTGGAAGAAGCAGAAACCTTTGGAAAAAATGGGGAAGATTTCAAAAACAGTATCTGAGCTCAGCGTGTTGGCACACACCTGTAATGCAAGTACCAAAGAGGCAGAGGCACATGGATCTCTGAGTTTGAGGCCAGCCTGCTTTACATAGGCCAGTAAGGGTGACACAGATATGTATGATAAACTCTCAGTGAACAATAAGGATGGGCTAAAATAAAAATGATAATTGTCAAATATCAAAGGCAATAAATCAAAATAAAGTACAACAAAAATGGAATCCCAGCACCGAGAAAGCAGCGACAGAAGCAAATGGATCTTTGTGAATTCAAGGCCAGTCTGGTCTATGTATAGGGAGTTTCAGGGTAGTACTGAGACTCTACTTTTAAAGAAAAAAGAAAAGGAGGAAGAGGGAACAGAAAGATGCCTTCCAATAGAAAGGTCTAACACTGGGCTGGAGCGATGGCTCAGATGTTAAGAGCACTGGCTGGTCTTCAGGAGGTCCTGAGTTCAACTCCCAGAACCCACATGGTGGTTCACAACCATCTATAATGAGATCTGGTGCCCTCTTCTGGCTTGCAGAGTACTCATACATAAAATATAAATAAACAATTAAAAAAAAAAAAGGTCTAACACTGAAGAGACTACAACCATGGTGTCAAACTAGAGCCAAGAATTGACAAAAATAAACAGTTTAACAAAACTGCCCCAAAATGGAGATGTAATCAGCAGCTAAAGCAAGCAAACCGCCTGAATGTGTAGTCATATCATGTCGAAGTTAAACAGAAGTTAGAACAGACTGAATTCAAAAGACCCTCTGAAATAAAATGTCATTAAGGACAGATTTTCTCTCCCCCTGTTCTGGGGCTAGTGTCATATTGAGCTATATATTCCAATGAGACAAAATTCTACCACTTTCTTGGCAAGGCCTATGGGAGTAATGAGACCCTGCCTCAAAACAGACCAAAAAGAGCAGCTACAAACTCCTTTTACTTCCATAATGACATGCTGTTCTACATTTCCCCTACATTCATCAAAACATATTTGGGTAATCTCTCCACATATTTCTGCAACATGCTTTTACTCCAAAACTGCAAGAAAACTAGGAATGCCTTGCTAAACAGAACACAGTGTTTGCTAAAGTAGAGACTTCCATCAAAGAAAGTCTGTTCTTTGCAGTTATTTTAGGGACAGAGAGAAAAATATCTGATTTGATTCAGGCCCTTATACTGCCCCAACTCTCAATCCTTTTGACTTTAAAGTCTGCATTGGTTAAGAGTGGAATAAGTGAAGAGATTTAGGCACTAGGAAGGCAAATCCATGCTACAGGGGCAGTCACGTGGGGGTTTATGACTGCAAGAAGGTCCCAGAGCCTGAGGTGACTGCTTACAATTTGAAAAAAAAAAAAGGAAATTCTGAATGCAAGCAGTGATCTCAATGGCTGGTAAAGCAATCTTACTCTCAAATACTCAATGAACCTGGCCTCATTTTAATGTAGGAGTCTCGCACTAGCTGTGGTCCAAGACGAAGAACGGTAATAAGCGTAACTCACAAGCTCTACTGTTTGATGAGTGAAAGAAGAATATTTTAAAGGTGAAGGTGTATCAAAAATGTTAGGGAACTCTGATCCAAATACAAACTTTTTTCTACCTTAGTATGAAAATATCAGGAAAAAGTGTTAAAAAATGTTTTCAGACATATATGATAAAAGGAATTGTGATCATGTCCAGTTGAACTAGTAACGAAGAAAAAGGGCTGGGGCATATTGTTCAGTGACAGAGTGCTTGCCTGGTATGTATGAAGCCCCAATTTCCTAAGATGAGTAGGGGAGACAAAAGGGCCACCCTGCATTCCTTCCACATCACCAGAGAAGATCTTTAATTTAACACCTCATTCTCAAGGTTTAATATTTATGACACAGATAATATACTTGTACTTATGATTAGCTTCAGACATTTTAAAACAATAATTTCCTCAAGCAATTACCAATAAACTGAGCAGTAGTAGTACACACCTTTAATCTCAGTACTCAGGAGGCAGAGACAGGCAGATCTCTGAGTTTGAGGCCAGCCTGGTCTACATAGCAAGTTCAGAACAGCGAGGACTACACAGAGAAACTGTTTCCTCACCCCCCACCCAAAAAGATTACCAATACAAGCCTACTGTAGAGAAAAATCCAGTTCTTCTTAAGACACTTAGCTCTCTGCCGTGGTTATAAAATAAAACTATCTATCTATCTATCTATCTATCTATCTATCTATCTATCTATCTATCTATCTATCTATCTATCCATCCATCCATCCATCCATCCATCCATCCATCCATCCATCCATCTATCCTTTTTAGCAGTTCTACACTTAATCCTGACAACAATCCCATTAAGTAGGAAACCCATCTCAGTTTCACAAGTAAGAATCCTGGTAATGGAAGGAGTGAATTGTCAAAGCCCCACGGACAATAAATGGTCAGCAATTAAATGCAGGTCTACTGATTCCAAAGTCAATCAATTTTTCACTAAATGACTACTCCCAGTATATCCTGGATTGTGTGCTTTAAAATACATCCTTTAAATTCCAACAGGCATGGCCACTGAGTCCCATGGGCTTTTTATACCAGTCCTTGTATAAACACTTTTGAACATGAAAAAAACTTTTTTGCCGTGCTGAGGATTGAACCTAGGGCCTTACACATGCAAGACAAGCACACTACCACACTGAGGTATATCCTCAGCACTCTTGGAGACATTTTCACTATTAACTTCCCACCATAGCCTCCAAAGTAGCTGGGATTGCAGGCCCACATCATAAAGCCCATTAACAAAACAGTTTTCAAATGGTAATAACTCTTCCACTGAGTTATAACTCTTGGCCTGCAAAACACTTTGCACTGGCACAAATAGCCAAATTTTCTATTTTCTGAACTGCTTTTGGGGGAGCATGGGCTCCCTATGTAGCCTAGTCCCATGTCACCATGCTGGTTCTGTAATTTTCTTCAACAGTGCTAGAAATGAATTGTGCATATTAGGCAAACACTCTACCATTGAGCCATATAGCTCAGATTGTATCCTATTCATTTTGTCAGCTTTATTTTTGTCAACAAAGTATTAGTTCAATAATACTAACACCAAAAAAAATATACCTGTTTGTTCAACCATAGTCAAATATGGTGATAGACACCTTAATCCCAGCATGCAGGGCAGGCAGATCTTTGAGTTTGTGGACAGCCAGAGTTACATACTGAAACTGTCTCAAAATAGTTTAAACCAGCTGGACAATGGTGGTGCAAACCTATAATCTCAGCAATCAGAGACAAAGGCAGGAATATCTCTGTCAGTTAAAGACAGCCTGGTCTATAAATGAAGTTCCAGGACAATCAGGGCTCCATTATACAGACAACCCCAGTCTCAAAAAACCAAATCAAAAGGCTAAAGCACGAGTTAGACTGATAGCAAAGTCTGTAATCCTAGCCAATAGAAAGACTAAGGTAGGAGTATCACAAGTTCAAGGCCTATCTGTGCTACAGTTAGTTCCAGGGTAGCCTAGGCAATTTTATGAGATGTGATCTCCAATCACAAAATTAAAAAGCACTCGCCTGGAATGCATAAGACTCCAGGTTCAAATTTCAGTTCCACCAAAAATAATATAGAAAATTAAATAAAATGATCTACTAGATTTAAAGTCAGGATTAAAAGGACCAGCATGTATATAGATACCAAAAGTGTTGAGTTTTTCTTTGTAGAATTTAAACAGTTTAAAGTTCATTAAATTTATAATAGATAAATGGATGTAAGTTCAGCTGTGTTGTTCTGTCATCTCTCACTTTTAAAAATATAAAGCACTGGGGCTGGAGAGATAGCTCAGAGGTTAAGAGCATTGCCTGCTCTACCAAAGGTCCTGAGTTCAATTCCCAGCAACCACATGGTGGCTCACAACCATCTGTAATGGGGTCTGGTGCCCTCTTCTGGCCTGCAAGCATACAAACATACAGAATATTGTATACATAATAAATATTTAAAAAAAATAAAGCATTTGCAAAAACAAACAAAAAAACAGCAACAAAAAAAAAAACAGGGCACTGGGCATGGTGAAACATACCTTTAATTCCAGCACTCAGGAGGTAGCAGGCAGAACTCTCAAGTTCCAGGCTAGATAGGGCTACACAGTGAGACCCTGTCTCAAAAACAACAAAGAGAAGGACAGAGGGACTAGAGAGATGGCTGCATGATATAGAATACCTGATTTGATTCCCAGCACTACGTGGATGCTCACTACCACCAGTAACTTTGGTACCAGGGAACTGGACATCCTCCCCTGGCCTAAATGGGCAAGAGGCACACACACGATGCATATACATACACGCATACAGATAAAGTACTCGTACAAATAAAATAATCTAATTTAAAAAGAAACAGGACAGGGTTGTTTTATTGCATTCATTTATGGGAAGATACTGCTTACCAACTATATGATTCATTGAAATATTTCCAGAAGTAGACTAGTAGAATATACAGTGTATTTAGAACTATTGAGACAGCATAGCAATGAGCTTACAGATGACCCAGATAGCAACCAACATTTAGCTTTGCTTATAATTTCCTCTTTACCTCTTGTAATGGGCAGTTGAAAAATCCAGAACGGATTCAGGAATGTCCCTTATGTCTAACCTCTTCGCAGGAAGAGTACTGACTTGCAGTTCACAATTCCGACTACAAGTCTCTAAAAACAATTCAATCGAAAGAATATTAAGAACTATAAAGTAAATGACAGAAAACTCTGCTATGCTATCAATTTATAGGATGAAGTTAGTGGGAAGCCAATATGATGACATTTCATCCCACTCAAGTAATTCAGACAATGAATTTAATCTTCAACCACCATTCCATGTTCTTTTACTATTGTTCTACCTCATTATATCAGAATTTGTTCTCTATAAACTCAATTTTGAATTGCTTCTTTTAAAATAAAAAATATAGCCAGGTAGTGCTGGCACACGCCTTTAATCCCAGCACTCGGGAGGCAGAGGCAGACAGATCTCTGTGAGTTCGAGGCCAGCCTGGTCTACTAGAGCTAGTTCCAGGACAAGCCTCCAAAGCTACAGAGAAACCCTGTCTTGAAAAACCAACCAACCAACCAACCAACCAACCAACCAACCAACCAACCAAAAATATTTTCCCTAAAACACCTAGAGGATTAGATAGGAGTTCCATGAGGTTGTTATATAATTAGCTCCAGGACAACTTGGACTTCTAGATCTTGCCTCAAAAAAAATCAAAAATCAAACACAACCAAAAAAAGATTGGCCTCTAGAAACTACAGGGAAACCCTGTCTCGAAAAACCAAAAAAAAAAAAAAAAAAAAAAAAAAAAAAAAAAAAAAAAAAGGAAAAAGAAAAAAAAAGGACTGGCGTATCTCCTATACCAATCACTTAATTTTAGTTGAGGAAAACAACTTTAAGATGAAAACATGATGACAACTAAAGCCTTCCTGAACCAGTGTTCCTACCCAGAAATCATTGAGGGCAGCCCTTTAACCCTGGTCTGACCCATACACTAAGAACCTTTTATACCTGTACTTAGGCTATCATTAAACACAAGTATCTCTCTCCACCCAGAAAGAATCATTCTCATCAAATTCCTTCAGACTGTCACAGGTTGCAAGGACAGTATAATCTGCAGATGTGCAGTTATTACCTTGAATCTAAACACACACACACACAATGTGTTGCTGTCTACTACAGATATCTGTCCCACATATATTGGTGCTGTTATGATTAATGAAATTAAAATCTTAAAGCATTGTAATATGAGAAAATCTAGAGCAAAAATTCTGGTGGGAAATCCTATGTTCAAAAACATATCCATAATTGAGGAATCCATCTTTGAAAAAAAACAGTTAATTAGAGGGGTAGGATAAGTGGCTTTACATCATCTAGGAAATGTCTCTATTCAAAGCTGAGAAAAAAATGAAGGAAAAAACAGACAGGGAACTATTACTATCTTAACCTTACCTATCAAAACTTCAAAGTACTATATAAAGTGGGACATGAAGATTTAGAAATCTCTATTATACAAAAATGTTAAAGAACTACACTCACAAAAGAAAATGTCCTCATCCTGGCACTAACCCAAAAACGCTGCACCTCACTGGTCTGGTTTTGATTATTATTTGCTACCCACTCAATGGTAAATCAAACGAACAGGATGCTAGTCTCTGAGGTATTCTACTTCCCAGTCCTATAGGATTCTGGAAAAAGTACATGTAACACAATTCTATAAATGCAAATGGTCCACTTGACTTGCTCTTACTGGAAGCCTTACTACAATGTTTACTGAAAGATAGTGGCCAACATTCTAAAGACTTTATTGAGATATTTCTTTAAAAAGAGTATAGATTATAATTTTTTTGAGACAAGGTCTCTCTCCCTATGTAGAATTGGTAGGTCTAGAACTCACTGTTTAGACCATGCTGGTCTCAAACTGTAGTGACCCTATGTATGCCCCTGCCAATGGCAGTATTCCAGATGTGGGTCACCGTGACATACACTGATTTTATAAAGTATCTCTATAACTTAAACACGACCAGAAAAGTTGAAACAGAAACTATAACCACCCAAATAATGTGTAGATTCTGGACAACTCTTGCCTGTTCCACTGAGGCAAACTATTTTTACGAGTTAATGATAGTTCCGGATGCAGAATAAGTTAGATTACCACTTTTAACTTCCACTAGCTTTCTGATGTAACTGGATAGCAAACAGGTATTAAAAGTTTGGTGACTTGGTGTTGGACAGAACTGAGATAAAAATCAAAGCTCCACACACACTAATTTTTAACAAATCACTCAACTTTCTCAGAGTAGTCTGTTTCTTCTTTAAACTAGAATATCCTCATGAAGGCCTGACTGAGGATTATGAAATAAGACATGCCAAAGCCAGATCCTAGTACACACTCCTTCAAGAGAAGTTTGTTATAAATGTAGCCCAGTTACTATCCAGCAGAGTTTGCTTAGGACAATCCAAGCGTGCACCTATTTCCTATGAATACTTATTAATAATGTTCTACTTCTTCTGAAGTGTCCTGGTTAGTGTAAGCAATTATGTGGTTATCTTACAATGTTGATAATAGTGACAGAATTAATTCCAACTAGAGTAATGTATACCAATATGGCTTCTTGAATCTTGAAGGGGGAAAAAATAAAATGGCAGATAAAATAACTCACATTCTATTGAGATTTCATTTAGCTATTCAAACATTTCAAAGCATGTTCTTCTACCCAGGTCTTTCCAACAATATCTTAAAGCAGCTTAATTTTTTTCTCTTAGTTCTATGAAAGTTTGGCTAATTTTAGATTACTTAATAAAACCCATACCTAGCCGGGCGGTGGTGGCGCACGCCTTTAATCCTAGCACCTGGGAGGCAGAGGCAGGCGGATCTCTGTGAGTTCGAGACCAGCCTAGTCTACAAGAGCTAGTTCCAGGACAGGCTCCAAAACCAGAGAAACCCTGTCTCAAAAAATCAAAAAAAAAAAAAAAAAAACCCATACCTAAAGCATAGGTGATTTTCAGGTACCCTTTGAATTTTTTTAACATTTATTTATTATGTATACAATATTCTGTCTGTGTGTATGCCTGCTGACCAGAAGAGGGCACCAGACCCCATTACAGATGGTTGTGAGCCACCATGTGGTTGCTGGGAATTGAACTCAGGACCTTTGGAAGAGCAGGCAATGCTCTTAACCTCTGAGCCACCTCTCCAGCGCCCCCTTTGAATTCACAGTAAAAAAGCACCCATCCTCATCGTGAAGAACCCATTCAACCACAGGGACTATAGAACACAACAACATATATTTGCAAATACGTTTTACGTATACATCATCAGGAGATGAAACAAAAAATAATTACCTGTCTGTTATGACATAGTACTGAAATCCAATAAGCTGGATTTTCAGTTTTCTTCACTCCGCTCTAAAAGAAAAAGAATTCATTAGTCTTCCTGTTAGAAGATCCACATTTTCTTTTTAATAAAACAAATTCTCAAAAAAACAACATATGTATTTTGGTTACATGCATCATAATCTAAATTAATTCAATGTTAGTATTAGGATATTTGGGGAACCAAGGAGGTCAGAGGGAAGCAGGAGTTAGATAAAACATTTCCTTTAAAGGCCAAGAGGCAATCTACCTTCTATTAGCTTCTTTAAAACAGGCCTTTCCTTATCAGACTAGTCATTATTTTCAGATTCTAAGAGTCACTTTCAAGGACTTCTTTGGTCCACTACACCAGCCTAAGGCAGAAACTACAGGAATAAAACCATCCAGACATCTTAGGCTAAAGAATGTTAGCGACCTTTTTCAGTACGAGGAACTGCTGAAAAATAGCCCTCTAAAGGGTACTGGGGTTGGTCTTTCTACATAGTTAACCTGTATTTCAGAAACTGATTTGAGGAAAAGGCCGACCTGTAATTGTGCCTGCCTCCTCTGCAGACGACTCTGATCTAATGGGAAGATGAGTAACTTTGTAATTATGAAGAATCAAAGAAATGATTAGCACCACATTTGTTATTTTTGGTCTTCAAGCATCTAAACGCACTGTGGTTAATTATGATTCAAGAAATGTAAGCAACTGATTTCCAGCAAAAAAAAAAAAAAATTGTGAAGCCCGCCAGTGGTGCGTGAAAATCTGATATAAATCCTTTTGCTCCCAAAAGAAAAAAAAAAATGACCTTAATAACTAGGCTACTAGGCCTCAGACTGCTCGACTAACCTGTGGAATAAGTATGGTGAAACTGTCCAGGGAAAGAACGTGGCTGTCTCCTCCATCTTGAAATTAATCAGCATAAGGGGAAAGGGGACTGAGTATTCAGGAAGCAGAAGCCCAACCGGTTAATACTAGTTACTAAGCTGCGGCGTACGTGGCAGGTACCGCCCGCAGAAGCCGAGACCCTTAGGGGTTTTTCTGAGTGGGGGAGGGGTATGACTGCTGGCGGATCGCACGGACATTAACTTGAAAATAATTTGGCTCAATTCCCACACTTACGCAGGGAAAACAACCCGCAACGTCTTTTCCCTCCGTTTTTTTTCTAGATGAGGGGGGAAATCCTAGTAATAATCTGGTCAAGGATACAGCAGGGCTAAAGGAGCAAGGAAGTAAATCACATTTGGCCCCGATCCTCAGGGAAGACTGTCATCGTAGCCCCAGAGGACAACTAATTGCTAATGCCCTACAGAAAGGTTCAAAATGGGGCTTTGCGAATCCCAGGAAAATCTGAAGGCCCAAGAGTTCCTAACATCTGACTTAGAGCCTCTCCACCCCACTTCCCCTAACCCTAACCCGATCCGCAACGCGGAGCGACGAGGGGGGGGGGGGGGGGGGGTGGAAAAAACTTGAGGAAAGAGAAGGACTGGAGACGCTTAGCTTCTCACGCCCGAGGCCCAAAGTCCACGAAGGCCTCTCGGGCCGACGTTCCCAGCTTGGGAGAGAGGGCCGGGCCGCGAGTCCAGGGCCCCGGGGAGGAAGTCCTCCCCACCTCCTTCCCCTTCTTCCACGAGCCGGCCGCCACCCGCCACCCGCCACCCAGCTAAAATGGCAGCGGCAACTACGCCACGGAGCCCCCCGGAGCCAGGAGCCCGGGCCCGGGGCCGTGCGGGGTGTCTCGGCCGCGGCCGAGCACTGGGGCCATTTTGAAGAGCCGCGGCGCCGCTGTGGCTGTCTCGCTCCAGCCCGACAGCCCGTTTCTCATGGTGCCCCGTGCCTTCACTTACTCGGTGGTCCGGCCAGGAGCCGACTCGCTGGGTGCTGTCGCCTCCGCCGCTGCCACAGTCACTGGAGCGTCGCCGCGTCGCCGCCGCTGGCTTTCAAGCCCGCCTCCGAATGCCTGAGGGGGACCCGCCTCTAGCCGCTCAGCGCCCGTTCTGAGACGTAGCTCACGCAGCCATTATCTTCCCCATTGTTACCTAGCAGTGACAGGAAACGACTGCCCACAACAGGAAGTGATGATGTCGCGTCCCGGCTTCACAGGCCCAGTCCCAGACTGCTAGCCAGCCAATCCCAGTTGATTCCTCGAAAAGGCTTAGTGGGCAGAGGAGGGGACCGGATGAGGCAGGCGGCGGGTGGAGGGGGGGAGGGGGGGGGAAATGCTGCTGTGACGCCCACCATGTGACAGGCCCCACCCTCCTTCGCCATTTTGAATTGTGGCGAGAAATTCGCGTTCTGAGAATTGTGGGAACCTTTGCTTTCCCATTTTGAAAGCTGAAGGACGTCACAGTCGGGCCGGTTGAAGCCTGTTTTTCTGAGAACAAGAATGTGGAATCAGTGTAACTGCCATTGATCCACACAGCCCAGCCTCCTGTAAACGGCAGCCAACATTTTATTCAACATGTATTTAATGAGTGCCAAGCATAATTGTCGATGTTGAGAAAGTTGAACCAAGCCGGGCTTGGTGGCGCACGTCTTTAATCCCAGCATTCGGGAGGTAGAGGCAGGCGGATCTCTGTGAGTTCGAGGCCAGCCTGGTCTACTAGAGCTAGTTCCAGGACAGGCTCCAAAGCTACAGAGAAACTGTCTCGGAAAAAAAAAAGAAAGAAAGAAAAAAAAGTTGAACCAAAAATAAGGTTGATATAGTCTAGAAATAGAAATTCTCAGTTCCTAAGCGATTTGGTAATCTAGAGTGAACAAAAATTTAAAATATATTACGTGTTGCCCAATACTGGAGTTTAAAAGTGGGGGAGGGGGCACACCGTAGGGACAAAAGTAAATTTGCAATGTTAAAAAAGTGGCGAGGAAGGACGCTAAGGGTCTCTAACTTAAGTACTTTAAAAGAGGGCAGCGATTGTAAATGGATGGGAAAATCTGATAGCTGGGGAATTCTAAAAGGGGGAGGTTAAGGAAACCTTTCTTAGATGCTAAAGACGAAAGGAAGAACGAAGGGAATGCAGCCTACAGCTTCCAATTCACATTGAACAGTTAAAGGGGAAAAGAACCTTAAGCCAATGTTTTAAGGATGTCTCTGTGCCCCCACCCCCATTTTTCTGTTTTTTGTTAAAAGCATAGATAGAGTAGCTTGTTTATTGTTTTTTCCAAGGGATCTAACTTAGCCCAACTCAGGTGTTTAAACTAATCCGGAAGCCGGGGGTGGGGGTGGGGGTGGGGTTTGGGGTGGTGGCAGCAGCAGCTGTGCCCGTCTCTAGTCCCAGCGCTTGGGAGGCAGAGGCAGGCAGATCTCTGAGTTCAAGGCCAGCCTGGTCTACACATCGAGTTCCAGGACAGCCAGGGCTACAGAAACACACAAACCAGGCTGGAATATTTTTTCTTTGATATTTTTGTATTAATCATCTAGCCTCATCTCTCAGAGGAACCTCCTGTGATCATCCTATTTAATCTAACAGCTTCTCTAAACTCTTTTCCTCACCATTCAAGAATGCAATAAAACCCCCAGAACTTAGGAGGCTGAAGCAGGAGAATTGCTGAGAGTTGGAGGCCTCTAGGCTACATAGTGAATTCCAGATAAGTCTGAGTTAAAATGTAAGACATTTTTTAAAATGGAGAATCTCTCTATGAGACCCAGGCTGACCTTAAATCTACAATCCAGCTTTTTCTTCCCAAGTACTCCCTGCTCCAAATTCATGGACGTCTTAAAGGACAGTTTGGTAAAGTGTGTCAAAAGCCTCTATATCCGGACATGACAGTGTCTGTTTGGAAAAGTGTGTCAAAAGCCTCTATATCCGGACATGACAGTGTCTGTTTGGAAAAGTGTGTCAAAAGGCTCAGTATATCCGGAAATGACAGTGTCTGTTCAGTAAAGTGTGTCAAAAGTCTCAGCGTATCTGGACATGACAGCGTTTGTCTGGTATGCCTATACCTAAACGAATAATGCAGGATTGCAACAAATTCAAGGTCAGTCTGGGCTACATAGTGTGTTCCAGGTCACCCTAGGCTAAACTGAGACCCTGGTTTTTTTTAATGCTAGTCATAGTTGATTTTTTTAATCTTTAAATTACATTGTGCGCACGCACACACACGCTTTTGCCCCACCCCCACCCGGTGCTGGGAACAGGCCTTAGCAAACATTCTTCCACTAAGCTAGCCCAACTCCTAGAAAGAAGTTGGACATACATGCAAGTAAAGTGTGATCATTATTAGTCATTTAACCATCTTAATCTTTTCCTATATTGTCTTAAACATTTTACAATATACATGTGTTAATAGGTTTTAGAAAGGGGAGAGGCATGTTCATTCAGAAGAAGTATCTAAATGTAAAAAGAGAAAAACAGTTCCTATCCATTTGTTCCTTCCACAATCCAAATACACACTTTGCCTTTGTTTCCTTCTTCCTGTTTTTCCCAAGCTTTTTCATAAGCATGAAGCTGCTTCAAGTATTTAGGAAATTATTCACTTTATTGTCAAACTTTGAATGCAGCCCATGATGCCATTGAGTACACTCTGGAACCATCCAAAACAAACACTGAATACTTCTGTGTCCGCCTACTTGTTTGTCCCACGCAACACTGAAATGTTTCCTAAAAACCTCTTCTTGATTACATGGTCTTTAGGGAAAAGAAAAACATTTCCCCGTGTCCCTCTCAATGGTCTGCCGATCTCTACTCAGATCTCTCAGTAGCTCTCGGCACACGCCTGGACTCTGCGGTAAGACAGACGTCGAGCCGATAGCAGTGTAAAGAACATTGCAAAGGAGATTAGTGTGCCAACGGAAGTACTAAGAGAAGCTGCTATTTGTGCCTGAGATCTGAAAAGAGGAAGGTACTTCAGGGAAATAAAGGAGGAACCCTGAGAGAGGGAACAGCCTCATTTAAATATCCTGGGGTGAGAAAATGGAGCCTGCGGTCCTGAGTGGCTAGATGATTTTTCCCAGCAAAGATTCGATTTTATTTTTTTATCTGGTCCATTTGCTTGTTTATTGGTTTTATTTGTATGCTTATAGTCCGTCAGTCTTTCTGCTGGCTGGCTACCACCCCTGAGAGTAAACATCGTGGGAACTGAAGCTTGGCTCCACCCCCTCACAGCAGTATCTCCGGAGCCTACAATACTAACAGGCACTCAATATTTTTTTTTTAAATGAATCAACAGGTTAGTGTGTAGTTCTTGTTGCAGATTTAGGATCTAGCCTAATAACAATGAAAAACATTAGGTCTTTAAAGGGAAGAGCAATAGAGCAATACTATCTGATTCAAGTTGTTTTTCAGGTCTTTATGGACGCTATGTGTTTGATTCTGATTTTGCCTTTTTAAAAATAATATTCAAATAAACGTCTAACAGTTACAGTTGTTGTGTGTTCGTGACTTCATTTTTCTCTTTAGAAACAGCCACACTGATTTAAAATGTAATAAGTAAATACTATCTTTAAGGCATTCCAAAGGTTGTGTGGAAAAGACGGCTACAGAATATTTACTTGGGTCAGGACTGCCTCTAATGTCTTTTAAATTCTTTTGAGCAAGAATCATGGATGTCTTTGATGCCACCAGTGGGCACAGTATATGCCACCTTGCCACTCCACACACAGAGCACTCTGTGGTCCTCCTCCAACCTCTGTCTCTGCCAGTGCTCCTCGTCTGGTCAGGTTTCAGCTCAGGCGAGATCACAGCAAAGAGATTCCCTCTCCCTGGCCCGTCATCTTCACTTGGCATGTCATGCACTTGGTTTGCATTTGGAGATGGCATGTCCTCAGCGAGAATGCCTATTTCATGAGAACAAACACTGCCTCTTTTGTCTGCTTCTATATTTCAGGTGCCTTGAAGATCCCTGACCCGTAATAAATATTCTCTAACTATTTGAATAAACGAGCGAAAAAAAAATCCATTGGTCAAAATAGTTTAACCAAAAACCATTGCCTATTTCTCAGTGCTTCCAGTTACCAGTTTGTTCCTGTAGTGGTTCATGGTGAAAATTAAGATATTATGAGCAAACTCTAAATGCCTTTTCTTCAGTTGTTCTGAGGAAGTGGCTAAAGATACACAGGTAAATATTCAATAATGGTTTATTTAAATAAATAAATAAATAAATAAATAATTTATTCATTCATTTTGGCATTAGAGATCAAACCGAAGGCCTCTAAAGTCTTAAGAACACTAAGCAAGAATTCTACCACTGAACTACATCCCCAAATCTCTAATTTGTTCATTTATACCAGTGAGTAAGTCATTCATTTAAAAAATTCTGTGAGCCAATGCTATGTGTTAGGCCTTGGGGCTTTGCATACAAAAGTTGCAAGCTCTGTCCTGCTCACAGAGCAGAAGAGAAGGATCTTGGGAGGATGTAGTTTTTTGTAAAGGTGTGTGTGTTCATTCCATTGACTGCCCAGGAGACACTCTTTAGTTCATTCACATGTGTGATTTATTGGAGGATACAGAAGACATTAATATGATCAAAGTAACTTACGTGTATGTATGAATTGTAACAGTGATAAAAGAAGAAAAGGTCAAAATACAGCCCATTATTTTGTACAATAATACACTCTACTAAAACCGAACAAAAGCAAGATTAAAAAGTGAAGCACACAGAGCACAAAAAGCCTGTGGAGGGCATTTCAAGCCCCTAAAGCTTTAAAAATAGTAACTTGTGTGTCAGCCTCATCCGTAGGCCAGATTACAATTCCTTTTACTCTAACAACACAAAGGCCCGGTTTAGCTGGGCCTCTAGGCACGTGCCTGTCAAGCGTCCTGTTTATACTGGCATTGTTATTGAAAACTGTTAAATCCTTGAGAACTATTATCTCCGCAGAGTCCATTGTGCTGCAGATTGTTTCTCTCGCAGACCCCTGTAACTTAATTAACTGAAGTTGTTATCCCCAGGAAAATAAAGTCCAGAATAGGAAGTATTATTGCAAATGTTTGGCATACTGGAAATAAAATGAGTTCTGGCTAATTGCATTAATATTAAAGGAATTCAGTAGATTTGTAGTCATACCCCTCCCCCCAGCTGCTCTCGCAGCGATCTCAGGTTTTTCTTTACACTCTGCTGTCTGGAAATTAAAAGGCAACTCGCCCTAGCAAAGCAGTAGGATGCGCCTTCAGTATCGAAACAGAAAAGTTCAGAGCCGGGTCACAAAGCACAGGGCACTTTTGTATCTCATGCCAAAGCAACTAGAATGTAGCCTTTTTAGAACAAATTAAAAACACGGTCATAGAGAGAGCACAGAGCTGTGGATTTAGAGAAGATGCGTTCTTGTTATCTCTGATTAGCAGCTCATTTCAGTAAATAAATGCTCTTTTGTGTAAATTATTCTAACTGGGAAGAAGAAAATGTTTAAAGCTGGGTCAGGTTAATTGTGGGCTATCACCTCTGAAGTCAAACATACTAAGTGTCTCTTTGGAGACTAGATACCCAGGTCTTTGTTTCTTGTCTTCAGTCTCCTCAGTTAGCAAAAAATTACTATCCACCAAACCCCGCTTTCCGCGGAGGTCTGCTGTCGGGCTTCTACCCCGGCGACCCACGCTGCCCTTCGTGCAGGCTCTATGGACTTTCCCTGGGGAACCATATTCAAAAAAAGTCACTCCTCCGCCTTCCAAGTCTCTTCAGAGAAGAAAGGCTCCTCCTTCCAGCACTTTGACCGGAAACTGCCAGCTCCCAAATCTTCCCCTCCCCCAAGAACTCTAGAGAAAATCCCAAGGCCACACCCGGAGTTTAGACTCCCTACCCTCCCAGGGAGAGACAGAAAGGAAGCTTGTTTAGAAAATAACAAGTTCCACCCCCTACCCTTTGATTCTCATTCAAATGTATCAGATAGGAACTTGAGAAGTCAGGTTTTAAATGGTATGTTTATCAATGTAAATTACTTTGAGGGTTTTGTTGTTCTGTTTTGTTTTCCTCCTCGGTTTGGGTCTCTAACGCAGTCCTGTCTGGCCTGGAACTTGCTATTATGGACCAGGCAGGCTTCAAACATGCAGCTATGGATTCTCTTGTCTCTCCTTTCTGGATGCTGTGATTTCAGGTGGTCACCACCACTGAATGTTAGAAAGTTTCATTTTAAATACTGCTCCTGCCCCCAGCAAAGATTCAGAGATGGATTATTTGCAGAGAAGCACTAGGAAGGCCTCCTTTACTTGAAACAATAGGAGCTGTCATTTACTAAATTATGCTGTATTTCATGATAAAAATATAGTGCCATTAAATGCTCTTAGAAGAAAATTTAATAACAGAAAACATTTATAAATAAATATCTTATCCATTAAAATGAGATAATCCTACTTTAAAACAATGTTTTTATGTATGCTTGGAGATTTTTATACAATGTATTTTAATTATGTTTCTTGCACTCTCCCGATTCCTGCCTGCCAGACCCTACCTCCCTACTGCCCCACCTTCCAACCTTCACGCTTTCTCTATTTTTAAAAAAAACAACAGTCAGGCAGCAGTGGCACATGCCTTTAATTCCAACACTTGGGAGGAAGAGACAGGTGTATCTCTGAGTTCGAGGCCAGCCTGGACATGAGTTCCAGGACAAAGAGGGTTGCTCAGAGAAACCTTCATCTCAAAAAACCAACCAATCAACCATCCAACCAAACAAGCAAGCAAATCCATGGAGTGCAGTCTGTTTTGCCAACTATTTCTAGCTGTGAGCCTGCTCTGAACTGTGGTTCATATATCAAGTGTCACTCCACTGAGGAAAACTTTGCCCGGCAGCAATCAGCTGCCAATAGTTTCTCGGCTAAGGGAGGGGCGTCATACCTCCCTCCCTTCCTCTAAGCCGGGATTTTGTCTGGCTCGAGCTTGCGCAGCTCTTATGCTTGCCGTCATAGCTACTGCCTGCATTTGCCCTACTGTGTCTGTAAAACACTGATTCCTTGAAGTCGTCCAGTATTTCTGACTCTTACAATTTGTCTACCCTATCTTCTGCATAAATCCCTGAGCCTTGAGGGGAGGGATGTGATATAAGCATTGAAATGGATTTATAAAAAATGCTGCGGATGGAAGCTGCCAGACTCAGGCTGCAAGCAGAAAGGAAGATCTGCCTGCCTCAGCAGGGCGGGGAGGGAGTGGGCATGGCTTGTCTCTTAAAGAGACAGAACAGATCATTACAAACATCTCATTTAGGACCAAGCATTCTGCCATCTTTTATGCTCTGCGTGTTTACCAGTTGAGAGTCTTTGCGTTAATTAGTGTCTAGCGCAAGAAGACGCTTCTGTGATTAGGGTTGATCTACATCATGAAGAGTCATTTCAATTTTATGTCAATTTGGCAGAATAATAGTAGTAGGTTTCCCTCTAAGGACCATGACCTGCTGAGGAATATAATAATTACCTCTATCCTCTTTCTTGAGATTTACTTTTTTTTCTTCCAAGACAGGGTTTCTCTGTCCCTGGCTGCTCTGGATCTCACCTGTAGACCAGGCTGAACTTGAACTCTCAGAGATCCTCTTGCCTTTGCTTCCCAAGTGCTGGGATTAAAGGTATGTGCCACCACCACCTGACCTTCATATCTCATTTTCAACTGGGTTATTTCTTTTCCTTTTTAAATAAATATGACTTTAAAAAAATAATTTATTTAACTTTATATTTATATGCATTGGTTTGAAGGTGTCAGATCCCCTGGAACTGAAGTTGCAGACAGTTGTGAGCTGCCATGTGGGTGCTAGGAATTGAACCTAGGACCTCTGGAAGAGCAGTCAGTGCTCTTAACTGCTGAGCCATCTCTCCAGCCTCTGGTTATTTGTTTTTTTAATATATTCAGGTTTTTTCAGCTCTTTGTATATTCTAGATACAAACCTCCTGTCAGATGTATAGTTTGTTATGATTTGTCCCCATTCTGTAGGTTACCACTTTGATTGAATGATGGTGTCCTTTACTGAACAGAAGCTTCATTAGGTCCTGAAAATATTTTTTTTTAATTTTATGTTCATTGTTGTTTGGCCCGCATGTATGTCTGTGTGAGCAAGTCAGGGCCACTGGAACTGGATTTACACTTGTGAGCTGTCATGTGGATGCTTGGTAATTGAACCCAGGCCCTCTAGAAAAGCTGCCAATGCTCTTAACCATTGAGCCATTTCTCCAGCCTCAAGGTCCTGTTTATTAAATGTTGGTCTTAGTGCCGATGCTAGCAATGTTTTGTTTAGAAAGTCCTTTCCTGTGACAGTGAGTTCAAGTGCATCCTTTACTTTCTTTCTTTCTTTCTTTCTTTCTTTCTTTCTTTCTTTCTTTATTTCTTTTTTATCAGATTAAGAGTATATCAGGAGTTATGTTGAGATCCTTGATTCGTTTGGAGTTGTAACTAGGTTGAAAGAACCTAGTTTAAGCTGGGTGGTGGTGGTGCATGCCTTTAATCCCTGCACTTGGGAGGCAGAAACAGGCAATTCTCTGTGATCTGTGAGTTCTAGGCCAGACTGGTCTACAGAGCAAGTTCCAGGACAGCCAGGACTTTTACACAGAGAAACCCTGTCTCAAAATCAAAAGCCCAAAACCAAACAAAACATGTCTGTAACCCCCTGCAACAAAAAATAAAGTTTCATTCTTCTACATGCAACTATCTAGTTTGAGCAGCACCATTTGTTGACGATGCTGTTTTCTCTACAGTATGCATTTTTGGCTTCTCTGTCAAAAATTGGGAGTCTGTGGGAGTGTAGAATTATGTCTGTGTCTTCAGTTCTGTTTCATTGAACAATGTGTTTTGCATTCAATTTTTGTATCTTGAATTGCTCTTTACTTTTTATTTATTATTTCATTTAACTGTGTTGTCACCATCTTCATTTAGATATTTATTCATACCCTTCTTTGAAAATGTTCATAGTTGCTATTTTGAAGTCTTTGTCTTTACATCAGTGAAGTCCTTCTATTTGTGGGCTATTGCAATATGGGTGCTGATTTCTGGAGGAGCCATATTATCTTAGCTGGTCATTGTCTTAGTTTCTTTTTGATTTCTATGATAAGACATCATAACCAAGACAACTTATAAAAGAAATACTTTAAATAGGGCTTGCTTAGAGTTTCAGGGGGTTAGTCTATTGACCATCATGTCAGGGAGCATGGCAGTAAACAAGCAGGCCTGACTATGGAGAAGTTGCTGAGTGCTTATATCTAATCCACTTGCACAAGGCAGAGAGAGAGAGAGAGGGAGGGGGGAAGACAGGGGAGAGAAAAGCTAATTGAGAATGACATGGGCTTTTTAATTCTCAAAGCCTGCCCTCATTGATGGATCTCTTCCAATAGGGCCATGCCTCCTCATCCTTCCCAGTCCCACCAATTAAAACTAAGCATTCAAATATATGAGTTTATGGGGACCATTCTTATTCAACCCACCACATTCATGGTGTGTGTGTGTGTGTGTGTGTGTGTGTGTGTGTGTGTGTTTATAAGATCTATGCATCTGGAATTAGGAGCATCTGTGGTGTTTCTTTGTATGAATATCTACTTTGGCATTTGTTGAATTGGTGTTTACATCTTTGTTGTTACTCCAATTTGTTACTCCAAATTGTAGACCAGATTAATGATACTTGGTCTAAGTCTTGGGGCTACTTTGAGTTCTGGTTTCAGTCTCCAAGTGGTCTCAGATCAGAGTAGTACATAGGGTAGCTGATAGCTCCGTAGGTGGGTGGGGAGTATACTGCCTTTGGAAATCTCTAACTGGGGTTCTGAGTCAGCTGTGCACAGTCCCAGGACCCAGCAGTATGTTGGGTACCTGAGAGTTAGGCAGACTGGTGGGGTAACTCTGGGAGCTCTCTCCTGGAACTCAGATTCAGAAGCAGATTTTGTACTCTAAAAGGTCCCTGCAAAGTGTGAGGGGTGGCGTGGCTGACATTGACAGAGAGGGAATGTATTGACTCTGTGAGTTCTTACCTAAAGTCACAGATTAGACTCCAAGCAGTCCCAGGTATGTATGGTGGATGGAATGCCTGTCAGATGAGGGGATGAATAGGGCTCTGGTTCTGGAAATTTCTAACTGGGGTTCTGAGTTCAGCTGTCCAAAACTGGGGGTCCAACAGAAGATGGACGTTTGACAGTCTGACGTTAGTGAACTGACTCTGAGAATTCCTACATGAAGTTCTGGTTTAGACTCTAGGTTTAGACTCCCAGACTGGGGTGTTCAGTGTGATGGCTGATAGGTGAGCAAGTGGGGAGGAGCACATTGGCTCTGAGTGTCTCTGTCTAGAGCTCGGGATCAGGATTCACCTCATCTGAGGCCTAAGGGTGGGTGGAGTGTCTGACAGTTCAGTGAATTGAATTTGAGAAAATAATTTTTAAAAAAATTATATATATATATACACACACACACACAGAGAGAGAGAGAGAGAGAGAGAGAGAGAGAGAGAGAGAGAGAGAGAGAGAGAGAGAGAGAGAGAGAGAGAGCTACAATTCACTTTGGTTTTGTGTATTTTTAAATTATCACTTTTTGCTTATTTTACATATATGTATATGTATATTTTGTTTCCATATATGTCTGCATATGCCTGGCCAGAAGAAAGTCTAAGATTTTTGGAACTAGAGTTACAAATGGTTGTGAGCCAACATGAGGGTGCTAGGAATCGAACCTGTGTCCTCTGGAAGAACAGTCAGTGCTCTTAACTGCTAAGCCATCTCTCCAGCCCCTCTTTGTTTGATTTTGAGACAGAGTTTCCCTATGTAGCCCTGGCTGACCTAGAACTCACTCGGGAGACCTGACTGGCCTCCAGCTCATAAAGACTGCATGCTCTATCTCCTAAACGCTAGGATTAAACACATGTGCTACCTGGTTTATTTGCTTTGCGTTAAGATGTCATGTAGCCACTATTGGCCTCAAACTCATTATGTGATGTGGGAGAGTCTTCTGTTTGTGTTGATTTCATTGGTTAATAAAGAAACTGCCTTGGTCCATTTGATTGGCCAGCCCTTAGGTGGACGGAGTAGACAGAACAGAATGCTGGGAAGGGAAGTTAATAAATCGCCATGCCTCTGCTCTCTGGGTCAGACGTGACGAAGCTCTGGCCCAAGATGGACGTATGCTAGAATCTTCCCCGTAAGGCACCACTTCGTGGTGCTACACAGATTATTAGATATGGGTTAAAGCAAGATGTGAGAATTATCCAGTAAGAGGCTGAAACTAATGGGCCAAGCAGTGTTTAAAAGAATACAATTTGTGTGTGTTGTTATTTCGCGGCATAAGGTAGCCGGTAGCCGAGAGCCAGGCGGGATGAAAAGCAGGCCTGCCAGCAGCTCATCACTACAATTATGTAGCTGAGGATAGCCTTGAAATCCTAAATTTCTGCCTCCAGTGCCTGAGTGTTCAGATTACAGATGTGCACCACCCTGCTGAGTTCCACCTGTTTTAAGTACATTTTTATAAACATTAGAAAGATATGTCTTCAGGATGTATCGTTAAATGCTAATATATATTTCTGGGCATTGGAGTTACAGGTGATTATTTTCTAAAGTTTTTACAAGAAATATTCACTACTTTTGCACTTGATTGAAAAAAATGTTACACAAGAGAAGCTGTTCTCTCCAGAGTAATCAAGTTTTGCTCATCATTCTATGCATCACAAATTGTCCATTAGACTGGAACTATCATGTGGGCAGAAATTAGTTTTTTTTTAATTTCCCCTGGTACTTCCTGTCACACAGTGTTCTGCATTCAATAAATGTTGACTAAGTCCACTCGTGCATACGCATACATATAAGCCTATGTACCTATGCAGGCACGCATATTTAAATATGCTGCCCTCTTTCTCATCAGTAATGAGAAAAAAGTAAAAAGCAGCTTTCTAAAAAGAGCTAATGGGCCTTTTGCCATATGTTGGGTAAAGAACGGTGCTCTCTACCTGCCAAGGCTGAGAGTACAGAGTGACCACTAATGATTTCTGGTCACCGCAATCAAATTTGCCCATTTCTGTCCACGCAATTATTTCCTTGTACTGCTTTTGGTGAGATTAGGTCCAGCTCTCCAACAATTCTCCTAACTAGCCTGTCTGGACACGTTATTGAAAATGTTTAAATGAAACGCTATGTACCAAGGCAAGTGGTAAATGGACTGTCTGTACCCACTCTGCCCTACTTGTTGCAGCCACTGTTTAATCAGCTGAGATGACAAGGACCTTGTCCTGTTGAGAGGCAGGCGAGCCAGACAGGTTCACAGGTCTTCAGGCGCATCTCATTTGTTGCGCCTTCAGAATTCCGTGCTCTGCATCAAAACCGAGAGAAAAGTACAAAGTTTGTACTTTGGGTTATCAGCAGGTGCTCAAGGGAGAATGAGTGTTCAAATCCCTCAAACCACTAAATTATTTTAAAAAAAAAACCCTTGAACGGGCTCTTCAGAATCAGACAGCAGGGCTGAAGGATTTACACATTTGATATCAGAAATAGGAGGACAGGATAAAGAGCCAATCTGAGCTCTTGATGATTTGATTTTTTAAAAATAGTTCCTGCTGTGTAAAGGAAGGCACAGAACGTGGAGGACATTTTAAAGACAGATTATGGCTTATTCTTAATTATGGCTGCTGCAGGGCTAAGGAGATAGGTTGGAGCCTGATCATGACTCTGGCCTTCCCTCAGAGACCCAGCAGGCAACAGGGTAGGGTTTCTTTTGCTTCCTCAAAGTCACTGATGGGGAATTATTGATTCTGAAATCTCCTATAGGAAATTTTTACGCTGGAAAGTGGGGCGTTTAGAAATCTGAGCAGATCGACCAACTGTGAATTTATACTGCCTCATTATGTTAACCCGTTGGAAGCTCTATCTGGGGACACACTAGCGCCACTGTCTTCTTACATATTTATTGGGCTGTCAAGGTATAAAATGCCACTATTAAAGTCAGAAGCACCATGCAGTGGACCGTGGCTTAAAATTCCCTCTACTAATCACAGCAGAGTCCTGGCAGCGGTATCCCTGCATCCAGCAAATAGTGGGAGTAGAAACACTGGGGCAGCCTTAGAAGATGCTGCTTTACTCCTTTTTCTCAAATTATCCAGAATTTCGCATTTGTAAATAACTAAAATCCTAGCCCTCTCTGAGGCACCCAATCATGTAAGATCTTACCTTGGGAGTATGGTCCAAAAAAAAAAAAAAAAAACAACCGAAAACCCCCCCAAAAACTGTTCTATTTTGTGTATTGGGGGAAGGTGCAAGAGGTGATCTTGGGAGTAAGAAAGGGGATTGGCAAAGAGTAAAGGGAAAGTTTAGGATTTATAAGCAATGTATTCACTTTCAAACATTTTCTGATCGAGAAAAAGTCAATGCCATCATGTGCTTATTCTCCCTATTTTGTAGGCAAAGTGTGTACTCAGAAACTTGACTCATGGCTTAAATCCCACCAACTTCTTTCCCCATCTTTGCATTGCATAGCCAGCATTAAATATACATTTCTTTGTTAGAGGAATGAAAAACTGGATCTCAAATGATGGCACTTTTTAGTACCTGTATGGTGGTTTGAAGGAGAATGGTCCCCATAGGTTCATATATTTGAATGGTAGGTCCCTAGCTGATGAAACTGGTTTGGGAACGACTAGAACGTGTGGCCTTCTCTGAGAAGGTGTGTCACTGGGGGATGGGCTTTGAGGTTTCAAGAGCTCACGTGAGGCCTAGTCTCTCTTCCCCCTCCTCTCCTGTTCCCCCCCCCCCCACCCCGCCTCATGGTTGTGGATCAGGAAGTGAACTCTTAGCTCCAGCATCACGCCTGCCTGCCTGCTGCCATGCTTCCTGCCATGAATCTTAACCTTCTGGAACTGAAAGCAAATCAAACCCCCATTTAAATGCTTTCTTTTATAAGTTGCCTTGGTCACGGTGTCTTTTCATAGTAATAGAACATTAACTAGGAGAGTCTGCTAGTGTTAACTGAGTATCAGCGAGAATTGCAAATATACTTCGTAAAATGTACAGCCTGCTGCAGAGGGTGGATCCTGAACTGACCACTAAGTATCCAAGCATTTTATCATAGGTATTATTGCTTGTACCTGATAATAAAAGTGGTAAATTATGAAGGGAGAAATTAGTTTAATCTCCTGATCTAAGTAAAGCCTCAGACCAGGTGCTGGGAAGATGACTCAGAGGTTAAGAGGTTACTCTTCCAGAGGTCCTGAATTCAGTTCCTGGCAACCACATAGATGGCTCACAAGAATATATGATGGTATCTGGTGCCCTCTTCTGGTAGGTAGGGATACATGCAGGTAGAACACTATATAAACGAAACTATATAAATCTTAAAAAAACCCAAAACCTTGAACTAAAATATATTCTCTCTCTCTCTCTCTCTCTCTCTCTCTCTCTCTCTCTCTCTCTCTCTCTCTCTCTCTCTCTCTCTCTCTCTCTCTCTCTCTCTTTCTCTCTCTCCAATTTTAAGGAATCTCTTCTTTTCCCTCCACCTTGGGTTAAGAATTGAACTCATGGATCTCAGGCTTGCGACAAAGTGCTTGTATCTGTTGAGCCATTTTGACAGCCCAGAAATTATATTATTTCTTATTTTGAATATTGTATTTGGTAGACCACATTCAGGCTAATCACCCAGGGATTAAGTTGAATTTAGACTTTCTAGAGAGATGGAGATGCGATTTAGAGCACAGATGAAAGTTGACCTGGAAAAGTCACAATATTTTCTGTCCTTCAAGAACACATTTCCTCAGTTATTGTTGCCAGAATTAAATCAACTTTCTTATATAATAACTTCTCTTCTCTTCCTTTTCCCCCTTCTCTTTCCTCACTTTCCTTTTTTGAGACAGTGTCTTGTTCTGTAGTCCCGGCTTATCTAGACCTATGTAGCCTAGGGTGGTCGTAAACTCACAAGCCTTCTGCTTCAGCCTCCCCAGTGCTAGGGGAAAGCATTACAGGCATGCGCCACCATACTTGACTTCTCACCTTCCTTCCTCCACTGCCTCTTTTGCTTTCTTCCTTGCCTGCCTCTCTTCTTTCCTTTTGGGAATTGAACCCAGGGCTTTGCGTGCATACCAGGCAAGTGCTCTACCAATAAGCTACACCCCCAGTCATTCTAAACATTGTTCTAACATCTGAGTTACAAAATATACAGGCAGAAGACTTATGGATTGTAGTCCAAGATTTACTAGGATATTATTGCAGGTTGCAAACAATGATAGTTCTTTTTCTTTAAGATAAGAGAAGGTGGACAAAAATCACTACAAAGAAAGGCATGGAGGCCGAACAGACGGCTCACCAGTTAAGAGCACATACTGCTCTAGCAGAGGCCCAGAGTTTAGTTTCGAGTACCCACATCAGGTGACTTACAAAGGCTTGTAACTTCAGTTTCAGTGAGACCCACCATTCTCTTCTGGACTACGTGGTCATTGCACTCATATGTGCAAACCACACTCACATACAACACATATAATTTAAATATAAAATCTTGGGCTGCAGAGATGGCTCAGTGATTAAGAGCACTGACTGCTTTTACATAGGTTCTGGCTTTGATTGTCAGCACCCTCATGGCAGCTCACAACTGCCTGTAACTTCAGGTCCAGAAATCTGACATCCATGAGCACCAGGTACACATGTGTGCACTGACATGCATCACTCAGGCACAATACCCAAATACATAAAAGAAAATAAATACACCTCAAAATATTAAGAATAACATCTTAAAACATAAAGACATGCTATTATCAAGTTTGACAGTGCTAGCTTTTTTTTTTTAGGACATAAGTTCTAGATGTTTCTATTTTTCTTTCTTTTTTAAGACAGTGTTTCTCTGTATAACAGCCCTGGCTATCCTGGAACTCACTCTGTAGACCAGGGTGGCCTTGAACTCACAGAGATCTGCCTGCCTCTGCCTCCTGAGTGCTGGGATTAAGGGAACGCTCCACCACTGCCCAGCTAGTTGTTTTTCTTTTAACAGTCCAGCTTCTAAGTGAAGCCAGCTACTTTATTTACTTTTATTGCTTATCTCAAAGCTTTTAATTTTTCTGAGACAGGGTCTCACTATGGAGCCCTAGTGGACATCAAACTCAATCTTGACTTAGCCCCCAGGATACTGAGATTGCAAGTGTATGTTACTGTGCCTGATGCATCTTTTATTTTGTGTGTGAATGTGTTTCAGTACATACAATGACATCATATTACACTTTTCATTCTTCCATCACTGCTCTGCTTGAAAGCTGTTTATAGCAGACACACTATTTCTTCTTTTATTATTTCTTTTTTTTTTTTTGAGACAGGGTTTCTCTGTGTAAGCTTTCACTGTCCTGGAACTCACTCTGTAAACCATGCTGGCCTTGAATGCACAGAGATCTGCCTGCCTCCGCCTCTCAAGTGCTGAGATTAAAGGCACATGCCACCACTGCCCGGCCAGCTCACTATTTCTTTCTGCAGTATGGTAATCCATGCTTTGCTTTGCATCTACTGTCTTACATCTAGCTCCTTACCACCAGAAACCTCATTGCAGTGAACATGGCCATATTTGAACCCATAGGAAGATTTTTTTTCTTTTTAAACATTTTAGGGATCATTTTGCAGTTCAAGAGGGCCACAAACAAACTCAACAGCCCTGCATGTCCCTCTCAATTGTCAACATCACACATCACAATCATGTGCCACTGTGTGAGGACAAGTATTTCCTTAGGAAACCAACTCAGGAACAAAACTGCTGGAACACGGAGCTATGTATCAATTGAACTGAATGCTTTTGGTTAGTTGTCTGGAAGCTCCCACAGAAATTGCTTGCTTGGGGTTGCTCCCACTGAGGTTGCTGCCTTGGACCTGCTCTGGCAGAGGTCACTGGTTCAGGCCTGCTGCCTCAGAGGTTTCTGACTTGTGCCCGAACTTGCAGAAGACTCTGGTTTGAGCCTGCTCCTTCATGGTGGCTTCCTTGTACCTCCTCCTGTGGAGGTAATTGCCTTTGCCCTGCTCTGGTGGAGGTCACTTGCTCAAGCCTGCTCCTGTGGAGGCAGCTGCCTTGGGCCGCTCCGCAGCTGCCTTGGGCCGCTCCAGCTGACGTAGCTGCCTCAGGCCTGCTCTGGCAGGATGTGGCTGCCTCAGGCCTGCTCTGGCAGGAAGGAGCTGCCTCAGGCCTGCTCTGGCAGGAAGGAGCTGCTTCAGGCCTGCTTGGGTAGAGGTCACTGCTTCAGGCCTGTTTCCACAAGGCCTCCTCCCTTGGAGGTCCCTGATGGCGTCAGGTCCCACGGAGGTCTCTGGCTCCAGCCTGCTCCCTCGCAGTTGCTCCCTTGTACCTGCTCCTGTGAAGATCACTGGTTTGGGTCTCTGGTTTGGGCCTACTCCCTCAGTGGTGGCTCCCTTGTTCCTGCTCCTGTGGAGGCCATTGCCTCCTGCCTACTTCAGCAGAGGTCCCCGGCTCAAGCCTGCTCCTGTGGAGGTCGCTGCCTCGGGCCTGCCCCTGCTGAGATAGCTGGCTCAGGCCTGCTGAAGCAAAGGTTATTCCTCAGGCCTTTTCCGGCAGATGTCCTTGGATCTGGCCTGCTTCTTAGGTGATAGGTCCCCTGTCAGTATTTTTTAATTTTTTTAAAATTGATTTTTATTGAGCTCTACTTTTTTCTCTGCTCCTCTCCCTTCTTCTCCTCTCCCCTTCAACCCTCTCCCCAGGTCCCCATGCTCCCAATTTACTCAGGAGTTCTTGTCTTTTTCTACTTCCCATGTAGATTAGATGTAAGTAAGTCTCTCTTAGGGTCCTCATTGTTGTCTAGGTTCTCTGGGATTGTGATTTGTAGGCTGGCTTTCTTTGCTTTATGTTTAAAAACCACTTATGAGTAAGTACATATGATAATTGTCTTTCCGGGACTGGGTTACCTCACTCAAAATGATGTTTTCTAGCTCCATCCACTTGCCTGCAAAATTCAAGATGTTGTTATTTTTTTAGTTCTTTTGCTGTGTAGTACTCCATTGTGTAAATACCACATTTTTTTTTATTCATTCTTTGGTCAAGGGCATTTAGGTTATTTCCAGGTTCTGGCTATGACAAACAATGCTGCTATGAACATAATTGAGCATATGTCCTTGTGGCACAATTGAACATCCTTTGGGTATATACCAAAAGTGGTATTGTTCAGTCTTGAGGAAGGTTGTTTCCTAATTTTTTGAGAAATCACCACACTGACATCCAAAGGGGTTGTTCCAGCTTGCATTCCCACCAACAATGCAAAAGTGTTCCCTTTACCCCACCCACATCTTCTCCAGCATAAGTTGTCATCAGTGTTTTTGATCTTTGCCATTCTTACAGGTATAAGATGGAATCTCAGAGTTGTTTTGATTTGCATTTCTCTGATGACCAAGGATGTTGAACATTTCCTTAAGTGTCTTTCAGCCATTTTAGATTCCTCTGTTGAGAGTTCTCTGTTGAGGTCTGTACTCCATTTTTTTATTGGATTATTTGTTCTTTTGATGACTAATTTCTTTTTTTTCTCATTTTTTATTAAAAATTTCCATCTCCTCCCCCTTCCCTCCCCTCCCTTCCACCCATACCCCCACTCCCTCCCTCTCCAAGCCAAAGAGCCATCAGGGTTCCCTTCACTATGTTAAGTCCAAGGTCCTCCCAACTCCCCCTAAGTCCAGGAAGGTGAGCAACCAAACTGACAAGGCTCACAGTGAGCCCGTCCATGCTGTAGAGTTCAAGCTCATCGCCGTTGTCCTTGGTTTCTCAGTCCTCCTCAACCATCAGCCACATTCAGAGAGTCCGGTTTGGTCCCCTGTTCCATCAGTCCCATTCCAACTGGACTTGGTGGTCTCCCGTTAGATCTGTCCCACCGTCTCAATGGGTAAACGCACTCCTCACGGTCCTGAATTCCTTGCTCATGATCTCCCTCCTTTTGCTCCTCATCAGGACCTTGGGAGCTCAGTCCGGTGCTCGGCAGTAAAAAAACAATGACATCTTGAATTTTGCATGCAAATGGATGGAAATAGAAAACACCATCCTGAGTGAGGTAACCCAGGCCCAAAAAGATGAACATGGAATGTACTCACTCATAATTGGTTTCTAGCCATAAATAAAGAACATCGAGCCTATAATTCGTAAAAAATCCTAGAGAAGCTAAGTAAGAAGGTGAATCCAAAGAAAAACATATAGTTATCCTCCTGGATATTGGAAGTAGACAAGATTGCTGGACAAAAAATGGGAACTTGGGGGTGGGGTGGGATGGGGGGATGGAAGGAGGGGGAGAGAAAAGTGTGAAGTGGAGGATGGGAAGAGCTTGGGGGAATAAGATTGATGACTAATTTCTTGAATTCTTTGTATATTTTGGAGATCAGACCTCTGACTGATGTGGGGTTAGTGAAGATCTTTTCCCATTCTGTAGGCTGTCGTTTTATCTTGTTGACCGTGTCCTTTGCTTTACAGAAGCTTTTCAGTTTCAGGAGGTCCCATTTATTAATTGTTTCTCTCGGTCTCTGTGCTACTGGGGTTTTATTCAGGAAGTGGTCTCCTGTACCAATGTGTTCAAGTGTACTTTCCACTTTCTCTTCTACAAAGTTCAGTGTGGCTGGCCTTATGTTGAGGTCTTTGATCCATTTGGACTTGAGTTTTGTGCATGTTGATAGATATGGATCTGTTTTCATTCTTCTACATGTTGATATCCAGTTATGCCAGCACCATTTGTTAAATATGCTTACTTTTTTCCATTTGATATTTTTTGCTTCTTTGTAAAAAATCAGGTGTTCGAAAGAGTGTGGATTAATATCTGGGCCTTCAATTTGGTTCCATTGGTACTCCTGTCTGTTTTTATGCCAATACCAGGCTGTTTTCAGTACTGTAGCTCTGTAGTAGAGTTTAAACTCAGGGATTGTGATGCCTCCAGAAGTTCTTTTGTTGTACAGGATTGTTTTGGCTATCCTGGGCTTTTTGCTTTTCCATATGAAGTTGAGTACCATTCTTTCTAGGTTAATGAAGAATTTTGCTGGGATTTTGATAGGAATTACAGTGAATCTGTAGATTGCTTTTAGTAATATTGCATTTTTACTATGTACCAGTTTACTTAAATTTTCTGATTTGTAACCTGCCTTCCCTGATTTACTAACCTTGAATTTTCTTAATGCTAAGAAGAATGGAAAAACAGCAGCAGAGAGACATTGGATAATAGAAAAAAAACCTTCTGAATTAGATCTGTTGGTATATTTCAAGGATGTATTGACCTCAGAAACGTAGCACCAGGAAATGTGCTACATTGGGGAAGGGGTTTTGCTCTTGTTTCTACAGAAGAAAAGCTATGGATACCTTCAAAATTAATCGAGGTTCAGTTGAAAAGGAAAAACTTCTTGATAAAGAGAAATGACAGCTAATTCACAGAGTTGGCAATGTTACAGGTTGTAAGAAAACCTCATAAGGGTTGGGGCATGGTTCTGTTCTTGCCTTTGCAGGAAAATATCCATATTTGAAAAGTCAAGAGACTTTGTGCATCTAGATGCCTAAAGAAGAAAAGATACCTATCCAGAAAGAATCACTAAGCAAAGAGAAATATGACTTATGATACCAATATTCTAGGTAGGGTAAAATCTCACTATCTAAACATACATAACTCCCTACTTGTCAGTATAATGGTAGTCACAACTCACTTAAAACTCAAAGCTGGCTTTGGAGTTGGATGGTGGCTCTCCTTCTCTAAACCCAAGCAGGTTGTTAAAATTCAGAGTTTCTGTCTCATATCAGGAACCATCTGTTGTGGGACAGAAGGAAGATAAAATCTAGGGGCTAAGGTTACTAAAACTCCTTTTTCAAAAATTTTACTTCTTCCCATACCTATTTTCATCTCTATGGTACCTTTCTTTGAACAAATGTCTATTGAAATTCAAACTTTCTGGTCTTCAGATTGAACCCCAATATCTGTCTCTGAGATTTTATTATTTATACTTCAAAAGTAGAAGACTCTCACAGTTCCATTTCAATTCTGAACAGTTAGAAGTTTTTAGGTGAAACAATGTTATCGAGTCCATCTTGAAGGGCCAAAGAAGCTTGAGTTCTTAGATTTTGGATAAAGTTGCTTATAAAATATAATCTAGACTATGACAAATTGACTTTGAACTTACAATTGTCTTGCCCCAGTCTTCTAAATGCTGATATTATAAGTATATGACCTCATTCTTAGCATTTTAGTTGTTTTTATTTTTACATAAAATCAATTCAATGGACAATTGAAAATCTTTCAATAAATGGTGATGGAATAAATGGATATCTGTATAGGAAAAGGCATTTTGATCAATACCATATATTGCTTTTTAAAATTTTTAAAATGAGTTTTAATTTGAATGAGTAGAATTCTTTTAAGAATATGAGTTCTGCTAAATATTTGGAATCACCATAATATCATGCTTATCAGAAGCCCACATTGCTTGTAAATTAAATAAGGAACCTCAAATTGACTTTTAAGTTATCTTTTGGGTGACTTCCCTGGAGCAAGGTCTAAGTTTTGAAAATCACTATGGGCAAGCAGGAGGATCAATACCACATATTGTAAACATACAAAAATGAATTACTCAGTAACATAAATTAATAAGTAGGAGGCTTGAAATATAGTTCAGTGGTAGAACATTACCTAGTATGCATAAGGCCTTGGGTTCTCTCCCCGCACTGTAAGAACAAAAATAAAGCAAAATAGGATCTAGACTTTCAGGAATGTGGAACAAGAACTCAAGTTCTCTCTCCTTCCAGTTTGTTCCAATGAACTGCTGTATAGTATTCTCTGGCACATACTTCAATTTACTTATTTCATGATGTGTAAACATTCTTCTGATAAAGATGAGGAAGGTTGTATTTGGGATTAAGCAAAGGGCCTTGTGAACAGATGTGTGCCAGTGTAACAGGCCCCAGAGATTACCTGTTTTGCTTGCACAAATGGATCAGCCAAATGTATATCTTCTGAGTTATTTGCTCTATAGGAAATTCTACTCCCTTGCATCTATGTGTATGTTATAGCACAGGTGTTCATATATAATGAAGAGTAGGGTAGGGCCCACTTAAATCTAGATTCTGAGCTTTCCCATGTGCAGCAAGTCATTCCCATTCTCATTCCCTTCTAAGTTAGGGTGGATATTGCAGGCTCCACTGCAGTTGGAACTTCAGCATTAATTGTGGGGGATAAAAGCTTCGAGGAGCTCAGCATTCAAATAAAATATCTAGGCCATCTGGTAAGTTCTGTTTCCCATATGGAAGCTCAAGTAGACTCCTTAGTGGAGGTTGTTCTTCAGAATCAAAGATGTCTAGACCTCCTCTTCATAAAGCAAGGAATTATCTGTATGTCACTGGGCGAAACTTGTTGCTTCTGTGCCAACCAGTCAGGGGTAATTAGAGAAAGTTTGGCCATGGTCAGAAATAATCTTAAGGAGAGAGAAAGAGATGCTAAGAATTTGATAACTATTGCCTATCCTTGTTTTCCTGGTCTTTCTGGTTAACTATTCTACTTATAATAATTGCTGGGCTATTAATCCTTTTGCTCCTATAAGACTCTGCTTGCTTAATTGCCTACTTAAGTATGTAAGATAGTAAACTCTGTTAAATTTTTACTACTGTAGGTATGATACAACTAAACCCCCATCCCATGATGAGTCCACAATTTGACTCCTACCCATAGAATCAGTGGGGAATGTAAGAGGCTTTCAGATCTTAGCACAATTGATGCCATGTTAGAGGTACCATTGTAACCTAAGAACCCAGCATATAGACCCCAAAACTTGCTAAAAGGAGAACAAAGACCTAATACATCATAGCCTATAGTTCTCTGAATATTCCTAAATGTACTATTTTTGTTTTCTTGGCTTGTACAGATCTGCTTACTGTTAACTGCTATTGCTAATTGAAGTGTGTCACACCAGGATATTGTTTTTGTTCATAAAAAGTCAAGAATGGAAAGGCTAATGGCTGCATGATTTGGGCAAGTTCCCTGTGCAGGCACTGGCCACTGAAAGTAAATAACTTTTTCTTTGGCTTTAAGTGTGTCCTCATGTTCTTTGATGAAGTTACCTTGCAACACCCCTATACCCATTACTGATGTATATGCACTAGGATGGATTAACCTTAAAATCTTTGTGCCAAGTGAAATAAAGTAGAAATAAAACAGTATATATTGTATATACTCACTTGTTGAAATTCTCAGAAGGACTAAGTTGCCAATAGTGACAAAAACAGATCAGTATCTCCTAAGGTGGGAGCTTTGCCACAAGACATGAAATAACTTTATTTTGAAATGCTAGGGATTAAACCCAGGGTCCTGCACTTGCTGAGTAAGTAATTATTCTACCATAAGTCACTTCACCAGCATAAAGTAACATTTTGGAGTGACAGAAACATTCTATATCTTGGTGGGGAAGGTTGTTCCAGTGTGCTTTGAATTGTACATATAAAAGGAAATTTCAAAGTTGATTAACAAAGCAGTCAGAGCAGCCCATATTACTAGGCCCCATGAGAATTGGGCTGCTTTATTTCATTTTGGAAGACAAAAAGCTCTGTTGAAGAATTCTGAGGCTGCCCCAGGATCTCTGTCTTCTAGGATAGGAACATACAAGCACCATCGGTTGCCCTTCTTGTTGATTTGGCAAAATTATCTCACATAGACAACTTAAAGGAGCAAGTTTCAGAGGTATTAATTAGTCCATGTATTAGTTACTTTTCTACTGCTGTGATGAAATGCCATGTCCATAAAAAGGGTTTATTTGGGCTTAAGGTCTCAGAGTAAAGGCATGACAACAAAAGACAGGCATCATGACAGAATGATGGCAGAAGTCACAAAATAATCCCACAACCAGTTCAGAATTATGAATAATAAAGGGTTATTTATTTAAGGGAAAATTACAGATCACTGTCCTAGATAACAGTTCTCTGAATTAACAGGAACCGAGTCTAGCAGTAGGAAGCGAGAGCCAGAAGCAAGAGAGCAAGTGTACACTTTACAGCTGCATTTATAGTATAAGAGACCACGCCCAACTGGTATCTTAAAGGCTATTGGCTGAAGGAGTGGAATGTGCTACCACAGCACCTCCCCCTTTTATTTAAATAAGAGAGATCCAAACCCAATGCATAACTATATACACTAGGAACAGATATCAAGTATAATTAGAATTACAACCAGAATGAACACTATTAAGCAAGGAATATATGCTAAATGTTTTAATAAACATCCTATTCTAAGGAGTCTAAATCTTGTATAGAAAATGGCTTGACTAGAACATAAGAGGACAGTAACTGCAACTATCTACTAATCTTCAGCCCCATCGAAGGCTTGAGAAGGGAGATAATATTAACTGAGCAGGCAGGAAGTATAATCAAGCAGCTTCCAAAGTGAGCAATATATGACAGAGACAATTAGCTACCTGAGCAATAACCCAAAGTCTCATTTGCAATGTTGAAGCAAGCAACTTTGGCTAAGGCCTAGCATAATTGACAGAGCATTTCCAGAGGCAGGAAAAATTTTCAGAACTGTCTTATCCTGTCTTGGAAAGATTTGACAGTCCTGCTTATCCATTTCCGGATACCAGGTACTTTGCCAGTGGTTGAGGTATGGTCAATTCCTTGCCCAAAGGCCAATTGTGCCAAGAAGAAAACAAACTCTGAGTGGAGTGTCTTTGGTGTTCAACATTTGCTTGGGAATAGATTGGTGCTGTCAGGAACAATCATGTCTCATGTCAACAGAACCCTAAGTTATTTAAATGCCTACAAATTCTTGAAATGGTTGGAGATTACCTGTCTAGACAGAATACAGTCTCTATGTATCTAAAAAACCTAAATGATCTGTGTATAACAAATATGAACAACTATTGACCTTATAATATTTAATACCTGTATAATTTAAAGACTAAGACTTCATGTCAAAATATTAAATAATCTGTAAACAAATGTGCAACAAATGAAGACAATGACCTCAAAATGTAAACAATGTATAAATGTCTTAATCAGAGGTAGGAGTAATATATAGTACAATATGAAAATATATCCTAAAAGTTGTATCAATATATACAATGTCCTAAACAGAGGTAGAAGCATTCATATATAAAATCTGACAGAATAACTTTGCATAGGTATACAAATATTGTAAACAGAAATAACAAATATATTTTGAACTTGTATCAATATACAAAAACTATAAATTATCCATAAATAATAGCTCATAAGTATTCACTCTATTACCCACTATTATTATCCCATTTTTTTGAACAAACATAGTTTTCATTCCAACCCTATATCTAGTACAAGTAATAATCAACAACCCCTAAATGGTGCTCCCAACCCTAAGGACAAACTTTTTTGGGATAGGGGGTGTCGTCTTCTAGAATGGCTTCCCACTGTCATGGGTGTGATGTCCTTTTATTGGGATCCTGCAAAAGTAAAATGATGGTTAAGTTTCAAAATTACTGTCTAGTATAGTTGCAAATGATTTCCAAGCAGTCTATTGGGTTTTTCCAAAGTTCTTATTTGGAATTCTGTCCAGAATGTCATGAGAAGGTGCACCATTTCAGCATCTGGTACCCAAAGAACCAGTCTTATAGTAGTGCTACCAGTATCATGTTGTCATCTCAACCAGGCCGAGTTGTTGCTGTGGGGCCCCATCTTCTTCCTGGAAACTTCAAAGATTACTGCAAGAAAAGGATCTGTAGGAAAATCTATTGTTCATCGTGGAAAACATAAACATTATTCATAGAGACATACATTCAATAAAGATTATGATATAGCCAAAATAGACACGGAGAAAGTAAAATTTTTTCTAAAGTCTTCCTTCTGTCCCAAACCAGATGGTTCCTGATATAAGATAGAAACTCTGAATGGTCCTTTTAAGAACATACTTGGATTTAGATAAATAGAGAGCCATTGACCAACTCCAAACTCAGCTCTATATATTCATAATGATATATCTACATCTACATCTATATCTATATCTATCTATCTATCTATTTAAATGTATATGTATAATTACCTGAACTCTTTACTCGTATTCCTTTTTCTAGGTGATCCTTAGTGGATAGTTATTTTTCCTTCTGTCAGCATTCAAACATCCAGGGTCTCTTGAATTTTTGAAGATGTGTATTTTCCTGTAAAGATAAGAGCAGAACCCTACCCCAACCCTATATGCTTTCCTTACCACCTGTATGGTTGTCACCATTGTGGATGAGCTGCCATTTCTCTTTTTCAAGAGGTTTCTCCTTTTCACAGTGAATATTTTTTAATTTTGATAGTATCCATAGCATTTCTTTTCCTGTGGAAACAAGAGTGAAATGCCTTCTCCAACATAGCACATCTCCTGGTTTCCATTGTGAGGTCAACACATCCTTGAAGCACACTGGTTGATTCAGTTCAAAAGTTTTTTCCATTATCCAATGCCTCTCTGCTGCTGTTGTTGCTTTCTCATTAGTATTAAGAAAATTCAAGGTTAATAACGAATTATGCAATTTATTTCTGGGGGTATTTTCCATCCCTTTCTGTTTGTTCAGCATAGCATTTATAGTATGATTTGACTTTTCTATTAACTGCCTGACCTGTAGGATTATTTGATATACCTGTAATGTGCTTTATATTGTAATAGACGAAAGACCTTTTCAGTTTTTTAGATACATATGCTGGACCATTGTCTGTCTTTATTTGTGCAGGAATGCCCATGATGACCTTAACTTCTAATAAATGTGTGTTACTGAATCAGCCTTTTCCGAGCTCAAGGCAGTTGCCCATTGGAAACCCGAGTACATGTCTATGGTGTGGTGTAAATATTTTAATTTACCAAATTCTGTAAAGTGAAACATATCCATCTGCCATATTTCATTCCTTTGAGTACCCTTAGGGTTCCTCCTTGCAGCCAATGGTGTTTGGTTATAGAAAGAGCAAGTAGGACATCTCTTTATTATCTCTTTAGGGTGTTGCCATGTAATGGAAAACTCTTTATTTAAACCTTTGCTATTGAGATGATGTTTTTTTTTTTTTTTTTTATGAAATTCAGATGCCGGCAACACACTTCAAATGAATAATGGACCAATTTCTGCATTACCTTGTGCTAGAGGACCTGGCAGACCCATATGGGATTGGATGTGTGTTATATTTATAGGACAAAGTCTATTCCTGATTATGTTTCACACCTGGATGAATAATGAAATCAATTCCATATCATCTGGTATAAATTCAATGGTTTCAATATGCAAGACAACTCTTTCTGCATATCATGACTCAGTAACTATATTGAGAGGTTCTTTAAAATCCCTTAGTATGATAAAAATAACATATAATCCTGCCTTCTGGACAGAATTATAAGGGCTTTGTTACACCTTAATTCTTCTGATTTGTAACCTGCTTTCCCTGATTTACTTTCATCAGTATAAAATGTATGGGCTCCAGTTATTGGTGCATCATGTACAATTCAGGGGAGAATCCAAGAAGTACACTTTATAAGGTTAAGTCTATTGCTTTTGGGATAATTGCTATTAATTTGTCCCAAAAAATTAGTACAAGCCCTTTACCAGGGTTCATTGTCTTCCCATAACTTTTTTATTTCACCAGCAGTAAAAGGCACTATAATCTTTTTTGGGTCTATACCTGCTAATTGACGAAGTCTCAATTTTCCTTTTATAATTAATTCAGAGACCTTTCCACATAAGTTTTAAATTTTTTACTTGGTTTATGTGGTAAAAAGATCCTTTCTAAGATAATATCATCCCTCTGCATTAAAATTCCTATAGGAGAAATTCTGGAAGGCAATGTGACTAGATTAAAATTTCTATTTACCCTATCCACATGTGCCTCCTGTAATTTCTCCTCAACAATCATCAATTCCTTTTCTGCTTCAGATGTTAATTCTCTGGGACTATTTAAGTCTTTATGACCATCTAAAGTTGTATTCAATGAACTATTAGGTCAGGTGTTATCCTAACTGCTAGTCATAGACTGGAGATGTATCAGTTGCTTTGTGTTCTTGTACAGCCCTAATGGCTGGTGACTGTCATCTACAATATTTTCTAATATTTTCCCCAGAAAAATAAGTTTTTGGGGTTGCAGGAATGTTAATTTGGGTATTTCATTGCTGCAATTGGTCATGACCCCACAAATTCACTGCAATATTAACTACATATGGCCTCAGTCTTGCTCTCTGTCCTTCTGACCCTAGGAATTCAACCCATCTTGTGCTTTGTTTTACCTGAGATAGGTTCCAATTTCTAAGAACTGAACATCTACCTCTTGAAGAGGTGAGTTAGGATGCCAAGATTCTGGAGTAATGATACATCTGCATTCATGTCTAGTAAGCCTTCAATAAAAAAGCCATTTATACAATAAAAATGCCATTTATACAATAAAAATGCCATTTATACACACTCTTCACTTTGGTCTTTGATCTCTGCCAGAATTTACATTTTCTATGTCTTACTGGAGTTTTTGACTCATCCTCCACATTTAACCCATCATTCAGAGCAGTATTGTTTTTTTATAGCAGGCATCGGATTTTTTAATTTTCCAGGTGAGACACGTTCTCCACAGTAACTAGGAATGACTGGACCACATCCATCATGGGGTCCTGCAAGAGGCCCATCACAGCATTTCCTGATGGTATCAGATTGCCTTGTCTGTCTTTCATTGACCTACATTCATTGGTCCAATGTCGGTCTTTGCCACATCTCCTACATATACCTGAAGGCTGAGTCCTCCTATTTATGCTATTCCCAGAGGAAGCATTATTTCTAGGAATCTGTTGTCTACAATCACTTCTCAGATGTCCCATTCTACCACAATTAAAACATTTGGTATTTTGATATCTTCTCTTACCAGTGGGAATTGCTTCTCCTATTCAAGCTTCAGTACCATAGTCAAGTGTCTCGACATTCATTGTATGCAAGACCCATTCATCCATGGGTACTGATCTGATCTTTAAAGGCCCAAGGATCTTTTGCATTCTATGTTGTCATTCTTATAATCCAAAGATTCAATTATTTATTTATTTATTTATTTATTTATTTATTTATTTTGGTTTTTTTCGAGACAGGGTTTCCCTGTAGTTTCTAGAGCCTGTCCTGGAACTAGCTCTTGTAGACCAGGCTGGCCTCGAATTCAGAGATCCGCCTGCCTCTGCCTCCCGAGTGCTGGGATTAAAGGCGTGCGCCACCACTGCCCGGCCCAAAGATTCAATTATTATACATCTAGCTTCTGGGTCAGTTACCCCTATTTGTACAGCACTAGTTAGTCTTTGTAAAAAGTCACTAAAAGGTTCTCTCTGACCCTGTTTAATCCCAAGATATGATTCAACTCTTTTTTCTTGTTCCTGAATCCTGTCCCAAGCCTTTAAAGCTGCTGTGCCACATAAGGACAAGGTGTGGTCATCACAATGAGCTTGATCCTGAGGATCAGAATAAAGTCCCTTGCCTAGAATTTGTTCTAGGGAAATCTCAAATCCTTTTGCTTTTTTTCCTGTTGCTCTAAATTTTTAGCTTCTTCCTTAAAATAGCACCTCCAAAGCAACTGTGGTCCATTTTCTGGGACTGCTGAGATTAACTGAGTCCATTCTTATGGTGTTGTTTTGTTACTTGAAGCCCACACAAATGACAAATGTAGTCCATAAGCTACAATTGCTTATTTAATTTCCTTCAGATCAGTCATATGTACGGGCTCCCATGAATATTCTTTGACAACCTCAGGGTACATGTGACCAGATAGTCTTTCTGATGTTATTACCAGAAAGGCAGGTGGAACTCTGGGAAAGCTATCCCAGAGGTTTTACATACCGATGAGGCTAAATTTTGTCTTTGTTCCTTTTGTTCATGGTCATCAAATTTGATAAGTTCCTCAATCTTTTCAAATCTATTTACCACTGCCTTTTGTAAAGTCTGGATCTCCTGTCCAGTGTTCTATTCCAATGCCCTCATCGAGGATTCCAAGGTATGAAGTCTTTCCAGTAGAGATAATGTCTCATTGTTGGACATAATCTTCATAGCATGCATATTGCCTTCTTGGAGAGACATTCTATTAGTCAATCTGTCATACCCCTTTGACAGAGTCTGATTAATACATTCAGCAGTACAAATTTTCTCAAATAATATTTCAGCACCCACTGTCATTGATTGGGTTTTATGTGCCAAATTGGCTGTATCCTTCTCCAGAGTGTTGAATTTTCCTTTAAATAAATTACTATCAGTCTGTCCCATTTCTAAAAGTACTCCAGTTAACAGAATTTTGTTAGTTAAAATTTTCATATCCTTCTTCAGCTTTCTGACTTCTTTTTTGAGAAGCTAGGTATCAGTCTGTAAAGACTGTCCCATTTCTAAAGGCACCTCATTCTTAGCCCTATTGTCAAACCATATTTTTAAGAAAAAAATATTGAGGACAAGACTAATACCTAGAATTAAAAATAGTGATGTAGGAGGGAAATCATATAATTCTTGTAAAACCTCATATGTGGTTTAAGTAAAGGGGCTATTGAAACTTTGGATGGTTAGGTTGTCTGACATATTGCCCTTTTAGATTATAAATTTATTGTCATGGGTTAGTTGTAATTGCCTATATTACCAGAAAAATATGGTCCTAGAAAACCCAGTGCTGCAGTGTTGAGATGGTGAGACGATTAAGATCTGGGGACTAGTAGGAATTGGTTAGGTCATTAGCTGTGTAATTTTGAAGAGGATTAATTTATCTCTTATGAGATTCTGACTAGTTCCTGAAGATTGAGACCTGTGCCTTAATTTCTCTCTGGCTTCCTGCCTCAATATGTGATATCATCCATGAATGCTTTTTATCATTGTGATGCTATCCATAGGCTGAGCAGATAGAGGAGCCTATTATGAAATTTCAGTCTCCAAAAATGTGACTTAATAAACACCTCTCTTTACAAAGTAAAAAAATAATAAATTTATAATTTATATTTCAAATTATAAATCTTACCTATGGCTGATTTTGAGCTGGAGTAGGTACAATAACCATTACCTGCCAGTAGGTGCCACAGGCCACCTACAAAACAAACCTAGCAGGACATAGTGGTGCACTTGGAGTCACGTGACTGGTTTGAATCTGGTTTTGGAGTGAAATGCTGAAAGATATGCTCAGATTAAAAATACTTATTTAATAGAAATCACGGACTGTGTATTCTGCGGTGGTTCCTGATTGGTCAACAGCTGCACAAGCACAGGAATAACAATATAGCAGAGGTACCCCAGAAAGCCCGTGTTCCATCTTAGTTTCCATGGGCTGACAGAGGACTCACACTAAGCTGGGCACTCAGTGGTGTGCAGTCAGAATCGAGGGTTCTAAATCCAAATGGTTGGGTGCCAGATGATGGTGGAAGTCACAAAATAATCCCATACCAGTTCAGAATTATGAATAATAAAGAGTTATTTATTTAAGGGAAACTTACAGATCACTGTCCTAGATAACGGTCCTCTGCGTGAACAGGAACAGAGTCTGGCAGTTGGAAGCGAGAGCCAGAAGCAAGAGAGTGAATGAACACTTTACAGTTGTATTTACAGTATAAGAGACCACGCCCAAGTGGGCTGGTATCTTAAATGCTGTTGGCTAAAGGGTGGAATGTACTCCCACAGCAACAGAAGCAGGAAGCTGTGGGCTAACATCTCAAACTGTAAGCACAAAATAGAGATAGTGAACTTCAAATGGCATGTGTAACCTCAAAGCCCACCTTTGGTGACATACTTCTTCTAATATGGCCTCATTTCTTTTTTTTAAAAATATTTATTTATTTATTATGTATACAATATTCTGTCTGTGTGTATGCCTGCAGGCCAGAAGAGGGCACCAGACCCCATTACAGATGGTTGTGAGCCACCATGTGGTTGCTGGGAATTGAACTCAGGACCTTTGGAAGAGCAGGCAGCGCTCTTAACCTCTGAGCCATCTCTCCAGCCCTGGCCTCATTTCTTGATCCTACCCAAATACCACCTCCTATTGGGAACCACCATTCACATGCCAGAGACTGTGGGGGGCATCCTCATTCAAATCAACACAGTCCATGAAGGTGGGGATGGTATGGTGGAGCAGTCCACTGCATTCTATTCAGGAAGCCAAGAATAAGGAATATAGAGACAGTAGTGAGAGGAAGAAATAGCCCCAAAATCCATGACTCCAGTGACCTCTTTCTTCCAATTCAGCTTTATTTCCTACCATTCACCACTTTCCACTAATATCATCATATTATGTATCCATCAAGGGATTCACCCATTCATTAGGCCAGAGCCCTCCTGATCTAATTGTCTTGGGAGATAAACTCACAGAGGTGTTCTTTACTAATCTCCTATGCATTTTGTAATTCAACCCATCTGACAATGAAGATTAGCCTCATGTAAGCTAATTTATTCTTTACCCACAACAGCAAGGATCTGTAATATTTCTGTGAAGTTCTAGGACTGAAACCCAGGCTTCTCACATGCAGGCAAAGTGTTCTACCACTGATATACATGTAGAGGAATGTGCTACAGTTGGAGTGTTGCAAAGATATCCTGACTTATTGGGAAGTCAGGCTATACTTAGAGCTGCAATAGAACAGCTCTGGAGGGGTAGAAAGCTGCAATAGGACAACTCTGGAGGCTAGAGCACCAGTAGGATAGCTCTGGAGGGGTAGAGCTGCAATAGAACAGCTCTGGAGGGGTAGAAAGCTGCAATAGGACAACTCTGGAGGCTAGAGCCCCAGTAGGATAGCTCTGGAGGGGTAGAGCCGCAATAGAACAGCTCTGGAGGCTAGAGCCCCAGTAGGATAGCTCTGGAGGGGTAGAGCTGCAATAGAACAGCTCTGGAGGCTGGACCACAGTAGGACTAGCTCAGCCCTAGAGGTAAGGTGTTCTGACTACTGGGAAGCCAGGCTACTTGAAGATGGGCTGTGGTGGGGCATGGTCTCCCCACAGGATATAGGGATCCTGCTCTTCTCCTGGAGAGCCACTACAGCTGAGTTCTGCTCTGCTCCCTTAATGGAATGTCCTAGCAGAGTCCTCTGCTTCTTCTCCAGCCCAAGATGTTTCTTCTTTTGATAACACTAGCTAAAGGGGAAGCCCCTGCAGAAATGAGAGAAAAGTTGTTACTTTTTCTGCTTGGCCTTGCTCAGCCTCCCTTAAGGAGCATCCTAGCAAGGTTCTTCTTTCTGCTCCACCATGCTCAGGCCCCCTAGGGAGCTTCTCAGCAAGGTTTTTCAGTTCAGTCCCCTAAGGGACGTTCCAGCCAGGTTCTTCTATTCTGCACTGGTGAATGAAAATCATCACCCAAGACTCCTTTGAGAAAGAGGTTTATTTGGGAAGGAAGAGTTCAAGAGAGTGGCTGCCTCTGCCAGGGAAGGATAACTGAACCAACAGAGAGGCTTATATAGAGCTTCTTAGGGGTGGAGTTTTCCCAGGGAGAAGAGGGATTGGTTAGTGTTTCTCTGCTCAGGGATTGGTCAGTTTAGTTGGTCAGGGGCAGATATGGCTCTGCCTTCATGGCCAAACTGTGTTTCTTTCACTGGTCCTTTTGAGTTTTGACTCTAATCTTAGGACCAGGGCACATTTCTTTCACTGGCTCTGATTCTAGGGACAAAGTGTGTTTCTTTGACACTAGTTTCAGAGCCAGGGCACAGGTCTGTAGTTCTGAGTTCAGGGATAAAGATGTTTCTTTCCTGGCTCAGGTCTCAAATACAGGGTGTGTTTCTTTCACTGGCTCTGGATTCAGAGTCAGGGTGCTCAGTGATTGGTCGGTTTCCTGCTCCAGTTGTCCCTTTTACCCTCCATTACACCTCTAGCCAGCCCTAAACTTCAGAGTTATCAACTCTGATATCAAGTGAAAGTCAAGTCATGCTCCTCAGAACAAATGATAGCAAATGCAGCTTTCTTATTCATAAGTATCAAAGTTCTTTTCTTTTGGGAGGGTGTCTATGTAGTACAAGCTGACCTCAAACTTATGATCCTTCAGCAGAGTAGCTGGGATTATTACTTTATGCTCTGATCTTATCAGCACCCTACATCCTACCAGTGTCTGGACATTTTTTCATCAACTTCTTTAGGGCCATATTTTGTTTGCAGAGCACATAGGTCACCAGAAAAGTCTGAGTGGTGCTAAGATAGAATCAAATATCTAGTTTTACATTTTAGAGAATTTTTAACATTCGAGATTGTAGCTGATCGTTTTAGAAGTAATAAATAAAAATTAGGGACATACTGAGATAAAATTTGAATTACAGATATTTTATAGCATGTATTTTTGTATTTATAAAAATACATGCTATATTGAGATGTAGTGGTACATACCTTTTATCCTAGCACCCAGATGGTGGATCTTTGTGAGTCTAAGGCTAATGTGGTCTACACAGTATGTTCCAGGTCAGGCAGGGCTGCATAATGAGATTCTATTTCAAAAACACAAATAAATAAACAAATGTGTAATATATGCTGTTTGTACATACACCACATATAATGTGTCACTTGTTATGATGTGTATCATTATTTATTGTGAAATTTCAATATTGATCACTATTACCTGAGGGCTATGCCTTTAATATTTCTTCCTCTTCCTATCTTTCAACCTCTTTATTTTATTGTTTTTCGAAACAGGGTTTCACTGTGTAGTCCTGGCTGTCCTGGAACTCTGTAGACCAGGCTGGTCTCAAACTCAAGGAGATCTGCCTGCATATGCCTCCCAAGTGCTGGGATTAAAGGCATGTGCCACCACCACCTGATCTTTTTTTTTAAAGACAGAGTTTTATACATCCTATGCTATTAACAATGTAGCCAAAAATAACCTTGATCCTCCTACCTTCACTTTTTGAGTACTGGGTTTATAGGCATGTGCCACTTTACCATTTTATGTGTTGCTGGAGATCAAATCTCAGATTTCTTGTATCAGTCCACCAACTGATCTATTTTACCAGCCCCTCTTTCTTGTTCTCTCTTGCTCTCTCTTTCTTTCTCTGCTGATATTACTGTGCACGAGAATGGATCACAAGATATACAACAAAACCCACTTTGAGAGTTTTTATTAATAAAGAGAAAGGAAAGAGAGGATTGCACAGGTGTGTCTGAAAGAAACGTGGTGAAAGAGAGCATGGGTCAGGCATGTCCGCTTCTTATAGGTAGTTCAGTGCATGTGTAAAGGGGGTTAAGTAGCTACGCCACGCATGCGTATAGATTACATGGCCACGCTGTGCTTGTGGATAGATTACAAGGAGCATAAGGCTCCATAAGGGTGATTAGGCAATTTTCCTGAATGCTTATAGCACATGCGTGCCTGTGGGGACCTGGAAATGATAGCTCCTAGGGTGACTAAGCATTTTGCCTGAATGCTGATGGCCGTGGGACCCTGGCTGTGATGGAAATGACAACATTTCACCTTTTTGTTTATTTTAAAAAGTGGGGGATTAAGGGTAGCAGGTGGCTGGGAATGGGAGTGTTGGGTCTCACAAAATTGCTTCAAGATGACTTGTTGGGCGTTGGTCATCTCTGGGGGGTTTGTCATGAGGTGGCTGTGTCATCTGCATTGTTTGAGTTCTGTCTGACAGCTTGGGCCTGACAAGATGCTGGCGAGTCAGAAGATGAAGTTTAGAAAATTTACCTTAGATCCTGGGGGATCTGAAGGAGGGTCCTAAGATGGAGGGGGGATTCCCCAGGGGTCCCAAGATGAGGGAAGGGGGTCCCGAGACCAGGTAAAAGTTGAATGATATGTATCATGAGTGAATCTGGTCTGTTCAGGTGGGTCCAATTTGACTCCCTGGAGCTTACAAGAATTTTAAGTTTATAAAAGAGATAAGTTTTTAGACACATAAGAAGTGACCAAAGGAATTTAAAATCCTGAGCTTGTGGCTAAGATAATAGAGTGGTGGAGTGGAGTGTTTAATACTATTCTAGAGTTGGGTTAACAGCTTATCAGAATTTTATTCATTAGTGTTAAAGTTATGAACATTCACATAATGACAGAAAGAGGAATTACCAATTAAACTTTTTAATTTCCACATGAAACAAACCTTAAGGCACCTGTTCCTTTTTCATCATCATAACATCCAGGAGACACAGGTGGCTGATTGCAGAGGGCAGTCAATAATAATAAACTTGTTATATTAAAATCTGTTTTGTGAATCTCCCTTCTGAGTCTGGGGATGTGAATGTCTCTGGAATGTTACTGTTCCTTACCACCTGGACATCTCTGATAACCTTTGAGCCTCTGACTCTGTGGCTAATGGTGGTCCCTGTAACAGCAACTGAGTAGTTAATTAGAAATTTGAATATGTCATTGGAGACATAGAAGGGAAATTGATGAAGCAAGGTATGTTCCGTAGAGACAGGAGAAAGAGGAGGGAAGATCAGGAAGGAAAACATATAGGGTTCCTAATCCAATAGAGTTGAGTAGGTTTGGGGGTGAGACTTCCTTCATCCTTCTGGGATTGGAGACAAAGCAGTTGATCTCAGTGTTCTCTGGAGCTTAAGGGAACAGGGCCCTGTTTGAGTCACTGTGTATGAGGAAAGATTATCCTGAGGTGGGAGAGTAAAGGGTTTGAGGTGAGAAAGGTGAATCTGATGAGGAAGGCCCTCAAACTTAGCAGTTGTGAGAGTTACAAGAACTACCTTAAAGGGGGCCCTGCCATTTAGGGCAAAGGAGTGAGGGGTGTTGGTCTGGAAGAAAGAGTAGGACCTGATCCCCGATGTTGATTGGAGATGGACAGGGGCTGGCACATGGTATAGGTAGGGAGTGGTTAATAAAGTCCCACAGAAGGGAATGGAGGTGTTATAGTAATGGGGTGAGTAGGTAATCAAGGTGAGGTAAGGGTTCAGATGAGAGACTGGAGGTTAGAACCAGCCACCCATGAGTTCAAAGGGTGAGATGAAAAGGAGTCATTTGAGGAGATCCCAGAGCTGGAAAAGAACAAGAGGCAGGAGTTTTACCCAGTCAAGGTGAAGTTCCCATGACATTTTAACAAGAATATTTTTTTAAGGAGCTGTTAGTTCGTTCTGTCTTTCCTGAGGACTGGGGATGGTATGGGATATACTGGGGATGTTGAGAGCTTTAGATAAGGTTTGGGAAATTTGGGAGGTGAATTCAGGACTGTTGTCAGACTGGAGAAAGGCAGGAATACCAAATCAGGGAATAATCTCCCAGAGAAGAAGACAGTCCGGTCCCTCCTGTTAGAATTTGGAAATGATTTTACCCACCCTGAGAGCATACCCACTAAGACCAGGAGATATTTAACACCTCTGACTGTGGGCATGTGAGTAAAATCAAGTTGCCAGTCAGTCCCTGGAAGGGAGACCCTGGCCTGGTGGGTAGGAAAAGGGAAGCTACAATATTTGGAATTGGTATCTGACTTTTGACAGATTTTACAAGAGTCAGTTATAGGTTTAAAGAACTAAGTCCTCAGGGGTGGGCTGGAGGTGAGACAGAATTAGACAGCCTGACTATTAGGATGAAACAGCTGGTGTAGGTAGGACAAAATTTGCTGAGTGTCAGGGGTTGACTGTGAGGATGTTGATTATAGTGTGTGGATCCCCTGCAGTGGGTGAGGTGAGTCTGGGCCTTGAAGGGTTGATGTCCTAGCTTCCTAGTTGGCTCGGTTACTTCCCTTAGAGATGTTGAAGCTGAAGGTCTGATGAGAGTGGTAGTGAGTAATTCCTATACCTTTGGGGAGATGGGAGGTTTTTAGCATGGCCATAATTTGGCCTGAGTTAGTTATGGATCCTCTTTTTGTTGTAAGAAACATGTACTCTTTACAGATGTCAGTGGGGGACAGGAGGATATAAAAGGCATATTTAGAATTTGTGTAAACATTTATAAATTATCCTTGTGCTAATTGAAAGGCACGGCTGAGAGCTATTAATTCAGCCTAGTGGTTAGTAGTATGGGCAGGGAATGTCTGTGCTTCAACCACTCCAGTAACTGACACTAAGACATAGTCCACTTTACAGGGCTCCTCATATTAAAAGGAGCTGCCATTTGTGCACCAGGTATAGGTGGCCTGAGGCATTGTGCCCTCTTGTGTGTGTGAAGAATGAGATAGTAGCTCCTCTAGGGTTTCAATGCAGGAATGAGATGGGGAATAGTCAGTATTAGACTGAGGGAGAAGATTTGAGATGTTGAGGGGTGGGCAAGATTAGAAAGTAAGTGTGGCATCTTTCATGAGTGCCACTAGGAGACAAAGAACTCAAGCAAGAAGGAGGTAAATTTTGTAAGCCTTTATAAGTTAAGAGATGGGACAGGCTGTAGTGGGAGAAGACAGTGGTGGGTGACCCAAAGGTTAGTTTCTATGATTCTCAAATAAGGAGCTCAGCAGCTGCTAAAGCATCTATGCAGGGTGCCCATCCATGAGCAGCAAAATCTATTTTCTTTGATAGGTATGCTAAAGGTACAAAGGAAGGTCCCAGCTGATGGCCTTGAACGCCAAAGGCATATCCTTCCTTTTCTGTTACTTAGAGGGAGAAGGGGCTAATTAGGCCTGGGAGATAAAGAGCTGGAGCCCGGAGAAGAGCCTCTTGGAGCCTCTGGAAGGGCTTAGTAATGGGATGGAAAAGGGACTCATGTGGAGAGCCAAGAACTGCCTTGTGTAAGGGGTGAGCAAGGAGAGAAAAAAAGGGGATCTAGGATTGTAAGAAGCCAGCTATTCCTAGAAATGTTAAAATCTCCTCCTTGGTAGAGGGGACTGAAAGATACTGGAATAAGTGCTTTATGGTTTGGGGTAATGGTTAGACCCAAGTAGGTGACCTGAGGGGTTGATAATTGGACCTTTGAAGGTGAGACTCTATATCCCCCGCTGGACAAGAAATTTAGGAGAGCAGAGGAAATGGGAGATTCCCAAAGGGGTAGTGGAAAGAAGTGTGTAAGGGTTAGGTATCACAGGATAGAGGGGGGCCACAGTAGAATTAATGAGCTGGCTGTCTTGAACCAGGTGGTAGGTTCCATTAGATTTCTTAAGTGCAGGTATAAGAGTGTTAAAAAGGATAAAAGGTGGGGCCAGGTAGCTTTTTTCTTAGAAGGTCAGAGATAATAGACTTAAGTCCCCTAAGGCTCTGGAGTGAGAGTAGGTACTGAACTTGGATAGTGTACCTGGTAGGATCCTATAATGGGATGACAGTGGGGGAATGGTGTCTAGTAGCAGAGGAATTTGGGGTGTCCCAGACTCGGAGATCCACCTGAGAGGCAGGCAAAGTAAATGACACGTTGCCACGGTAGGGCGGGAGGACAGAAGGAGATAAAGCTGCTGGTGAGCATGGGGTCAGGTGAATGGAGGAGCAAATGAAATAGAAGCTCCCACTTTGGCAAACAAACAAACAAACAAAACAAAACAAAACAACAAACAAACAAAACAAAACAACAAACAAACAAACAAACAAAACCTACCTCTTTCTATTAGGGGTATAGGACAGGTTGGCACAACCAAAAATGAGTGAGTGAGAGGAATACCCCCCTAAAATGCAATTGAGTCGTGGGGTCTGATGAGGTATGTAAGGCTATTCCCCTACCCTGCCTGACAATAGGGAAACAAGAAGGAGAGGTGGGTCCCCAAACTCCCTTAGTACTAAGTATGTAGCTCCGGTATCCAGGAGAAAGATGGATGGAAGAGAAAGGCGATGGATCGTCCTGATACTGTGATGTCTACCCATGGCTCTCTCTGTTAGAAATGACAGTGGCTGGGTCCACGGAGTGTGGGTATTCTCAGTTGCCCATGGCCAAACCTAGAAGGTTGGTTAGAAGGTGGTCTGCATTTGATGTCCCCAAGCCACAAGGTGCATGGGGGTAAGCAATCACCCAATGCCCCTCTCAATGGCATTTTGGACACAGTCTAGGGGGTTTGGGGTGAGGATTAGGGCAAGCCTGGGTCCAATGCCCATTTTCTCAACATTTGAAATAGGGGCCTGGTGATCCTTGAGCCCCGAGGAGCAAGAGAGCATAGGCAGCTGGTGAGGCTGGTCAGATGGCCTGGGCCACCATTTGGTATTTTTTGTTTATAGACTTTATCATCTCTTCCATGGTACACCTTAAAAGCCAGATCTAACTAATACTTCCGCTTTGGGGTCAAGGACCTTCTCTCCAAATGCTTAAGTTTGGCTCTAGGTTGGGGAAGCTCTGGGAAAAGAAATGGGTCATAAGGAGCTGCCTGCTCTCTGGGCTCTCAGGATCTAGGTTAGTGGACTGGCAAGAGAGCCTTTGTGAGGCGTTGGAACTGAGATGGATTTTCCTCTCTGTCCCTAATGATGTCCTGGAGTTTATCATAGTTTACTGGTTTGAGGGCAGTCTTACAGAGACCTGCCAGGAGGCAGGTTGTAAACTGATCTCTAGCTAGAAAGCCACCTAGGGTGTTGTAACTCCTAGCAGGTCTCAATCAGGGACAACCTCAGCCCCAGCAGGCTAGGCGGCATTAGTCCAGTAAATATTGTTTGCATGTATTCTAGTCTGCTCCCAAGCTCACCTGTGATCCTCAGGAAGTAGGTTGTACACACACACACACACACACACACACACACACACACACACACACACACACACACATAAAATGAAAGGTAAAACTGTAAGTTTGGGTAATATACTGCAATTTTTTTTATGAAAGAGGTAGAGTTAGATCTATAAGAACCCAGTTTCTGTTCTGAGTTTTAATAATGAGAAAGGGACATTTACTTTAACCAATCTGTGTACTCTGGCTACCTCTCATAAAGGGAAAATTGAAGCTGGATTGGTTTGGTCAGGGTGGGGTCCCTTAGTGGCATGAGAATACATGACAGGAGGAGTGAACGTGGGTGCTATTGTCAGACAGTTGGAGTGGCCTGGTACCAGAGAGGAGGAAAGAGCCAGAGGGGCTGAAGAAACAGCTGGAGAGAGAGGAGGGGCTGTTTTCTGCTGGGTTAGGAAAGATGGGGGTTTGTTAGAAGGGTCCAGAGTAGTAGTGGGGTGTTCTTCTGGTTTAGGTAGCATAATCAGGAACATGTGAGCAGGTGAACAGGAGGAAAGGAGAGAGGACTTAGAACTAAGATAGGAAAAAGCTTAGGAGTCTTTAAGTAGGGCATTAAGCTTAGAGATTTGAGGGTTTCTGAAAGACACCTCAGAGGAGATGTTGGGCTTATATTGTTGGAAGGCTTATTTCCCATGGCTGAGTCAGAGAAAAATAAACGAGATCCATTGGCTTTATTAATCTCAGGCATCCTGAGATTAAGCGAGGATGGAGTAAAATGGCAAAGGCTGCTTCAAGTTCTGTCAGGCAGGGATCTGAGGCTGGGGCTAAGAAGTCAGAGGGACAAAAGTCTGAGCGACGAGAAACAAGGGACAAAGTCTGAGATGAGAAACAAGGCCTCAGTCCTCAGCCATGGGGAATTGCCAGAGGTGATTGTCGGCAAAAGGGGCCAGTCATAGCCTTGAAGGCGGTAGATGGGTGTGCCCCTGTTTCTAAGAACACTAGAAGGGTTCCAGATTCTCAACAGTCACTCTCATGGGTTCAGGGAAGCATTTCCGTCGACCGGAAGGGGACAAACTCACCAATTGAAATAGTCGGTGTTGTATGAAGTGATCCAGCAGCACGGCAGATGGAATATGGGCAGTTATAGATGAACCCCATCTGGAGTCCTGGCCCTTGGCTCGGGGCAGAGGGTAGGAGAGCCTGTCAGAGCCTCGGCATCAACGATATTGCCGTGGGTGAGAATGGATCAGAAGATATACAACAAAACCCACTTTGAGAGTTTTTATTAATAAAGAGAAAGGAAAGAGAGGGGATTGCACAGGTGTGTCTGAAAGAAACGTGGTGAAAGAGAGCATGGGTCAGGCATGTCTGCTTTTTATAGGCAGTTCAGTGCATGTGTAAAGGGGCTTAAGTAGCTACGCCACGCATGCGTATAGATTACATGGCCACGCTGTGCTTGTGGATAGATTACAAGGAGCATAAGGCTCCATAAGGGTGATTAGGCAATTTTCCTGAATGCTTATAGCAATGCGTGCCTGTGGGGACCTGGAAATGATAGCTCCTAGGGTGACTAAGCATTTTGCCTGAATGCTGATGGCCGTGGGACCCCAGAGGTGATGGAATAAACAACAGTTTCTCTCTCTCCTCCTACCTACCTACAATGATCCTGGGTATCAAACTTAGGACTTTATGCATCCTGATCCAGAGCTCTACCATTTAGCCACATCCCCAACTTCCACCTCCTCACTCTTTTTTCAACCCTTTCTCTCTTTTTTTTCTAATTTTCTGGTTTCCTTTTTTTTTGAGATTGTTTCACTATTAGGCTGGTATAGAATTTGATATATAGGCAAAATGGGCCTCCAACATGTGAATCTTTTATCTCAGATTTTTGAGTGCTGGGATGATAAACATGTGCCATCTTGTCCTACCTATGTCTTTATTTTTAAGACAAGAGTGGAAGTGTAGAAAAAGAAAACAATCTCTTGCTAAATTTAATCTCTTATATTTATGATAGTTCTTTTTTGTTGCTTGTCTCTGCTTGTCAAAGAGACAAAGTATTGTTATCCTGTCAAGGTACTATACAAAAATTGGCAAGTACAGGAAGGTGAACACACACACACACACACACACACACACACACACACACACACACACATACATGCGCACAAACACATGCATTTTACCATTTCTCCCCCAAGTGGCCACAAGAAGCAATGACAACAGTGGTAAAGAAAGGCAACCCTATTTCCAGTTGTAAAATTTTCTATTTGCTTCCCCATCTCACACTGACTGATCAGATTGGTATTCAGAAGCAAATATGATTTCCATGTAGACTTCAGTCATATGTGAGGGAGGTGCCAAGCCTCCTTAGCCTTATTCCCTAGAGAAAGGTGAGTGTGCTATCTGCCCATTCCACAGTCCCACATGCAGGACAATCAGACATAATAGGGAGTCAAGTCAAAGCAGGAACTTGGTTTATTACTGTGAGCATCAGCTTATATAGGTTGAGTAACATCATAGGGGCTGAAGTGATGTGGGGGTTTCTTCAGCCAATGAGAGACAGCCAAGCCCTCCCTCTGGCTGGAGGGGCCTCTACCTTGATTTTGCTGTCTCCTCCTCACTCAGCAGCTTTGAGACTCTCCTTCAAACTCTAGCCAGACTTTTTTTTCTGTCCTACAGGTCTCGAGGTACAGGCCCTGAGATAATTTTGGCCCAACATTTCCCCCTTTTTGTTTGATATCCCACCCCCCTACCCAGGTCTCCAGGCCAGAATAGCCCACTGGGGAGAGGGTATGGGTCAGCACCATCCCTATCCAGAGTTTTGAAGTTTTGGCCTGTATACCCTCAAATGGAGAGTTCATCCATGGGGTGAGATGTATCAAGCCTATCATAATGTACTTGAAGGGCCATGAGTTGTACCTGTTATATCTGTTTTTGGAATGCTTGTTTCAGTCTTTGGAGAATGCATGGGCTAAAAAGACAGATCAGTAAACAAATAGCTATCAGCCAAATTAGGGAATAGATGAGTGTGGTAAGCCATGGGGACCAATTAAACCAGGTCTCATAGGGGGTCCTTGACTTAAATGAATCAATATATTTTCTTAACTCATCTAAGATTCTTGTAACTATCCCGGAATGACCCGTATAGAAGCAACATTCTTCTCCAAGTGCCCTGCAAATTCTTCCTTGTTCCATAAACAGCAAGTCTAAGCCTCTCCTATTTTGTAATGTTACCCTTGCTAAGGAATCCAAGGACTTTTGTAAATAATATAATGCAGTCTCTGTTTGTTTTTTTTTAAGGTTGCTGTCGATTGTGAGTGAATTATTTCCATTTCTTGCTATAAAATCACCAGGGATGAGGTGCCCAGGGCAATCCTGGCAACCCGTAGACCCATCAATGTGGTGACAGCCAGGGTCATTTAGGGGCTCTCTCTTATGCCTTCAGGCCAGGAATTTTCCTTGCATGTGGTAAAGTACATGAAGGAAAATTAATGCAAGCAGGCAAGTATCATTATACTGAATGATCAGTGGGTCAGATAGTCAGAGAGTAACCCCCATCTCTTGGAAGATCCAAAAATACCCATGATCTTTGGGCACCCTCCATGAAGCTATAAACCTATTAGCCACATCACAAGTGAGGTTAAGAAGGGGGTGTCTGGTGTATGAGACACAAGTTACGTTTGCCATCTGCCAAAGGGGGATAGCCAGTTCTGACATCTCTCCCATCTCCGGGTTTTCCTATCTACAAATATCAGCTTTTATCTAGTATTTCATAAGAGCCATTTACCGCAAAGGCTTCAAAGTAGGGGGGTAGTGGCTGTAAGTAAATCCAACAGGCCTCAGTGGCTTCAGGGTGGGTAAGGTTTAAAGACATAAAGGTCATCTTAATGGTCACCATCAAATAAGGTGGGGTTTCTAATCCCCTACATCTCTAGGCAGCTTGGTGAAGGATACCTTAGGGGTAGATGACGGAGGGCTTGGGGTATATACAGGTGTGTTCCCCATGGGCATTAGCTTGGAAGCAGGCTCCAGCATCTGAGGAGGACCCTCAGGAAGTATCTCCATTCGAAGAATGAATATAAGGCCATGATCATATCCCTTTGGGTATAGCCTTAATCCTCACATCTTCCCACTTAACCAGGATAGGTCCCTTTTCTTCCCCTGATCTGTAAACCTTAATATCAGAGGGTTTCATCTAAATCGAGTGCATCTTCCATATAGGGTGTTCCGGGATAGGGGTACTGGGAGACCCTGGAGATCATTATATCTCCATGTTGTTTTATCCAATATCCAGTCCCAGTCTGCTCACATCCACAGGAAGAGCAATAGTAATAGCAGAGATAGTCCGGTTGCTTCCTGGACATACATAAAAGGGTGTCTGCAGGAGGGCATGTCTCTTAAGGACATGAGAACACCCAGGCTTATTAGGGTAAGACGCCTAGGGTAGGGTGCACTTCTGAGAGCCTCCACATTTAGGTCTCCCTTCAATCCCTAGAATCTAGTCTCCCATGTCCCAGCTCCCACGCGCCAAATCACAGAGGTCAAACATCAGGTCAGGCCACCATGTCCAGGGCGCTGTCATCTGAGAAGTCTGGTTTAGGATCCCTCCAGTGCCAGTGTTCAACAAAATCCACGTCACCTTCCGTGGTTGGTGGGGACTTGATGCCTGGACCTTGATCCCCATGAGAAGAGTTAACACGATTACTGCCGGGAGGGCCATCTGAAATAGATAAACAGGCAACACTTTCCTCAAGGGTCAGTCTCCCTTGGGCAGTGGTGATTTTTCTTTTCTTGTGTTTGAATTTAAGTGTTGTCTATCATAATGTCTTTTTTCCTTATTGGTCATCTTGGTCTTCCCCATTGTCTTGAGGGGAGGGGAGAAATTTTAAGTTATGAACGGGTAGCTATATAGGCATTTCCCCTCTGTTTGGGAAGACACATACATATCCTCGGCCCTGTGTCAACAAGGGATCTGGGCCCCTCCATTGGTTAGTGAGAGGATCCTTCCACCTAACCTTTAGGCAGGGCCTCATTGGTAGACATCCCCAATGTTTCTGGAATCTATTTTGTTCATCTGAGTTTTGAAAATTTAAAATATTGATGGTTAATAATTCCTTTTACAGTTGTAGATGGGGGAAGACGTCTCCCCCTTTTTGTTTTATAAGGATCTCTTTGAGATATTGGTGATGTCTTTTGAAAATTGCTTGACCTTGAGGGTTGTATGGGATCCCGGTGGTATGGGATATATTCCCTCTCTGAAAGAATTCTTTTAATGTTTTACTTATAAAACAGGGGCCATTGTTGGTCTTGACCTGTTGTGGTAGTCCCAACACAGCAAAGCATTGTAAGATGTGGCTTTCGGCATGGGTTGCCTTTTCTCCTGAGTGGTCAGTAGTCCAGCATACCTTAGAGTATGTGTATATGATCACAAACATATATTTTAATTTGCCAAATGGAGTGGTAATGTATTACATCTGTTTGCCAAATGATATTGGGTCCTAACCCTCTTGGGTTCACCCCCAGTCCTTGTAAAGGGGGGTTGCGGAGAAACTGTTGGCAAATCTTACACATATGAACAATTCTCTTTAATTCTGTTGCGGGGATCTGAGGGTATAGGTATTTGAGTCCTCTCCAGTTGACATGAGTTAAGTCATGCATTTAGGTAGCGTTTTTATGGGCAGAGTTGAGACCTCTATGAGACAGGCCCCTAAAGCTGCAGCATCTGAAGCAGCATTCCTTTGAGAAATGAAGCCAGGGAGGTTTTAGTGTCCTCTGAGATGTTGAATATATATGTTTTTTTCCTTTTTTTACATTTATTTATTTATTTATTTATTTATTTATTTATTTATTTATTTATTTATTTATTATGTATACAGTATTCTCAGTATTCTGTCTGCATATATGCCTGCAGGCCAGAAGAGGGCACTACGTGGTTGCAGAGGAATTGAACTCAGGATCTTTGGAAGAGCAAGCAGTGCTCTTAACCACTGAGCCATTTCTCCAGCCCCTATGGGTTTTTTCTACCTTCTAAGAGCGATCCAAGTTGTATCATCAAGGCAGAAATAGGATTAGCATCCAATCTGATATAGGCATAAGATAAGTATGGCAGTAGGTTCACCACATAAGAGCAGTCTGAATAGAGGTTGCAGGGTTCTGGAACCTCTTGTAGTGCAATATATGTGGCCATCATTTCCTTATATTGAGCAGATGCCCCACAAGGGAGAATTTTGGTAATTTTTATCTTGGTCTCCCCTGCAGGGAAAACTACAAAGGTGGCCCCATTTGTCCTGCCATCTGTGCAAATAAATAGTGAATGCTTGGGGCAGGGGCCTAGAAGAAAAGACTAAGGGGAGTCTCCAGTGTAGTTCTTGATGTAGCTTCACTAACCAGGACTCTACAAAGTGGCTGTTCAGGGTTCCCAGAAATCCCTCCAGGGTGAGGCTCAATACAGAACAATGTCTGGCCCCCCATTCTAAGTCCTTAATTTTGAATGTAATTATTAATTTAGAGGGATCTTTCCCATAATGTCGGAGGGATGTGTCCCTGACTTTTATGATCATATCAGCTAGTTGATCAATGAGAGAGTACACTCTGGGAGTGCCCCCCAGGGTGGTGTGTACCCATTCTAGTGGTTGTGACTGCTGAACAAGGGCAGCCAGCAAGGTCTTTTTCCCTAATAATATTCAGCCTTGGATTGGAATATTAGGATTATATCTTGCCAAAGAAGCCTTATGGATCTCATTGATGAATTCAGTGAGTGCCTGACAGCCCTCAGGGAGCAAGGAAATGATCTCATAAGGTTGTTCCCCTTTTAGGAGATCATATAACACATCTAGTCTCCCAATCTCTATAGGCAACCAGGGCCTTACCCAGTTCATTTCTCCCAATATCTTTTGTAACCACAATAAACTGAGAGGCTCAGGCAGGATTAATTGGGGTCCATTCACTTTGGCTTGAGAGAGTGTTAATTGGAATCCCAAAATATGAAATGGGGGTACCTTCTGTATTTTGTTTGTGGCTATTTGAAAGCCATGTTGTTGGAGGATATCAACAACAGTGGTTACCCAGGGATCAAGCCCTGATTCCTCCAAATGCCCAATGATTAGATCATCCATATGAACATATAGAAGGGTATTATCTTTGTCAAAATAAGGAGAGAGGATACTATACAAATAGTGTTGGCAAAAGACTATTCTCCTCTGTGGGAGAATAGTTCATTTGTATCTCTCATCAAGTCGAGAGGAGTTAACTGTAGGAATGGAAAAGGCAAATTTTCACAGTCCTCCTCATGAAGAGAAATTGAGAAGAAGCAGTCCTTTAGATCAATTACATGAGGTGAAACTGGGAGGGGATTGCTGGGACCCAAGGTAAGTTCCTTAAAGGGGTCCTAGTAGCTCCATAGGGGCATTGCTTGCTTGTAGGTCCTGTAACGGTCTCCAGGTTTATGTATCACAAACACAAGGCTGTTCCAGAGGCTCATTGACAGCCTTATCTGTCCTTCTTTAAGCAGATTTCTGGTTATTTCCTTGAGTATCTTAAGTTTAAGTTCAGGTAATGGCCACTGCTCAACTTTACCAGGTGTTCACGTAATGGGGGAAGGGGAGACCCTGCGGGCAGTGGCCTCTACTTTTGGGGGTGAATCCAGGTGTTGGGGTCTGCTGGATGACACCTTGCTCTGTTTTATCATCATAAAAGGCTAGGTGGTGAGTGGTAATAACAGCATCCATTTGTCCTAACAAATCTTGTCCCAGGAGGTTTGCAGACAATGCCAGGAGCATCAGAGACATGAACTTTCCTTTGTCTCTGTCCAGCCCCACCCAAGTTATGGAACTGGCTGTTTCTTGGGACATAGACCTTCTCCCAACCCCCATGATAGGTGACCCGGTTATGAAATCCCAGCTGGTCAGGACCTCTTCCTTTCTGAGGACCGTCCTGTCAGATCTTGTATCTATCAGGCATTGGAATATTTGTCCCCCAAAGATCATAGTCATATTGGATCAGAACCCCTCTATTATTGGAATGGTCCAGTTAACTGAAGGTGCATCTCTCCTTCCTTTGGTTGAGGGGGCTGGAAGGTGCTCCACATCTAGTTTAAATGTTGATTTGCAATGGGTTTCCCATTTATATAAAATTTGAAGTAGCATTCTGAACCCCAGTAGTATCCCTTATGGCAGCAAGGGCAGGGAGATGGAGGAGGTCCCTTCTGCACCTGGGTCTTATTGCCCTTTTGTGGGCAATACCTCTTAAAATGCCCCAGTTGACCACATAAGAAACATTTCCCAGGTGTTTGCTTTTGCTGTGCAGCCGCCAGGACTTGAGTAATAGAAGAGGCTAGAGTTTGGGTCTGGGCCTGAAGGGGCGCCACAAGAGTCTGGTTGGTATGTGACTGGGTCCCGACATTCTGCGATGCCACAACTCATTGACTCATGGACCCTTCCCTAAGGCCAGCACAAGCCATCCTAGTATCTTGGTTCATACCTTCCCAGACTAGGAGTTTAATAAATTAATCTTTAAGACCACTGGGGGGCAATATCATCTCAAGGCTGATCTACACATGGACAATAAAGTTTGTAAATGGCTCTCCTGGTTTTTGCATCGTTCCAGCTATAGGTGATTCAGTGGGTCCCTCCTCTAGCTTGGCCCAGGCCTCCAGACCTGCTTGTCTGACTTGGTCCAGATACAGAGCCACAGTTGTGACTTGTTGAACTGCAGTGGAAAAGCCTTCACCTGTACCAGTTAGCATCCGATAAGTGATGGGAACTGGGGGGTCGGCTGCTCTATTGAAATCTGCCTTAGTGGCACAGGCCTCCTTAAAGAAGGCTGTCCATTTAACATATTGGGGTCCCCCAGAGTGGCCTTACCCAGATCATACGAGTCATTGGGGACACAAGGATGTTAGGCTTCCTCCTGAAGGAGGGTCATGGCCCAAGGGGAGTTGGGGTCATCCTCGGGCACTGCCTTCCTCAATTTTTTTCAGGTCCTTAGATTCCCAAGGATACCAGGCTAGTGGGCAATTAGGGCTGGGGGCAACATTGACGGGGAAGGCTTGGGGATCTGTAAACCTTAGCCCTATAGTCCTCGGGGTAAGTAGAGTTAGGATTCCTAGGAGGCTCTGCCCCAGGTTCCTCCGTGTGAGAGTGCCAACTTTGCAGTTCTCCCGAGGAGGCTGGTATATTCATTTCCTCCTGGCAAGGATGGAGCCACTTATTTGTCCCATTCCCCTCTTCCATTTTATCCTTTTCAGGGTGGCTAAGGTTTTCAGGGTGGAGCATAAGGAAGCAGCCATTCCTTGTCACAGGCAATATCTACTTTCCTTTTGGTCTTTGCCTCTGCCTGCCGTATTCCTTCCCTTGAAACCACTCCAGTAAATTGTGCCCATTTTTGATCTCCCCATCCCTTGTCTGTCTCCTTTTCTCCCGGTCTTTTGGTTAGTTGATTACTTTTGGATTCTTCAAACCTCTCCTGATCTTTGGCCTTTCCCTGATCTTCGCCTGTCTCCTTTTCCCCTGCCCTTATAGCCAGTTGGTTATTTTTTTTGGATTCTTTAGACCTCTCTCGGTCTCTGGCCTTTTCCTTATCTGCCATTGGGGGAGGCTGAGCAGCGGGGTGAAAACATGCCTTAAGGGCCATAATAGATAGAATCCCGATGGTGGGGCTATATCAAAGTGCTTTCCCCTTTCTCTGGCCAGAGTCTCCACCCGGTTCGACGTGTTCCATGAGAAAAGATTCCTGGTGGGTACCCAGGGGTCCAGGGTAATTGCAGTCTCCCATGCCTGGATCACATTGTGGTCTGACAATTCCACGCCTAGGAAGAGTAGCATATATCTCAACGCCTTAAGCACTGGGTCATTTTTGTGTGAAGTTGCGTTATCCATCATGGGGTCCCCACTCACTTTGATCAACCGCTTAGCCCTGGGACCAGTCTTGTCCCTGTTCGGGTACCAGTTTCCACGCCTCCTTAGCCTTATTCCCTATAGAAACGTGAGTGTGCTATCTGCCCATTCCACAGTCCCACATGCAGGACAGTCAGACATGATAGGGAGTCATGTCAAAGCAGGAACTCAGTTTATTACTGTGAGCATCATCTTATATAGGTTAAGTGACATCATAGAGGCTGAAGTGATGCGGGAGTACCTCCAGCCAATGAGAGACAGCCAAGTCCTCCCTCTGGCTGGAGGGGCCGCCTCTACCTTGATTTTGCTGTCTCATCCCATTCGGTAGCTTTGAGACTATCCTTCAAACTTGAGCCAGGCTTTTTTCTGTCCTACAGGCCTCAAGGTACAGGCCCTGAGATAATTTTTGCCCAACAGAAGGGCGAGAAGAAGGGAGGGAATGAGCGGGGGAGGGAGGAAGGAATGGAGGGAGAGAACTGAAGGGCTCAAGGATTAACAACAGATGAGAAAGGGTCTATGGCAAATTTTAACTAGAGGCAAGTAAACAATTATTATTGCTGGTGGTTACAGGGAGCCCTGTTTTCCATGTGGCTTCAGATTCATTATGTAATCATATCCTGATGAATGTGACTAATCTTAATCCCCAAATTCTGCCTTTTAGGAGTTAGGATGTACTAGCTAATTTTTTTATTGCTGTACAAAATACCCAACAAAAGCAAATTAAAGGATGAATTTATCAGGGCAGACAAGAAATAGAGGTGGGAGCATCTTACAGCGGCAGAAGCATAAGACTGTTGACTCACTTCTGAAAGGATCAGGAAGCAAAGATAGGGGAATTCAGTTATTCAGCAGGCTTTTTCCTTTATTTTGTTTTTATTTAGTCTAGGATCCCAGCCCTGGTGATGGTGTTGCCCACATTCAGAGTGAACCCTGTCCTCTCAGCTAATCCTCTTGGTAAATTCCTTCACAGACACCTCTAGAGGAATTCATAACTTACTTATGACTATCAGAAAAATCAAGTAGGATATGAATTTTTGGTGGTAATGACTTGGTCTTAAAGTATAAGGACTCAGCAACATTCAGTTTTGCTTGCCTTTATTACATTTCTAATACAAAGTTCATTCTGTTAGTTACTTTTCGATTGCTGTGATAAAACATCATGACCAGGGTAACTTATTAAAGACAGAGTTTAATTGGGTTTGTGGTTCCAGTCGGTTCCAGTTTATGATGGCAGAGTGACAGCGTGATGGCAGGTGGCTGAAGAAGCAGCTGAGAGCCCATATCTAGAACTACAATCAGGAGGCAGAGCGAGTACCGTGAGAATGACAGGAGTCTTCTGAAATCCTAGTGATAGATTTCTTCCAGCAAGGCCTCACACCCTAATCATCACCAAACCAACTGGGGACCAAGTATTGAAATACCAAAGACTTATGTGGGACAGTTCCTTCAAATCACTACTTTCGAAGATGAGGCATGCATTAAAAAAAAGACAAGAATGGGGGAGTGTCTGTTCTATTGCTGTGAAGAGACACCATGACCAAGGCAACTTATGACAGAAAATAATTAATTGGAGTCTTGACACTGTTTCAGTGGGTGAGCTCCTGACCATCATGTTGAGGAGCATGGCAGGCAGGCAGGCATGGTGCTGGAGGTGCTATAACTGAGAGGATGCATCTAATTCACAAAGAGGAAGCAGAATGCTAACTGGGAATGGCATGGGCTTTCGAAACCCCAAAGCCCAGGGACACACTTGCTCCAGCAAGGGCACATCTCCTGATTGTTCCTAAACAGTTCACCCACTGGGAACCAAACATCCAAATATATGAACCTATGGGGGGCATTCTCATCCAAACCACTACAGGTAGTAATTTAAGAGCACTTTGCTCTGGGTTTATTAGTGCATGGCTTTTAATCCCAACACTCGACTTGGGAGACAGAGGCAGGAAGATCTCTATGAGCCAGAGGGCAGCCTGATCTATATAGTGAGTTCCAGGCCAGCCAAGGCTACAGATGAGTCTCTAGCTGGAAAAAAAAAGCCACTTTATGATTGGTGGAATAAATATCCAATTTTTTTTGGTAGAGTAAGAGATCCAAAGATAACTCAGGATCAAAGTCCAAAAAGGACTTAGTCATTTCTTGCCAATTTCCTGTCTTTCAGTAGCTGATCATTGAATTAATAACAGCTCTTGTGTATCTGAAAACACATGTAAAAGACTCAAAAATAAAGACAGCTAGGATTCTAAGAGACTGTAGCTTAGAGAAGCAGCTGGTCACCTTGCAGCCTCAGCCAGGGAGCAGAGAATGATGTCTGTGCTCGCCCAGCTAGTTACCATTTTATAAAAAAGATTTATTCATTTATTATGCATACAGTTCTCTGCTTGCATGTCTGCCTGCAGGCCAGAAGAGGGCACCAGATCTCATTATAGATGGTTCTGAGCCACCACATGGTTGTAGGGAATTGAACTCAGGACCTTTGGAAGAGCAGTCAGTGCTCTCAACCGCTGAGTCATCTTTCCAGCCCGCTAGTTACCTCTCTTTTATGCAGTCCAGGACCCAAGCACAGAATCCTACTGCCCACTTTTAGGGTGTGTATTCCCACCCGAATTAACTGAATTGAGATAATTCCTCAGGACTGTATCTAGAGGTGAGTTTAATTCAAATAATCTCCTGTAAGTATGCACAGAGTCTGGTTTCTTAGATGAGTTGACAGTCAACATTAGCCAGTACATCTCCTAGAATGTGTTAAAGGCTTCATCCCCAGGGTGGCATTGTTGGGAGTCCAGAGATCCTTGAAGTGGGACCTTCTAAGAGTTCTTGAGGCATTTATTGAAGGCACACCCTTGAAAGAGATTTTAGGACTCCAGCCCATCCTCTTCTCTTTACTGTGTGAGACTTGCTTTCGCTCTATCATGTGCTCCTGACAATACTGCCATGGAATCATTCAAAGCAAATATGGCCATTTGATCATTGACTGGAACTTTAAAAACTATGAACTAGAATGAGCCTTTAAGAGCCAGTGAGGGGCAGCATGGTGGTAGTACAAGCTTTTAATCCCAGCACTCAGGAGGCAGATGCAGGTGATCACTGGGTTTGAGATCAGCCTGGTCTACAGAGTGAGTTCTAGGACAGCCAGGGCCACGCAGTGGAATGGTTCGTTCAGTGGTAAAGGTGCTTGCTGCCAGGCCTGATGATCTGAGCTCTGTCTCCAGAAGCCACATAGTGGAAGGAGAGAACATACTGTCACAAGTTTTCCTCTGATGTCCATCCATGGCATGCAATGGCACTCCCCCAGCTACCCACAAAATGAAAGGATCAAATGCAAAAAAAAGAAATTGAAAATTTAATTATCAAAGTATTTAGTTACACTGAGGCAAAAGAAACACAGGAAAATGGTACTGAGTTGCAAGGCTGTCGCTAGACAATACCTGACAGTGTAGAAGGGCTTTGGGAACTGTAGAAGGGTTTGCATGAGGAGTCTGGCATTGTAAGACAAAAAAGACTAAGCATTTACTAGGTGAATATGATAAGCTAATGTGGTTTCAGATGGAAATGAAGACCCTACTGGGAATTGGACTAGAGGCCACCCTTGACATATGTCATAGCAAATGAACAAACAAACGAAAGCATACCTATATCTATCTATGCCTTAAGACTTTAATGAGAGACCAAGCTTAAAGGTAGCGAGCTAGTGTAACTGATGGGTGGGATTAGGAAGGCAGCAAAATACACAGGATTCAGTAAGAGCACTGCTGGCTGCTTTTACCCACATTTACAGTGAGAGCTGACAATGAAAAGGAACAAAGAAATATTTGAAGATTTTGGAGTTCAACTAGAAAAAAAGTCCATGTAAAGGTGTAGATTGTTAATACTGATTTTAAAAAAAGCCCAATGCTTTGTGCAGGGACAAACAGGAGGAATGTCTCTACTTCAGCAATTGCCGAGGCCTTAGCTATCTATCACTGGTTTAGAGATATAGAAGTGCAAATTTGTTCTGAAGATAACCAGACCAGAGTCTGTCTTTGCGTTGATTTATTTGGCTATTTGTTTATTATGTGGGGGGCACTTATGTGGAGGTCAGAAAACAGTTGCAGGAGTCAATTCTATTTCTATCATGAAGGTTCTGGTGCAGGAGTCAATTTTCTTTCCACCATGTGGGTCCTGGTGAGTAAAATCAAGTAGTTATACTTGGCAGCAAGCCCCTTTGTCTTTCCTCTGAGCTATTTTACTGGCCCTGTGTATATTCTCTTTATAGCCCCAGAATGCCTGTATTGCTCAGGATTGCCTACAGAATCGTTTTCCAGGTTTAGTTGGTGAGACACTCTGAAGCCAGTGTGACCAGGGTGCAGGCAGGCTCACTTAGACATGGTCCAGGTAATACAGGCTTTGGAGAGACGCAGATACAAGGCTTATGGAGAAATGGAGGCTTCTACAGAGGTTTCAAATGAAATCCTGGAAAGTTGGGCAGCGTGTTATCGACTGAGAGTCCCTGCAGGCAGGGACAATGCGTGGGACTAGAAAAGTGAAACTGCGGGTGCCGTGGTGATCCGAGGACGACAGAGATGCCAGCCATGTGCAATGCTTACTGAGGGAAGCTGCAACTGGTGTACAAAAGGTCACCGGGGAAGCCTTCCTCCCATCACAGTGTGCTCCCATTCCCAAACATGGACTTTTAGGATTTAATCACACTGGGGTGTTTTGCCTTCAAAGTGACTAACGTACCCTCCCAACACATTACTGAATGAATATAGCTTAAGAAATGTGAGTCCTTCACTTCACTGAGTCTTTCTTGAGAGAGCGGATGGGGTTGAGAGGAGGTTGTGGTCTTTTACGTTCAAACTTTGTGTTTAGCATCCATTGTGAAGAAGGAAGCTGTAGATATGAGAAGATGTCTTCATGAGGACCTGGGAGGTAGATAGGGGCTTCTTCTGTATGGATTCTCAGATGTTAAGTTTTAGACTTGGGTTACTGGTTTGGACATACTGGGGTCTTGTCTTCTTGTAGAATTTAGACATTTGTTGAGGTAGTCCCTGCTGCCCATTAATTAGTCATCCCTGAAGGGTCTCCTCTTTACCTCATTAACCACCTTATTCATTTAAATAAATCTTTGTTTCCATTTTTTTGGTTGCTTGAGAGAGGGTTTTATTATGTAGCCCCACCTGGCCAGAAATTCAGTATAAATTCCAGGCTGGCTTCATACTTACAGCCATCCTCCTGTCTCTGTGTCCTAAATACTGGGATTATAGGCATATGCCACCATGCTTGGCCTTTGTCTCATGCATTCCTAAAAACTGATAGGATTTCCTTCTGTGAGAAGATAGCCCAAGTCTATTACTTGCTGCCCTTTATGTAAAATTCTTGGCTCAGCATTCCTCACAGTCTCCATGGCCTATTATCTTGGTGCATGTGTCCCCATGATGAAACCAGAGGATTTATTCTGTCCTGTGGTCACTGCTGTTAATGCTGGAGATTTTTTTTTTGAGACAAGGTTTCTCTATGTAACAACCCTGACTGCCCTGGAACTCTCTCAGTAGACTAGGCTGGCCTCGAACTCACAGACATCCACCTGCTTCTGCTTCCTGAGTGCTGGGATTCAAGGCATGGGCTCATGGGCTGCCACCAATGCTGGAGATTCTTGAGTTCTCTAAAACCTGCTGGTTAAAAGAGGTCCATCGATTGTTCCCACATGCCTGACCTACACGTAAAGCATCCTCAACACATTCCTGAACTAAAGCCATTTTTGATGCTTCCATCTTTAGCCAAAAGAATATTGTGCTATAGGTTATTCAAACCCTGGAAGATTAGAGAAGAAAAAGAAAGTAGAGTCTGGGGGAAACTGAATGTGGCTGAGGACAACGACTGGAGCCCACTGGGCTACAACAGCACCGATAGTAGAATATGATTTTCAAAGCTCATTTTCTTCTTTTGTTCATGTTTATTTCAAGTCCACTTTCATTGTTTTTTGTTTGTTTGTTTGTTTTTCTCCCTGTGAAAGGCCAGCACTATTTGTTGGCTTATTTTGTTTCTTCTTCCTGTTTATGTCTCTTTGTTTTATAGTCTTGACTTGTTATTATTGTTTTTGAGATAGCATCTTTCTATGTAAGCCCAGCCTGGCAGGGAACTTGCAGTGACCCATCTGCCTCTGCCTCCTGAGTGCTGAGATTAAAGGTGTGCACCACCACTGATCTTCTCGTTCCAGGAATTAATTTAGGTTGTCAGGCTTTTAACAGCAAATGCTCATAACCACTGAGTTCTCTTACATGTCTTTCTGAATGTTTTCTAGTTAGTCATGCAGGGAAGCTGGGTAGTCTACATTATTATTGTTGTTGTTGTTGTTGTTGATGATGATGATGATTTTAAAAAGACAGGATTTCACTATATGGCTCTGAGTGGCCTGGAACTTGCAATGCAAACCAGGCTGCCCTCAAACTCACAGATATGATCTGCCTGCTTCTGCTTCCTGAATGCTAGGATTAAAGGCATGTGCAATCATCCCTGGCTATGGTTTGATTTTTAAAATAATCTCATGTAGCTGAGGCTTGTCTCCAACTTGCTAGGTGGTTGAGGGAGTCCTTAAACTCCTGATTTTCCTGCCTCCATCTTTCAACTTCTGGGATTATAGGAATAGAAATTCATTCTAGTTTACAAAGCTTCTTTTTTTCCTCTTTATTTTCTGTTAAGTCTGAGTCAGAATTATGCCTCCTGGACCTAATAACAGAAAAATATATTCTTCTTTTTTTTTTAGTTCATACCAAAACATCATTTGCTGGCCTTAAATGTGTATAAGCACATTTAAATAAATGTCATAAATATACCTATAGTATTTTGACAACAATAACAACACAGTGATCTCTATGTACACCCACGTTGCTTTTAGACTTAGAGGTATCTTTTGGGGGCACATTCCTCATTTCCCTTTCATGTAGACCTTGACCTCTAAGATCTTAAGCCTTCTCTACCTTTATTTCCAGATAATCCTTTGGTTTGCCTTCTGACATTTCTAAAGCTATCAAAGTCTCCTGGGCTGTGCTTCTCTGTTCATTTAAAATACACTGTAGTTGTTCTCTCTGCTGCCAGGGTCCTTAAGCTGTTGCTGTACCAACCAGATTCCCCAGGCCAAAGCAGTACTGCCGTCGTCTTTTCTAGTGCGTTTTCTGTTATGATGTTTTCCTTTGGATTTGCTGTAATTTATTTCATTGGGTTTTTCCCCCTGCCACTTCAATCCTAAATGAAGCCACATTCCTTGTGTATTGCTGGCTCTCACACTTCTTGATCTGCTTTTTCATAAAGCCCACCACTCTTTGTGGACCCTTGGAATTGACAGCCAGGATCAAGGTCTACCTGAGGAATAATCAGAGCCAATTCAAGAACTTCTGGTAGAGGAAAGGGCATCAGAAGCAAGGCAAGCAAGCCAGTTAGATCTCTGGGTGAGTTGTGCTAGCTTGCCTTCTTTGACAATGGCTTCGTTTCAGAATAAAGTAAAGAACAGCATAATATGTGCAGGTAACACAAAGGCCCAGTCAGCCTTCACCTGCCAAAGCTCAGTCTGCAGCTATGTCAGAGGAATAAAATGGAAAGAGAGAGATAAACTGCACTATCTGAAATCATGTTACTATATTAAAAATAAAGATGTCCTTTTGAAAGACATAAAGTCTTTGTTGGTAGTTGTCAAATACTAGAACCTCAAATGCCTGTTAGTAAAGAATAGCTAAATAAATTGCCACATTTTATTACATGGAACATTATCTTAAACATTTTTTAAACATTTTAAACATTTTTTAAGCTACGGTCACAAGTATTGGTGATGACCCTGGCTTATTACACAGGTGCTAGGACCCAAACTCTTAGCCACTGTACTATCCACTTTTTTGATTATTTTTTTGATGGCTATGTTGTATTCTGTAGTATGAGAATATGAAATTGTATTTAATTGGGCTTTTATGCTACTTATTTTCAGTCTTTTGCCACTGTTAACAATGCATCATAAAACAAGGGAGTGGCAGTGTGCCCCTTTAATCCCAGCATGTGGAGGCAGAGGCTGGTAGCCTCTGTGAGTTTGAGGCTAGCCTGGTCTACAGAGCGAGTTCCAGATCTGCCAAGGCTACATAGCCAAACAAAAAAATAAATCCCTCCAAAAAGAAAAAAAAACCAAAGGTGCACAATAGAACTTATCTTTAGCCTAGTAGTGGTGGTACATGTCTTTAGTCCCAGCACTGGGGAGGCAAAGGTAAGCAAATCTCTGAGAGTACGAGGCCAGCCTGGTCTATAGAGTGAGTTCCAGGGTTACACAGAGAAACCCTGTCTCAAAAAAATCCCCCAGAAAACAAAAAGCCTAACCAACAAAACAACCAACCAACCAACCAACCAACCAACCAACCAACCAACCAACCAACCAAACAAATAAACAAACAAAATATTTAATCCAAACCAAACCAAAGCAAACCAAAGCAAACCAAAACTGCGACAAAAATAATTATTTATCTGTAGGTGTTTCTGAGACCTCAATATGTCCCTTGACTTTGTTTTAGACTTTATGTCACTGAACACTGCCAGGGTTATGTGCTCAATGCCAACACAGTGTCAGTTTTCTTAATACAACATACCGTTACATGAAAATCTCTGGTGTATCGGGGTGAATGTAATGGTGTGCCCCTGTAATGTGAGATCAGCCATTGCGAAGCTGAGGCTAAAAGATCAAGACCATCCTGGGTGAGCATTTGTATCAAAAGAGAAAAAATAAAAATAAAAGGAAAAAGTCATCAAACACATATTGAAGAGGCAAAAATATATTCCTTGGTAGTTTGCAATTACATTTATTTTATTATGATTTCATGTGCCTTTTCAACTGTATGAAAGCCAGATTATTATACTTTATTCTGAGTGACAATTCATATATATATTTGCTCATATCGCTGCAGCTGTCTTAATCATTTCCTTTATTAAATATATATAAAGGAATCAATTAGTCATTCTCCTTCCATTTGTGCCTTCATTTTATGTAATTTTTCCCTATAGAAAAATATTTATGCTTACATTTTCTTTTCTCCTTTTTTCAATTACATTTATTTATTTATTTTTGTTTTTATTTTGATTTTTTTAGTAAGAGCCTAATGTATCCTAGGTTGACCTTAAATTTGCTATGTAGAGAAGGACCTTGAACTTCTGATTCTCCTGCCTCTACTTCCAACATTGCAGTCATGTACTTCCTTGCCCAATTTTGTAGTGCCATGGATCAAACCCAGGGTCATGTGCTTGCCAGAGAAGCACTTTACCAATTAAGCTGCATCATTGGCCTGCTGTCAGCCCAGTTTATTTACCTGTTTGGTGTGTGTGTGTGTGTGTGTGTGTGTGTGTGTGTGAGAGAGAGAGAGAGAGAGAGACAGAGAGAGAGAGACAGAGAGAGAGACAGAGAGACAGAGAGACAGAGAGAGAGACAGAGAGACAGAGAGAGACAGAGAGACAGAGAGAGAGACAGAGAGACAGAGAGAGAGACAGAGAGACAGAGAGACAGAGAGAGAGACAGAGAGACAGAGAGAGACAGAGAGAGACAGAGAGACAGAGAGACAGACAGAGACAGAGACAGAAAGAGATGGGATTATGTGTTAGTTCTCTCCTTCCATCATGTGGATTCTAGGTATTAAAATGAAAATCCTTAGGTCAGGCTTAGTGGCAAGTGCTTTGCTGCTGAACCATCTTGTCAACCCAGATTTGTTGTTAGAAAGAGACTCATTATGTAGGCTAGGCTGTTCTCACACCAAAGATCCTCCTGCCTGGGCCTTTGAAGTGTTAGGATTGTGGGCATGTACCCCACACTCAGTTTCTCTTTTTCACCTTCCTTTAGATTTTTCTTTTTTCTTAATTGAAAATACATTTTTTATAATTTATTTTTATTTACTGTTCATTGGTGTTTTCCCTGCATGTATGTATGTGTGAGTATGTCAGAAGCCCTGGAACTGGAATCACAGACAGTTGTGAGCAGCCATGTGTGTTCTGGGAATTGAACCCAGGTCCTTTGGAAGAGCAGTTAGTGCTCTCAACTGCTGAGCCATCTCTCAAGTCCCCCAAATATATTTCTTCATCCAATATATTCTGATTATGGTTTTCCCTCCCCTAACACCTCCAAGATCCTCCCATCTCCCCTTCTATTCACATCCACACTTTTCTGTCTCTCCTTATAAAACAAACAGGCTTCTAAAGAATAGTAATAAAATAAAACAAAAACAAATCAGAATAAGACAAAACAAACAAACAAGCAGAAGAAAAAAGCCAAAGAAAAGCATAAAAAACACATAACGATGCAGAAAAACAAGACTCCCGTAAAAACACAAAACTGGAAGCCATAATATATACACAAAGAACCTGTAAGGTTAAAAAAACAAACAAACAATAGCCCCGACAACCATTATGAGACAAAAACCCTCCAAATCAGCCATGGAGTTCTTCTTCTAATAGTTTTTATTGAACTTTATATTTTTTCCCACTCCCCTTACTTCTCCTGTTCCATCCTTCCTCCTGCCCCCATGCTCCCAATTCTCTGGAGCTGTGGACTGTAGTCTAATTATCATTTGCTTTACTTTATATCTTCTATCCATTTATGAGTGAGTACATACCGTGTTTGTCTTTCTGAGTCTGGGTTACCACACTCAGGATGTTTTTTCTAGTTCTATCCATTTTCCTGCAAATTTCATGACATCATTTTTTTTAAACAGCTGAATAGTACTCCATTGTGTAAATGTACCACATTTTCTTTATCCATTCTTTGGTTCACGGGCATCTACTTTGTTTCCAGGTTTTGGCTATTACGAACAATGCTGCTATGAACATAGTTGATCAAATGTCCTATTAGTGTGATTGAGCATCCTTTGGGTATATGCCCAAGAGTGGTATTGCTGGGTCTTGGAGTAGGTTGATTCCCAATTTTCTGAGTAACTGCCATACTGATTTCTAGAATGGCAGTACAAGTTTGCATTCATACCAGCAGTGGAGGAGTGCTTCCCTGACTCCACATCCTCTCCAGAATAAACTGTCTTCAGTATTTTTGATCTTAGCCATTCTGACTGGTGTAAGATGGTATCTGAGGAGTCATTTTGATTTGCATTTCCCCAATGGCTAAGGATTTTGAGCAATTCCTTAAATGGCTTTTGGCCATTTGAGTTTCTTCTAATGAGAATTCTCTGTTTAGTTCTCCACCACATTTTTAAATGGGAATATTTATTATTTTGTTGTCTAGTTTTTTGAGTTCTTTACATATTTTGGAGATCAGCCTTCTGTCAAATGTGGGATTGGTGAAGATCTTTCCCCATTCTGCTGGCTGTCATTTTTGTCTTTTTTTAAAACCATGTTCTTTGCCTTTCAGAAGCTTCTCAGTTTCAGGAGGTCCTATTTATTGGTTGTTACTCTGTTGGGGCAGCTGGCCCAATCCCTGCGTTCAGGGACGTGGCTGCCCCAGGGGAGTAGGATACCCTTAAATAGGATCGGGGCGCCGGAAGGAGCCCCGTTTGCTATCCCCCGCGTTACCTTCTGCTCCGCTGGACCCTTGGTTCTGTAAGTTCCCTTATTTCCCCTTTTATTAAAACTGATTTATTATAAAAGGACTATTTTGGTTATTTCCTAACCCCTCCGACCGCTGGTACCTCCGGTAACCGCCGGTACATTTGGCGCCACGTCTCCATACGGAGACAGCCCACGGCCGAACGACACAGTATCCTTTACTGTACCAGGCCTGCTGCTTTGCTCCGCCCAGGAGCTGTTTGCCGGGCCTCACGGGCCGCTCCGCACCGCGGGACCAGACAAAACCCGCGGCTAGCTCCTGCGCTCCGCGAGTGTCCCCATAGCCGTAGCCACCAACGCTGCCACCGGCCGTTGAGAGCCGCGCACGCACCCGCGTGTGCGTCCCCCCCTCCCACCCCCAGGGCGCCGGGTCGTCTGCCAAATTGTTTGTGAAGCTTTTGCAGAGATTCAACGTTGATTTCAAGCTAGCAAGACATCGCCGCCTTGAACTCTACGCGGGACGCCATCTTTGGTTTCCCCAAAACACGTGAAACTAGGTGCGCTGCGCCATCTAGTGGCAGACAACGGTAATTACAGGTAATTTTTCATTTGATTGAAATTAAGCATTCAGATTAAAAATGTCTGATAATATCACTATTAAAGGATTCTATAATTTGTTTAATTACACGATGACTGAATTTTTGAACGATACAGATGTGGTTTCCTTTGGCTGGATATTTACAGGGCTTGGTATCTTCTTTATTTTTATTTTTTTCATTACAACGTGGTTGGAAGATAAAAAAGAGATAGAGTCCTTACAGGCAGGAGCTAAAAAACGAAACAAGGACATAACTGGTTTGGAAAACACTAATAAACAGCTTGAAAAGACGGTTGCAGCTCTCGAAGAAAGGAATAATAGACTTTCCTCTGAGATGGCTTTGTTAATTGAGAAAAATATGCAAGAGTTTTGTAAATGGTTTGAAACTTTCGAGGAGAAGTTTGAATCTCATGAGGAAAGGAATAACAGATCTCTCTCTGAGATGGCTTTATCACTTGAGAGGAAAATGCAAGATATGGAGGCAGGAACAGCTGATTTGAATCATAAGTTGCAATCCCTGTCGGTAGGAACTGAAACATTATCTGAGAAGATTCGAACCGTTGAATGTATTAACAAGACTTTAACAAGGGCTATGAAAGATTACTGGACAGAATTTCAATATAAGATGGCACCATTCATGCCATAAAAATTCTGTCCAAGGACGAGACGTTATTGGTGTTGGACAAACTTCATACCTTTGAATCCTCTATGAAAGCCTTGGAACATAATACTGGGCAAGAGATTGAGGCATTGCAGAAGGCAATGGTAAATAGATTTGAAAAGATCGAGGAAATTATGGACTCTCATGAACAGGAGCAAATAGTACAAAAGAAAGTCCCAACCCCATCGATAAATAGAACTCTCCGGGATAGCTTTAATAGAACTCTACCTATTTTCCCAGTGATAACTACAGAAAAGGTGACTGGTTCTAAAAACCCTAAGATCACCAAGGAATATACATGGGAACCCATCCATATGAATGATCTGAAAGAAATTAAACAAGCTGTTATGAATTTTGGGATGCATAGCTCCTTTGTTAAGGAGATGCTAAAGTCTTGGTCCATAACAATTAACCCCACCCCTAGGGACTGGTTGGACCTAGTCTCGGCTGTTTTAGAGAACGGACCACAATTGAGCTGGAAGTGCATGTTCAGACAAGAGGCTAGGCTTTTAGAACAGCAGGAAAGATCAAAGGGAGTTGACATCACCCTAGATAAAATTATGGGTGAAGGACTTTATTCTGATCCTCTAGAACAAGCTAATTATGATGAACACACTTTATCCATATGTACTACCGCAGCCTTGAAGGCTTGGGACAGGGTTCAAGACCCAAGACAGAGAACGGAATCATATATCAGAGTTAAACAGGGTCCGAGAGAACCATTTGTTGACTTTTTACATAGACTAACTAAAGCTGTACAAATAGGGATATCTGACCCAGAAGCAAGGCAGGTAATAATTGAGTCCTTGGCTTATGAGAATGCCAATGTAGAGTGCAAAAGGGTTTTGACGCCTCTAAAGATCAGATCAGCACCCCTGGAGGAATGGGTCTTGCATACAATGAATATTGAATCGACTGAGTTTCACACCGACACCTGGGTAGAAGAAGCCATTGCCAACGGTAAAAGTAGACATCAAAATACCAAATGTTTTAATTGTGGCAGAATGGGACATATGAAACGGAATTGCAGACAAAGGATTTACAGAAATAATAATAATAATAATGCCTTTTCCAGGAATAACAGGAATAGGAGGCCTCAGCCTTCAGGGTTATGTAGGAGATGTGGAAAAGGTAGGCATTGGGACAGTGAATGCAGATCGTCAAGAGATAGGCAAGGAAATCCGCTGCAGGCGGGAAACGCCATGGGGGGCCTCTCGCAGGCCTCCATGGCGAATGTGGTCCAGTCATTTCCCGTCACAACGGAGAACATGCCTTGTCAGGACAATTAGAAATCCCCATGTCTGCTGTTGGAAGCAAAAATAATCCAAAAGATGAATTACGTGTATTTTGGCAAACTTCTATAAGTGATCAAAGACCGAAGTTAAGAGTGTGTGTAAATGGCATTTTCATTACTGGCCTGCTGGACACAGGAGCGGATGTTAGTATCATTACTCCAGAATCTTGGCATCCGTATTGGCCACTACAGGATGTAAATGTTTGGCTTTTGGGAATAGGGACCCTATCTCGAGTAAGACAAAGCACGAGATGGGTTAAGTGCATAGGACCAGAAGGACAAATAGGAAAATTAAGGCCATACGTAGCTAATATTGCAGTAAATTTATGGGGTCGTGACCTATTGCAGCAATGGAATACTCAAATTAACATTCCTGCTGCCTCTAGAGCATATATTTCTGAGGAAAACATCAAAAGGTATTACAGATGGCGAAAACCAGCGATTCGGGCTGTACAAGAACACAAACCAATGGATGCCCCTCCAGAATCACCAACGGCCCTACCTCTAAAATGGTTAACTGAGAAACCGATATGGAAAAAACAATGGCCTTTATCTGAGGAAAAGTTACAAGCTTTAGAACAGCTAGTACAAGAGCAATTGGATGCTCAACATATAGAAGAATCTATCAGCCCTTGGAATTCTCCTGTATTTGTGGTTAAGAAAAAATCTGGTAAATGGAGAATGGTGATGGATCTCAGAGCTATTAACAGGATTATTCAACCTATGGGCTCTCTGCAATCTGGACTTCCTCTGCCTTCTTTATTACCAAAAGGATGGCCTCTCATAGTTATTGATTTGAAGGACTGTTTCTTCACCATACCTTTACAAGAAAAAGATAGAGAAAAGTTTGCCTTCACAGTGCCTACTTATAATAACTCTCAACCTACCAAGAGATACCAGTGGACCGTCCTCCCACAGGGCATGTTGAACTCTCCCACCCTGTGCCAATACTTTGTGAATCAACCATTACAAATAATACGCAAGATGTTTCCCAAATCCATTATCTACCATTATGTAGATGACATTTTATTGTCTGATTCAAACATGGATACCTTAGAGAGACTGTTTGAAGAGGTGAAAATAGTTCTACCTAAATGGGGATTACAGATTGCTCCCGAAAAAATTCAGAGAGGAGATTCTGTTGATTATCTAGGTTATAGAATAGGCTTGCAATAAATTAAGACACAAAAGGCACAAATTAGGAGGGATCAACTGCAAACTCTTAATGACTTTCAAAGGTTGTTGGGAGACATTTCCAGCCTTCGACCGGCTGTTGGGATAACACCTGATATTATAATTCACTTAAACAAAACCTTAGATGGGGAAAGAGACCTAAACAGTCCCAGAGAGTTAACAGCTGAAGCAGAAAAAGAACTGACAATGGTTGAAGAAAAATTGCAGGAAGCACATATGGATAGGGTGAATCCAGAACTCAGTTGTATTCTCGTCATATTGCCTTCAAAAATTTCTCCTACAGGAATCTTAATGCAAAGAGATGATATTATCTTAGAGTGGATCTTTCTACCTCATAAGCCAAGTAAGAAAATAAAAACCTATGTGGAAAAGGTTTCTGAACTAATCATAAAAGGCAAATTGAGACTTCGTCAACTAGCAGACATAGACCCAGCAGAAATCATAGTGCCTTTCACCGCTGATGAGATACGAAAATTGTGGGAAGATAATGAACCATGGCAAAGAGCTTGTGCTAACTTTTTAGGAGAAATTAATAACAACTATCCAAAAAGCAAAAGGCTTAACTTTATAAAGAGAACTTCTTGGATTCTTCCTAGAATTGTCCGTGATGCTCCAATAACTGGAGCCCACACGTTTTATACTGATACTAATAAATCAGGGAAGGCAGGCTACAAATCAGAAGACTTGAGTAAGGTGGAACAAAGTCCTTACGATTCTGTCCAAAAGGCAGAGTTATTTGCCATTCTTATGGTGCTAAGGGATTTTAAGGAACCTCTTAACATTATTACTGACTCACAATATGCAGAAAGAGTTATCTTACATATTGAAACTGCTGAATTCATACCTGATGTTACTGAACTAACCTTATTGTTTATCCAGGTACAAGAAATGATCAGGAACAGACTTTGCCCTATGTATATAACACACATCCGATCCCATATGGGTCTGCCAGGTCCTTTAGCACGAGGTAATGCAGATATTGATCAATTATTGATTGGTAGTGTGCTGCAGCCTTCCGAATTTCATGAAAAGCATCATGTCAATAGCGAAGGCTTGAAGAAAGAGTTTTCTATTACATGGCAACAAGCTAAGGAGATCATAAAGAAATGCCCTACTTGCTCTTTCTATAACCAAGCACCACTGCCTGCAGGGACTAACCCAAAGGGCACTAAAAGGAATGAATTCTGGCAGATGGATGTGTTCCATTTCGCAGAATTTGGAAAATTAAAATATGTACACCATACCATTGACACTTATTCAGGATTCCAATGGGCAACTGCTTTAAGCTCAGAAAAGGCCGATTCGGTAATCACTCATTTGTTAGAGGTTATGGCCATCATGGGTATACCTGTGCAAATAAAGACGGATAATGGTCCAGCTTATGTCTCTAGGAAAATGAAACGGTTTTTTGCTTATTACAACATTAAGTATGTTACAGGTATACCCTACAATCCTACAGGTCAAGCAGTCATTGAAAGATCAAATAGGACTATAAAGGATATGTTGAACAAGCAAAAGGGGGTGGAAAATACCCCCAGAAATAGATTACATAATGCTTTACTAAACTTGAATTTTCTCAACGCTAATGAGAAGGGGACAACAGCTGCAGAAAGACATTGGATAATGGAAAAGTCTGTTGAATTAAATCAACCAGTTTATTTCAAGGATGTGCTAACCTCACAATGGAAGCCAGGGGATGTGCTGCGTTGGGGAAGGGGTTTTGCTCTTGTCTCCACAGGAGAAGAAAAATCGTGGATACCATCAAAGTTAATAAAGGTTCGGTTTGAAGAGGAGAAGCCCCTTGGAAAAGAAAAATAACAATTCATGCACAAGGATGGTGAACATACTGATGGTAAGAGACCTATAGTTCAGGGGCAGGGTTCTTTTCTTATCCCCACAGGAAGACGCTCACCTTCGAAGGATCTGAGGGACCCTGGATACCTTGAACACTGATGGATGGAAACCAATTGCAACCCAACAAGGATCAGCATTAACATTGGGTAAGCTCTGTGAGTATAAAAAACAATTTTTTGAATGTGTGTTAATATGCATTTCTTTATAGATATTTAGAGCTTGTTTCTTGGAGTTGGACTCTGGCCCAGTCCCTCTCCAATTCCAAGCTTGTTTATAAGAGATTTCTCAGAGTTTCTGTCTCAGGTTAGGAGTCATGTTATGAGACAGAATATTAATAACAATAATGTTGATAATGGTACCAATATATTTGCCTTCTTTGCCTTCCTTCATATCTATGGTTGTCTTTAATGCACCTTTCATTGAAGATATGCACGTATACGTCTGTATGTGTCTTTGTAGATAATGCTTATCTTTCTCACAACAAACGACAAATTTTTTCTTCAGTAATCTTTGCAGTTTCCAGGCTGAAGACGGGGCCCTGCAACATCAACTCCAACTGGTTATTATGACGTCATGTTTTTGTAGCGCTAATATTTGGCCTGTTTTTTGGTACCAATTGCACAGAACACTTTTGAATAGTGCACATTTTTGACAACATTCTGGCCTCATTTCCTCAAAATATTCAGAGGCTGGACACATTTTTCCTAGATGAAATGTTACCCTGGGTACTCTACCATCATTTGCTTTCACAGGAACCCCTGAGAAGAAAAGTCGCCCCTATGTCAGCTGGAAGCAATCTTAGATGACGACGCCCCCCCTCCCAACAAAGTTTACCCTCAGGTTTAGGGACACTAATTCGTGGCTGGTATAGGGTTGTCGGGTTGTGGAAGGCTTTATATGGACTCAGGGGTATAAATTATGTGTATATATATATATATATATGTATATATATATATATATATCAAAAAAGGGGGGGGGAGGGATTAACTGGTGATCTGAAGGAATAATTGATTTTTTGAGTTATTGTTTTTTGAAAAACTATATGAGTATTGATTCTTGTATATTGATATATTGAACATTATATGAGAGTATGATACTACCTCTGTTTGAAACAATTGTTATATTGACATTGTTTACTATATTGCAATGTACATCTCTACCTTTGATATTATTTATGTAATGACATTGTTTACCATATTGCAATGTACATTTCTACCTCAGATATTATTTATGTAATGACCCTGTTTACATTCAGAAATCATTGTCTTCATTTATTACACAGTTGTCTATTCTATTAGTCATACAGTTACATAAGTGTTGAGAATTATATGTTGGTCATATTTATATTTAGGACAATCAGGTTTTTTAGACACATAGAGGTTGTATTTAGTATAGATAGCATAATCTTCGAACTCTTTGAAGAGCTGTAGAACATGGCCTTTAATCTAACCTAGAGTTTTGTATTTATGAGACACAATCACTCCTGGCAACAATGCTCTACTCCCGAGAGAACGTTGAACACCAAAGACACTCCACTGGGAGTTTGTCTTCTACTTGGCAGAACTGGCCTTGGGGCAAAGAAAAGCCCATACCTCCATTACTGACTAAAGTACGAAATATCCATAAGTGGATAAAACAGAATTGTCTTATCTTGCCAAGACAGGATAGGATAGTTCTACTAAAGGTTCCTTGCCATTGTATAATGATATGTCAGGTTTTTTCAGGCCTCAGCCAAAGTTGGTTGCCTCAACATTGCTATCAAGACTTCGTGTGGTTGCCCAGGTAGTCAATTGTCTCCGTTTTCTGTTGCACATTTTGGAAGTTTCTCGTTTGTGCTTCCTGGTTGCTTTGGTAATATTACTTTCCTTCTCAGATCTTTGATGGGGTTGAAGATTAGATAATGGTAGCTACCTTCTACATTATTTAGACTTCCCAAAGTAGAGTGATTAGAAAAATTTTTTGTTATATGCTCCTCGCTTGATATTGTTTACTTCTTGTAATTTTATATGATCTGTTCCCGTTGTATATAGTTGTATTTGGTTTCTGAATCTGCCTTATTTAGACAAAAAGGGGAGATGTTGGGGCAGCTGGCCCAATCCCTGCGTTCAGGGGCGTGGCTGCCCCAGGGGAGTAGGATACCCTTAAATAGGATCGGGGCGCCGGAAGGAGCCCCGTTTGCTATCCCCCGCGTTACCTTCTGCTCCGCTGGACCCTTGGTTCTGTAAGTTCCCTTATTTCCCCTTTTATTAAAACTGATTTATTATAAAAGGACTATTTTGGTTATTTCCTAACCCCTCCGACCGCGGGTACTGCCGGTAACCGCCGGTACATTACTCTTAGTGTCTGTGCTACTCTGGTGTTCTATTTAAGAAGTGGTCTCCTATGCTAGTGTGTTCAAGGCTACTCTCCACTATGTCATCTATCAGGTTCAATGTAACTGGCTTTATGTTGAGGTATTTAATCCACTTGGACTTGAGTTTTGTACAAGGCAGTAGATATGGATCTATTTGCAATCTTCTACATGCTGACATCTAGTTATTCCCACACCATTTGTTAAAGATGTTTTCCTTTTTCCATTGTACCTTTTTGGCTTTGACAAAAGTCAGGTGTTCATATGAGCATAAATTAATGTCAGGAACTTCGATTTGATTCCATTGATCCATGTGTCTGCTTTTATGCCAATGCCAACCTGTTTTTATTACTATAGCTCTATAGCAGAGTTTGAAGTCAGGGATGGTGATGCCTCTGGAAGTTTGTACAGGATTGTTTTAACTATTTTGGGTTTCTTGTTTTTTAATATGAAGTTGAGTAATGTCCTTTCAAGGTTTGTGAAGAATTGTGTTGGGATTTTGACGGGGATTGCATTGACTCTATAGATTGCTTTTGTCAGGATTGTCATTTTTATTATATTGATCCTACCTATCCAAGAACGTGGGAGATCTTTCCATTTCCTGATGTCTTCTTTAATTTCTTTCATTAGAGACTGAAAGTTCTTGTCATGCAGGTCTTTCACTTGTTTGGTTAGTTACCTCAAGATATTTTTCATTTGTGACTTTTGTAAAAAGTGATGCTTTTTTTGATTTCTTTCTCAGCCCATTTATCATTTGTATATAGGAGGGCTACTGATCTTTTTGAGTTAATCTTTTATCCCACTACATTACTGGAGGTATTTATCAGTAGTACAAGTTCCTGGGTATGTTTGGGGGTCATTTATTTATCATATCATCTATGAAAAGGGATAGTTTGACTTCTTCCTTTCCAATTTGTATCCCCTTGATCTCCTTTTGTTGTCTTATTTTGTTAGCTAGAACTTTCAGTACAGTTTTGAATAGATATGGAGAGAATGGACAGCCTTGTCTTGTTCCTGATTTTAGTGGAATCACATTGAGTTTCTCTCCATTTAATTTGATATTGGCTGTTGGCTTGCTGTAAATTGTTTTTTTTTGTTTAGATCTTCTTTGTATCCCTGATCTCTCCAAGACCTTCATCATAAAGGAGTCTTGGATTTTGTTGAAGGTTTTTTCAGCATCTAATGAGATTTCATGTGGTTTTTTCTTTCAGTTTGTTTTCATGGTGGATTACATTGCAAGATTTCCATATGTTGGAGCAACCCTGCATCTCTGTGATGAAGTCTACATGGTCGTGGTGGATGATTTTTTTGATGTGTTCAGTTTGCAGCATCTTATCGCTGTGGGATAATGCTCTTGTATCCTGTAAAGATTTGTCACTTGTATTGGTTTAATAAAATGCTGAATTGACCAGTAGCCAGGCAGGAAATACAGGCGGGGTGACCAGACTAGGAGAATTCTGGGAAGAAAGGCTCAGTTTGCACTCGCCACTGAGACACAGAGGAAGCAAGATGAAAATGCTGCCCTGAGTAAAGGTACCAAGCCACAAGGCTAAACATACACAAGAATTACAGGTTAGTTTAAGTTGTAAGAGCTAGTTAATAATAAGCCTGGGCTAATAGGCCAACCAGTTTATAATTAATGTAAGCTTCTATGTGTTGGTGGCTGTCGCTCCATTGATGGCTCCTTCAGGAGCAGGCAGGGCAGAGTCTCAGGTGATTACTCCTCCAGGTGCCGTTGGGCCCAAGGCTCAGGTGATCACTCCTCCAGATGCAGATGTAGTCTATAAGGCTCTGGTGCCAGCAGGTCTGTGGCTCCAGTGGTTACTGATTCAGCAGGCGATCTCATACAGAGGATGGCACTGGATGCTGGCTGGGACCCTGGTGTTCTTCCCCGCGGGACTTTTTAATATTGTTTCTGGAAGCCGCTGCTGTTGATGCTCCCAGGCTGCTTCACTCCCTCTCTGATGCTTCCAGGTAGGGGCCAGAGCCACTGCCACTAAGCTCCCTCTCTCTGACATTATGGCCCTGGGCTGGTGTTGCCACTGTGCTTCCTCTCTCGCTGACTCTTCCCTGAAATGTCTAAGTCGGCGTGGGGGGGGGGATCCCAGGCCAGTCATTGAGTTTTTTGTGTTGGCCAACTACAGTTGGACATGAGACCTGCCATTAAGTGTGGTTTGTATACTGAGTGAGACTCCATTGAAGAAAACTAATTCTTCCTTTTCAAATGGTTATCAATTGGAAATGGGTTTTGGTTTATAGACAGGCACATGCGCCCACTTCTGCTCTTAGTGCTAGGACACTATCTGACCTAGAACTGTCCAGCCTCTGTGCATGCTGCCACAGTTTCTCTGAGTTCATATGTGTACCATTCCTGTTGTATCTAGAAGACCTTGTTTCCTTGGTGTCCTCAATGACCTTTGGCTCTTACAATCTTTTCACTTCCTCTTTTTCAGGGTTCCCTGAGTCCATCTGAACAACCACTGGAAGAATCAGAGGACTGAGTGACTGCTGGGAGCATCTAAGGGGAGCAACTGCAGGTAGTGGCATGTGACTGCTGGGAACGACAACAGTGGCTTCCAGCAGTGACTTACAGAAGTAATTGTACGAAGTTACTCTGGCAAAGAACACCCGTGTCTCAGCCAGCATCCACTGCCATTCTCTGTAGGAGATACCTCATCACTGCAGCCACCACCAAAACCTCAGTCCTGCCTGCACTTAGAGAAGTGACCACCAGAACTGTGACCGGAGGAATGATCACTGGAACTATGGCCCCACCTGCACCTCAAGGAGCAACCATCTGAGCCTTGGGCCTGCTTGCACCTGGAGGGGCAATCATTGGAGGCTCTTCTCTGCTTGCACCTGAAGGAGCATTCACCAGAGCCATAGCCCCCAACTACACCAACTGGAGGCAGAGAGACCTTCTGAAACACAGGCTCCATGTATACTGATGGGAGGAAGATACAGGTAGACAACAAGGTAAGAACAACATAAAATGCAATCCGGCACCACCAGAAACTAGTGGTTCTACAACAGCAAGATCTGAACATCCCAACACAGATGAAGCAGAAGGCAAAGACCTTAAAAATAACTTTATGAAGATAACTGAGGCCTTTCAAGAAGAAATAAAAAATTCCCTTAAATAAGTGGAGGAAAAGACAAAAGAATTAGAAGAAATCAACACATCCCTTAAAGAAAACCAAGAAAAAGCAATCAAACAGGTGAAGGAAATGGTTCAAGACTTGAAAACTGAAATAGAGGCAATAAAGAAAACACAAACTGAGGGAATTCTGGAAATGGAAAATTTGGGTAAATGATAAGTTATTTTTCCAATATATTGTGCATTCTAAGAATAGGCCTAACAAGTAACAGAATCCCAACATTGGTTGCGTGAATTGTGGAATGAGGGTTTTGATGATAGAAAAAGCCAAGGAAAAGTCACTATAATTGCCTCTATGTAGGAAAATTTTTAGTAAATCAAAACGAATACTGCATGATGGCTCACATGTGTAAGTCCAGAATTTTGAAGACTGAAGCAGGAGGACCTTCAAGATTTCTCAGCCAGCCTGAGCTACACTGTGAGACCCTGACTGTAGAAACCAAACCAAAACAAACAAGCAAGAAGATTACTGATACTACCAAGTATTTATTATTATTATTATTATTATTATTATTATTATTATTATTATTATTATCTGCTCGTAGGACTGGAGAGGGAAGGGGAGGGAGAGTGGGGGAGTGGGAGGGAAATGGAAGGAAGTGGAAATTTTTAATAAATAAATAAATACATTTAATAAAAAAATACCAATCAAAATTCCCACTTCCTTTTCTCCTCCCACTCCCTCCACACTCCTCTCCCCATCCAATCCTAAGAGAGGGCAAAGCACCCTGCCCTGTGGAAAGTCCAAGGCCCTCCCTACTACATCTAGGTTGAGCAAGGTTTACATCCAAAGAGAATAGGATCCCAAAAAGCCAGTACATGCAGTAGAGACAAATCCCAGTGCCACTGTCATTGGCTCCTCAGTCTACCCCAGCTGTCAACCACATTCAGAGGGACTAGTTTGATCCCATGCTCATTCACTCCCAGTCCAGTAGACGTGGTTAGCTCCCATTAGCGCAGACAAATTGTCTCAGTGGGTGAACCCTTCATGGTCTTGACTTCCTTGCTCATACTCTCACTCCTTCCGCTCTTCAACTGGACTTTGGGATCTTAGTCCAGTGCTCCGATGTGGGTCTCTGCCTCTGTTTCCATCTGTTGTTGGATGAAGGTTCTATGGTGATATTTAAGATAATCATCAATCTGACTACAGGGCAAGGCCAGTTCAGGCACCCTCTCCCCTATTGCTTAGGGTGTTAGCTGGGGTCATCCTTGTGGATTCCTGGGAATTTTTCTAGAGCCAGGTTTCTTGCTAACCCCATAATGACTCCTTCAATCAAGATATCTCTTTCCTTGCTCTCATATCTGTCCTTCCTCCATCTCGACTACCCCATTCCCTCAAGTTCCCCCCAACCCTCCCCTTCTCCCCTCCTCTTTCCCTTCTCCCCATCCTTCTACCTTCCACCCCATGCTCCCAAATTTTGTCAGAAAATCTTGTCTGTTTCCAGTTTCTTTGGGTTCACCTTATTCCTTAGCTTCTCTAGGATCATGAACTATAGGCTCAATGTCCTTTGTTTATGGCTAGTATCTACTAATGAGTTAGTACATACCATATTCATTTTTTGGGTCTGGGTTACCTCACTCAGGATAGTGTTCTCTAATTCCATCAATTTGCATGCAAAATTCAAGATGTCAATGTTTTTTTTTCTCCTGCTGAGTAGTACTCTAATGTGTAGATTGCCACACTTTCTTTTTCCATCTTCAGTTGAGGAGCATCTAGGTTGTTTCCAGGTTCTGGCTATTACAAATAATGCTGCTATGAACATAGTTGAACAAATGCTTTTGTAGTATGATTGAGCATCTTTTGGGTATATTCCCAAGAGTGGTATTGCTGGATCCTGAGGTAGGTTGATTCCCAATTTTCTGAGAAACCGCCATACTGATTTCCAAAGTGGTTGCACAAGTTTGCATTCCCACCAGCAATGGATGAGTGTTTTCCTTACTCCACATACTCTCCAGCATAATCTATCCTTAGTGATGGAGGATTCTCATTGGCTAATAAAGAAAGTGCCTTGGCCAGCCCTTAGGTGGGTGGAGTAGACAGAACAGGAAGAAGGAAGTGAGGTAGATGGCTCAGTCAGATGCCACTCCTCTCCTAAGTGAGATAAATCGCCGTGCCTCTGCTCTCTGGGCCAGACTGCCGAGCCTCTCCTCAGGGAGCCAGATGCGATGAAGCCAGCTACCAGGTCAGACGTGCTGAATCTTTCCGGGTAAGACACCACTTTGTGGTGCTACATAGATTATTAGATATGGGTTAATCAAGATGTGAGTAAGAGGCTGAAACTAATTGGCCAGGCAGTGTTTAAAAGAATACAGTTTCCATGTAATTATTTCGGGTAAAGCTAGCCGGTGGTTGGGCGGCGGGAAGCCGGCCCGCAGCTCCACACTACACCTTAGTGTTTTTTTTTTTTTATCTTAGCCATTCTGGCAGGTGTAAGATGGTATCTCAGAGTTGTTTTGATTTGCATTTCCCTGATAGCTAAGGAAGTTGAACATGTCCTTAAGTATCTTTTGGCCATTTGAAATTCTTCTGTTGAGAATTCTCTGGTTAGTTCAGTATACCATTTTAATTGGGTTATTTATAATCTTAATGTCTAATTTTTTGAGTTCTTTATATATTTTGGAGATCAGTCCTTTGTCTGATGTGGGGTTGGTGAATATCTTTTCCCATTCAGTATGCTGCCTTTTTGTCTTATTGACAGTTTCCTTTGCTTTACAGAAGCTTCTCAGTTTCAGGAGTTCCCATTTATTTATTGTTGCTCTTATTGTCTGTGCTACTGGGGTTATATTTAGAAAGTGGTCTCCTGTGCCCATGCATTGAAGGCTACTTCCCAGTGTTTTTATTTCTTTAGACAGGGTTTCTCTGTAGCTTTGGAACCCTGGCCTCGAACTCACAGAGATCCACCTGCCTCTGCCTTTAAAGTTCTGGCTGCCACCACCACTTGACTTTTTTTGTATTACCAAGTATTTGAAGGAAACATGGAGGGCTGATCCTTGTCTCATCTTATTAACTTCCCCATTTGGCTTTGTACAGAAGGCAGATGGAGTTTGAAGAATGCCAGTTGGTTATCCTAAGTTTAATCAGGTAATCACTCCAGTTGCAGCTTCTTGACTAGAAGTGATTTTATTACTCAAGTTAAAACATCTCCTGGTGTTTGGAATATACCTATTCATCCGGAAAGTTCCTTTTCTCTTGGTCCCTGATAGTAAAGAACATTAGAATAATTTATGTTCAGCTAGCAAGGTCAACAGTACTGTCTCATTCCAAGGGCATGCGTATTCTCTATCCCGTGTCTTGGTCTGGTCTTCAAGGACTTTACTTGCCTTCAGTTCTTGTACGACCCCAGTAGTTTATTATATTGATGATAATGCTGAGAAGACTCAGTGAGCATCCAGTTAGCAACTACTTGAGACTTATATGAGATGCATTTGCATGCCAGAAATTAGGAAATAAATTTGAGCAAATTTAGGGACTTCTGGGCATGGGGGCTTGTCTCTGTCACCCCCACACATAAGAGATGCACGAGGGTTGTGATCTTGGGGTCAGTCAGGACTACAAAGAAAATCCCAAGCTAGCTACATATACATCATGAGACTTGTATCAATAAACAAAACCAAAACCAATTTAGGAGCTTTATGATACAGTAAAATTAATATAGAGCCAATTAAGTGGGAGTATTTTCAAATATACCTTTTGTGTTTTTGTTTTTGCTTTTTTTGAGACAGGGTTTCTCTGTAACAGCTCTTGCTGTCTTGAAACTCACTTTGTACATCAGGCTGGCCTTGAACTCACAGAGATCTATCTTACCTCTGCCTTCTAAGTGCTGGGATTAAAGGTGTGCATCACTTCTCCTGGCTGAAATATACCTTATTATGAGGTTTAATTGTTTTATCTTCCCCTTTCAATGCCCCAAAATGTAGATGACATCTTTTGAGTCTCTTTGAACTTTGGAGGCAACATACTCCCAATTTGAAAATGCTATGTTGAGTCAGGCAGTGGTGGCACACACCTTTAATCCCAGCACTTGGGAGGCAGAGGCAGGAAGATCTCTGTGAGTTTGAGGCCAGCCTGATCTATAAGAGCTATTTCTAGGACAGGCTCCAAAGCTACAGTGAAACCCTTTCTTGAAAATAACAAACAAACAAACAAACAAACAACCCCCCTAGAAAATGCTATTTTGAGCTATTCACTAAGTGATCTAAAATGGTGCTAGTTTTAAGTGGGGCTTTAAAAAATGAGGCTCAAAGACCTGGACAAGCTGTGCTACTATATTCTAGCAGATCCAACAACTCTTAAAGTCCCAATGAGAGATAAGATTGTGGTTTGGAAAGCCAGGCAGTGGCGGTGCAAGCCTTTAATCATAGTCCTTGGGAGGCAGAGGCAGGCAAATCTCTGTGAGTTCGAGGTCAACTTGGTCTACAGAGTGAATTCCAGGACAGTTGGGTCTACACAGAAAAACTCTGTCTCAAAAAACAAAAAGAATAAAAAGAATGCAGTCTGGAATGTTTGGCAGACCTCTCTAGGTGAAGCACTGCACTGACTTTTAGGAATTTGGAGCAAAGCCCTGTGTTTTTGAGAATCAGCTTTTGGGTTGATACTGGGCCTTGGTAGTGACTAGACACAATCCTGAATCACTGAATGGCTTGGGTTACTAATTATGAGCTAGGTACTATTGGCCCACCGAACATAAACCTGCATGCCCAGGAGCACTCCATCATCAAGTGGTAGTAGTCTATAAATCTGAGCAAGCCTTAAAAGCACAAGCTGGGAGAAGTGACCCTAATGCCTATGGTCCCACACCTGAGTTTCTTATGATTAATTAAAAGAGGAATGGAGACTTGGGTCTGATTTACAGATGGTTCTGCATAATATGCAGGCACTGCCTGAAGGTAGACAGTGAGCAGAATGTTGGAAATTGTACCTGATACTTCACTTTGACTTATATGGAGAAATGGTCTGAAGTATCAGTGTATATTCATGGATGGGGGCTAATGGTGTTGGGATTAAGCAAACAACGCCTGCCTTAAGTACTGGCATCTTGTTTCTAGATTCCACTTAAAAGCAGGGTAAAACAAAGTTTGTTTCCAAGCCCTGGGAGAGCTGGGATTCTTCACTAGGGTCATAGGCTTCTTTCTTGACAGATGAGAAATTGCTTGTTACTCATCTCTAGTTCCCCAAACTGCAAAGGAGAAATAAATTTGATTGGTTACATTGTAAAACGTACATCCTGTATTGGTTGACACAGATGTTTGTGGTTTTTCTGCTTAAATACTTGCTGAAATGAATGTCCAGGGACACAGTCAGTTCCCAAGTCTGTATTGTTGTCCCTGGCCAGTCAGTTTTTGCTGCCCCTTCAATAAAGACCTTGATTTGTATGAGCTTTTGTGTGTTTAGGTTGTTTTCGATCTTCGCAGACCCTGCAACAATAGTTTAGATGGATGATGGTCAGAGACTTGGAAGGAACATATCTGGAAAATTGGTAACAAGGAGGTTTGGGGAAAAAGTAAGATCATAGACTGTCCTGAATGGGTAGAAATATAAAGCAATTTGTTTTATATGTGAATTCTAACCAAAAAGTGTCCTCATAAGTGGATTTTTTTGTGATATAACTTTCTGTACACAGCAGTAAGCTATTTTCCTTAGCTACTTCTGTTATCATCCAATGGGCTCATTTGAAAAGTAGCCAGAGTAGTGGGGTTGCCACTTTAGTATAGGTTCAACAACATAGCCTTCAGTTCACCAAGGAAGACTTTGTTGTTTTCACTGCTAAGTCAAAAGCAGAGACCATTGTTGAAACACTCTCTGAACTTGACTTAGCCACACTGATGAATTCAATGTATTTAATCATAGACAGGGTTCTTTGGAAAGCTTATTTCTGGGCTTAAAGTAGCAGTGGAGGATCACCTTTTAGAAATTCCAATTTAGTGTCAGGAGCCCTAGTGCCATAGACAGTATCAGCAAGACTTTGTTAGTTTCAGTTGAGCCATTTCCCATACCCACAAGCATTTTGCATGTTAACTCTTTACTCTTTCTTTTCTTTCACCAATGAAACACCCTGCTAGTGTACCTGACTTACTGTGACAACAAATCTGACCAGCCTCTATTTACATGTCTCAAGGGGTCTTGTGGAGTGATTTACAGTGAGGTATTGTAGGGGAGGCCAGTCAGGATGATGATACTTTGTTGCCTGTTTCTTAGATCCTGAATGAGATAACAACAAGGGTGTTTGGTCATGTGGAGGGGGAACAAAGGGCTGCAGAGCACACACAAGCTCTTTATCACCTGCCAGTGCCTAAGCACACTCCAAATAGAAAATGTTATAGGAGACATGTCTCTACCTCCATTCTTTGTATACCATTTTTTTAATATCTGTCTCTACTGTATCTCAAATTCCTACATCTAAATTTCCCTGATCTGAAAACCAGGGGCTAACTGTCTGAAAAAACTAGAGAATACCAGTTGGCTGACCAATGTTAATCTTAATTCCTTTTTTTCTTCAGTATATATTTAATATATTTAATAACAGTAAAGAACCATCTTTCTTATGATTCTCCTTGTCCTATGTTGAGGAAAAGTCATGAAAGACAATTGGATTACTCACCCATCTTTACTTGGCTTGTGATGGCCAAGGAGTTCTGGACCTTCTTGAGTGAGAACCTATCTGCATAGAACACCAGAGAATCATCTCCTCCAGGACAATCTCAAAAGAATATATTCTCAGATCCCTGTTTGGGTGCCTGGAACACTACTGTAAGGACCAGCCTTCAGCAGCTCAGGAATTAAAGGGGAGCCATGGAGTTGGTGGACTAATTGCTCAATTGGCTTTTCTATCTGTGGGAGTAAACCTTTTCTCTGTGGCTGGTGAGTGGGGCAAAATGTAACTCTCTGGGGCAGGCAAAAAAGTGAAACACACACACATACACATCTTTAGGATCTCTTTATAATCTTTCATCTCTCTATCTTTGTTTTCTCTTTATAGCTTAAATATCCCAGCAAAATCTTTCAAGTGACATAAAAATTACAATGTGGTTACATTCTATTTTTCAAGTGAATGATTATAATGAATACAGAATACAGGTAAAAAACCAACATGTTTCTCATTTCCCTTACATTATTAAACATTTTTCATATTATAATCCCCATGAACCCACATACATACATGTCCAAGTAACTAATTACAGATTAACAAAGTGTAAGTAAACAAGGTAGTTTTCTCAGTCAGTTTTTCTTTACTAGTTCACTACATTTTGTGATTACAAAGAAAGGATTGATCATTTTATTATTTATCTCAAAAAGTAATGTTATAAAATCTAAACTTTTGTATATGAAAAACAGTCAGCTCTACTTTAAATCCCCAGCATTCATATCCACTCATCAACAGTTCTTTTTATCAGGAAACTGAGAGTAGAAATGGGTACTGTTGTGGGCTTGTTGTTGCTGCCTGTTGTGTGATCCCCATTTCCCAGGGGCCAGGGTTGAGAAGACATGGAGGCAATGACACAGACTCTGAGAGATTCCAATACAGAAGCTCTTTACTGTAAAAAGGTTGGGGATTTTTATGGGGTTAGGGAAATTAAGCTGCAGCAGGAACATCTTTGGTTGGTCCTTTTGAAACTGGCAGTTACTGCTGGTGTGTTGTAATTGGCTTGGAGTATGTGTCATTAGTTACTGTGCTTTTGGTCTGCTGACAGGTTGTTTTGGCCAATTTTGCTTATTCATTGTGAATTTGCATGCACTTGCTTGTGCTATTGCCCTGCTTCATCTCACCCTTTTTATTTTATTTTTTTGGGTGACCTAGTGGGAGTTATGGATTTTCAAAACCCCGCCTCAGGGACCCCGTCAACATTTTGGGCTGTGCCTGTCTTAGGCTGGCCTGCTGGACAGGCTCTTACCCATCATTGACTACCAGTTCTCGAAGGGCTGGGTCCCCAGAAGGTTCCAAGAAGTCAAAAGCAAGGGAAGACTTTTAGGAGAACTAAGGCTTTAAAGGTCTCCTGTATTTACATTAGCCAAAAGTGGACCACCTCCCTTCCTCCAGCAAGTGCCAAAGCCATTAACACCTGGAGTGTTGCATTGTTCACCCACTGCTGTTAGGATCTTAACTGTAGGAGACACTTAAGCAGAAAAATTAGAGCCACCCCCCATAAGGCACCATGCCACAAGCTTAGAGGAGTCTAGCAGGGATTTTATGTGATCCCATACTTAGACAAAGAATGTGGCATACAAATACAATGGTTCAACTTGTGTCAAGTTAAGATGCGTAGATTGTGATTAAGGGTTTATAGCCAGCCAAAGATAAACCAGGTAAAAGCTTGTGCAAATTTTTAGGGGACAAAGGAAATTGCTGATGAAGGAGCCTAGCCTGTTGCAGCAAAGGCAAGGACACTGTCATAGTCATAATTAGGTGGTCTACTCTGTGATTGCCTGTTGCTAACATTCCTGTCATATGAGACCTGATATGGGATATGTGCCAGGGTGTCCTCTGGACTGTAATAAGTCTTGAATAGTTTGCATAGTTTTAGAGATAGAATCCTTTTGAGACTTTAATTTTGCAAAAGATAGTATTTTGCATGCTCATGTGGCATAGTGACTATCTGAGAAAATATTTACTGGTTTTGATTGGGTCATTTCCAATACCTTAATGACTATCAATAACTCCTCTAGTTGTTCTGATTAAGGATTTAATTGGGAATAGGACCTTTCCTTATGATTAACTCCCATTATTAGTAACCCAAATTAGTTTTATTGGCATCTGTAAAGGCTATTGTGGCCTTGGTGTTGTATGAAGATTACTTGGTTGTTCTGGCCACTCAGACCTGAAATAACAACACAGAAACTGTATTAATTAAATCATTGGTTGGCCTATTAATTCTAGGTACTTTTTAAATTTATTGATTTTTATTGAGCTCTACATTTTTTCTCTGCTTTCCTCTCTGCCTCGCCCCTCCCCTTCAACCCTCTCCCATGGTCCCCATGCTCCCAATTTACTCAGGAGCTTTTGTCTTTTTCTACTTCCCATGTAGATAAGATCTATGTATGTCTCTCTTAGGGTCCTTATTGTTGTCTAGGTTCTCTGGGATTATGATTTGTAGGCTGGTTTTCTTTGCTTTATGTTTAAAAACCATTTATGAGTGAGTACATGTGATAATTGTCTTTCTGGGTCCGGGTTACCTCAGTCAAAATGATGTTTTCTAGTTCCATCCATTTTCTTGCAAATTTCAAGATGTTATTAATTTTTTTTCTGCTGTGTAGTACTCCATTGTGTAAATGTACTACATTTTCCTTATCCATTCTTTGGTCAAGGGGCATTTAGGTTGTTTCCAGGTTCTGGCTATGACAAACAATGATGCTATGAACATAGTTGAGCACATGTCCTTGTGGCATGATTAAGCATCCTTTGCATATATACCCAAAAGTGGTATTGCTGGGTCTTGAGGAAGGTTGTTTCCTAATTTTCTGAGAAATTGCCATACAGATATCCAAAGGGGCTGTACAAGCTTGCACTCCCACCATCAATGGAGGAGTGTTTCCTTTACCCCACAACATCTCCAGCATAAGTTGTCATCAGTGTTTTTGATCTTGGTCATCCTTACAGGTTTAAGATGGAATCTCAGAGTTGTTTTGATTTGCATTTCTCTGATGGCTAAGGATGTCGAACATTTCCTTAAGCGTCTTTCAGCCATTTTGGATTTCTCTGTTGAGGTCTGTACTCCGTTTTTTATTGGATTACTTGTTCTTTTGATGACCAATTTCTTGAGTTCTTTGTATATTTTGGAGATCAGACCTCTGTCTGATGTAGGGTTGGTGAAGATCTTTTCCAATTCTGTTGGCTGTTGTTTTGTCTTGAAGTGCATCGGTTGTCTTCAGAATGTACTCTGTAGGGCCTTCTACCTTAAGCACAAACGTTTTCTCCCTGTCAGGCATCTCTAGGGACATGGCTGTGCACAGTGTTAGTAGAACAGGGAATGCTGAGTTGGGGCCGGGATGCCTTGGGTGATATGAAGAATTCCAAGCGACTTCCTCTTCCTTCTTCACTTTGAAGCAGTAGGTGACACTTCCCCCACTAAGGCTGCCCTCCTCCCCCTGAGGTCAGCCCAGTCGCCCCTCCTCCATGACCCACTCCTGCTGGGTCAGGGGCAGCTTCTTCAGACCCCATAAAACTGAGCAGCTCTTCTCTCTGTACCATTCCTGCTCTGTCTTTCAAGGTTTATCCTCTATGACCCAGTCTCAGCCTCTCAAAGTAATGAGTTCATCTCTCCCCAGGGAATGTGCCATCACTAGCCAATCCCCTACCACCTGTCCCAGCACCACCAGAGGAGTTGGAGTTCCTGTTTCCACCTAGGACTGGAAGGTCTGTTGTGGTTTCCAGAGGCGCTGCTGGGAAGTATCAATGGCCTCTCACCACTGCAGAATGCCTCATACAAAATCTCTGTCTGAGCGATCCTCTTAATGTAGGGAAAAGTGTTTCTTGAGCCTTGGCTTTGAAGATGTTGTAGAGGAGGAAGAGACTGAGGAAGGAAGGGGGCCAGCTAGGCTCTAAGAAGATCTAGATGGGCCCAACACAGTCAGGGGACCGCCCATCCTGCAGCTGTCAAAGGATAAGCCATGTGGTGGTACAATCTCCACACCAGGCCTCAATGGGGTCAAGACAGATGGGGAGAATGAGCCCGCGGCCAGGGCCACTTCAGCTTCGAAGTGCTGTAGGAATAGCTCAGTAAAACAACCAGAAAAGGCGGCTTCTGCTTCAGGCTTTGCATACTGTGGGTGGGAGGCCAAGTAGAGGCGAAAATGGTGGGCAAGATCCAGGGCAGCAGCCCTTGCATGGGACTCACAGAACTCTTGCCAGCTGCGGGGAGGGGGTGGTGGCAGCACTGGTGGAGAAGGGAAGGTCCCATCCCCTGGGGAAGGGGCACCATTCATGATAGGCCCCAGGAGGAGCCTGTGAGGTGGGGCAGCAAAGAAGAAAACAGTCAGAAGACTCGGGATGAGCAGCAGCAACTGCATCTCTGTTCCTGCACTCAGCTCCAGGGTCAAGCTAGTGGAAGTAGCTGCTGTCTAAGGAAAACGTTCCAATCCCGGAAGAGAAAGGGTATTCAACCACAATCCAATGGCCAAAACCTTTCTGTGAATTAAGAAACCAGCTCTTAACTGGTGGTCACGTAACTGGATTAGTTGAGAAGAGAGACTAGTGTGGACTGTTGGACTTCCTCCACTGTGGTTTGTTAGGCCCTTGGCTGTATGCTTATACAGTGTCTCAGGGTGAAAAGGACCTGTCGGAGGGTCTTTATTGGCTCTACCTCTTGTGTGGTCAGCCCTTATGTGGAGGTACTGGGGCAAACAGAGTCACGATAGAGAGTTCCTAACCAGGGGGACAAACAGCTGAATGAAAAGAAAATGTGGGGATAGGAAAGAAAGCCCCAACTCACCACAGGTTTAGAAAACAAAAATAGGGGTCAACTTACTGAAAACAGCTGAAGGGGGTGAACTCAAGATGCCAGCAGAGAGTCAGGACAGGGACAGCAGTGGGGGCAGCAAGCAAGAAAGAAAAATGCCTGAAAGATGGTAAGGAGGACCGAAAAAATGAGCAAAAGGTAAAGTTCCATCCTCGTTAGGTGCCAGTTGTTGTGGGCTTGTTACTGCTGCCTGTTGTGTGATCCCTGTTTTCTGGGAGGCAGGGGGTGAGAAGACGCAGAGGCAATGGCACAGACTCCTAGAGATTCCAATACAAAAACTCTTCACTGTAAAAAGGTTGGGAGTTTTTTTTTATGGGATTAGGGAAACTAAACTGCTGCAGGAACATTTTTTTGGTTCCTTTTGAAACTGGCAGTCACTGCTGGTGTGTTGTGATTGGCTAGGACATTAGTTACTATGCCTTTGGTCTGCTGACAGGCTGTTTTGGCCAATTTTGCTTATTCATTGTGAGTTTGCATGGGCTTGCTTGTGCTTGTGCTATTGCCCTGCCTCAGGGTACAAGTAATTGATAATTATCTTTGATCACTAACCCATTCTAGCAAGAAAAGAACATCAGCCAGCAATACCCAGGCTGCCATTGTTTTTGTTCCCTGACCCCAATGAGTTCCTTACTCAAATGTTAAGTGTGTTTCTAAAGTTTAAATTGTTCCCCAAGATTTTGTACCTCAAAGCCATTGATAAAAACATCTTAACTTAGCCTTCAGTCATTATTTAAAGCTTTGTTTTAGCAATAATGCACACTGAAACTCATGAACACATCTCCCAACATTAGGATTAAAAGGACTTGATCTAGCCTTGCTTCTAGGACTCCGTTGTTTTCCTTAATCATTAACCTAAACCACGGTCTTTATGGCTCCTCAGGAGAAATTCATAAGTTATAGATGCATGATACTTCCTTGTTTTTATTTTCAATTCTTTACAGTCCCTGGTTCATCAGGGGTGGGGCCAACACTATATCCTGCCTTTACCTATATTAATTTTCCCACGAAACTAACCTCTATTATAATCCCTTCCTATATTTGTTAAAAACCTCTAACCATCACAATTCTATTTAAATTAACACTATTCTTGTATAACATCACTGCTTCAGTTAAAGAGTACAACTTAAAAGGAAATCATCTTCATAATATGCCATAGGTAAACATGCGCAGTAGAATGGGATATTTCCATGAGATAATCACACTATACTGAAGGCAGTGGGGATCTCCCACACCCATTCACACCATGCCAGATAGCAGAGAAAAATGGCAGTGGCAAACATGTAAAGGCACAGCAGTAGTAAGAGACATCCTGGAGCCAAAGCCCTCAGGGCCTTGCTTATCTGGGATTCACCCATCCGTGCCTTGCATTCTGGAGAGCTGCACTCCTGAAGTCAATGCCACCTGCTGCTCCTCTGACATGGCCGCCGGCAGCTTAATATGCTCTAGATCAGTGTCCACTGTACAGTGCTCTTTCCCTTATATTCAGGATTCATAGATGTAGGAATCGAGGAGCAGAAAGGGGACTAGCAGAAAAGGAAAAGAGTGGCAAGAGATTAAAAACACAATGGAATTTGAGCAAGACCCATAATATACAATCTGAAATTGAACATATTCTAATAAAAAGAAAATGAGAATGCCATTATTTGATGTTTTCTTTTTATCCTTAAGCTAATTTTAATTTAATTTTATGGCGAGAGAAAGAGAGAGAGAGAGAGAGAGAGAGAGAGAGAGAGAGAGAGAGAGAGCTAGTTCACACATGCCACAGAACATGCAGAATGTGGAGATCAGAAAACAACTTTGGGAAGCCAATTTTCTCCTTCCATGGTGATGGTGGCCATTACGAAAAGAACTAGGTCATCAGGCTTACTCTGTAAGTGTTTTTACCCACTGAGCTATTTCTCATGGACCTGTAGCTAATCTGTAGCTAATGTTTTGCTTCCTGCCTCTGTGAATGTATTAAACAAAGTCCTCTAGAGGAGCAGGATCAATGGGATGGATATATATATATATATATATATATATATATATATATGTGTGTGTGTGTGTGTGTGTGTGTGTGTGTGTGTGTGTGTGTGTGTTATTAGATTGGTTTACATCATACAGACTCAGTAATTCAACAATGGCTTTCTACATGCCAGAGAGCCTGAGAACCTAGTAGCTGTTTAGCCTATGATGCTGCATGCCTCAGTAGTCTCAATCTGGCACCAAAGATTTGAGAGATTTCTGGAGAATTTCTGGTCTTCAGTCTCTGTTGGAAGGCTGGGATGTGATATCAGCAAAAGATGGTGGCAGTGGCCGTGGCAATGGAGTTAGGTGTCAGTGCTGTCAATGGCAGCAGTAGCAAGTAGCAACAATGATGATAGACTACTCAGCACCAAGATGTGAAGGTAGTCAGGCAAGCAACAACACATTTCCCTTAGACCTCTTAAGGGAGGGAGGGAAAGAGGGAAAGAAGGAGTGAGGGAGAGATAGTAGCTGCCTCTTTGAGAGGGAGATGGAAAAAGGAAGGGACTCGGGCTGCAAGCAGGAAGGAAGATCTGCCTGTCTCAGTGGATGGGGGAGGGAGTGGGCATGGCTTGTCTCTTAAAGAGACAGGACAGATCATTACATTCCCATCTCTTTTTTATAAAAAAAAAGGCAGGAAGTTAGGCACCACAGGTAAAGGGAATTGGGGTGGTGGATTCTTAAGACTGCTTCCTGCTTATTTATGGGCATCATCTTTGGGAGGCAGAACCTGAGAAATCTGGGTGCTGGTCACATCCTGGGGTAGCTGGTCTCTTTGCTCTTGTCTGGTGTTTGTGGTATAGAAATGTCTGGTGTCTCTTACACCTGTTTAAGGTATTGGCAGAACAGAGGACAAAGTTAAGTTAAGGAAAAAAGTTTTAGGACCAAAGAATTGAGAGGGATGTATCTGACCTGTTTAAGGTGGATCCTTCAATTCGGCTCCCTGGAACTCACAAGAATTTTTTGGGTTTGTGAAAACAGAAGTTTTAGACATATCCATTGTATAAACAGTAGCATATTTATCTCAGAATGACTGTGACAGATATTTTTGTACAACAAAAAGTGTTTTTAAGACTATGAAAGGCAGCGGGAGAGAGAAATTTGATAGTGTGCACTTGTCCTCACACCTTTATAACTTGTAGGTCTTGTATTTGTATTTTACTGAAATTTGTTTGGTGAGGTTGTCCTTTTAAACTGACAAAACCTCTCAACTGCCAAACTGCATCAGAGATCTTTGAGAAAAATGAAATTTTACTTGAGTTATTGATTAAAAAATGACAGAGAACTTACTTTCTTCTCAGAACTTCATGGAATATTCTAAAAAAATTGACTGTATAATAGTATACAAAGTAAATTTCAATATGTATGGGAAAATTGAAATAAAATCCTGCATCTTATCTGACAAACACAGATTACAGCTGGATATCAACAATAGAAATGGCAGAAAGTTGTAGACAGAGACTCCACTTCTGTTACTCAGCCAGCCATCCAGACCCAAATAATCACACAGAAACTATATTAATTACAACACTGTTTGGCCAATAGCTCAGGCACATTTCTAGCTAGCTCTTACTTCTTAAATTAACTCATTTTTATTAGTCTATGTGTTGCCATGTGACTGTGGCATTATGTCATTTTTTGTATGTCTTATTTCCTCACTGGCTGACTGGTGTCTGTCTGCCTCTGCCTCCCAAGTGTTGGGATTAAAGGTATGTATCACCACAGCCAACTACTCTCTTTCTTTTTTATTTTAAGGACTTTAACCTTTTTCTTTTCTTTCCCAAGCCTGCATATTTTTTTAAAACACACTGTAAACCATTTAGAGGTTTTCTTTGTCTTTGAATCTCTCTTTACTGTATCTCTCTCTTTTTCTGACAACTTGAGTCTTTAATTTGCTAGGCAATGTGACGAGGATTAAAGTTGTGGCTTTGATGGCTGGATCCAGCCCATTCTTTAGCTTTCTGAGATTCCAGCCTCGTGGTGGAGGTACTGGCTGTAACCATGTTTATTGCCACAACTCTATGGCATTTCAAGGTCCCTGCCACTAAGCCAGCTGCAGCAATCTGCTCAAAAACCATAGTCAAATGCCTTTTTGACAGGCACGGCCTTTTTCCTGCTACAGCTGAAAAGCAAAAAGCATGCAGTCAGCTTTTTATCAGCACAATTTAAGTGTTTTGTGGCAGGACCTCTTAAAAGAGCTGCAAGGTTTTGTAACTAAAGGTGAGTCAGGAAGCCTCTCCCAAATGAGGATGCTTGCCTCTAGCAAGCAGAGCCCACCTGAGGAAGTGCTGCTATCAATAAACCATGCTTTACTCTATTATTTTTTGTCTGGAATAACTTCCCAAGCTCTCTCAGGCTTTATGTGGATACAGTTGTCCACGTGAGTGCCATTCTGTTGTCTGAGGTTTTCTGTCTTGCCCAGTTCCCATAATCGTTATGTCCCAAAGAAATCACACAGAGGTCTATCTACATTAGTTATAAACTGATTGGCCCTTTAGTTCAGGCTTCTTATTAACTCTCTTTTAAAAATATTTATTTATTTATTTATTTATTTATTTATATTTATTTATTATGTATGCAATATTCTGTGTATATGCCTGCAGATGGTTGTGAGCCACCATGTGGTGGCTGGGAATTGAACTCAGGACCTTTGGAAGAGCAGGCAACGCTCTTAACCTCTGAGCCATCTCTCCAGCCCTCTTATTAACTCTTATAACTTATATTAGCCCATTATTCTTGTCTGTGTTAGCCACGTGGCTCAGTACCTTATTCGGTGAGGCAGTCACATCTTGCTTCTTCTTAATAAATAAATAAATAAATCTTAAAAGATATTATTTCTCTGTTAAATGTATGATTGGTGAAGATTTTTCTCACATTCTGTAGGCTACTTCTTCACTTGATTGACTGTGTCCTTTGCCTTACAGAAGTCTTTTAATTTAATAAGGTCATGTTTGTCAGTTGTTGGCATTATTTCTTGAGCAACCAGGATATTGTTTTACAAGTCCTTTGCTATGCCTATATCTTGCAGTGTTTTACCTACTTTTTGTATATCCTGTTTTTAACATGGATTACGGGCTTGAACTCTGGTCATGTTTGGGTATCAGTGCTTTGACCTCATGAGACATCTCCATAGTCCCACATTTCTTTCTAATGCCACCTAGAATGCAAATCTTTTCCAAAGGATTTTTAATTTACTTTGTTAGATTATTAAAAAATTCATTATTAAAATGATATCTATAAACTGGGCATTGGTGGTGTACACCTTTAATCTCAGCATTTAGGAGGAAGAGGCAGGGGGATCTCTGAGTTCCAGGCCAGCCTTGTCTACAGGGTGAGTTTCAGGAGAGCCAGGAGTACACAGATAATCCCTATCTAGGAAAACAAGCAAACAATCAAGTAAGCAAACAAATAAACAAAACAGCAACAAACTAACACAAAACCTAAGTCTTTTTTGCAATTAAAAGCATTAAAGATACTAATCCCTGTACTAAAAGTCCCTGTTCATCACCATCAGAACAGTTCATCGAAAAGGTGTCTTGTCAATACTCAGCAATATTTCAAAAGGGAGCTCACTTAGTAGTGGGCTTAATTTTTTTTAGCAAACTTTGTTGTAAAACAGTTGAGCTCACATCAAATCTACTATTCCATGTACAAAGCACATAGAGTAGGCCTATTATAGTTTTGAAAAGCCTTTCAAACACCCAGAATGGTGAAAGAGAATTAGTTTTAACTTAAGTGAACTTCTGCATTAGATTCTAATGCAACCTGTTTTTTGAAGCCAGGTGTAGGTTTCTTTTCTTCAACACCTAAGATTCTATATGGTATATTTTTCAAATAAAAGATTGTTTTGCCTACACTGAAAAACTCTGTAGTTGGGTTGGGAATGTAACCTACAAGTCCCACTTCACTCCCATCCCCACCCATTCCAGGAGACCTCAGCAGCTCCCTGAGACAGAGACAGCAACTGCAACAACAAGAGAGGATCCCTGAGACTCAGATATTGACTGCAAGGATTGAATCAAGAGGCAAAGACACTGCCAGCCCCTGATGGAGGAGAGTTATCTGTCTAGGTTACTTTCATTGGTTAATTAATAAAGAAAACTGCCTTGGCCCTTTAAGAGAACAGAAAATTAGGTAGGCGGAATAGACAGAACAGAATTCTGGGAGAGTTGGGGAGAAGCTTCAGGCAGTCGCCATAGTGAGTCTTCATGATTCTCCTCTCTGAAATGGATGCAGGTTAAGATCTCTCCTGGTAAGCCACACCTCGTGGTGCTACGCAGATTACTAAATATGGGTTAAAGGAAGATGTGAGAATTAGCCAATAAGAGGCTGAAACTATGGGCCAGGCAGTGTTTTAAAATAATACAGTTTCCGTGTAATTATTTCGGGTGTAAAGCTTGCCGGGGGCCGGGTGGCAGGACACAGCCCGCTGCTCCTTCTACAGATTGGCGCTCCAATGTGGTGACTAAATCCACTTAAAAACCTGAGAGGGCTTTAAATAAAGGAGAGAGAGAGTTTAACACAGCTTTTTGCTGTTTGCCTGGATGTGCCGTAGAGAGATTTCCTGTTTCAGCAAAAGCGGCAGAGAAAAAGCTGAGTCATTTTAAAACCTGGCTTCCTGGTGCTGTGCCGCCAGTGCAAACTCTGGTTATAAAGCATTTCAGTGGCTTTTATGGGCCTGGATATTTGTGTTCCCGCTTGGGATAGGAAGGAGAGTGCACTGAGACTGGGCCAATGGCTCCCTGCTCCTTGCCTGCACCTGGGCAGATGGCGGAATCAGGCTTAGGCGAGCGGGAGAACATGACGGATTTCTGCCGCCATAGAGAGAGATGTTTCCAGGCTGCGCGGTGCTCTGTGTGTCAGATTTGGTTGTAACTTGGATGAAAAGAGTTTCTGTGCTGCACGCTCAGTCTCAGAATTAAAGTGCTGACTGCAGCTCCTACCTGGTGGCCCCAGAGCTACTAGAAAATGGTATGTCCTCCATTTTGAAATTGGAGAGAGGTGGAGCCAACATCCAGAACAGCTTGCCACTCTGCAGCCCAGAAATGCAACTGATTCAGTCACAAGCAGCTCCACCATGTTGGACTGGGCAGGGCAAGCTCACAGTACCTGTTTTTGACCTAGGAATGTCACAGCTCAGAGTCTTAAGCGCTTAGCAATGTAAAGGCTCAAATCAAACATGTTTCTCGACAGTAAAAAAATTACAGATTCACAATAGGACAGATTCAGACATAAAAGACTTTTAAATGAGTCACAATGTTGGATGAACGTATGTATGCTTGAGAGAGAGAAGAAAAAATATAGAGAATAAAGTTAATGCCTAAAAAAAGGGTAAAGTCTTTAAAGAGACAGAGTAGAGATAGTTATAGATTAAAAGAAGTAAAGTGATAGAGTAAAAATAAGCCACGTAAAAATGGAAAATTCACAGAGAGTCTGGATGATGTATTTTATTGTGTTTTCTTTAAAATTTTTGACTGTAAAGGAACTAAATACAGAGAGACATTTCATTATATGGGCTGCCAATCTAGACCAGAATGGACATCTTAACGGTATGACTTCAGGATTTGGATCTAAGAACATGATGCTTTGGAAAAGAGGGTCTTCTTTTGTTTTCACAGAGGATGACACCCTGTGGATTGCTTCTATCCCAATATGGTATGATAGACCACGCCCTCCTGAAAGGTTGCTGTGAACACCCTCAAAAAATTACTTCACTCAACTGCCAACTGAGAGGAACCTAGCATACAGGTTACACCATGAAAGACCTAAATAACAGCGCCCCCATTCAGCAGGAAGCAGTTTGGAGAGAAAAAACTGCGCCCATTTTCCCAAATATTGTTTATAAATGTTCTTTTACATTTAAAGGGGGATATGATATAGAGATGAATAATTTGCATTGGTATGGATTTTAAGGTCAATTTGTTATATGTATATGTATTTCTGATCTTGATTAAGGTATTGTGATTGTGTAGTTCATTTAAAAATGTAATGTATAATTAGAAAATATAGGTTGTTAATGGATAATCATTGATAATAGTTAAGCTTGTAGTCATGTTATTAGATTTTCTAGATATGTAGAGATATATTTCAGTTAGATAGACATTCTTCATATCTTTCAAAGACTGCAGAATATGGCATTTAATGTTTTAATAACTTAGGGTTTTTCATGACAATGAGACACGTCTGCTCCTGGCAGCACCAATCTACTTCGAGAGGAAGATGGGCATCGAAGAGGCTACTTATGGAGTTTGTTAGCCATTTGGGCAAGAAACTGCTCTTGCTTGGACTGTTGCATAAACTGGACACAAGGAACCCACAGAAAGAGGACTGTTGAACTTGCCTAAAGGTGAGATGGCCTTTTGGGGTTTCTGATTCATTAAAGAGTCTGCAAGACGTTCTGCAGGATACAGCAGAAAGTGACTGAACTGTCTTTGGAATTTCCTGCTTCATGGAAATGTCTGCTGGATACTTATGGGCCTGTAGGCTGAAGATGGATGCCCCAACGGTACAGAGAAACTTTGGGTGACTGTCCAGGCAGCGAGTTGCCTCTGTCATTTCTAGAGTTTGAAAGTTGCATATGACTTGTTTACTTAGGTAATATTATATCCTTCTGGAGTCTTTGATGGAGTTGAAGAATAAATAGATAGTTATAGCTTTCCTTAGTTATGATAAAAGATAAAATAGATTTAAATATTATAACTGTAATACTTGCTTGATAACTGTTTTGTTATATGTAATTTTGCTATGTTAAAGTTGAAACCTTTCTTTTTTGTTTAAACAGAAAAAGGGGAAATGATGGAGGAGAGTTATCTGTCTATGTTACTTTCATTGATTAATTAATAAAGAAAACTGCCTTGGCCCTTTAAGAGAACAGAAAATTAGGTAGGCGGAATAGACAGAACAGAATTCTGGGAGAGTTGGGGAGAAGCTTCAGGCAGTCGCCATAGTGAGTCTCCATGATTCTCCTCTCTGAAATGGATGCAGGTTAAGATCTCTCCTGGTAAGCCACACCTCATGGTGCTATGCAGATTACTAAATATGGGTTAAAGGAAGATGTGAGAATTAGCCAATAAGAGGCTGAAACTATGGGCCAGGCAGTGTTTTAAAATAATACAGTTTCCGTGTAATTATTTCGGGTGTAAAGCTAGCCGGCAGCCGGGTGGCGGGACACAGCCCGCTGCTCCTTCTACAAGCCCCAATTGGAGGGAGAGATGTGTAGGCGCCAATGCAAGAAGTCCTTCAACAACCTTAAAAGTAACATGGTAACACCAGAACCCAGTGGTCATACCTGATCATCTTAACACAGAAGCAGCAGAAAAAGGTGATTATAAATTTAACTTTCTGAAGATGATAGAGACCTTAAAGAGGAAATAAAAATTCCCCTAAATAAGTGGAGGAAAAGACAAACAAAAAATCAGAAGAAATCAATAAATCTCTTAAAGAAATCCAAGAAAACCAAGAAAAACCATCAAACAGATGAAACAAACAGTTGAAACAATTCAATGCTTGAAAACTGAAATAGAGGCAGTAAAGAAAACACAAACCAAGGGAATTATTGAAATGGAAAATCTGGGTAAACAAACAGGAACTGTAGATGCAAGCATAAACACCAGAATATAAGAGACAGAAGAGAGAATCTCAGGCATTGAGAATATGATAAAAGAAATAGATTCATCAGTCAAAGAAAATGTTAAATCCAAAAAATTCTTAACACAAACATTAAGGAAATTTGGGACACCATGGAAAAAACAAATCTAAAAATATCAGGGATAGAAGAAGGAGAAGTCCAGCTCAAAAGCACAGAAAATATATCCAACAAAATCATAGAAGAAAAGTTTCCCAACCTAAAGAAGGATATGTCTATAAAGATACAACAAGCTTACAAAACACCAAATAGACTGGAAAAAATGTCCCCTTACTATATAATTCTCAAAACACTAAACATACAGAATAAAGAAAGAATATTAAGATCTGCAAAGGAAAAAGGCAATGTAACATTAAAGACATGCCTATCAGAATTACACCTGACTTCTCAATGGAAACCCAGAAAGCTAGAAGGTCTTGAACAAAGGTGTTGTAGACACTAAAAGACCACAGATGCAAGCCCAGACTACTATACCCAGCAAAGCTTTCAATCACCATTGATAGAGAAAACAAGATACTCCATGACAAAACTAGATTTAAGCAATACCTATCCACAAAGCCCAGCCTTACAGAAAGTACAAGAAGAAAAACTTCAAAGGAAGAGAGCTGCACCCACAAAAACAAGGCAACATATAACCTCATACCAGCAAACCCTAAAGAAGGGAAACACACTAACACTAATACTGAAAAATGACAGGAATTAACAATCACTGGTCATTAATATCTGTTAACACAATGGACTCAATACACCTATAAAAAGACACAGGCTAATAGAATGGATATGAAAACAGGATCTGTCCTTCTGGGTATACAAGAAATAAACCTTAGCCTCAAAGACAGACAGTACCTCAGAATAAAGGATTGGGAAAAGATTTTCCAATCAAATGGACCTAAGAAACAAGTGGGTGTAGCTATTCTAATATCAAACAAAATAGATTTTAAACTAAAATCAATCAGAAGAGATGGATAAGGACACTTCATACTCCTCACAGGAAAACTCCATAAAGATGAAATCATCTATGCCGCACATACAAAGCACTGACATACATTACTAAAGCTTAAATTACACACCAAGCCTCAAACAATAATAGTAGGAGACTTCAACACCCTGCTTTCACCAATGGACATGTCAACCAGGCAGACACTTATAAGAGAAATAAGAGAATTAACAGATGTCATGACTCAAATGAACTTAACAGACAGCTATAGAACATTTCACCCAAACATAAAAGAATATACCTTCTTCTCAGCACCTCATGGATCCTTCTATAAAACTGACCCCATACTTGGTAACAAAGCAAACCTCAACAGATAGAAAACATTAGAATAACACCCTGATTCTTATCGGATTACCAGAGCTTAAGTTAGAATTCAACAACACTAATTGTAGAAAGCCTACAAACTCATTGAAATTGAACAGTGCTCAACTGAATCACCACTGGGTCAAGGAAGTAATTAAAAACTTCCTAGAATTCAACAAAAATGAATCCACATCACCTCCCCTTTTCTGTTTAAATAAAAGGGAAAGTTTTAATTTTAACATAGTAAAATTACATTTAACAAAATAGGTATCAAGCAAGGACTACAGTTACAATATTTATATCTACCTTATCTTTTATCATAACTAAGGAAAATTATAACTATATATTTTTCAACACCATCAAGGATATAATATTACCTAAGTAAACAGGAAGTGCATTGTAAGCAACTTCCAAAACTCTAGAATTGACAGAGACATCTCACTGCCTGAACAGTCACCCAAAGTTGTTCTGTACTGTTGGGGCATATTTCTTCAGCCTACAGGCCCATAGTATTCAGCAGACTTTTCCAATATGCAGGAAATTTCAAAGTCAGTTCTGCCTATATTGGCAGTTTGTCAGTTACTTTCTTCTGTGTCCAGCAGAATGTCTAGCACACTCTTTCATGAAACAGGAACCCCAAAGGATCATCTCACCTTTAGGCAAGTTCAGCAGTCATTTCTCTGTGGGTCCTGCATGTCTAGTTCATCAAGCAGTCCAGGCAAGAGCAGTTTCTGGCCAGGAGCCTCTTCGATACCCATCTTCCTCCTGAAGTTATTGGTGCTGCCAGGAGTAGATGTGTTTCCTGTCATGAAAAGTCTTAAGTTCTTAAACATTAATGTCATATTCTGTTGTCTTTGAAAGGTTTGAAGAATGCCTATCCATCTGAAATACATCTCTGTACATCTAGAAAATCTAACTAACATGACTACAAGCTTGACTATTATAGATGATTATCTATTAACTTATTTTTTCTTAATTATAAATTACATTTTTATTATTTTTTCCATTATAAATCTTTTCAACTGATATTTATTGAGCTCTACATTTTTCTCTGCTCCCCTCCCTGCCTCTCCACTCCCCATGCTCCCAATTTACTCAGGAGATCTTGTCTTTTTCTACTTCCCATGTATATTAGATCTATGGAAGTCTCTCTTAGTGTCCTCATTGTTGTCTAAGTTCCCTGGGATTGTGGTTTGTAGGCTGGTTTTCTTTACTTTATGTTTAAAAACCACCTATGAGTGAGTACATGTGATAATTGTCTTTCTGGGTCTGGGTTACCTCACTCAAAATTATATTTTCTAGTTCCATCCATTTTCCTGCAAATTTCAAGATGTCATTATTTTTTCTGCTGTGTAGTACTCCTTTGTGTAAATGTACCACATTTTCCATATCCATCCTTTAGTTGAGGGGCATTTAGGTTGTTTCCAGGTTCGGGCTGTGACAAACAATACTGCTTTGAACATAATTGAGCACATGTCCTTGTGTCATGATTGAGCATCCTTTGGATATATATCCAAAAGTGGTATAACTGGGTCTTGAGGAAGGTTGTTTCCTAATTTTCTGAGAAATCACCACACTGACATCCAAAGGGTTTGTACCAGCTTGCATTCCTACCAGCAATGCAGAAATGTTCCCTTTTCTCTACAACCTCTCTGGCTCCAGTCTACTGCCTTGGAGTTTCCAGGCTTGGGTGCACCCAGAACCATAGAGGACCTGGCTCAGGCTTACTCCCTCAGAGGTCCCAGACTCTCACTTGGACCTGGTACTAGAGAAATTCTCAAGAATCCACAAGGATGACCCCAGCTAAGACCCTAAATAATAGTGGAGAGGGTGCCCGAAGTGGCCTTGCCCTGTAGTCAGATTGATGACTATCTTAAATGTCACCATAGAACCTTCATCCAGCAACTTATGGAAGCAGAGTCAGAGATTCACAGCAGAACACTGGGATGAGCTCCCAAAGTCCAGTTGAAGAGAGGGAGGAGTGAGAATATGATCAAAGGGGGTGAAGACCAGGATGGGTACACCCACTGAAAGAGCTTACCTGAGCAAGTGGGAGCTCACCGACTTTGACTTGACAGCAGGGGAACCAGCATAGGACCAAACTAGGCCCTCTGAATGTGGTGACTGTTTATGGCTGGGACATATTGTGGGGCCACTGGCAGTGGCACCAGGATTTATGCATAGTGCTGTACTGGCTTCTTGGAATCTGTTCTCTTTTAAGGGATACCCTGTTCAGCCTAGATATAGTCAGGGAGGGCCTTGGTCCTGCCTTAAAGCAGTGTGCTAGACTTTGTTGACTCCCAATGGGAAACCTTACCCTCTTTGAGGAGTGAATGGAGTGGGTGAGGTGAGGGGAAGGTGGAGGGACCAGGGAAAGGGGAGGGAGTGGGAACTGAGATTGGTATGTAAAGTGAGAAAAGATATTTTTTTTAAAAAAATAAATTAATGAATTAAAAAATAAGAAGGAAAAAAAAAGAAGTAATAAAAGATTCCCCTTGATAATTGGGCATGGCATGATGGCACATGACTATAATAGGACTCGGGTGGCTGAGATAGGAGGATTAGGTGTATGAGGCAAGCCTGGATACATAGAGAATTTCAGAACCTCATGGGGCACATACTAAGACTACATCTCAAAAGCAAGTAAAAAAAAAAACAAGGGCTGGAAGCATAACTTAGTGGTTGAACACATGGCTGCTATATTCTAGGACCTCGGCTCAATCCTTAGCACTGCCATAAAAATTTCATTGTTTAGTGTCATCATTGCCTTTATAATAATCTTAGTTAGATTTTCTGTATAATTTGAAATTTTTATGTTGGCACTTTCTGCTGCTTCTTGTGCTTTTCTGTTAGGGGAGACTGCTTCTTAAATATCATCTGCCAATCTTTGCTAGTTTCAGATGTTCTGTCCTTTATTCATTTCTCTCAATCTTCATGTAATTAAGGAGAATGAGGGCCTTGGTTCAGATTAAGCTTTATCTGAGGGGAAAGCTGTGCCTGGTTTGATCTTCTATCCAGAGCACTATGACTTCCTCTATACTGACAATATGATTTTCTCACTTTTGTTTTTGTTTTTTCAAGACAGGATTTCTCTGTGTAACAGCCCTGGCTGTCCCATAACTCTCTTTGTAGACCAGGCTGGCCTCAAACTCTGACAGATCCACCTATCTCTGCTTCCTAAGTACGGAGATTAAAGGCTTGTGCTACCACTGCCTGGCTCAGTTTTTTTCACTTTCTTACAATTTCTCTATTCACTTAAGTAGAACTTTAAATTTTGTTCAAGACTTTTGTATTAGCACCTTGGCTAATTGCTATAATAAGTCGTGTGTTTGGTTTCTCTTAGCTTTTTATATGCTTTTCTCAAAAAATGAGAAATGTACAATTCTTCCTTCCACTAATATACTTAGAGGCCATTGTGGTATCATAAATTATACTAATTTTAACATCTTTGCTGAGGGCAAAGGGACCAGGGACAGGAACAAAGGAATAAATTGTAGAAGATCATTTTAAATATCAACTATAACCATGAATACAATTGCAGAAACAAGGATTATAATCATTCTGGATATGTCTTTCTTATTTTTCATGAATGTTTAGTTTTGGGTAAATTTGTATCGAATATCTTTGTTTCCTTATCTTTCTTATTATATAAAGTCTGATTCATCTGACTATTAAAACTAGTTAATTTTACATTGTAGTATTTACTTTTCAGTATATTAAGGAGAATAATTGCTGTGGGATAATGCTCTCGTACACTGTAAATATTTGTTATGCATGTTGGCTTAGTAAAATGCTGTTTGGCCAGAAGCCAGGCAGGAAGTATATGCAGGTTGACCAGAATAAGAGAATTCTGGGAAGAGGAAAGGCAGAGACACAGTCTCCAGCCAAACATAGTGGAAGCAAGATGAGAATGCCTCACTGAGGAAAGGTGCAAAGTCACATGGTTCAACATAGACAAGAATTATGGGTTAATTTAAGTTGTAAGAATTAGTTAATGATAAGACTGAGATAATAGACAAACAGGTTTATGATCAATATAAACCTTTGTGTGTTTTGTTTGGACTGACTGACTGCAGGACTAGGAGGGACAGAAACTTTTGTCTACAAATAATGAATACCATTTTGATCTCAGCATGTTCCTTTGTGTGTGTGCATATCTGTATGTGGATTTGCATATCAGTGTATGTGTATGTTTCACTCACATATGTGTGCATCTTTAGAGGTCAGAAGCTGAAGTTAGGTGTTTTCTGTAATCACTTTCTATATTTTTTTGAGACGGAGTCTGTTACTTAACTTGGAGCTCACAATTTTAGCCTGATTGGTTGGTTCTGTTGAGGTTATAGACCACCACCATTTGCTTTTCTGTAGACTCTGGAGAGCTGAACTTATGTCTATGTTTGCACAGCAAGCTCTTTACCCATGGAGCCATATCCCCAACCTGAGAGATTTTAAGTTACTACTTTAATTTTGTTGTTAGTTATAGATCTGTTTAAATTATCTTATCTTGGTTTACTTTGGGCAATGTTCCTTCTGTTTTTATTTTGTGGAGTAATTTGAGGAGTATTGATATTAGCTCTTCTTGTTGATTTTCTCAAAGAATCAATTCTTATTTAATTGATTCTTTATTTTCTTCTCATTGTTTATATTTTATTGATTTCAGCCCTCAGTTTTATTATTTTTTGTTTGCTATCTACTCATTTTGGGTGCATTTACTTTTTTTTGTTCTCAAGCTTTCAGGTATGCTGTTAAGTTTCTAGTATGAAATCTCTGTAATTTCTTTAATGTAGACACTTAGTGCTGTGAACTTTCCTGTAGCACTGCTTTCATTGTGGCCCATAATTTTGGGTATGTTGTGCATCCATTGTCATTGAATTCTAGGAAATCTTTAACTTATTTTTTTTTATGCCTTGACTCAGCAGTCACTCAGTAGAGAGCTGTGAAGGACTTTAGCAGGACCAAACATGGTAAACATGGTGAAGACAGGTTTTTAAATTTTTTAAAAAATTTTTATTTAAATGTATTTATTTACTTTTTTATTTTTTATTTATTTATTTATTTTTTTTCATTGGTAATCTGTATTTATTCTCTTTTTTTTTCTCATGGTTTATTTTTTTTTATATTTAAAAATTTCCATCTCCTTCCCTCCTCCTCCCCCCTCCCTCCCCTCCTTCTCCCCTTTCTCTCCCCTCCTTCTCCCCCTTCCCTCCCCTCCCCTCCACCCATACCTCCCCTCCCTCCCTCTCAAGGCCAAGGAGCCATCAGGGTTCCCCACTCTATGCTAAGACCAAGGTCCTCCCAACTCCCCCCAGGTCCAGGAAGGTGATCGACCAAGCTGAGAAGGCTCCCACAGAGCCCGTCCATGAAGAACAATCAGAGCCCAGAGCCATTGTCCTTTGCTTCTCAGTCAGCCCCCGCTGTTGGCCACACTCAGAGAGACGGGTTTGGTCGCATGATCCATCAGTCCCATTCCAACTGGAGTTGGTGATCTCCCATTAGTTCTGTCCCACCGTCTCCATGAGTGAACGCACCCCTCTCGTTCCTGACTTTCTCCCTCATGTTCTCGCTCCTTCTGCTCCTCATCGGGACCTTGGGAGCTCAGTCCAGTGCTCCAATGTGGGGGCTCAGTCACCTTCCCCATCTGTCGCCAGCTGGAGGTTCCCTCACGGTCCTGACTTTCTTTCTCATGTTCTCTCTCCTTCTGCTCCTCATCAGGACCTTGGGAGCTCAGTCCGGTGCTCCAAGGTGGGGCTCTGTCATTTTCTTCATCTATCGTCAGGTGGAGGTTCTATGGTATATGCAAGAAATTCATCAGTATGGCTATAGGAACTGGCCTTTTCAGGCTCCCTCTCCTCAGCTGCCCAAGGAACTAACTGGGGGCGTCTCCCTGGAAACCTGGGAACCCCTCTAGGGTCAAGTCTCTTGACAACCCTCAGGTAGCTCCTTAAATTCAGATATATGCTTCCCTGCTCTCATATCCACCCTTCCTATATCCCAAGCACCCCATTCCTCCGAGCTCCCCCCACTCTCCCCTTCACACTTTTCTCTCCCCATCTTCCCTTGGCCCAGTCTTGCCCAACCCTCAAGTTCCCAATTTTGCCTGGCGATCGTGTCTACTTCCAATATCCAGGAGGATTACTATATCTTTTTTGGGAGTTCACCTTCTAATTATCTTCTCAAGGATCCCAAACTTATAGGCTCGATGTCCTTTAATCATGGCTAGAAACCGAATATGAGTGAGTACATCCCATGTTCATCTTTATGGGTCTGGGTTACCTCACTCAGAATAGTGTTTTCTATTTCCATCCATTTGCCTGCAAAATTCAAGGTGTCATTGTTTTTTACCGCTGAGTAGTATTCTAGCATGTATATATTCCACAGTTTCTTCATCCATTCTTCCACTGAAGGGCATCTAGGCTGTCTCCAGGATCTGGCTATTACAAATAATGCTGCTATGAACATAGATGAGCATATGCTTTTGTTGTATGATTGGGCATCTCTTGGGTAGATTCCCAATAGTGGAATTGCTGGGTCCTGGGGTAGGTTGATCCCGAATTTCCTGAGAAACCGCCACACTGCTTTCCAAAGTGGTTGCACAAGTGTGCATTCCCACCAGCAATGGATGAGTGTACCCCTTACCCCACAACCTCTCCAGCAAAGGTTATTATTGGTGTTTTGGATTTTAGCCAATCTGACAGGTGTAAGATGATATCTCAAAGTTGTTTTGATTTGCATTTCCCTGATAGCTAGGGAGGTTGAGCATGACCTTAAGTGTCTTTTGGCCATTCGAACTTCTTCTGTTGAGAATTCTCTGTTCAGTTCATCGCCCCATTTTTTAATTGGGTTAATTGGCATTTTACCGTCTAGTCTCTTGAGTTCCTTATATATTTTAGAGATCAGACCTTTGTCAGTTGCAGGGTTGGTGAAGATCTTTTCCCAGTCAGTAGGCTGCCTTTGTGTCTTAGTGACAATGTCCTTTGCTTTACAGAAGCTGCTCAACTTCAGGAGGTCCCATTTATTCAATGTTGCCCTTAAAGTCTGTGCAGCTGGGGTTATGCATAGGAAACGGTTCCCTGTGCCCATTTGTTGTAGAGTACTTCCCACTTTCTCCTCTATCAATCTCAATGTGTTCAAATTAATATTGAGGTCTTTAATCCATTTGGACTTGAGTTTTGTGCATGGTGATAGATATGGATCTACTTTCATTCTTCTACAGGTTGACATCCAGTTATGCCAGCACCATTTGTTGAAGATGCCCTCTTTTTTCCATTGTGTACTTTTGGCTCCTTTATCAAAAATCAGGTGTTCATAGGTTTGTGGTTTAAGATCCGGGTCTTCTATACGATTCCATTGGTCAACTTCTCTGTTCTTATGCCAATACCAAGCCGTTTTCAATACTGTAGCTCTGTAATAGAGTTTGAAGTCAGGGATGGTAATGCCTCCAGAAGTACCTTTATTGTATAAGATTTTTTTGGCTATCCTGGGTTTCTTGTTTTTCCATATAAAGTTGATTATTGTCCTCTCAATCTCTGTGAAGAATTTTAATGGGACCTTGATTGGGATTGCATTGAATCTATAGATTGCTTTTGGTAGAATTGCCATTTTTACTATGTTGATCCTCCCAATCCACGAGCAGGGGAGATCCTTCCATTTTCTGGTATCCTCTTCAATTTCTTTCTTCAAAGACTTAAAGTTCTTGTCAAATAAATCCTTCACTTCCTTGGTTAGCGATACTCCCAGATATCTTATGCTATTTGTGGCTATTGTGAAAGGTGATACTTCTCTGATTTCCCTCTCTGCTTCCTTATCCTTTGTGTATAGGAGGGCGACTGATTTTTTGGAGTTGATCTTGTATCCTGCCACGTTACTGAAGGAGTTTATCAGCTGTAGGAGTTCTTTGGTGGAGTTTTTGGGGTCGCTTATGTATACTATCATATCATCTGCAAATAATGAAAGTTTAACTTCTTCCTTTCCAAATTGAATCCCCTTGATTCCCTTATGTTGTCTTATTGCTATTGCTAGAACTTCAAGCACTATATTGAAGAGATAAGGAGAGAGTGGACAGCCTTGTCGTGTTCCTGAATTTAGTGGGATAGCCTTGAGTTTCTCTCCGTTTAATTTGATGTTAGCTGTCGGCTTGCTGTAAATAGCTTTTATTATATTTAGGAATGACCCTTGTATCCCTAATCTCTCCAAGACCTTTATCATAAAAGGGTGCTGAATTTTGTCAAATGCTTTTTCAGCATCTAATGAGATGACCATATGGTTTTTTTCCTTCAGTTTGTTTATATGATGGATTACATTAATAGATTTTCGTATGTTGAACCAGCCCTGCATCTCTGGGATGAAGCCTACTTGATCGTAATGGATAATTTTTCTAATGTGTTCTTGGATTCGGTTTGCCAGTATTTTATTGAGAATTTTTGCGTCCATGTTCATGAGTGAGATTGGCCTGTAATTCTCTTTCTTGGTTGAGTCTTTGTGTGGTTTAGGTATCAGGGTAACTGTAGCTTCATAGAAGGAATTTGGCAGTGACTCTTGTGTTTCTATATTATGAAATACCTTAAGGAGTATAGGTATTAGGTCTTCTTGGAAGTTCTGGTAGAATTCCGCATTGAAACCATCTGGTCCTGGGCTCTTTTTGGTAGGGAGGTTTCTGATAACAGTTTCTAATTCTTCGCGACTAACAGGACGATTTAGAGCATTTACCTGGTCCTGGTTTAACTTTGGTATATGGTATTTATCTAAAAAACTGTCCATTTCTTTTACATTTTCCAATTTTGTGGCATACAGGCTTTTGTAGTAAGATCTAATGATTTTCTGAATTTCCTCTGTGTCTGTGGTTATGTCCCCCTTTTCATTTCTGATCTTGTTAATTTGCGTGTTCTCCCTCTGCCGTTTGATTAGTTTGGCTAAGGGTTTGTCAATCTTGTTGATTTTCTCCAAGAACCAGCTTCTTGTTTCATTGATTCTTTGGATTGTTTTCTGTGTTTCTATTTTGTTGATTTCTGCCCTCAGTTTGATTATTTCCAGTCTTCTACTTCTCCTAGGTGAGTCTGCTTCTTTTTTTTCCAGAGCTTTCAGGTGTGCTGTTAAGTCACCAATGAGTGCTTTCTCCGTTTTCTTTAAGTGGGCACTTAGTGCTATGAACTTTCCTCTTAGCACTGCTTTCATTGTGTCCCATAGGTTTGAGTATGTTGTGTCTTTGTTTTCATTAAATTCAAGAAAGACTTTAATTTCTTTCTTTATTTCTTCCTTGACCCAGGTGTGGGTCAGTAGTTGACTGTTCAGTTTCCATGAGTTTGTGGGCCTTCTGGGGGTAGCATTGTTGTTGAATTCTAATTTTAATCCATGGTGATCCGATAAGACACAGGTGGTTACTAATATTTTTTTGTAACTGTGGAAGTTTGCTTTGTTACCAAGTATATGGTCAATTTTCGAAAAGGTTCCATGAGCCGCAGAGAAGAAGGTATATTCTTTCCTATTTGGGTGGAATGTTCTATAGATGTCTGTTAAGTCCATTTGGTTCATTACCTCCATTAAGTCTTTCAATTCTCTGTTAGGTTTCTGTCTGATTGACCTGTCCATTGGTGAGAGAGGAGTGTTGAAGTCTCCAACTATTAGTGTGTGTGGTTTGATGGCTGCCTTGAGTTCTAGAAGTGTTTCTTTTACATAAGTGGGAGCTTTTATATTAGGGGCATAGATATTCAGGATTGAGACTTCATTCTGAAGGATTTTTCCTGTTATGAGTATAAAGTGTCCCTTTCCATCTCTTCTGATTGATTTTAGTTTGAAGTCAACTTTGTTGGAAATTAGTATGGCCACACCCGCTTGTTTCTTAGGGCCATTTGCTTGATAAACCTTTTCCCAACCCTTTACTCTGAGTAGGTGCCTGTCTTTGTGGTTGAGGTGTGTTTCTTGTAAACAGCAAAATGTTGGATTCTGTTTTCGTATCCAGTCTCTTAGCCTGTGCCTTTTTATAGGTGAATTGAGTCCATTGATATTAAGTGATATTAATGACCAGTGGTTGTTAACTTCAGTCATTTTTAGTAGTAGAGTTTGTGTGTTTCCCTTCTTCTAGTTGTGCTGGTGAAGGGTCGCTAGATGCCTGAGTTATTGTCGGCGTTGTTGGACTCCTTGGTTTGTGATTTTCCTTCTATTACTTTCTGCAAGGCTGGATTTGTGGCTGCGTATTGTTTAAATCTGTTTTTGTCCTGGAATATCTTGTTTTCTCCATCAATGGTGAATGCAAGCTTTGCTGGGTATAATAGTCTAGGCTTGCATCCATGTTCCCTAAGTGTCTGTAGCACATCTATCCAAGCTCTTCTGGCTTTCATGGTTTCCATTGAGAAATCAGGTGTAATTCTGATAGGTTTCCCTTTATATGTTACTTGACCTTTTTCCTTTGCAGCTCTTAATATCTGTTCTTTATTCTGTATGTTTTGTGTTTTGATTATTATATGGCGTGGGGATGCTTTCTTTTGATCCAGTCTATTTGGTGTTCTGTAGGCTTCTTGTACCTTCATAGGAACATCCTTCTTTAGGTTGGGGAAGTTTTCTTCTATAATTTTGTTGAATATGTTTTCTGGGCCTTTGAGTTGTAATTCTTCTCCTTCTTCTACCCCAATTATTCTTAGGTTTGGTCTTTTCATGGTGTCCCAGATTTCCTGAATGTTTTGTGTTAGGAATTTGTTAGATTTGTTTAGTTCTTTAATCTGTGAGTTTATTTCCTCTATAGTATCTTCAGAGTCCGAGATTCTTTCTTCCATCTCTTGTATTCGGTTGGAAATACTTGTCTCTGAAGTTTCTGTTCGTTTACTCAGAGTTTCCATTTCCAGTCGTCCCTCAGATTGTGTTTTCTTCAATACCTCCATTTCATTTATCAGGTCTTGTACTGTTTCCCTTACCTGTTTGATTGCTTTTTCTTGTTTTTCTTGTTTTTCTTGGGTATCTTTGAGAGATTTATTTATTTCGTCTACCTTTTTGTTTGTCATCTCCATTTCTTTATGGCAGTTTTTTACCTCCTGTTTAAGGTCCTCTATTATTTTTATAAAGTACTGTTTAATGTCGGTTTCTTCTATATCTTCTGGGGTAGGGTGTTCAATTCTTGTTGTTTCGGGATGTCTGGCTTGTGGTGATGTCATGTTGCCTTTCATGTTGTTGGAGGAGCTCCTGCATTGGCGCCTGCCCATCTCTTCCTTCAAAAGGAGCGCGGAGGTGTTTGGTGTCCCCAAAGAATGATGGATCCTCCTTGCTCCGGGCAGTCAAATGAAGGAGGGGACCTCCCACCGGCCTGGGTGCACTCAATTCCAGGTCCCCAGAGCCCAAACAGGCTGAGCTGTGGGATTTTGTGGCCCCAAAGACGGGAGGATGAGGCAGGGGGACGGGGGGAGGATTCTGGGTGCTAGCTGGGAAGGGACAGGAAGAGAGAGGCAGTATCCGGGGAGAATAACCCCTGCAGGAAGAGCAGGAAGTGTGCTGGTGGCAGGGGGAGTTGTGGAGAGTCGGTGGTCCCTCTCCGGGCAGCTGCCGCGGTTCGGGCACTCACTCCTCACTCACCCCAAAGAATGATGGATCCTTCTGCAGACTGTGAGGTCCCCTTGCAGGCCAAGCAGCTCTCAGACAAAGGCCTACCTTGCTCCGGGCAGTCAAATGAAGGAGGGGACCTCCCACCGGCCTGGGTGCACTCAATTCCAGGTCCCCAGAGCCCAAGCAGGCTGAGCTGTGGGATTTTGTGGCCCCAAAGACGGGAGGATGAGGAAGGGGGAGGGGGGGAGGATTCTGGGTGCAAGCTGGGAAGGGACAGGGAGAGAGAGGCAGTATCCGGGGAGAATAACCCCTGCAGGAAGAGCAGGAAGTGTGCTGGTGGCAGGGGGAGTTGTGGAGAGTCGGTGGTCCCTCTCCGGGCAGCTGCCACGGTTCGGGCACTCACTCCTCACTCACCCCAAAGAATGATGGATCCTTCTGCAGACTGTGAGGTCCCCTTGCAGGCCAAGCAGCTCTCAGACAAAGGCCTACCTTGCTCCGGGCAGTCAAATGAAGGAGGGGACCTCCCACCGGCCTGGGTGCACTCAATTCCGGGTCCCCAGAGCCCAAACAGGCTGAGCTGTGGGATTTTGTGGCCCCAAAGACGGGAGGATGAGGCAGGGGGAGGGGGGGAGGATTCTGGGTGCTAGCTGGGAAGGGACAGGGAGAGAGAGGCGGTATCCGGGGAGAATAACCCCTGCAGGAAGAGCAGGAAGTGTGCTGGTGGCAGGGGGAGTTATGGAGAGTCGGTGGTCCCTCTCCAGGCAGCTGCCGCGGTTCGGGCACTCACTCCTCACTCACCCCAAAGAACGATGGATCCACCTGTAGACTGTCAGGTCCCCTTGCAGGCCAGCAGCTCTCAGACAAAGGCCTACCTTGCTCCGGGCAGTCAAATGAAGGAGGGGACCTCCCACCGGCCTGGGTGCACTCAATTCCAGGTCCCCAGAGCCCAAACAGGCTGAGCTGTGGGATTTTGTGGCCCCAAAGACGGGAGGATGAGGCAGGGGGAGGGGGGGAGGATTCTGGGTGCAAGCTGGGAAGGGACAGGGAGAGAGAGGCAGTATCCGGGGAGAATAACCCCTGCAGGAAGAGCAGGAAGTGTGCTGGTGGCAGGGGGAGTTGTGGAGAGTCGGTGGTCCCTCTCCGGGCAGCTGCCGCGGTTCGGGCACTCACTCCTCACTCACCCCAAAGAACGATGGATCCTCCTGCAGACTTTCAGGTCCCCTTGCAGGCCAAGCAGCTCTCAGACAAAGGCCTACCTTGCTCCGGGCAGTCAAATGAAGGAGGGGACCTCCCACCGGCCTGGGTTCACTCAATTCCAGGTCCCCAGAGCCCAAACAGGCTGAGCTGTGGGATTTTGTGGCCCCAAAGACGGGAGGATGAGGAAGGGGGAGGGGGGGAGGATTCTGGGTGCAAGCTGGGAAGGGACAGGAAGAGAGAGGCAGTATCCGGGGAGAATAACCCCTGCAGGAAGAGCAGGAAGTGTGCTGGTGGCAGGGGGAGTTGTGGAGAGTCGGTGGTCCCTCTCCGGGCAGCTGCCACGGTTCGGGCACTCACTCCTCACTCACCCCAAAGAATGATGGATCCTTCTGCAGACTGTGAGGTCCCCTTGCAGGCCAAGCAGCTCTCAGACAAAGGCCTACCTTGCTCCGGGCAGTCAAATGAAGGAGGGGACCTCCCACCGGCCTGGGTGCACTCAATTCCGGGTCCCCAGAGCCCAAACAGGCTGAGCTGTGGGATTTTGTGGCCCCAAAGACGGGAGGATGAGGCAGGGGGAGGGGGGGAGGATTCTGGGTGCTAGCTGGGAAGGGACAGGGAGAGAGAGGCGGTATCCGGGGAGAATAACCCCTGCAGGAAGAGCAGGAAGTGTGCTGGTGGCAGGGGGAGTTATGGAGAGTCGGTGGTCCCTCTCCAGGCAGCTGCCGCGGTTCGGGCACTCACTCCTCACTCACCCCAAAGAACGATGGATCCACCTGTAGACTGTCAGGTCCCCTTGCAGGCCAGCAGCTCTCAGACAAAGGCCTACCTTGCTCCGGGCAGTCAAATGAAGGAGGGGACCTCCCACCGGCCTGGGTGCACTCAATTCCAGGTCCCCAGAGCCCAAACAGGCTGAGCTGTGGGATTTTGTGGCCCCAAAGACGGGAGGATGAGGCAGGGGGAGGGGGGGAGGATTCTGGGTGCAAGCTGGGAAGGGACAGGAAGAGAGAGGCAGTATCCGGGGAGAATAACCCCTGCAGGAAGAGCAGGAAGTGTGCTGGTGGCAGGGGGAGTTGTGGAGAGTCGGTGGTCCCTCTCCGGGCAGCTGCCGCGGTTCGGGCACTCACTCCTCACTCACCCCAAAGAACGATGGATCCTCCTGCAGACTTTCAGGTCCCCTTGCAGGCCAAGCAGCTCTCAGACAAAGGCCTACCTTGCTCCGGGCAGTCAAATGAAGGAGGGGACCTCCCACCGGCCTGGGTTCACTCAATTCCAGGTCCCCAGAGCCCAAACAGGCTGAGCTGTGGGATTTTGTGGCCCCAAAGACGGGAGGATGAGGCAGGGGGACGGGGGGAGGATTCTGGGTGCAAGCTGGGAAGGGACAGGAAGAGAGAGGCAGTATCCGGGGAGAATAACCCCTGCAGGAAGATCAGGAAGTGTGCTGGTGGCAGGGGGAGTTGTGGAGAGTCGGTGGTCCCTCTCCGGGCAGCTGCCACGGTTCGGGCACTCACTCCTCACTCACCCCAAAGAATGATGGATCCTTCTGCAGACTGTGAGGTCCCCTTGCAGGCCAAGCAGCTCTCAGACAAAGGCCTACCTTGCTCCGGGCAGTCAAATGAAGGAGGGGACCTCCCACCGGCCTGGGTGCACTCAATTCCGGGTCCCCAGAGCCCAAACAGGCTGAGCTGTGGGATTTTGTGGCCCCAAAGACGGGAGGATGAGGAAGGGGGAGGGGGGGAGGATTCTGGGTGCAAGCTGGGAAGGGACAGGGAGAGAGAGGCGGTATCCGGGGAGAATAACCCCTGCAGGAAGAGCAGGAAGTGTGCTGGTGGCAGGGGGAGTTATGGAGAGTCGGTGGTCCCTCTCCAGGGCAGCTGCCGCGGTTCGGGCACTCACTCCTCACTCACCCCAAAGAACGATGGATCCTCCTGTAGACTGTCAGGTCCCCTTGCAGGCCAGCAGCTCTCAGACAAAGGCCTACCTTGCTCCGGGCAGTCAAATGAAGGAGGGGACCTCCCACCGGCCTGGGTGCACTCAATTCCAGGTCCCCAGAGCCCAAACAGGCTGAGCTGTGGGATTTTGTGGCCCCAAAGACGGGAGGATGAGGCAGGGGGAGGGGGGGAGGATTCTGGGTGCAAGCTGGGAAGGGACAGGGAGAGAGAGGCAGTATCCGGGGAGAATAACCCCTGCAGGAAGAGCAGGAAGTGTGCTGGTGGCAGGGGGAGTTGTGGAGAGTCGGTGGTCCCTCTCCGGGCAGCTGCCGCGGTTCGGGCACTCACTCCTCACTCACCCCAAAGAACGATGGATCCTCCTGCAGACTTTCAGGTCCCCTTGCAGGCCAAGCAGCTCTCAGACAAAGGCCTACCTTGCTCCGGGCAGTCAAATGAAGGAGGGGACCTCCCACCGGCCTGGGTTCACTCAATTCCAGGTCCCCAGAGCCCAAACAGGCTGAGCTGTGGGATTTTGTGGCCCCAAAGACGGGAGGATGAGGAAGGGGGAGGGGGGGAGGATTCTGGGTGCAAGCTGGGAAGGGACAGGAAGAGAGAGGCAGTATCCGGGGAGAATAACCCCTGCAGGAAGAGCAGGAAGTGTGCTGGTGGCAGGGGGAGTTGTGGAGAGTCGGTGGTCCCTCTCCGGGCAGCTGCCACGGTTCGGGCACTCACTCCTCACTCACCCCAAAGAATGATGGATCCTTCTGCAGACTGTGAGGTCCCCTTGCAGGCCAAGCAGCTCTCAGACAAAGGCCTACCTTGCTCCGGGCAGTCAAATGAAGGAGGGGACCTCCCACCGGCCTGGGTGCACTCAATTCCGGGTCCCCAGAGCCCAAACAGGCTGAGCTGTGGGATTTTGTGGCCCCAAAGACGGGAGGATGAGGCAGGGGGAGGGGGGGAGGATTCTGGGTGCTAGCTGGGAAGGGACAGGGAGAGAGAGGCGGTATCCGGGGAGAATAACCCCTGCAGGAAGAGCAGGAAGTGTGCTGGTGGCAGGGGGAGTTATGGAGAGTCGGTGGTCCCTCTCCAGGCAGCTGCCGCGGTTCGGGCACTCACTCCTCACTCACCCCAAAGAACGATGGATCCACCTGTAGACTGTCAGGTCCCCTTGCAGGCCAGCAGCTCTCAGACAAAGGCCTACCTTGCTCCGGGCAGTCAAATGAAGGAGGGGACCTCCCACCGGCCTGGGTGCACTCAATTCCAGGTCCCCAGAGCCCAAACAGGCTGAGCTGTGGGATTTTGTGGCCCCAAAGACGGGAGGATGAGGCAGGGGGAGGGGGGGAGGATTCTGGGTGCAAGCTGGGAAGGGACAGGAAGAGAGAGGCAGTATCCGGGGAGAATAACCCCTGCAGGAAGAGCAGGAAGTGTGCTGGTGGCAGGGGGAGTTGTGGAGAGTCGGTGGTCCCTCTCCGGGCAGCTGCCGCGGTTCGGGCACTCACTCCTCACTCACCCCAAAGAACGATGGATCCTCCTGCAGACTTTCAGGTCCCCTTGCAGGCCAAGCAGCTCTCAGACAAAGGCCTACCTTGCTCCGGGCAGTCAAATGAAGGAGGGGACCTCCCACCGGCCTGGGTTCACTCAATTCCAGGTCCCCAGAGCCCAAACAGGCTGAGCTGTGGGATTTTGTGGCCCCAAAGACGGGAGGATGAGGCAGGGGGACGGGGGGAGGATTCTGGGTGCAAGCTGGGAAGGGACAGGAAGAGAGAGGCAGTATCCGGGGAGAATAACCCCTGCAGGAAGATCAGGAAGTGTGCTGGTGGCAGGGGGAGTTGTGGAGAGTCGGTGGTCCCTCTCCGGGCAGCTGCCACGGTTCGGGCACTCACTCCTCACTCACCCCAAAGAATGATGGATCCTTCTGCAGACTGTGAGGTCCCCTTGCAGGCCAAGCAGCTCTCAGACAAAGGCCTACCTTGCTCCGGGCAGTCAAATGAAGGAGGGGACCTCCCACCGGCCTGGGTGCACTCAATTCCGGGTCCCCAGAGCCCAAACAGGCTGAGCTGTGGGATTTTGTGGCCCCAAAGACGGGAGGATGAGGAAGGGGGAGGGGGGGAGGATTCTGGGTGCAAGCTGGGAAGGGACAGGGAGAGAGAGGCGGTATCCGGGGAGAATAACCCCTGCAGGAAGAGCAGGAAGTGTGCTGGTGGCAGGGGGAGTTATGGAGAGTCGGTGGTCCCTCTCCAGGCAGCTGCCGCGGTTCGGGCACTCACTCCTCACTCACCCCAAAGAACGATGGATCCTCCTGTAGACTGTCAGGTCCCCTTGCAGGCCAGCAGCTCTCAGACAAAGGCCTACCTTGCTCCGGGCAGTCAAATGAAGGAGGGGACCTCCCACCGGCCTGGGTGCACTCAATTCCAGGTCCCCAGAGCCCAAACAGGCTGAGCTGTGGGATTTTGTGGCCCCAAAGACGGGAGGATGAGGCAGGGGGAGGGGGGGAGGATTCTGGGTGCAAGCTGGGAAGGGACAGGAAGAGAGAGGCAGTATCCGGGGAGAATAACCCCTGCAGGAAGAGCAGGAAGTGTGCTGGTGGCAGGGGGAGTTGTGGAGAGTCGGTGGCCTCTCCGGGCAGCTGCCGCGGTTCGGGCACTCACTCCTCGCTCACCCCAAAGAACGATGGATCCTCCTGCAGACTTTCAGGTCCCCTTGCAGGCCAAGCAGCTCTCAGACAAAGGCCTACCTTGCTCCGGGCAGTCAAATGAAGGAGGGGACCTCCCACCGGCCTGGGTGCACTCAATTCCAGGTCCCCAGACTTATTTACTTTTTTAAAACATTTTTTTTCCATTTTACATACCAATCCCAGTTTCCACTCTCTTCCCTCCTCCTGCTTTCCCACATTTCCCCACTCTTCCCCAATCCACTCCTCAGAGAGGATAAGGTTTCCCATGGCAAGGTGACAAAGTCTGGCACATTATTTTGAGGCAGGACCAAGGCCCTCCTCACTATAGCTAGGCTGAGCAAAGTATCCTTCTAAAGAGAATGGGCTCACAAAACCCAGTTCAAACACCTGGGATAAATCCTAGCCCCACTGCCAGTGACCCCACAGTCTGCCTCAATCATACAACTGTCACTTACATTCAGAGGGCCTAGTTTGGTCCTATGATGGTTTCCCCACTGCTAATCTGGAGTCAATGAGCTCCCATCAGCTCAGGTAAGCTGTTACTGTGGGTATTGCCATCATGGTCTTGACCCCATTGCTCATATTATTCTTCCTTCGACTGGACTTTGGGAGCTCAGCCCAGTGCCTCACTGTGAACCTCTGCATCTGCTTCCATCAGTTGCTGGATCAAAGTTCTATGATGACAATTAAGATTGTCATCAATCTGATTAAAGGGGAAGGCACCCTCTCCACAATTGCTTTGGGTCTTAGCAAGGTTTATCCTTGTGGATTCCTGAGAATTTCTCTAGTGCCAGGTTTCTCCCTAGCCCCATAATGGTTCCCTCAATCAAGATATATTTTACCTTGCTCTTCCTTTCTTTTCTTACCCATCTTGACCATCCTGTCCTCCCATACACCCTGTGAAGGGGAAATAGACAAGTTCTCCTGAGAAAATTGGGAGTTGTGGGAGAAGAGAGGATGGAAAGGAAGTGGGGAGGGAAAAGGAAGGGGGAGGACAGGTTTTGCCTTTTACACTTCTCCATTTCCTCTACCTTATCAAAGCATTAGATTAAAATTTCCCAAACTAGTCACTAAGGACTATTCTCTTATTTGCAACTTCCTCCTCTTGAGGCTGACTACTGGTATCCAGTGATCAAAGAATTGAAGTCCAGAAATCAAAAGTCCCCTTTTGGCATCAAGATGGTGCTGGCAGCTATGGTGACTGTAGCCTTTCCAGGCCTTTATATCTCCCTAAAGTGTTGCATCTAAGTTTGGCCAGAGATTTATTTCCATTGGAAGCTCTGGATTGGGCAAACACTTAAAGATACACAGAAACAACTCTGTTGTAGACTATTCTTTTACATTGTTTGAAGATATGTAACTGTAATTTGTTTAATAAAAAGCCAAATGGCCAATAGGTAGGCAAGATTTTAGGGGCAGAGAGAATACTGGGGAAAAGAAGGCCAAGTCACCAGTCAGATGTAGAGCATAAATTAGTAGAAATGGGTTGTTATAAGAACTAGTTAGAAACAAGTCTAAGTTATTGCTTGAGCTTTCATAATTATTCTCTGTGTGTTTATTTGGGAGTTGGCAGACAGGATGGAGAAAGACTTGCAACACCCCTCCTAATGCATGGCCTACTATGCTATAGAGCAGAGAGATGAGAGAGAAAGAAGTAGAACAGCTTGAGTACTATGAAAAGAGGTGGATATGCAGATGAGAGAGTTGAAAGGAAGAGCCTGATGTATCTTGTGAAAGCACATGAGGCCATGGTGAAGTCCCTGCCTGTGCTGCCACTGAGGGCCATGTATGGGTCTATGGCCATTCAGCAGCAGACGCCTGTGCTATATGTTGATGTCTCTGATCTGGACTGCTGCCTGGACCACAATGATAACCAAGGGCCACACAGGGTCTCATCCCTCACTGGCTGCAGCACTCCAGAGAATGGGCGACATCTCTCTTGGGCATCACAGTAGGGTTGACCCTGGTGATAGGGGTACAGGGGACTCAGCCCTGAGTTTGTGAGAACAGGAGAGCTGGTCCTTTGTCTGCCATGTGCTCATGTGGATGACGGAGAGATGCCTTTCCTCCCTTTTTTCCTCACCATCTGTGGCATGTGGGAGAGTTGTTCTTGCCCCTCATCAGCTGTAGCACTAGGTAGTATAGTCCCTGTACCTCTCCTGGGTAGCTCACTAGAGTTGACCCTGTTGGAAGGGTTAGGATGATCTGGCCCAGCCACTGTCTGTCATTTGATGATGTGGACTAAGGAGAGTTTTCCCCCTCGCTACCTGTGGCAGGCAGTAGAGCTGGTCCTAACACTAACTAGCTGCAGTACTTAGGAGAGTGAACATTGCTCCTTGCCTAGGCAACACAGCAGAGCTGGTCCTGGTGATTTGGATATTGGTGAGATGGCCTGAGGATGTGAGAATATGAGAACAGGCCTTGCCCTTGCTGCTTGAGACATTGGATAAGCTAGCTGGGGTAGTTCTTGGGAGGTTACCCTGGTGGTGATAATTCAGGAGAGCTGGTGGGATGATCAACTCAGCTACCATGCAGGCTCAGAATCAGAGCTATGAGTTGGCTAATTCCAACATCGACCTCATCTATGAACTGCTAGTGCACATGAAGGGGTCAGTCCTACAGATCCAAAGCTGCAATATCTCCACATCACAGGGCAAAAACAGGATATTCAAGAGGAGTTACAGTGAGGATCCAGTATTGAAAGTGTAGCAGAAGCCAGAGACCTCAAACCAAACTAATGACTCATTGCAACAAATATTTGCAAGTGAAGATGTATGGACTAAAGTTTCCACAATGAGATTTTTTTAAAATTTTATTTTATTTTGGGGGGAGGCTGCAAGGGCAGAGGACAGATATGAAAGGATGGGGAGATGAGTGGAATTGGGGAGCAAGATGTGATATCCACAAAGACTCAAAATGTTAAAATATAAAAGAATAAAAAAGTCCCCTTTTGGCTACCTTAATTAGCATGCCCAATCATAATTAACCAACTCATCCTAACATGGAGTTTTCCTTTTTTCCTTTATAAACTGCCATTTGCCTATGGGCCACTTCTGTCTCCTCTCTTTCCAGAGACAGTCGTTTGTCCTTTTGGGGACAAATATTCTTTTCCTCTTTCCCTTGTTCTTTTTCTCTTCTCCCTCATCCCCTATTTTCTGTCTTTGTCTCTTATTCCCTGCCCTTTGTCCCACTGGGGCAAATAAATCTCCGTTGTGTTAAGAACTTGATCTTGGTTTTTCCTAGGCTGTCCTTCCTTTCAAATTATTCACTTTTCACGAGTTTGTAGGTTTTCTGCTGTTGAAATCCAGTTTTAATCCTTTGTGGTCTGATAGGATATAGGGGGTTATTTCCATTTTATTCTATCTGTTGAGTCTTGCTTTGTTACCAAGTATGTGCCCAGTTTTAAAGAAGGTTCTGCCATGTGCAGGGAAGGTTTATTCTTTTGTGAAATGTTCTGTAAGTATCTGATAGGTTCATTTTGTTCATAACATCATTTAGCTCTAGCATTTCTCTGTTTAGTTTTTGTCTGGATGACTCATCCATTGGTGAGAGTAAGGCATTGAAGTCTCCCACTATCAATGTGTGAGAACCAATTTAAGATTTAGTTATGTTTCCTTTACAAATGTGTGTGTCCTTGAATTTGGGACATAGATGTTAAAAACTAAAATGTCATCATAAGATTTTTCTTTTGATGAATATGAAATGCCCTCTATCTCTTTTGGTTAATTTTGGTTTGAAGGTTATTTTGTTAGATATAGAATGGTTACATCAGCTTGTTTCTTAGGTTCATTTGCTTGGAAAATCTTTGTTCAACCCTTTACTCTAAGGTAATGTCTATCTTTGATTTTGAGGTGTGGATGTTTTCCAATCCATTCTGTGAAACTGTGTCTTTTTATTGGGAAATTGAATCCATTGATGTTGAGAGACATCAATGACTAATGATTGCTAATTTCTGTTTATTTGGTGGTGGTGGTAGTGTGTGTGTGTGTGTGTGTGTGTGTGTGTGTGTGTGTATTTCCCTTCTTTGGTGACTGTGTTTTCATGGGTGTAGTTAATCTCCTTGGGTTGGAGTTTTCCTTCTAGTACCTTCTGTAGGGCTGGATTTGTGGATAAATACTGTTTTAATTTGACTTTGTCATGGGATATCTTGTTTTAACCATTTATGGTGATTTAAAGTTATTTTTTAATTTTTAAATCTCTTTATTTTGTTTTTTTTAATTGTTTTTATTGAGCTATACATTTTTCTCTGCTCCCCTCCTTCCTCTCCCCTCCCCTTCAACTCTCTCCCATGGTCCCCATGCTTTCAATTTACTCAGGAGATCGTATTTTTTTCTACTTCCCATATAGATTAGATCAATGTATGTTTCTCTTAGAGTCTACTTTGTTGTCTAGGTTCTCTGGGATTGTGAATTGTAGGCTGGTTTTTCTTTGCTTTATGTCTAAAAGCCACTTATGAGTGATTTGTCTTTATGGGTCTGTGTTACCTCACTCAATATAGTGTTTTCTAGATCCAGTGGTAGCATATGCCAGTAGTATTTATTGAAAGAGATGAAGGGAGGAGGATCACGAGTTTGAGGCCAGCCTGGGATTGAAAGTTTTTCTGGACATAGTAGTGGTGGTTGGCATCTGTGGTCTCTTAGAGTCTGTAGCACATCTGTCCAGGCCCTTCTGGCTTTTAGAGTCTCTATTGAGAAGTTGGGTGTGATTTTAATAGATCTTCCTTTATGTTACTTGCTTTTTTTTGAAATTTTTTTTTGCAGCTTTTAATATTCTTTACTTGTTCTGTATGTTTAGTGTTTTGATTATTATGTGGCAAAAGGACTTCATTTTCTGATCCAGTCTATTTGGTATTCTGTAAGCTTTCTGTACCTCTATAGGCATGTCCTTCTTTAGGTTAGGGAAATTTTCTTTCATGATTTTGTTGAAAATATTTTCTGGGTCTTTGAACTGGGATTCTTCTCCTTCTTCTATTCCTATTATTCATAGGTTTGGTTTTTTTCATGGTGTCCCAGATTTTCTGTACTTTCTGTGTCAAGGATTTTTTAGATTTAACATTTTCTTTGACAGATGTATCTATTTTTCTATTGTATCTTCAGCACTTGAGATTCTTTCATTTCTTTAATTCTGTTAGTGATGGTTGCCTCTGTAATTCCTGTTTATTTGCCTAGATTTTCCATTTCCAAAATCCCCTCAGTTTGTGTTTTCTTTATTGCTTCTATTTTCACTTTCAGATCTTGAATGATTTCATTACTTTTCTTCAATTGTTTTTTTCTTGACTTTCTTTAAGGGATTTATTCATATCCTCCAATTTTTTGTTTGTCTTTTCTTCAATTTCTTTTACCCATCTCCATTAATCTGTGCATAATCACAAGGTCATGGCCTACCATCAAAGTTTTAGTACATCTGTTTAGGTGGCAGCTCCACGGCTTCTCCTAATTCTGCCTTCCTCTTCTCATGTTATAGGCCAAGCCAGTTTTCTTTATTTATTAACCAATAAAATAAAAACATAGACAGAAAGACCTCCCACACCATTTCCCCTTTTCTGTTTAAACAAAAAGGAAGGCTTTAACTTTAACATAGTAAAATTATATATAACAAAACAGGTATCAAAAAGAATTACAGTTACAATATTTATATCTATTTTATCTTTTATTATAATTAAGGAAAACTATAACCATAACCATTTATTTTTTAATGCCATTAAGGACTCCAGAAGGATATAATATTATCTAAGTAGACAGGAAGTGGGAGTCCCCTCTGTGTGTTGCTTTTCTTAGTTAATAAATAAAGAAACTGCCTTGGCCTGTTGATAGGGCAGAACTTAAGTAGGGAGGGAAGGCAGAACTGAATGCTGGGAGAAGGAAAGACTCAAAGAGATGCCATGGATCCACCAGACAGAGACAGATGCTGGGAATTTTACCCGGTAAGCCACTATGTGGCTATATATAAATTAATAGAAATGGGTTAAACTAATATAAGACTTAGCCAATAAGAAGCTAGAGCTAATGGGCTAAGCAGTAATTTAATTAATACAGTCTCTGAGTGATTATTTTGGTTCTGGGCAGCCAGGAGAAACAAGCGGGCCATCCTCCTACAGTACATTGTAAGCAACTTCCAAAACTCTAGAATTGATAGAGACATCTCTCTGCCTGGACAGTCACCCAAAGTTTTTTTTTTTTTGCACCACTGGGGCATCCATCTTTGGCCTACAGGCCCATAGTGTCCAGCAGACTTTTCCATGAATCAGGAAATTTTAAAGACAGTTCTGCCCACATTGGCAGTTTGTCAGTCATTTTCTTTTGTGTCCTTCAGAATGTCTGGCAGACTCTTTTATGACACAGGAACCCCAAAGGATTGTCTCACCTTTAGGCAAGTTCAGCAGTTATTTTTTGTGGGTCCTACATGTCTTGTTCAGCAGTCCAGATAGGAGCAGTTTCTTGCCCAAATGGCTAACCAACTCCATAAGGAGCCTCTTTGATGCCCACCTTCCTCTTGAAGTAATTGGTGCTGCCAGAAGCAGATGTGTCTCATTGTCATGAAAAGTCCTAAGTTATTAAAACATTTTAAAAGCCATATTTTGAATGTCCCTGAAAGCTTTGAAGAATAACTATCCATCTGAAATACATCTCTGTACATCTAGAAAATCTAACTAAAATGACTACAATCTTGACTATTATAGATAAATCTCTATTAAACTATATTTTTAAATTATATATTACATTTTAAAATGAGCTGTACAAACACAATACATTAATCAAGAGCACAATTATACATATAACAAAATTTACCTTAAATTTGTATCAATAAACCAAGAACCATACCAATGCAAATTGCATATCTATATCATATCCTCCTTTAAATATAAAGAAATATTTAAAAGCAATATTTGGGAATATGGACATAGTTTTGTCTAAACTTCTTTTTGTTGTTTATTGGGCCAAGTAATTTTTTGAGGGATATTCAAGGTAACCTTTCAGGGGGTCTTATTCCATCAAACCACACCAGTCTAGAAACAATCCACAGGTTCTTATCCTCTGTAGAAACAAAAGAAGACTCTCTTTTTCAAAGCAGCATATCCTTAGACCCCAATTTGGAAGTCATGATACCTTTAATATACACATTCTGGTTTAGCTTAGCAGCCCATACTGTAACATGAAGGGGGCAGGCCTGCTTGTTTGGGTTTCTGTCCCACCCGGTACCCCACAACTGTTTAGCCCCAAAGAAAATCACACAAAGATCTCTGTAAGTTATAAAGCTGATTGGCCCATTAGCTCTAGCCTCTCAGTGGATAACTCTCACATCTTGATTAACCCATTTTTCTGATCTATGTTAGCCATGTGGCTCAGTACCTTTTTCAGTGGTTGCAGATCACATCCTGCTGCTTCGGTGATCTGGGCAGGAGTGGGAGGAATCAACTTCCTCTTTCCCAGAGTTCTCCTGTTCTCATTGTATCATTTCTATTTCCTGTCTGGTTTCCCACCTTTACCTCCTGCCTGGCCAATCAGTGTTCATTTAAAACATGATTGACAGATTACAGACAATTCTCCCGTACCACATACAATCAAATATCTCTCTGTATTTAGCTCATTTACAGTTAAAAATTTAAAGATAACACAATAATATACATAATCCAGACCCTCTGTGATTTTTTTTTATTTTTATGTGGCTTTTTTTTTTACTCCTTTTGATCTATGGCTATCTGTACTCTGTCTCTTTAAAGACTTTTTAAAAAACCATTAACTTTTTTATGACTCTTTATATTCTTTTTCTTCTCTCTCCCAAACCTATGTACATTTATTCAACATTGTGACTTGTTTAGAGTTCCCTTTCATCTGGATTTGTCTTTATTGCGTATCTATAATTCTTTACTGTCCAGGAGCACTTTTTAAAATCCTAAGTGTGTACTTATCTAAAAAAGTTTCCATTTCTTTTACATTTTCCAATTTTGTGGCATACAGGCTTTTGTAGTAAGATCTAATGATTCTCTGAATTTCCTCTGTGTCTTTGGTTATGTCCCCTTTTTTTGATATAGCTGAGTCAGGAAAATCTCTCTAAAAGGAGCTGTGACATGCTGCTAGTAAAGAGAAAAAAGCTGTTAAACTCTGTATTTTTGTGTCTGGAATTAAGCTTTCTCAGGTTTTTAAATGGATTTTTGTTTGCCACATTGGTGCCAATTTGTTGGAGGAGGCTGCTTGCTGGTTCCCAGCTGTCCAGCTAGCTTAAACCTGAAATAATCACACATAAACTGTATTATTTAAACCATTGTTTGGCCCATTAGCTCTAGCTTCTTATTGGCTAACTCTGACATCTTAATTTAACCCATCTCCATTAATCTGTGCATCACCACAAGGTCATGACCTACCAGCAAAGTTTCAGCACTTCTGGTTACATGGCTTCTCCTAATTCTGCCTTCCTCCCCCAATGCTATAGGCCAAGCCAGTTTTCTTTATTTATTAACCAATAAAATCAACACATAAACAGAAGGATCTCTTACACCATATATATAGTCATATATAAAATTATATTATATATATAAAACATAATTTTAGGTAAATATAGAATAATACGATTTCTTGAATCTTTATCAAACAACCTTGGTGTGATTCGTTCTTCATCTCTTCTTCTATTTCTGTATTGACCTCCATTCATCCTCTCCATAGTCACTTCACATTTTTCCATTTCTCACTTCATATCATCTGTATCCTGCTATTACCTTCTCAAAATGCCCCATGGTCCCTTTATACTTTCCTGCTTTCTGAAATTACTTCCTGGTTTATGAAATTACTGATGTCTGAAAACTTAGAGCTAGGAACCTTTAATGAGAGGCTGCCTTCTTTCTTTCTTTCTTTTCTTTCTTTCTTTCTTTCTTTCTTCCTTTCTTTCCTTTTCTTTCTTCTTTCTTTCTTTCCTTCCTTCCTTTCTTCCTTCCTTCCTTTCTTCTTTCTTTCTTTCCTTCCTTCATTTCTGTTTTTGGTTTTTAGAAACAGGGTCTCTCTGTGTAGCCTTGGCTGTTCTGGCACTTACTCTGTAGACTAGGCTGGCCTTGAACTCAGAGATCCTCCTGCCTCTGCCTTTTGAGTGCTGAGGTTAAAGGCATGTGCCACCACTGCCTGGTAAGAGACAGTTTCTTATAATTTCACATCTCTCTCTTTTTGTTTTTGAGGGAGTCTCTTGAGTAGCCTAGGCTAGTCTTGAACTCGATGTGGAGCTGAGGTTGATATTGAACTTCTGGTCCTACAGCCTGTCTATGAAATTGCTGAGATTACAGCAATATAGCTAGCATTATATCACTAACATTATATAACTAGCATTATATAACTAGCATTATGTAACTAGCATTATATAACTAGCATTATATAACTGCATTGGTTTATGCAGTACTGAAGCATGTATCAAGTGTCTGTGCATGTTCGATAAGCACTCTTATCTACTGGGCTACCTCTCAGCTTTATAAATAATAAATTTGATGGTTACTTTTTTTCTGAGCTACAGAGTTTCATGTAGCTGCCGCTAGTCTTGAACGCCCAATAATTCTGTCTCAGCCTGCCAAGTGTTGTGATACTTGCTGTTCAGATATGTGTAGCTGTACCTGGCTCTAAATTTTTGTTTCTTGATTGATTGTATTTGATTTGGCCTCACATTTATCTAGTAAATGGTTCCTCATGAAGTTTTAAACTTCCCTTTGGTGATATACATGAACTAATATAATCAAATCTAGGGTGGATAGCTAGATAATTAAAGGCTGAGCTAAGGAATTTGACAGTTTTGATTCAAAATTTGACTCTAATTTAAAACCTGTATAACTCGACAAGTTGTTTGACCTTTGCATGCCTTAGTTTTAGCTCAGCATCTGTAAAATTGGAGTGGTAACAGACTTGGTTTCATAAAATGTGATATATATATATATATATATATATATATATATATATCCACTTTTGTGAACTCCCAGTACAGCTCTCACTGAGGATCTCTTGATTCTCTTGATGTAGTTCCCCTGAGTGTACCAACACTTCCTAGGATATCCATTTTTATTCCTGCCCCCTCAGTCTCAGCCTACCCCATACCAATGAGTCTATTTTACCTGTCATGTGTCAAATTCTTATAAACTAACTCCCTAACTCCTGACCATCTGTTTCCTGGAGGAGAGTCTTTGTTGACTTGTATTCTGGATAAGGCATAAGCTCCCTTTGGATTCTGCTGTGGAACATAAAATACCACCAGGGTCTGGCACTTATCTTCCCACATTTGAATTATATACAAGTTCTGTCTTTTCATAAACCTCAGGGGATATTATTTTGCAATGCATCCCCTTGGCTTGAGGTAAGGGAAAGTATCCCAATTCATTCCTTTCGAAAGGCAACAAAGAACATTCAGGACACCAACAATTCTTCCAGAGAATTATTCCTTCTATGTGTAGGTCTCTTCAAACTCAATTTCTGTGAACAGGAATTGGATAATGTGCTAATTTTATTTCACAGTCTCTAAGTGTGTCTTTGTGGCTGATTTTTGTAGTTCACTTATGAAAATATGTTGTAGCAGTGAGCCTCATTTATTTTCTTCATAATATTTGTATCTTTCCCCTTCCTTGGCATAAAATTGAGTTGCACATCTGTCTCTACATTGAGGTCCAAAAAAGCCATATGCCTTGTGTTATCCAGTTAAATCTAACCAGAAGCTTGAACCCATGGCTCCAGTGTCCATGAAGCGAATTGGTACAATTTGTTATCATTCACTGTGGTACTCTAAACGAACAGGATGATCAGAGAGCCTTACTGATAATCACTGGTAATGCTGTATGAATAAGAAACAGTTTTGTGCTTCAAAGCACTCAGATTTCGGGATATTTCCTAGTCCATGCTAATGCAGGAATGTAGCTAACATTTATTTTTGTTTGTTTTTATGCCCTCTTTGTGAGATGCAAGATGAATATCTTCCATTTGGTTGAATTAGTATTACTATTTCTTCTTATTACCACTATCATCTTTACACTGGGACTTGTGAAATTGTGCTATGTAAAAAAAACTGTGGTGGTGCCACACGCCTTTAATCCCAGCACTTGGGAGGCAGAGGAGGGCGGATCTCTGAGTTTGAGACAAGCCTGGTCTACAAAGCTAGTTCCAGGACAGGTCCCAAAGCTACACAGAGGAACACTGTCTCAAACTCCCCCTGGGAGGGAGGAAGGGAGGGAGGGAGGGAGGGAGGGAGGGAGGGAGGGAGGGAGGGAGAGAGAGAGAGAGAGAGGAGAGAGGAGAGAGAGAGAGAGAGAGAGAGAGAGAGAGAGAGGAGACTAGAGCATCAAAGAGACAGAAAGCTTGATTTCAAGTCTTGGTTCCAAGACTAGCTTTATTTTATTTTATTTTATTTTTTCTCGTTTTTTTATTCAAGATTTCCATCTCCTCCCCCTTCCCTCCCCTCCCTTCCACCCATACCCCCACTCCACCCCTCTCCAAAGACAAAGAGCCATCAGGGTTCCCTTCACTATGTTAAGTCCAAGACTAGCTTTATGCATGCAAAGTCCACTATTTCCTCAAGTATAGAAGACAGGTCTACATTTCCCCTGCTTCCCTCATTGAGTTGATTTAAGGATTAGTAAGGACATAGATAATATAGGGCTATGGAAACACTAGCATAGTGTGCAAACTTGTGATTCACAGTGGAATCCGTACACCAGAATGACCTATAGGTCATCCTCAAAGGTAGGTTGTAAAATGTTGAGAGGAATACAATGATGAAACATTCAGTCAGAAACTTTCCGCATAAGCAAGCAGTTATCTGTGCAGTAAAGCATATCAATTTCACATTAGACCGAATAATCTGCAGTTGCTTTCAAGTGATGAAAAAGTCTTTTGGGCATGTCTTATCTCTGCTCAATGCTATGCCAGTCTGTGTGAAAAATAACAGAGTGTAAGGCATGGCTTGAAACTTTTTTTTTCTTGCTTTGATTATTTAAGGCAGGGTCTCCTGTAACCCAAGTTAGCCTTCATCTTAGGATTCTCCTCTCTGTGCCTCTCCAAGATTCTGGAATTACAGACATTTGCCACTATCTCTGTTTAATATTTTGTTCTATTTTTTACTTTAAAAATGATTTCATTTTTTGAGAACTTCATATATGAGCACTGTATCTACATCACTTCCACCCCATTCTTTCCATCCCAAACTCCTCCCATGAACTCAAGGATTCTTCTTAATTATTATTGCGACATGTATATCCAACCTACTGAATCCATTTCGTGTTGCTTGTATGTATATGTGTCCAGGACTGACCACTTGAGCTCAGACATCCATATTATAGGAGCTCATCTGTACAGGAAAGAAATTCTTCCTTTCTCTTAGCAGTCGTAGAGCTCCTGAGTTCTCCACTGAGGGATGAGACCATGAGTCATTTCCTGTGTCCACACCAGGATGTCAATTTATGTTTTCATTACACTGGTCTTATTTAGGCAACTGTATTGTTGAGATTTCCTGGATGCAGCGTCCCTGTCATGACTAGGGAACATTATCTAACAGTAAGCTTCCTGGAACTCTGGTTCTTATAATCTTTTTATTCATGAGAAATGCTAAGAGAGGATGTTAACTGTTCTTACCACGAAAGGATAGCTTTATGGCATAACACGTGCATTAAATTGATGTAGGTAGCCATTATGCTATGTAAAACTCTTCAAAATGTTTTACCATACACAATAAACACAGAGGCTTTGTTTTGAGATAGAGTTATATTATGTAGTCAGACTCGTCTCAAACTCCCGCCCCAAACCCCCAAATGTTAACATTATAGGTATGTGCCACCACTCTTTTTTTTTTATTTTTTTTTCCTCATGGTTTATTTTTTTTATATTTAAAAATTTCCATCTCCTTCCCTCCTCCTTCCCCATCCCTCCCCTCCTCCTCCCCCTTCCCTCCCCTCCTTCTCCCCCTTCCCTCCCCTCCCCTCCACCCATACCTCCCCTCCCTCCCTCTCAAGGCCAAGGAGCCATCAGGGTTCCCCACTCTATGCTAAGACCAAGGTCCTCCCAACTCCCCCCAGGTCCAGGAAGGTGATCGACCAAGCTGAGAAGGCTCCCACAGAGCCCGTCCATGCAGAAGAATCAGAGCCCAGAGCCATTGTCCTTTGCTTCTCAGTCAGCCCCCGCTGTTGGCCACATTCAGAGAGACGGGATTGGTCGCATGATCCATCAGTCCCATTCCAACTGGAGTTGGTGATCTCCCATTAGTTCTGTCCCACCGTCTCCATGAGTGAATGCACCCCTCTCGTTCCTGACTTTCTCCCTCATGTTCTCGCTCCTTCTGCTCCTCATCAGGACCTTGGGAGCTCAGTCCAGTGCTCCAATGTGGGGCTCAGTCACCTTCCCCATCTGTCGCCAGATGGAGGTTCCCTCACGGTCCTGACTTTCTTTCTCATGTTCTCTCTCCTTCTGCTCCTCATCAGGACCTTGGGAGCTCAGTCCGGTGCTCCAATGTGGGGCTCTGTCATTTTCTTCATCTATCGTCAGGTGGAGGTTCTATGGTGATATGCAAGAAATTAATCAGTATGGCTATAGGAACTGGCCTTTTCAGGCTCCCTCTCCTCAGCTGCCCAAGGAACTAACTGGGGGCATCTCCCTGGAAACCTGGGAACCCCTCTAGGGTCAAGTCTCTTGACAACCCTCAGGTAGCTCTTTAAATTAGGATATATGCTTCCCTGCTCCCATATCCACCCTTCCTATATCCCAAGCACCCCATTCCTCCGAGCTCCCCCCGTTCTTCCCTTCACACTTTTCTCTCCCCATCTTCCCTTGGCCCAGTCTTGCCCAACCCTCAAGTTCCCAATTTTGCCTGGCGATCGTGTCTACTTCCAATATCCAGGAGGATTACTATATCTTTTTTTTGGGAGTTCACCTTCTTATTATCTTCTCAAGGATCCCAAATTTATAGGCTCGATGTCCTTTTGTGCCACCACTCTTGATGAAATATGTACTGTAGTGAGGAGCTGCGGGCCGCTTCCCACCGCCCAGCTCCTGGCTGCCAAGCTCCTGCACAGCTAGCTTTACACCCGAAATAATTACATGGAAACTGTATTCTTTTAAACACTGCCTGGCCCATTATTTTCAGCCTCTTACTCACATCTTGACTAACCCATATCAAATAATCTGTGTAACACCATGAATGGTGTCTTACCCGGAAAGATTCAGCACATCTGACCTGGTGGCTGGCTTCATCGCATCTCTCCCTGAGGAGAGGCATGGCGGTCTGCCCCAGAGAGGAGAGGCGGGGCAATTGTCTGAGCCATCTACCTTACTTCCTTCTTCCTGTTCTGTCTACTCCACCCACCTATGTTCTAACCTATTAGGCCAAGCAGTTTCTTTATTAACCAATGAAATCATCACATAGATAGAAGATACACCTACATCAATGTACAACATTATCTTTGATTAAAAAAACAGGAGCTAGAGAGATGGCTTAGCAGTTAAGGGCACTTTTTTCTTTTGCAGATGATCTGAGGATCTGGGTTCAATTCTCAGCACTCAAATAGTGACTGAAACCATTTGAAACTCCAATTCCATTCACTTTTGACTCTCTTGGGGATCAGGCACACATGCAGCAATACACATATATACAGCGAAAACACGCATAGAATGAAAATAAATACATCTAGGGATCAAACCTGGGTCATCTGAAAGAACAGGCAGTGCTCTTAACCACTGGGCCACATCTCCAGCCCCATAAATAAGATCATTGAACCCAGAAAGGACAAGCTTTGGTAAAGAACAAGATGAAACAAAAGATCTAAATCAGGCAGAATGAGGACCCAGAAAATCTTATCCTCTGAAAATCAAATTGATAAAATTATCGAAAGCGCTATTTCAGAACTCTAAACATTAACCGGAAGTATACAATTCTGTGAAAAATATTTGCTTGGAAGAAACTACTCAGCCTTAGTAAGAACACTGGGATCTTTTAACTCCAGGAAGCCTTCTCTTTATTTTATTGCCCACTTAACTGTGGTGCAGTCTATGAGAACCCCTATCTTTGATGCTGGTTGGAGGTGGTTAATTTGATCTAGAATTCTATTCAAACCAGGGTCTTTGTTGTAAACAGTGGTGACTTGTGTCAAAAAATCAAAGATCAGTATTACAACATCAGAGAGCTAGGCATGGTGTGATATGAGTATTTGGAAAACTGAAGCAGGAGAGTCATGAGTTTGAGACCAGCCTAAGTTATATAGTAAGGTTTCTTTTCCTGTTTAATTCTTCATTCTTTATTTCTTGTATCAGTAGATAAAACAATCAGTATTCTCCAAGTACTGATTTAAAGATGTTAAGAAGTACCAAGAAGTTTCACAAAGAGTAATATACAATGACCCTTTAAATGCGAATTTAATGCTTATCATAAACTAAGGACAATAGTAACTTAATGCAACAGGCTAAATACACACAGAGCTTGCATATCCTGAACTACAAAAGTGGTTTGAATGGTGACATATCATTTTAATCAAGAATACATTTCTGCAATGAAAGTATTTATAGGTATGTCACTCAACAGTACCCCAAATACTTGTCTTGACATGAGCATTGTAAGCACTACCATTCCTGCTTCTGAAGGCATTTACTTTTAGAAGTTTTAATGTCAATGAGGAAGATGAGGCCCACTAAAATTTAACAAGCACCAAAAGGTTTTAAATTAAAAAAAAAACACTTCAATATAGACACACTAACTTAAAACTTTTAGTTCCTTAAACAAAGAAAAAAAACCAGATCCTTAGAAAAAAATACTAAAACAAATGATCTATTAAGGCAGACAAACACCCTTACAAAACTTAGTTCCTTAAAGGAAACACAAACCATCTCAGGCCACTGTTGTCTAATAACTTCTGAATACATAAACCCCAACTCTCAGCTTTCATAAGGTCAAGATGTATTTCATAGATGCATAACTGCACATATTATGCATCTATGGAATATGGATTGTAATGCACAAATATACCTGAAGCATAAACATCACCTTACCCCTTTCAGATGAAACTGCATGGTTTGAAACAGTTTACCTTAGCTGGAGTCATTAAAATGCATTAAGCTATTCAAATATGGCTAGTTAAGGCAGACAATTAAAGGCTAAAGTTATGATTTTAAAATGGAATACCTTTTCATTGCACTCCCTGCTATCAGGATATTACTTCAGAAAAAACATAATTATAATATATAATTTCCACAGAAAAATAACAAAATTTCAGAAATTATAAATGATGCCAAGATCCATAGCTGGCTTTTCTAGCCCATTCCAATTCTTAGTTAATAATAAGTCCTCAACTCTAGCAAACTCCCTTGGGTACCTTAGTATCAGAACATGGTCCAAGAATGGAGTTGTACAAGGGAAATTCTGAGTGTTTGTGAGAAAATTCCAAGAAAACAAGACAAGTGTTTTGTGACCTCAGTTTTTTTAACAGCATGGAATTATTTTTGAATTATGTTTTTTTTTTTTTTGGTTTTTCGAGACAGGGTTTCTTTGAATTATGTTTTTATGCTCCTCTTAGGTTTAATGGATATGAATGAGTTCATTTCAGATTATTCATTACAACTGGCCATTGTAATCTATTTATATGCCTCTATGGAAAATATTTTTTTGTCACGTGTGACTTATCCTTGTTTATTAGATACTTTATTTATGTGACTCTTATTTAACCCTCGGAGTATAAATTGTCTTATGCTCTGAATAAAGCTGTTATTGTGTTTTGAAAGAAAGTGTCTCCCAAAGGGAGTGGCACTATATATGTGTGTTGAATTAAGTTATGTCTTTTGGAGTGATAACGCTTCCCCCTCTCCCCATAGGAACTATAGACTAGCTAACAAAAATCTCCTTTCAAGTTATTGGTCAGGAGATCAAGACTCCCAAAATGACATAGGCTATTGGCATTATTTTCAGGTTGCCTCCCAGAACATAGATCAAGGTGGCATCAACTTGGAAGCTTCATCCCTACTAAACAGCTTTTGTAGTGCTGGAAGGCTTTATGCATGCTATTGGGGGGGGGGGAGGTAACAGTCTTGCTCAGCTGTGAATCCAACCAGCTACAATAGAAAGAAACCTGAGACGATATCCCCGCTTGTGCAATAGTAGCACAAGTACTATGGGAGTAGCAAGTTACTTTGTGATTAGATTTGAAGCCCACTGCACAATATGGAACTTAAGTCTGACACCATTAATGAGACAAGAATCCATAAGTCATAGAACTTATGGTAAAAACTACGACTATTATTCTGTTAAAGAGATGTAGTATGAAGTATAAATCTTTAGTTTTATAGTTGTTGTATATTAGTACACTTCTCAACCCTCATCAGAGAAGCTTCTCTTTGCAGTAGACGGTGATTAACACACAGACTCACAAGTGGTCAGCAAACAGAATAATAAACTGTAGAATTCTTAGCCCTAAATCAGATGTCTATATCACACCTTCCCTTCCCAGGGCTCAGGGATCATTGGGGAAACGTGACAGAGAGGTTTTCAGAGCCTGGATGCCTACTGCAAAACTGTTTTCTGGACACCACGGGGCAGTTGCATATATGAACTCACAGTGACTGTGACTGCGTGTACAAGACCTGCAAAAGATTAAGCTAGACAATATCCTATCATGGACAGGGGGTGGGTCACAAAGTCCCACATCAAATTGCGGATATAGTGGCAATTGATGGTGTCTGCAAGGAATTCAGTTTTCTTGAAGAATGAGGCCCTGAAACACTAGTAACAATAGGGCTTGGTGTTTTGGTGTTTTGTTTTGCTTTTTTTTTTTTTGAAAAATCAAGCACATAAAGCTAGGAGGGAAAAAATGCTAGAAGGAGCTCAGGAAGATTGAGAATGGAAAGATTTGATCGAAATACATTATACACATGTATGAACCTCTCAAACAATAAAACTTAATTAAAATGCTCAAGAACAAAAATAGTTTGTGCTTCAAGAAATAACATGAAAGAAAACAGCAGACTACATGCAGCCTCTGTGTAACCTGGTGAAGAAGTATCAGAGTAAGAAAAAAAATAGACTCTATTCCAAAGAGAGAAAGAACTCGGAAATTCAAAAAGAAATGATAAGACATCTGAAAATTGGTGAAGCAGAATGATGTCACATAAAAAGGAGCCCAGACTAATACAGTCCCAGCTGTATGGAGGAACTGAAGTGGAAACCTCTTCTAAAATTTCGTACAAGTGGCCTCGGTGAAAAGAGGCTGGCTACTCTACTCGCAGGAGAAGCCCATAGCTCTTATAAGCTTCAGTTCTAGTTGTGGCTTCTGCCAAGCTGGTGACTTCTTCAATAAAAATAATTCAGCGGTGGTGAAGAGCTTCTCTGACCTAGAGAAGGAACCATTTTTTTTTTAAAGCTTAAGTTTCTCCTTGAGAGACTGAGAACAGGGAACAATTGCAAGTCAATGAGCTTGAATTGAACCTGTTACAGCCCCAGGATGAGAGATTACTGTGGGAACCACTTGTGAAGTCGGGGAGGAATGGATGCTGAGAACCCAAAAAGTTAATGTGGCAGGAGACTTAGTCCAGATCATAAATTATACAGAAAACAGCAGCTTCACCCTCAGTGCCTGGAAAAGTCCTCATTGAGACTAACTCTGGAGTGAGGATGTGAGTCTGACACTCCTAAGCTTGAGATCATCATGTGTATAACACTGTCAGGTTCAGTGTGTTATACAATCAGAATTCTGAAGCTCCAGGCTCCTTGACACTCACAGCTGCATCCCTCTAGCGAGTGATCAATGCTTACTGGGTTTTGAAATTCTGAAGACAGGTCAGTCTATACCAATCTCAGAGCTGTAATTGCTTCCTCCCCTCCCCAATTCATGTAGGAGAAGATTTAGGGATTGTCATAAATGCCTATACATATTTTTCAAAGTCCCAGAGAGATTCTCAGTACTCCATTTCTCCCTTTCCTTTTGCTTCTTGTATTTTCTTTTTACAATGTTTTTAGTAGTTATTTTACTTTATGTTACTAAGAAACTAGTGGTCTTATTTTTTTATTTCCTTCATATGCACAATCCAGTCTCATTTATAGATCTTTTCATTAATGGGAAATCTTTTTTTTCTGTTTCTTTCTATGGTCTCTGAGTTTCCCCTTTCTTCTTTCTACTGTATTTTTAATAATATCCTGACTTCATCTAACTGTTATTTTATTTTAAAAGCTTTCACATTCTCATTTGATACTACCCTTACATTTATCTAACTTTGGTTAATTTTTTCTCATTTGTTGGAAAATCTTTTTCCCCTGTTATTTTCTACAACGTCAGAATGGCTTATTATGTAACTTTATAAAGCACAGAGAAGCATAAACTTTGGATCTGTTTATTTTTATGTGTTAATGTGTTCATTTCCAAGTTTTAAGTAATAAAGTTGACTACAAATTGTTTTAAAATTACTTTATTTAAGGGAGCCACTTTAGGGTTGACAAGAGACTTGGCTCTTGAGGGGATCCCAGGTGTCCACGGGGATGTCCCCAGCTAGGTCCTTGGGCAGCAGAGCAGAGGGTGCCTGAACTGGCCTTGCCCCACTATCACACTGATGATTATCTCAAATATCACCATAGAATCTTCGTCCAGCAACGGATAGAGATAGAGACAGAGACCCTTATCAGAGCAATGGACTGAGCCCCCAAGGTCCATTTGAAGAGCAGAAGGAGGGAGAAGATGAGCAAGGAAGTCAGGACCACTAAGGGTTGGTCCACCCACTGAGACAGTGTGCCTGTTCTAATGGGAGCTCACCAAATCCAGCTGGACCAGGACTGAATGACCATGCTATCAAACCATACTCTCTGGATGTGGCTGATAATGGGGGCTGACTGAGAAGCCATTGATAAAGGCACTGGGACTTGTTTCTACTGCATGTACTGGCTTTTTGGGACCCTAGTCTATTTGGATGCACAGCTTTCTAGGCCTGGATGTAGAGGGGAGGGCCTTGGACTTCCCACAGGGCAGGGTTCCCTGCCCTCTCTTAAGGAGGGAGGGGAGGGAGAAGGGTGAGTGTGGGAGCGGGAGGGGAATGGGAGGAGGGGAGGCAGTGTAAATTTTTGAATGGAAAAAATACAAAAAAATAAAATAAAAAAATAAAATTACTTTATTTACTATTGTGCACATGCATATGATGTGCATATGTGGGTGTGGGCACACACCTACTCCAGCATGTGTATGTGTGGAGGTGAGAGGACAACTTGAGGGAGTTGATTCTCTTCTATCATGTTGTCAAGTTTGATAGCACAACCCTTTACAGCTGAGCCATCTCACGAAACCCATCTTCTCATTTTTCTATTTATATTCTTTCAGGTATTCATTACACGAATGTAACAATAATTAAAATAAGAACAAACAGCTGGGCTACAGTGGCACAGGCCTTTAATCCCAGAACTCAGGAGGCAGAGGCAGAGGCACACAGATCTCTGTGAGTTCGAGGCCAGCCTGGTCTACAAGAGCTAGTTCCAGGACAGGCTCCAAAGCTACAGAGAAATCCTGTTTTGAACAACCAAAATATATAAATATATAAATAAATAATAAGAAGCTTACACATTGCTTAACATATTTAAGGAGTGACATTGTTTTATGCTTTTAATTTTAAGCTTAAAATAGCAAGAAAGGAAAATGTTTGTTTACTAAGAACATGAAAATTTAAGTTCAATATCTAATACTTTCCTGAGGGCATCTTATAAAATGGAAGATGATGAGTTAGCTACCTATGTAATTCTGAGGGAATTAGAAGAAAACAGATTTATGTTTTAAATAATTTTAAGCTTTGGGGTAGTGGCATGTTAAGTTAAAGTAATATGTTACTGTGCATTAAGTGGTTATGTGTTTCATGGTTATAAAATATGTCTAAGCTAGGAGGAGGCTTAAGAATCCAACTTTCAAAGGGTAGAAATTAGACATATTGAGGTTAATTTAAAGCCACAGATAAGTAACGTCTGTCTGGATTTTATGCAAGGACTGTTCTCACATAATTTAACACTTGTATAATTCCAAGAAAAGACAGAGGACTTTCCTATTTAATATCTAAATAAAATGTGGCACAAGGATAACAAAGCTTATCTTTTACATTACTGCCTATGTTGAAATTCATTTGGCTTGTTTAGATTTAATCAATTCTTTTTTAAAACTATTTTAAACGTTATACATGGGCAAACTCATAATATTTTGTCATCTACACATCAGATTTCGGTAGTTTCAAATGCTCTCTCCTGCCTAAAGAGCATTCTTTCTCCATATTCTTCATTTTCTCATTACAGTCCAGTTTCAGTATCAGGAAAGATTCTTTAATTTTAAAAATGTGTGTGTGTGTGTGTGTGTGTGAGTGTCTCTCTGCTTCACATATGTCACATGTGTGAGTGCTAAACGGGAACAGAAAGAGGGTATTAGATTCTCTTGAACTGAATTTGCAATCAGTTATAAACTTCCTGACATGGGTGCAATGAATTGAACTCAGGTCCTCTAGAAGAGCATTAAGTACTCTTACCTGCTGTGCCATTTCTTCAGCCCCTGGTCAACTTTCTTTGTACTTTCCATAGAAGTATGTCATTTTATTTTAGGGTTTTTATTTTACTTTTAAATTATATATTTTTAGCCAAAGTGCTTTTAATATTTGTTTTATGAGGACAGAAAAAGTTCTGTTTTGTCAACTGTTACATCCTCAGTACCTAGCATCGTTGCTGAAACATAGGAGGTACTCAACAACAACTTATTGAATTAATCAAATAATGAAAAAATATCCACTGTAAACAAATATCCATCAGTAAATTCCACTTCAGCTACAGCAGCTTAGATAATAAATTATAGGATTTAAATTGTAGGAGGGATTCTCTAATATAATAGCTAGTATTTATTGGGAATGTATATATGTAGCAGTCAGCATTTTGAATATTTTATATGCATTATCTCAATTATTACTTAAGTTCTATGAAATAGGCATCATATATATATACATATATATACATGGCATATATGTGTGTATATATGTAGGTATGTATTGCAGGTTGGGAAATTGAGGTGAGTCTTGTTAGCAAGTGAAGCTTGGATTAAAATCTAGGCTGTCTAATTTCACATTTAATGCTAAACAATGTTATACAACCTCATTTTCAGGTGGGGAAATTGAAGCATAGAGGGAAATTATTTGTCTGTGTTTTAAATTTAATTAGGCAGCAAACTCAGAAGAAGAGTCCAGGTTTTATGTTTTATAATTTGTAGCTTTATCTCACCTTGCCACGGACATTAAATTAGCTCTAATAATAATGTTTCATATAATAACTTTTCTAATTTATCTTCAAAATGACATCTTTCTCAAAATAAAGATCACAGTTTCTTTGAGATAGTTTGCTAATTTTCTTGGCTGAAAGCCAAATAAAAAGAGACGTGTTTGCAGCAAGCATCTGAAGTGACCTGTAAAAATCAAAATAAGAACTATAAAGATGTGTGCACGTATCTAATAAACAATAATAATTGTTATGCAAGACTTAACTGTTTATTGTTACCAAGACTTCACAAGCGTGTTCTTCAATTTCCATGATAAACCTATGAGAGGGATAACATTGTTATGCTAGAACTCTAAGTTATTTAGTTAGGCTCCTCCACCTACATGAGTTCTCTCTCTCTCTCTCTCTCTCTCTCTCTCTCTCTCTCTCTCTCTCTCTCTCTCTTTCTTGTGTGTGTGTTTGTGTGTGTTGTGCTGGGCTCAAATTCAGGGCCTTGTGCTCAATCACTAAGCTACATTGCTAGAATTATACTTTGATTTTTGTACAGAGACTTTGGAATACTGAGATTAAATTAATTAATCCTAAATCACACAGCTTTTAAGTGATGGGTGCAAGAAAGCTCTGATAGTTGATTCCAAATAAGAGGAAAGTAGAAGATAAATTATTTGTTATTGGGAGTGACATTTTTGTGACACTGATGGGTGGAGACTTTTCCTTTCTGGTTCTGAAGGATAGTAGGAATTTCACTTTGTATGTGATTTGTTTACGTTAAACTGGTACTGGCAATCAGGTAGTGTGATGCATATCTGTAATCTCAGTGCTTCAGAGGCTGAGGCAGGAGGAGCTGCAGTTGCGTTTTTCCGGCTACATGAGACTGTCATGAAACAAAAAACCTAGAGCTAGAGATATGATTCACTGAGGGACCTGCTTCAGCTACAAGCATCCACACTGCGCAACTCACAGCTGCCTATAACTCCAGTTCCAGGGAATCCAACACATCCCTACTATCTCCACAAGCACTTGAACACACATGGTACAATTCAGAAAATGAGGCACACACATATACATATAAAAATAAAAAGAAACAACAATTGCTGGTGAGCATGTGAGGAAAGAGAAGCTCTCATTCACTGTTGCTGTGACTGAAAACTGGTACAACCACTCTGAAAATGGATGTGGAGAAGTCTCAAAAGGCTAAAAATAAATTTATAACCAACTGTATCACTCCTTGGTGTAAGATCAAAGAACTCAGCATCCTGTTCCAAAGACACTTGCTCAACCATGTTTATTGCTGATCTATTCACAATAGTTAGGAAATGGAAACAAACTAAATGTCCTTCAGTTGATGAATGGATAATGAAAATGTGGTACATGATACGATGGGATACTGTTCAACTGTGAAGATATAAAATCATGAAGTTTTTAGGTAAATGCATGGAAATAGAATTATATTATACTGAGTGAGGTCACTCAGTACAGTCAAAACGTCAGACTCAGAAAGTCAAGCATCACATGGTATTTCCTTTTTTGTTGTCCTAGCTCCAAATCTTTAGCTGTGAGTATATAACCTGGAGTAACCCCAGAAAACAGGAGAGTAAAAAATGACTAAGGGGTGTGAGAGGACCATTGGAGAGGGGGATAGCAGGAAAAAGTGATATGAAGGGGAAAGGGAGGATTTTAACTGGTGATGAGAGAAAGGAAGAAATATGGGGGAGGGGGATGCCAAAGAAGGGAGGACAGATAAAAACACTAAGGTTCTTTGAAAAGATATAGGAAATCATATCATCTAATGTTTACCAAAAATTAGATATATGCATATACATATACAAAGATACATAATTTGCATAAATATGTTAATTGGGGTAATAATGTTCTCCCAAAGCCATAAATTATATACAAAAATCCAAGTAGTAGGCATGAAAAACTTCCTTTCAAATTGTTGGTCAGGGAGCCTAAGACTCCAACAATAATATAAGCTATTGCTGTTGCCTTTGATTGTTTGCTAGAGGTTGAAGGTAAGGTTCTACTGCTGAAGATACCACACACAGGGGTTGGAGGAATCAAACTGGAAGTGACCTAGAAGCCTAGAACCTACCAGAGGAGTAGCTCTCATAGTTTAGGAGTGTATCATGCAGGCTGCCAAAGGAGGGGAGCAATCAGTAGCCCAACCCAGCTGAAAATGTACCCATAAACTCTCAACAATGTGGTTTTTTTGAACAAGACCAGAATAATGACAAGACAAGTTGAAATGTGTACAAGGAAACTCAACATGGTCCCAACCCTACATGAAGAGCTACAGGTGGAGAGGGGGAGAATCTGTTGCCTCCAGGGACAAACTCCTACATAGATTGTTCAATTCCAATTCATCAGCCATGGAAACATGTAAATATAAGCAAATCTCAATGGAGTCAGTAAGTTATATACATGTATGCATACATACACATACATATGTATATATATGTAAAAGTAATATCCTAAGAAGATCATAAATTTGGGATGATGGATGTGGAAAGAGTTGGAAGGGGAAAGGGAAGGGTAGGAATGATATAGATACAGTGTTCATGTATGTAGTTCTCAAAAAAAAAACCCTACAAAAATGGAGCTGCAGGGATGGTTCTGCAGTTAGGAGCATTGGCTGCTCTTCCAAAGGACCTGGGTTCTGTTCCCAGTATTCGCATGGTGGCTTATCTGTAATTTCAGTTCCATCATTCCCGATGTCTTCTTTTGACCTCCTCCTGTATTAGGCACTCAAATGGTGCATGCACACATGCAGGCAAAAGCACCCATACGAATAAAAAAATCTAAATAAGCATAATAAAATATTTTTAAAACTAGAAAAAAGGGCTGGATTTATGGCTGGATTTATGTCCCAGCAGTTAAGAACATTTACGGTTCTTGGAGGTAATTGGGATCTGGTCCCCTGACCCTATATGGAGGTTATCAAGCATTCATACCTACAGTTCCAGGGGACCCAAAATCCTCTCTGATCTCCATGGTTACCAGATACACCTATGGTGCACACACATACATACTCATAGACATAAAGTAATAAAGCAGAGCTGCCAAACAAATGAAATAATATCAATAAACAAATTGACCATTAGATGTTTCTCTATTTAAACTATTAAATTGTACTTCTCTATTTCATTTGTGAATTCCAAGAGAATAATCCATGCATTTTACACTTAAATTACTTGTTTCCATAAAATTTAACACGACATTCAACACAAAGCCAGTTATTTATTTTGTAACAATGATTGCCAGTATTAACATTATTCTTATTTGTAAAGTGTGTATGTAGTCAATATGGTTTCTGATAGAAATAAATGTCTTGAATTAGAAACCTGGGCTCACAAAGGGACAGACACAAAGGACTTTAACAACTTTAGTGGGGTGCTTGGAAGCTTACTATGTCATCTTAAGGAAGTGTAATGTAACTCTCCGTCCTATTTTTCTTATATGTAAGATAGGAAAGGTGCCTTTTCCCCATGTTTTTGAGAAACTGTAATTCACGCAGAGTAGTTGTTACAAAGTAGGCAATAAAGGATAGTTCTTGTCTTGTATTATTGCATCAGAGTAGATTGTCTAAGAGAACTTATTATAAGTGAAGAAAATGTTGGATGGGATTTGTGTCCCCTTTCAGTAAAGTAGTTACACATCTGCAAAACCTCTGAAATTCTATTAAGCTCTGAGTACATTAATTTTTTGTGAATAAGACTCACTAATATAATTAGATCTCAAGATGGTTATAGCCTGAAAGGTTTAATAACTATATTTTAAATGTAAAACTATTAAAACATTAGCACAATAACCTGCTATGGTTTAATCTGAATTCTTCATAGGCACGTGTATTAAAGGGTTGTTTGTTAGAAAATGTGCTTTTGAGAAGTCACTGAGTCGTGGATGCATCCATTGGTGAATTCATCCCATTACATTATTGGGAGGCTGTGGAAACTAGGAGGTAGAGTTCATTTGGAGAAGTAAGTTACTAGGGATGTGTATCCCAGAAAGATAAATTTTATCTTCAGATAGTTCTGTATTTCTGCTTCTTGGCTGCCATGTGGTGAGCAACATTGCTTTGTTATACCCTCTCCATCATGATGCTCTGCAAAAACCAAAAGAAAACAAAAACAAGTCTCTTGCCACCCCTAAAATGACTCCCTTAATGTAGATAACTTCTTCCCTGCTCCTATAGCCGCCCTTCCTCCATCTTCACCTTCTCACTCCCCCAAGCTCTCCCCAGTCTTTCCCTTCTCCCTTCTCTCTCCCCCTCTCCCCTTACCCACCCCCACTCCCACCCCTACCCCCATGATCTACATTAAGGGAGCCATTTTAAGAGTGGCAAGAGACTTGGCTCTTGAGGGGGTCCCAGGTTTCTAAGGGGATGTCCCCAGCTAGGTCCTTGGGCAGCAGAGTAGAGGGTGCTTGAACTGGCCTTGCCCCACTCCCAAGGTCCAGTTCAAGGGAAGAAGGGAGAAGATGAGCAAGGAAGTCAGGACCACTAAGGGTTGGTCCACCCACTGAGACAGTGTGCCTGTTCTAATGGGAGCTCACCAAATCCAGCTGGACCAGGACTGAATGACCATGCTATCAAACCATACTCTCTGAATGTGGCTGACAATGGGGGCTGACTGAGAAGCCATTGATAAAGGCACTGGGACTTGTTTCTACTGCATGTACTGGCTTTTTGGGACCCTAGTCTATTTGGATGCACAGCTTCCTAGGCCTGGATGTAGGGGGGAGGGTCTTGGACTTCCCACAGGGCAGGGTACCCTGCCCTCCCTTAAGGAGGGAGGGGAGGGAGAAGGGTGAGTGTGGGAGCAGGAGGGGAATGGGAGGAGGGGAGGAAGTGTAAATTTTTGAATGGAAAAATAAAAAAGAAGTTCTTATGAAAAAAAACCACAACAGTAGGAACAAATGACCATGAACTGAAACTTCTGGAACCCTAGTTTCAGTCTGTCATGACACATGTTGAAGAGAAAAAAGACAATATAGTGCATTTGAAATATGTTGCTTCATCATCTTTTGGTGCTAAAATCATCTCTGAACTAATAATGAATGGTTTAATTCTTCAATATTATTTACCAAGGTAAAATTTCTGTGATTCTACAGAATTTTTATGTATAAAAATCCAACTCTGAAACTTACTGAATTAAGGCAATGATGAAATAGCACAGGCCAAAAAACATTAAAGATGCTAGGTGTTGGTGGTGCATGCCTTTAATCCCACAATCGGGAAGTAGAGGCAGGCTGATCTCTGTGAGTTAAGAGGCCAGCCTGGTCTACAGAGTGAGTTCCAGGACAACCAGGGCTGTTACAGAGAGAATGCCTGTCTCTAAAATCCAAAGCAAACAAAAAAGCCAAACCTTTAAAGCTTAAAGTAGTAGCAATGGAGTCTGAAAGGTGCAAGTATTTTTGGTAATCAGGTCGATGTGAGATAAAGGTGAAGAGTTTCTGATTTAGGTTAGTAGGTGGATGGCAAGATTAATGCACTGTGATAAGGCACACTCAGATAATGAAGAGATTATAAAATCATCTTGAATAAGTTGGTCTGGGGATGTTGCAGAATGTTCAAGTAGATGGCCAGTCTATAACTGGAAATGTATATGCAGGAACTTGGGAGACATTTGTCGAAAACCAAAGGGCAGTTGAAGTGATGAAGGTGGATCTGCGCCAGTGAGAAGAGGGCCACTCCTTCCTACACATTTTCCAGTTTCATTGAATAGTGATATTCAAAACCAAGGAAGTGTTTATTGGCTTGTGTGCTCTACAATGACTTGTGGTTAGCCCGGGCTCTAGGCTCTCAGGAGCACTTCAAACGTGTGAAGACATAAAAGTAAAGACTAATTTCTGTTCTAGACATGGCAAGTAGCAGCATACTGGGAATACTGTAGTGGGACATAAGATGGGAAATCCTGATTAAAAGAACTAGGGACTGTGGCTAAAAACTATGTTAGGACAGTGTGGAAACTGCACGAAATCATGGAAAATCTGACATTCTTGGGTACCAGGCAAATCAGCATTTATTACGTTCAACAAACAGCTTTTACATTTTGAGAGAACTGTTTCTTTGCAGAATCCATCTGGACCACAAATGAAGGATACCATTTGTTTTAACATCTTTGAAGAAGGGACAAACTAGAAAATATTTCCAAAATTTGAGGGTCACACAAAATTCTAGCCCAGTGCTTCTCAAACATGTCATGTATACAATTCACTTAGGGATCTTGCTGAGATTAATATTCTGATTCAGCAGAATTGGCACAATAGCCTGGCATTCAGCATTCCTAACAAGTTCCCAAATGATGACAATGCTGTCGGCTTTATTCAAAGTGCTAGCATATTTCAGTCCTATGGCAACTTGACATTGATCAGTGTACTTGTTCTCAAACAGGATACCAGCATTTCGTAATCCTTTTCTATTTCTCTATGCCGCTTATTTTGAAAGATAGCTTTACACATTGACCTATGTACACGTGGGCTTTTATTTTGCCTATTTTTCCATTTTACTTTATCTGAAATTCATTTGTTTTGTCTTATAACATTCTGGGATGGATTGCAAGAAAAACTGCTCTCTCACCAGAGACAGTTTGAGAAACACCGCTCTAGACATCTAAGAACTGTTTATTTAAGATATGAATTCACTTAGAAATGTTTTGAATTCTGTTTACATATGATTCTAAAGCAGTATTTTAAACTTTTCTTTTCTTTATTCCATAAACAATAACAAAACTCATCTAGGTAACATTATGACAGTTTCACCATACAGTCAGTCACAAATATTTAAAACTTTTGCAACAAGAACAACAAAACCAGAGGTGTTACAAGAATAATTTACAAGAAATTCTATAAAACAGCAAGAAGCTCACAAAGTTCATTTTCTTTTGCACAAGATCACTACACTCTTTCACAACGGATTTTCTGTTACAAAATTCCCAACAAAAGTGTATTTTCTTTGTATTGTGGTTTCTAAAACCAGAAACTTCGAAGTAAATATCCTTTTATTAACACCCAGTGGTGCAGAAAAAGGAGAACTCTCACATACAGACACTTCACATCACTTTTCTAAGAAAAATATACACTTACAAAATATGTTACAAATTGGCACACTTAAAAATATACAAGATTTTGTAGGCGTCTTAAGAGTGATCCTTAAGCTTTCTACTTCAATCGACTCTACAGATTATTTATAAAGCTTAATTTGAAAAGAAAAAGGCAAATAATTTCCTAACATTAAAGTTGCAGTGCCATGTGTCAACCAGAAACCGGTTACATTCATAAAAAGGGCCTCTAAATGTTTTTACTTTAATTTGTTTTAAATGTTTAAGGGACATGGGGAAGAAGAAAAATGGGGATAATCATTTTCTTTAGCACCGTAAAGCATTTAACTTACTGAAGAGGTGCATTCAGTTCTATGGAAACTAAAGACTAGTAAGTACATTCAAAATTCTGGAGGCAGCAAACTCCAGTCAGTGCGACAGCTATCCCAGTGGAGACTCTGAAGCTCTCTACCTCCCTGGGAGTGAAAAACAAAAGGCCCCTTTAGTTTTTTCATTCAAGCCTTTTCTTTGTGCTGTAAAACCAGGCATCACTCGCTCAAAGAGGCAGAATGTTTTCAGTGTCTCCTTCCCTTCCTTCCTTCCTTCCTTCCTTCCTTCCTTCCTTCCTTCCTTCCTTCCTTCCTTCTTTCCTTCCTTCCTTCCTTTCCCTCTCTTCTTCCTTCCTTTCTTCCCTTCTTCCCTCCCTTCTTCCTTCCTCATCCTCCTTTCTTTAATTTTTAAAAATTTTCAGACTGGGTCTCATACCATAAACCAAATAGGCCTGGAACTCTCAGAAATCCTCCTGCCTAGGATTACAGGCATGAACCACCATGCCTGGTAACCTTTCTTCATTTTCAGTGGGCTGTCCTTGAGACTCAGAAAGCCCTGAGTTTGTTGAATAGACAGACATCCTTTCCATATCATACGGGTGAGTGTTTCTTTAGTGTCTTTAGTATTTATTTACCCCAAACTATCTTCAGTATTCATTTACCCAAACACTGATGTTTTTAAAAGCCGCATTCATTCCTTAAAACTTTTACTAAACCTCTCTCTTATAGTGTCCTTCCCCGGTGTTTTATCACTTAGCTGTGATTCTCAAACCAAGAGTACACCTCAAGTATTATATAGCTGCAATGGGATCTCTGCTTCATGACTGTAGCTACTGCTTACTGTTGAGTGAAAAATGTGCCTCGAAGGGTAGCCTGCGTAGTCATCAAAACAACCCCATGCTGGTTGAGGACTCTCACGCTGATGATAGTGTTTCCCAAATTAAACAGGCCAACTAATTTTTTTCTCCTTTATTTGGGTCTTTGAGAAATCTTTATAAAATCCCTAGCCTACATTATGTTGACAAGACCTCTGTCTGTCATGAAAATGTTTGATTTTGGTACTAAGCCTTCTAAACATAACTATTGGCTTAGTGAATTTTATGATTAGAAAACAAAACTCACATTGGTTTCATTTTATAAAAGGAGATATTTTTGTGATTGATTGGCAGCATTTAAAAACTCTGCAAATAAAAAAAGAAAACTGCTTAAATTTGACAACTTCTCAGTCATACAGGAGAAAACAAACATTTCTAGTTCTAGCAACTAGCTAGTGTTCCATTTCCCTCTTCAGTATAGAAACTCGGCTCTGACTCTTTTTATTTCTCAGAACTGTTCTGGGAGAATCTGTAAATTGTGCATCTCCATCACACTAGTTCAGTTTGGTAAGAGCAAGCTTGACTAAGAGGTCCTTGGATATGCTTTTCTCCTTTATGCAGTAAACACTAATTTAAACCCACTAAAATGGAAATTCACAAGAACTGCAAGAACTCATGTGAAATAATACAGGATGAGAGCTGATTACAGCATTTGAAGCATCCTTCATGCCTCTCTCTTACACACACACACACACACACACACACACACACACACACACACCCTCCTTTGTATTCCCCACCCCCCAATGATTCTTCCCAGCAAAGAAAAGAGTCAGAGAAGGTGAAAATTTTGTCACAAAAGCCCACCTAGCACCAAGGACTTCAGAGAGATGGCCAAAGAAGTGATGGACACAGTAGTGCAGGAAATTTGAAAAGATTGAGAAAAAGATAAGGCCTTAACACATAATTGCACAGAGCAGCAAGAAGTCAGTAGGGAAAGCTGTGAGGAAGCAGCATATGTGAAGCAGATGATATCTGAGACAATGGAGAGGCATAGAGGGTGGTTACAGGTTCAAGCTACTTATTCAGGTCCCAATATAACCTTCAAAGTTCTGAAGACCCTTGCCTGGGGCCATTGTATCTGCACTCTTGTTCCATGTCGTACAGCACTTAGCCACAGTAGGTGATTGGACCTGTTCTTATACATCTTCAAGAGAAAGCAGTTTCCAACTTTTCTCAAGTGTGTGTGTGTGTGTGTGTGTGTGTGTGTGTGTGTGTGTGTGTGTGTGTGTGTGTTCTGAGTGACTAAGACTAGGAAGGTAGCCATCTAAACTTCCAGAAGAAAGTCTCTACCTGAAGTTCTCAGATTCTATCAATTTGGGAGATTGAATTTAATACTATACAAGAAGAAAAATTCTAAGACTGATGAAAGTTAAGGAAGAAGAATAACAGAGAATATAATTTTCAGGAAAATAAAGGTTAAAGGAGACTCTGTTGAGGAGGCATTAATAGGAAGCAGCTTCTCAGAAAGGAGAGGTTAGAAGAGAGTAGTCAGAAATTTCAGACCAAGGAAAATCCAGGAGTTTTGACTTGAAGAAATCAGCGATAGGGCAAAACACTCTTTTCATCCATTGGTCCTCACTCCACTAAGGCAGTTGGTTGAATAAGAGCTCTCCAGTAAGTTTGGCCTACTATGTTAATGACAGAAAGAAAAGGAATTCTGAGAGCAGAGACAGGACCAACAGAATGTGAAGTGTTCAGCAATGCAGAGCATAGGATAATGAAGACAATGAGCATCTCTGCCTTGGCCTATTGCTCCCTTCTCAAATTCACTTTCTTGTTAGGTTTCAGTACAACATGACTGGCTACGAGTCACTAGTTTATATGTTAAAACCATACAATGCACAACAGGCCGATAAGAAGGTGCTTTAAAATGGCAGATCTCTTTGGAGAAGGATAGGAACCATGCCCTAAACTTGGCCCTTAGTGGTCTCCATAGGAGCAACTGAAAGAGTATCCACTCCAAAGGACTTATGATAAGGTTCTGACAAGGAAATTGTTTCCAACAGTTTCAAGCTTTCCTACTCCATCCTTACCCAATTCTCCAAAGTTGAACATCATGATGCTTTAAAAAAATCTGGGACAACTGCTCCCATATTTACTTTTATAAAAACACATTATACTCATAGAACATTTTTTTTATTTCTTTTTTAATTTCCACTTTTTGGTTACATAGAAAGCACTCCATTCCTATAAGCCAGCAAGATGACTTTGAGGTCTGGAGTTTTGGGGATCACAATATAGGCTCAGTTGGTGATTCCAAGCAAAAATTCAGCTGCAAAACAGGACAAACAAAAACAAAAACCAAAGACCAGTTCCTAGGATATAGCCATAGCATTTCAAGCAAATAGCTAGCTATCAAAGTATCTAGAAACAGAAAAAAGTGTTCTAGTTTGATTATTTTCTCTTTTGGATGGCTGTGTAGGGCAGAAGACTTCTTTCAGCTGGTGCCTTTCCACTAAGGAATTTTCTAGGGCCCACTGCACACAGTGTCAAAGCCTAGCAATGTGCCTGAACTCTCCTCACAGACTTCTCCTCACCCACTCATCCTCACAGACAAAAAGAGACTGATGTTCTGAACACACACACTCTAGATCGCGGGCTTGTTCATTTGACTACCTAGCTGTAAGGAGTAGAGTAAGCTGGTGAAAGGAATCATGGACTGGGAAATGTATATATACACCATATATACACCATAAGCTCCCTTCCATTTCTCTCTACTTTAAAACGTTGCTTCTCTGTGAAAAGATTTATGTGTCAATGACTAGGTAGGTTGCTCTTATTTCATTCAAAAAAATTCTTTTGAAACATCTTCCCTGCTTTGTTAAGTTCCCCTTTCCCCCACCCACTTATCCTCTCCTCCCTCCCACCCCAGCCTCTATATTCACAAGTTAATAGGTTAGTAACAATATTAGTAAGAATAGTAACAACAACAACAACCAACGACATTAATTATATTAATCCCCTATATTGGTATAGCACTTAGGATCTACAAAGCGCTTTCACATCCATTATCTCATCTGTGCCACAGTGCATCAGTCATCGGGCACATAGGCCTTTAACTGTGCAAGGAAAAGAGAGCGAATGTTAGGAGTTAAGTGGTGAATAAAGAGGAAGAAAAGGCTAGTAGTGAGGGATGTTGGAACTGTGAAAGTTTTTTTAAAGGTAGTGGAAGGGAGGACTGAACCGAAAATGTGATTTTTAAAAATTATTAAAATTTGAGATTTATTTTTATTATAAGGTATCAAAGAGTAGTCATCCTCAGACTACGTATAGATGGACTCAATTGGTTGCTTCCACATATTGTTCAGCTTACCTGATCTATATGTATTTAGACACAGGAAGGAAAATTTTGTCAATCTGCGATGTCACTTTTAAAAATGACATTGGCTTTGTAAGCTCAACATTTAAAGAATACTAAAACCATGTTGTGAGTGCACTTTTGACAACACTGGAATAAAACATCTAGGAAACTACTTAAATAAAAGCAATCTATGTATTTCATTTATTATTAGTGTCAATTCTATAGCTATTTTATAATTTATCCCAGACTATTATAAAATATATAAAACTGAGATATAAAGTATCAGCAATATAACTTTGCACTTTAAATTACTTACCGCTACAGATTTTGCTTTGGAAAACAAACTTTCAAAGCAGCTGTTTTATTTCCTTGTACAAGGTTCTGTAAATGCAAATACTCTGTCCCTGAGGGACTTAGCTGTTATGACCTTCAAGCCTTTCCAACATTTTAATCCTTAGACTTAGGAACAAACAAATCTTTATTGTGCCTTGCTTAATTGTTCATGTTTCCACACAAGATAGTAGAGTTGAAAACGGTCAAAAGAATGTATGCATGCATGTGTGTATGTATGTAAACACACATGCATACTGTATACACATGTGTGAGTGTGTATATACATATAGATTTAATAATCACCGATGATCTTTAAACTGATGGTGGGGTAAATGTGGGGGATGAGGTAAGAAGATTTGGCACAATTCAGACATTTTCCTTTGTTTTGGTAATTTTTATAACACAACGTATGTTTCCACTGTGATCTACAGGTGCTAGCCACAAAAGTGGGGGTGCTTAATAGCAAGAACCACTGGAATGTTTCTAGTAAATTAACAGGGGCAAGTCCCCCCAAATACTCACAACCAAATGTTGATATAGAAGTAAAACTATATACAGTACAGTTACTTATTTGTAGTTTGGCACAATGTTTTCCATTTTTTTCCTTGTGGGCAAACAGTGCATAAACTACTTGTGCAACTGTATGACTTTTAAAGTCTTTTACACAGAACATCAGATTAAAGTTTGATTTCAAAGACTTATTCCCACAATTTAAATTTTTCTTTAAGCACTTACAGGTCAACATACATACCACAAAGCTTATTTTGAAAGAAATAAAACACAAACATTAAATGTCTTTCCGGAAAATGTGAGTCTCTTCTTCAAACACAGGTAAAACCCAATATGCTGTTTCTGCTTTTAGGAGATTGTAGTTAGAATCCCTGCAGAAAAATCAAAGAATTTATGCCATCTTAGTAAGTTTTAATGTATGTCCACAAAGGGATCATACCATATAAATATATTGACACCATATTAGATGTCGTCTGATGCAGAATGATAAAGTACTCCTAATTGCTGTGTGTTGAAAAGTAATGCTCTTTTGTTGAAATGATCTTGGCTTTTTGTCTACATGACTTTTTGATTATGTTGTTCAGAATCTGTCTTTATTGCAAAGCCCTTCCATTCCAAAAATCATTCAAGAGCATATTTTAGTTCTATTTTCTTAATAAGCAAAAATTAATAAAGAATAGGAGAAAAATGTAGCCTTTGTTAGAACTTATCCCTAGCCAAGCCACAACAAAATTGGCCGATATTTTGAGTGGCTTAAAGGTACAGGGATTTCCATGCACGTTTTTCTTTTCTTTTTAATTTGAAAAAGGAAGAGAATAGGAAAGAGTCTCTCATGCAAACTTCTGCTTTCAAGAGGGAAAAATGAAGAACTCTGGACTCAGCAGATAGTAGGAAAGCCAAGGAAGCATTTCTTCTTAGCTATTTTGGTGCAGTATTACCTCAGTTTTTCAAAAGAAGCTGTCCCAGCCTCATCCTTGTGGCCCTGTTCTCGTTCCACACGTTTCCCTTTATATTTCTCATCTCGCAGGGTCTTGGAGTTGGATTTGTGACGATATAATTTCTTGTGTGTTGGTCCGTTATTGCCTAAAGTGCTCATGTTACCACACTTTTTATCAAAGACGTCAGATTGAGAGTCCTCATTGTTACTAGGCATGTCTGCACGGCCAGGATCAGCAACTGCTGCTTTCCCGTTGCTTTTGCTCACACCTTTGACTGATTTGTGATTCTTAGTAGCTCCTGATGACCCATTATTAACCTTTTTCTTAGATTCTTGTGGTGTACCAGCTAATATTTTGAGGGTTTTTAATTTCAGGCTATTGGAATCAGGGGAGTAGAATGTGTTGGACTCCCCTTGTTGCTCCATGGGTTCCCAAAGGGGCTCTATGGAGGCCATCATGAATCTCTGCACATCTGCCATACCAGAGGCAATGTTGGACAAGATATAGGAAGGCTCTTGAAATTCCCGTTGGTCATCATCCAGAAGGTTGTTGGTATTAGTGATTGTACTCACGTCATTCCAGGCTGGCTTGCTTTCCTTTCCCAAAGCCCAGTCACCAGAAAGTCCCTTCTGACTTGGCATCTTCACAGGGGCAACAGGACCACCATGTTGAATACATTCAGTCTTTCCACTGGAGGATGTGCTGTTGGGTTGGCCCCCACTACGGCCACTCCCAGTCTGCATTTTCTCTCCACTGACAGCAGCCACATGTTTCCCTTTCTTTGTTGATTTAGAAACCTGGCGGGAGGTTTTGCTAGGTGGCTTTTCACTCCCTTTGTTGCTGGCTTTGGGGGACTTTTTCCTGGCATTTTTCTGGAAAGAACTTTGGCTCACGGCTCCACTCTTGCCAGGTGAAACTTTCTTTCTTGATTTTGACACTTTGTTGTTGGCACTAACTTGTCCAGCTGACTCGTCAAAGGTTGACAGGCAGGGGTTTTTTTGGAGCAGACCAACAGAGTCCTCATCGTTGAACATGTGGAATTGAAACGGATGGTTATTTACTGTAAAGGCATCATCCACTTGAACTTGTTGTGAAAGGGTACCACAGTCCCACGTGATTTTCTCCATGCTGCCCAACGATCCTGGGACACCCTCTTGGAATCCCTTCATGGTTCCTAGTGTTTTGACACTCTCACATCTGGTACTCTGAGGAGAAAGGCTGGGTGTGTCCGGTGGAGACATTTCGGAGAGGGAAGAGTGGCGGAACTTGTCAGGAGTGAAGTTGGAGATATCGAGGAGGTCAGTGGACTCTTTCAGTGGTACTATCTCATCAACGCTCTGCTGGATCACCAGTTTCGGGCTGCAGTGGGCCAAGAAGTCATCAGTGATCTCATCATCGCCATCCCTTTCCCAGGATTTCAAGCTTAAGGGACAATAATTGCTTGAACTGACAGAAAGGGGAGTCATTGAATCAAAGTTAAAGAGTCGGCTGTCATCGTCTGTACTGGCTGGAGCCTGCTGGAAAGGAAAGCAGATCTCTTCGTTATTCAAGGGGCACAATTGATAAGAGTCATCAGATGGGAAAAGAGAGTCCTGCACAGAGGCATACAGGACCTTGTTGCAACCACTGCTACCACTGTTGAGGCAGAGAGGACTGTATGTTATAGCTGTGAGGTTATTCTCCATGGAGATGAATTGGGACACTTCGAATTCATCAGATTGGTTTGTGGCCATCTCCCTTGAGACTTCAGCCATGAACTCTTGTGGGCCAGAGGTAGCCTTGTTGGACCACATGCTTCCATAGTTGCTTACTTCTTCCATTTTGAAGTCATGAGATGATGGTTGCAGCTCGGACTCAGGAGATGAGGACAGCACACAGTCCTGAGAAGACTGGAGAGGTACAAATGATTTTTCCGTGTGAGCAAGGCTGGCTCCATTTTGCTCTGGAGAATGGTTGGTGAAGTATGAGATACTAGTAGTATTTGACAAGTCAGAAGCATCTAACAGTGTTTGCAGATACCCTCCAGGGATAACAGGTATATTAGTGGCAACATTAGCAGAAGATAAAGGCATTTCAGAAGAGCAGGTGGTTGGTAAGAAAGTGGAATTCTTAACCTTTGTCTCGTGAAATTCAGACAGATAGGAACTGTTTGAGGTTCCAGGAATGATGTCATTTTTAAAATTAGCCTTGGAGGATTGGTCTTCTAAGACAGGGCTCATTTGAACTGGTTTGTTTTCTTGTCCGGTTTTGATTTTTTTAGATTTTAACCTAGCTTCACTTTTAAATTTAATTTTGTTGAGCACTTTCCTTTCTGGCCCCTTAAACTCCGAGTCTTGAGTTTTGACCTTGACTGAGTCGGGGACAATGATGCCACGTAAGTGTGACCCGCTGGCACAGCTTGGAGCAGCAAGAGGTGCTGACTTTGGTGTACCTTTGAAGCTGCCTTCTTCTTTGCGATTACTAGCTTGTCTTTGATCACTGCAGAATGAAACCTGCTTACTGCTTGCCGAAGTTTCCATGGACTGGATCCTTTGAATCCTGTGTCTGTTGCCAAGCTTAGATTTTCGTTTACGAGCAGGTGGCAAGAAAGACACCTCAAAGTTACCTGGTTCAAAGCTTTGCTTCTGGCATAAGGGTGTTTTGATGGTGTCTGTGTTGCTGTTTCTCTGCGTTTTCTTCTTCTGCCAGAAGCCCTTCAAAGGTGATAACTTGGCATACTTACTCAGCTGATTCTCACTCAAATTCACTGTTGTCTCACTGGCATCTACCTTACTTAGCTTCACCAGCATGTTCTTCTCACCTTTAAAGCGATTGATGATGATATATTTGATAATAACAGGGGGCTCCTTGCGGGTCACTTTTCTTCTCTTTTTGGGACACCACTCATCGTCATCATCATCTTTCGAGCCACCTGGAGACCATTCCTTTCTCTCATTTATTTTTTCCCCTTCTAGTGAGTCAACATCATATAGATAATCTTCACTGTATCTGACTTTTCTCTTGGCTCTCAGTCCATAGTTCTGTTGGGAGGATGAGCTTCCGGAATTAGTTTCCCGAGACATATAGCGGCTACAGTCTTTGATCTCCCCCATGGCGTCATATGAGACCTCAATGAAGGAACCATCATCACTGAAATTTCCTGCTGTCTCCAGGGAATTAGTAAGATGGTCTGGCTTTACCTCAAGCCCACTGCATGGTTTATTATTTAATTCAGGTTTTTCTTCATTATCTTTTTCATCTTTTTTCTCTATATTTTTGTCTTCATGCACTTCCTCTTTGTCTTTTTTCTGGTCCATGATTTTATCTTCCTCTCCCCAGATGATGCTCACATCAGGGACCTTGAATTGAGAAAGATCGCTGCTCTGCTTGAGGATTCCACTCCTAGATTCCCTCTTGGGACATGTAGCAAAGACACTGGGGAAAAAGTTGAATTGGGCATCTTCCTGCATCAGAAGGGTGGTCTTATCTCGAACATTGTCCTGAAAGGACTCGTATCGAATTTTGAGGGAGCAGACATCACTGCCCAGTATTGACTCATCATCATCGAACATATAGTTATCCACATCTTCTTCAGAGAAAAGGTTAACAGATAGTTCATTCTTGGAGCAGAGGTCAAGTAGTTCAATCTTACTCTCACTAATAAAAGTCTCAAAGTAACCCCAATCCTGATTGGAGTTTGTCAGTAAAGTTTCTTCTGTATTGCACTTATCTAACAGTAATGCCTCATAATAACTCTTCTGAGTTGGATCTTCCAAGTCAATGTCAGGCTTCTCAGTGTCTCGCCTATCTCCTGCCCTTGATTTATTCAGGGGGAAGCCTAACAGCTGGTCTGAAAGCAGCTGCTCTCCATATTTCATATTTTCTCCAGCATTAATGCACTGAATCCCTATATCAGAGACCGCACATGTTTCATAATCTCTGTTTAGATCACCGACTTTCAGACTGATCCCTGGTTCAGGATCTACTGCTTCTTTTGATTCCATGAAGCAACCTAAGCAAGTCCGGCTTGGCTGCATGAAGCAGTCTCCATTCAGAGCAGACATGCCTGCAGGCTCCATGATGGCAAACGGCGCTTTCTCACACTCACTGGGCAGTGACCATGTGTTCAGGCCTTTTGCAACTCCAGATGTGAGGGAGATGGCATTCACAGAAGCGCTATTAGCGGAATGATCAGGTGCTTCAATCAGGCCCAAAGGAGATAGAGGGCTCTGCACACACGGCTTCTTAGACGGCAGAGGCAGGAGACCCCCAGGAAACATTGGGGGCTCTTTTTGTACCACTGGTATGGGTTGGACTGGTGTAGTAGCTTCTAGAGCTACAAATGACTTCATTGCCAAATCCTGGTCCTCTGAGTCTAGAGAAAAAGGAAATAAAAGGCATGAATAAAGTTAAAGATCTTAGATAATATTCATTAAGTCTCTTTTCCTTGGTCAGTTTCTAACACTGGGATATCAGAGCCCCTTTCTCTAGCTTTATGAGTCACCACCAAAACAGTAATAAAACAACTCTGCTTTAATACTGAAAATTCATACAAGTGAAAAATAATCATTTTTAGGCTCAGATTCTTCTTGAAGAAAAGATAGATCCCCCTCAGAAATGGTGAAAGAACTGGACTGATGGATCAGTTGAAAAGTCAAAGTTTTCGGAGGGGGAAAGGCACAGGGTGCCATTCATCATTTCAACTATGAGACACATAGCCATACTTGAAAACTTATGTTAGAGAGGTTCCTAGTGAATTACATACTTGTAATTTACTAGCAACTTTGAGGAACTTCATTTAGCAGATGGATTTGACAGAGCAAGGTGATTTATCTGAGAACTCTCAGGGATTCTTCTAGCTCGGTTAAAGATTTGACACGTTTAGATTTACATCAACTTTTGATATATTTCAGATTCAACCTGTCTCAAGTTTTTATATACTGAAAATCTACATTAATTAAAAAAGACTATCAGGAAAAATAATGTATATGGCAATTAAACTCTCTTACCATTTTCTTTGATTCCATTAATCAGACTGTTTTCTTCATTGGCTGAGGCAGCAATGATTTTATCTTGTTGGTTATCCATGAATGTAGCTTCTTACTGTTTCATCCCAGTTTCAAATGTCGTTCAACCTGAACATTTCAAAAACATAATGTTAGTCATTCAGTTTGTCTTATTTTGTATTTTATATGTTATTTCAGTTAGGGGGCTTCAAACTGGGATCAGTTTTCTAGATCGGCTTCATTATTATTATTATTATTTTTTTTTTTTGGTTTTTCGAGACAGGGTTTCTCTGTGGCTTTGGAGCCTGTCCTGGAACTAGCTCTTGTAGACCAGGCTGGTCTCGAACTCACAGAGATCCACCTGCCTCTGCCTCCCGAGTGCTGGGATTAAAGGCGTGCGCCACCACCGCCCGGCTTGATCGGCTTCATTATTTATGCTGGTTTTTGTTTTTAATTTACACCTACCATATAAGGTACTTATATTTCCTATCAACAGCTATAGACTATATTACTCAAAACCAAAAACCAGAGGAAGCAGTGAAATGTAAAAAATTAGCTTAAATTATAGCTGCCCAATTAGGAAATATGCAAAGTCTAGGATAACAAAATAATGTGTCTATATGTGGAAATTAGTTTTGTTTACTTTGTTTCTACTTTAGAGGATGGAAGTTCTTTAAAGACAAACCAATTCACATTTATACATTCATATTTAATTTCTTTTTATTGTTAAAATATAATTACATCATTTTCCTATATCCCTTTTCCTTCCTCCAGCTCCTACCATGTTTCTCTCCTTGTTTCACTCCCTCTCTAATTCCTACCCTCATTTTTTGATATATTTATATCTATATATCTACAGCTGTATCTATATTCATATATATACCTATATATCACACTTATTTTCTCTGTGTCTTAAACTTTGATTTCTAATGTTGAAAGGGATAGAGGACTCCTTAGTTTCTTGATTTGATGTCAATAGAATTTTGATAACCATTTCTCTAAAAACACATCAAGATTTTTTAAAATGTGAGTATAATTAAGATCAAGATTTTGTGAAAAGGTTGCAGCCTTGTGTGGTACTTTTAAGACACAGTACAAAACATCTATAGCTCTTTATTTTTGTCCATTTACTTGGGCATTAGATATATTGGATATGATAGATCATTCCACTTGAGATAAAGGTGATCATCAAGTGCCACTCCATAAATCCATACTCATTTTGGCTAACCTCTATCCCTAAACATTCTTCCCAGTCAAGTTTTCATCCCTTTATTTAAAAGCACACACTAATAAGGCCATATGCCATCACATGCCTGTGATATTTGTACTCAGTAGGCAGAAGCAAGTTAGAGGTCACATTGGTCTACATAGTGAGACCATGACTCAAAAACAAAGCAAAATAAAACAGGGCCTGCTAAACTCCTCTGGGACCTACCTTCTATGAGACACCAGGTATGCCTACTATTTCTAACCCCATGGACCTGCCTGGCTACCTCTGGGACTTCCCTTTCTGGTACCCACCAGGTAGAGCCATTCATTCTCTTCCTACAGACCTGCCCTGTTCCTTCACCAGAACTTCTTTCACCCTTGTAGCCAGGTAGGCCTATTCTTCTCCACTCGATAGACTACATGGCTACTCTGGGAACTCCCTTTATTACATCATCATTAGATTCTGCACCTTCCCATCCTATAGTTCCAACCAGCTCTTCTGAAACATTCTTTCCCTATTGTGCCAAGTAGTCTCTTCTTCCAACTTATAGAGCATCCCTTTTTCTGAGTCACTGGGTAGATTTCACTTTGTTTATTATCCTCATGGGACTCTGTGCTCTTCTGGGATCTTGCTTCCACATGCTTCTAGGCCACCTGTCTCCCTAAGAATCTTCCATCCTCACAGTTCAGTTTAGGAACACTACTCCTGACACTATAAATTTGTTCCTCCAGTGTTTCCCAGTATTTCCAGGGAAGTCCTACCCCTCTATACCACATCCAGTTTCTTGAGAGCTCCTGTCCTCAACCTTCTATAGCTTAATGCTCTCATGGATGTTATATATGCTTACACTGAAACAAAAAAGGTGGTTTGAAGAAAAAAATGATTCAACTAACAAACCACTTCAGGTGCACAAATTCTAGTACAGAGACAAAAATAACATGAAAAAACAGAACATGTCCCCCTGTGGTGGTTTAAATGAGAATGTCCCTGAGAGGCTCAGATATTTGAGTATTTAGTACCCTGTTAGTAGGCTATTTGGGTAGGTTTAGGAGGTTTGTCCTCATTGGAGGGAGTACCTCACTTGAGACAGGCTTTGAGAGTTTAAAAGAGTAACTATCTCTACTTCCTGCTTGCAGTTCAAGATGTGAGCTCTCAGCTTCAAGCTCCAGCTATGATGCTTGCTTGCTGTCACAATTCCTCTCCATGACAACCTTATCACTCTGGGACCATAAGCCAAATAAACCCTTCCATCTATCAAGTTGCCTTGGCCATGATGTTTTATCACATCAACAGAAATTAGCAAATATAGCACCCCCAAATACCATTACCAATCTCACAGTAATGAACGCTAATGAAAATGACTGAGAAGATCTTCCTGACAAAGAATTCAAAAGAATGATTATAACTGTGTTCAAACAACTCAAAGAGGATTGGCATATAGTCTAAGGAAACCAAAGAATTGAATGAAATGTGGAAGTCAATTCAAGATATGAAAATACAATTTAATCAAAAGGAAAGAATTATTAAAATCCAATTTGAAATGATGCTGGAAATGAAAAACTTAGTAAGTCAAATAAAAATCCCACTGGAAACCATTACTGACAGAATGGATCATGTGGAAGGTACAGTGTTGGGGTGAAGAGGAACTGTATCATGCAATAAAGGACAATAGAATTTAAAAAATAAACAAAACACAGGGGAACTTTGAAATACCTTGAAGATATCTAATATTTGAGTTATGGGTATAAATGAAATATGCCACAGTGAATGCATGGTGACTATTTTTAATAAAATGATAGAAGAAAATTTCCTAAACTTAGAAAAAAAGATATCCATTCAGGTAGAAGGGACCTATACAACACCAAATAGACACACTAGAAAAGAAATGCCCCCAGGAAATCATTAATGCTAAACATGAAAACACAGTCTAAAGAAATGGCGTTGAAAGCTGCAAGAAGAAATTGTTAGATCACTTATAAAGACAGGCCCACCAAAATAAACCTGATTACTTCACAGAAACTTTAATGGCAGACGGGCCTGCAAATATGTATTCCAAGTTCTGAAAGACCAAAATTGTCAACACAGACTATCATATTCAACAAAAACTATCAATTAAAAGTTAAGGAAAAATAAATCCTTTCCATAATAAAAATAGATTAGAGGAATTTGTGACCACTAAGCCAGTTCTATAGAGTTCACTGGGAAGAATATGCCAGTCTAAAGGGAAGAACAAACACACTAAAGAAGTCATAGTGAATATAAGCAATTTCAGAACAGTTAATCAAAAGAGATATATGAAAACAGCAACGTCACAACAAATAACAGGAATTACTAAACACAGCCCAATAATAACTGTCAATATTAAAATCTCAATTTCCCCAGTAAAAGGACAGAGATTAACATGTTGGATTATAAAACAGGATCTATCTAGCCATCTTCCTGCTGCCTTGAAGGAACACACTTCAGCATCAACGACAGATATCACCTTGATGTAGTATTACCTTCTGTATGCTAAACTGTGTTATAATTAATGTAGTTTTGTGTGATTATTAGGTTCTGGGTGACTGGGAAACCAAAATTCAGTCTCTGTTTACAAATGGCACCCAATGTTTGGAAGCATACATCCACATAAAGCATAAGAAATCTTTAAAAAAGGGCTTCTAGACCCACAAAATGGGAATCAATTGGGGTTTCCCGGTAGCCACATTTTTTTTTCAGATTGGCTTTGTTTGCTGGTGGTGACGACTTCCTGACTCAGCATTAGCAGCACAACCTGCATGGATTCTCTAAGAAATGACTTCCTGGTTCATGCTGGTGTCATAAATTGTTCTGGATCTTTCGGGAGGTCTTGTTTGAATGGTGTTTGTGGGCAGCATGCTGCAAGTTATTTGGTAGCTGCATGGGCCAATTGCTTTCTAGAGTTGGGGTGGTAAACATGGCTTCCAGAGCTGGTTGTAAATGGACCTCTGCCATGTTGGAAAGCTAAGCAGCTTGGAACCAACAGTTAAAATGGCTGCTCTGGTCCTAGCCATGCCTGCTTAACAGATTACAACAGTGATAAAAAAAGGATTACAGATAAGCAATAAAGACACATTTAGACAGAAATAAACCTCTGAACGGATCATAGTATGTTTAAATAAATGTATGTAGTCTTAAGAAAAAAGGAAATGACTATAGGCAATTATAGAAAGAAATAGTTTTAAAAGTACTATAAAAGAGTACAGACAGGAGTAAAAAATGTGCCATGTAAAGGTGGAATGTACACAGAGAATCTGGAATATATATATATATATATATATATATATATATATATTTTTTTTTATATATTTTTTTTTCTTTGAATTTTGACTGTTAATGAGCTAGCTGCAGAGAGACATTTGTTCATGGTGGCTTCTAAGCTAAACCAACATAAAAGTATTTTGATTTCAAAATTTGAGTCTAAGAAAATATTACTTTGGAAAAGAGGTTCTGCTTTTGTTTCCACAGAAGATGAGAACCTGTGGATTCCTTCTAGTCTAATGTGGTTTGATGGAACAAGATCCTCTTAAAGGTCGCCATGAACCCTAAAAATGCTGCACCCAAAAGCAGCAGGAAGCAGTTTGGAGAAAAACAATGCTCAAATTTCCAAAATGATTGTTTATAAATTTTATTTTCATTTTAAAAGGGTTGGTTATAAATGATTATAAATGATATAAAGATGAACATTTTTCATTTGTATATATCTTGGTCTATTGTTACTAATGTAAATTTTGTTACACTATGTATATGTATTTTTGCTCTTGTTTAAGGTATTGTGTTTGTATAGCTCATTTGAAAATGTAATGTATAGTTAAAATTACAGATTAATAGATTTATTATAGTCAAACTTATTGTCATATTAGGTTTTCTAGATATACAGAGATATATTTCAGTTTGATAGATAATTTTCAACACTTCAAAGAACTATAGAATATGTCATTTAAAAGGTTTAAGAACTTAGACTTTTCTCAACAGTGAAACATGTCTGCTTCTGGCAGCAACAATTACTTCAGCGAGGATGATGGACATTGAAGAAACTTGTTATGGAATTTGCCTTCAGTGTGACAAGGCTAGCCATTTTGGGCAATAAACTTTTCTTGCCTGGACTGCTTAACGGTGTTCTGTATAAACTGGACATGCAGGATCCACAGAAAAATGACTGCTGAACCTGTCTAAAGAAGGTGAGACAGCCCTTCAGGTTTACTGCTTCATGGAAGAGTATGCAAGACATTCTAAAGGACATAGAAGAAAGTGACTGACAAACTGCCAATGTAGGCAGAACAAATTTCCTACTTCATGGAAAAGTCTGATGGATACTATAGACCTGTAGGCTGAAGATGGATGCCCCAATGGTACAAAACTTTGGGTGACTGTCTCTGTCAATTCTAGAACTTTGGAAGTTGTTTACAATAACTTCCTGTTTACTTAGGTAATATTATAACCTTCTGGGGTCTTTGATGGAGATGAGGACAGATAGTTATAGTTATAATTTTCCTTAGTTATGATAAAAGATAAATTAGATATGAAACTTTAGATGCACAAAGATAAAATAGATGATAAAATATTTTAATTTTGTGAGATACAAATAGACTAAATATTGTAAGTGTAATTCTTGCTTGATACCTGTTTTGCAATATGTAATTTTACTATGTTATACTTCAAATAGTCCTTGTTATTTAGATGGAAAATGGAAGATGATGTGGGATTCCCTTCTGTATGCTATGAATATGTTTTATTACAATTGGTTAATAAAGAAGCTGCTTTGGCCTATGGCAGGGTAGAATATAGGTAGGTGAAAAACCTAAACTGAATGCAGAAAGAAAGAAGGTGGAAACATGCAGATACCATGTAGCTGCAGAAGGAGAAAGACACCAGAACATTACCAGTAAGACACAACTTCATGGCCATACAGATGAATAGAAATGGATTAATTTAAGATATAAGAGCTAGCTAGGAATACACTTGAGTTGTTGGCCAAATATTAATATAGTTTTTGTGTGATTATTCAGTTTTGTGTGGCCAGAAAACCAAAAGGCAGTCTCTTTTCAACCCCATGGTTGAAAGGATAGAAAAAGATATTCCAAGCAAATGGAACTAACAAACAAGGGGATAGAGACTTAAAGTGGACTTCAAAACAATACAAGTCTAAAGAGATAGGAAAGGAAACTACATATTAGAGAAAAAATCCTTACAATTTGAAACATATGTACCAAAAACAGGTGCACCAAATTCCATAAAAGACAAATTAGCAAATTTAAAATCACAGATGAGACTCAACATACTAATCGTGGGTGCCTTTAGTACTCTACTGTTATCACAGGCAGATTATCTAAATAAAAAAAGCAACCAGAAAATCATTGGACTTAAATGATACCATTAATCAAATAGATATAACAGATATCTATAGAGCATTCTACTTGAACACTACAGAATACATATTCTCAGCAGGTCATAGAACTTTTTCAATAATTGATCACATATCAGGATACAAAGCAAGTATTAACAAATAAGGAAAGTTGAAATAACACTCTATATTCTATGTAATCACAATGGAATAAAGCTAGATATCAACAGTAATATAAATCAAAGAAAGTACACAAACTCATGGAGATTAAACATTAGGACCAGTGATAATGGTAGAGACAAATGTAGGAAGATAAGGCCAGGCATGCTAACTCATAACTAATCCCAACACTTGAGAAATTGATGCAGGATGATCATCACCAGTTTGAGATTAGCCTGGGCTATAGAGTGAGACTTGGTCACAAAAAAGACAAAGAGGTATTTTAGGAGATAAAGGTTAAATGTAAAATGTAAAAAATGAAAATAAAAATCCCTAGAATCAGGGATCAGGAAATAGAAAAGGGAAAAAGATATTAGCATTCAGCAGAACTATAGATATGTGCTGTAGAGCCTTGGTGATGGAAAGTAGTCAGCATATAGAAGAAAGAGGTAGAGAACTGAATACATGGTTGTGAAAAGAACATTGTAAGCAGGTGGGTTTCAGGCCAGAGTAGCCTCAGAACAGCCTGTATGCAGGATGTTTATATGAATAAAGCAGGTGAATATTAAGACTGTCATGTGCCACATGGATAATGAAGCTAACTTGGGCATAGCTGTCACAGTGGAAAATGAGCAATCAACTAGGAAATTGGTACTGATGGTAGGTAATCTACAGATTTTGTCAGATACTGAAATGAAATAAAAAGACAGTACTGCTGTGCCAAACATGTCCATAGAAGGTGTTCCAGGCCAATCTAGCTAGCTTTGTTCATAACCATTCTTCCCAGTCAAATTCTAGTCAGCAGAAGAATTAGTAAAGCAGATAGCATTTTAATTTATAATTCTGCCTTGTTTATGCTAATTTCTGATACATCACAAGATTTCAAGGATCTAGATTAGAAATATGTACTTAATGGTTTAACAGTTTAAAAAGGTGTATATAGACATTGAGAGCTTGTTCGGAGGTTCTAGCAGGAGAGTACAACTACTCATATACCCTTAATCAAAGACTGGTCCTTCTCAATTAAGGGAAGTTCATCCTATTCAACCTAGTGCTGGCTTTGAGAGGGAAGCATAGGGAGCAGTGAATGAGGAAGGGGACACCTGCCTAGCAGCCACATCAGCCAAATCAACCTGGCAATCATTGGGGTGACAGATGCCGCAGCCAGATTGTACACCTGTCAGAATGGCTAAGATCAAAAACATAAGTGACAGTTCATACTGGTGAGGATATGAAGCAAAGGGAACAACTCCTCCATTTCTGGTAGGAGCACAAACGAACAGCCACTTTGGAAATCAATATGGTGATTTCTCAGAAAACTGGGGATCAATCTACCTCAAGATCCAGCAATATCACTCCTGGGCATCTATCCAAATGATGTTCCTTCCTACCCCAAGGACACTTGCTCATCTATGTTTATAGAGCTTTATTTGTAATAGCCAGAAACTGGCAACAACCTACATGTTCATCAACTTAAGAATGGATAAAGAAAATGTGGTACATGCAGATAAACGGATGGAACTAGAAAAAAATCATCCTAAGAGAGAGCCCAGACCCAGAAAGACATGGTATGTACTCACTCATAAGAGAATATTAGTTGAAAAGTAAAGGAGAATCATGCTACAATCCACAGACCCACAGAGGCTAAGTAAAAGGAAAGGCCCAAGGGGCTGCATAGATCTCACTGTGAAGGGAAAAGAAAATAGATTTTGCAGTGGACTGGGGGCAGGCTGGGATGGAAACAAGAGAGATTGGGTTGGGGGAGGGAGAGATGCTTGGAATAGGGGGACATTTTGGAGGTTAGGTAGAAACCTAGTGCAATGGAAACTCCCTGGAATATACAAGGGTGAACCTATGGATGACTCTTAGTAATTGGGGATACAGAACCTGAACAAGCTATCTTCTATAACTAGGCAAGGCTCCCAGTGGTGGGAATGGGACACCAAACCAGCCACAAAACCTTCAACCTTCAATTTGTCCTGCTTGTAAGATGTGCTGGCGTAAAGTGCCACAGAACTTGTGGGAGAGGCCAATCAATGATTGGTCACAACACAAGAGGGGGCTCATGTCTAATATTGCCTAGAAAGCCAGGAACCAGAGTCTGGATAGCCCATAGACCTCAGATAAAATCAAACACGACTGGAAAAAAGTCAATGAAATGAATCTTAATGATACTCTGCGACACTTATAGACCAGAGCCTACAATCATCACCAGAGATGTTCCATCCAGCAACTGATAGGAGCAGATGCAGAGACCCAGAGCCAAGCATTAGGTGGAGTTTTCGGAATCTCATGGAATAGAGGGATGAAGGACTGACTGTAGGAGCCAGAAGAGTCAAGGACACCACATGAATAGGACCCACAGAACCAACTAACCAGGGCTCACAGGGGCTCACAGAGACTGAAGTGACAATCAGGGAGCCTGTATGGGTCTGGACTAGGTCCTTTGCATAAATGTTATAGTTGTGTAGTTTGCTGTTTTTGTGGGACTCCTAACAGTGGGAGTGGGGGTATCTATGACTCTTTTGCCTGCTTTTGTGACAGGACCCTTTTCCTGCTATTGGGTTGCCTCGGCCAGCCTTGATACAATATCATGTGCCTAGTTTTATTGCAACATGATATGCCATGTTCAGCTGATGTCCTTGGGAGGCCTGTTACTTGCATATATGTTTTCAGGGATGAACATTTGATACTGACATGAAAGCAGGGGCAGCTGTGGAGGTCAGTGCTGAAGCCTTTCTGGGAGCTCTCAGATATGCAAACATAGCACTGGACCTGTTCAAATTCCAGGAAGAAGGGCTGGCTGTTGAAGAAAGGTAGGCAGTGTCTGCTCAGCTTAATTCTTCTTTATCTAGTTTTGGCAAGTCCTGTTGGCTGCCTTGAGGCCCCCATTGTGGGCAAAGTTCTCCCCAACAGTGTGCAGATTGCAATATTTAATAAAACAGCAAGAATATCTGAAATTCTACCTCTTAAATTTTCTATATTTCCTTTGGATCTTTGTTCAGGTAGATAGGTTTTAATTTTTAGCTCAGCATTTTTTAATTGATTTTTATTGAGCTCTAAATTTTTCTCTGCTCCCCTCCATGCCTCTCCCCTCCCTTTCAATCCTCTCCCAAGGTCCCCACACTCCCAGTTTACGCAGGAGATCTTGTCTTTTTCTACTTCCCATGTAGATTAGATCTATGTAAGTCTCTCTTAGTGTTCTCATTGTTGTCTAAGTTCTCTGGGATTGTGGTTTGTAGGCTGGTTTTCTTTGCTTTTTGTTTAAAAATCACCTATGAGTGAGTACATGTGATAATTGTCTTTTTGGGTCTGGGTTACCTCATTCAATATGATGTTTTCTAGCTCCATCCATTTGCCTGCAAAATTTAAGATGCTATTTTTTTCTGCTGTGTAGTACTCCATTGTGTAAATGTACCACATTTTCCTTATTCATTCTTCGGTCAAGGGGCATTGAGGTTGTTTCCAGGTTCTGGCTATGACAAACAATGCTGCTATGAACATAGTTGAGTACATGTCCTTGTGGCACAATTGAGAATTCTTTGGATATACACCCAAAAGTGGTATTGCTGGGTCTTGAGGAAGGTGGTTTCCTAATTTTCTGAGAAATCACCACACTGACAACCAAAGGCCTGCCCAAGCTTTTCAATTAGCTCCATCAGGGGCTTGGCCTAGAGCTCCTCAATCCTCATTTCATTCTTACATGCTCGGTTCTGCACTTGGGCTTTCCTTTTTGCCTCGTTCATATTGGCAGTGGAGTTTTTGGGCAGGCTCTTTATGATGGTTTGGTTGTATTTGTAGAGGTTGCTGAAGGTCGCCCCATATGAGTGGCCATCATGTACAGGATTGGCCTTGAGCCAAGCACCACAGACATAGCTTAAGTAGTCCTGGTAGGGATTTCCAGTGGGGTCCATGGAGTGTAAGATGAAACTAGCCCCTGAGACTCAGGCCTTCCTCAGACATGCCAGGGTCATTCTTGTCTGGTACTGGATGTCCTGGGCTGCCAGTCAGGCCATCAGCTCTGTTCCCAAAAGCATTAGAATCACCAGCTGCTTCCTTACTGGGACTGCCATCACCTAGCACCCCTGGCTGCTTCAGGAGTTGCAAAAGTTCACCTCCAAGGCTATGAGGCACATGTTGCCCTCGGAAAGTGAGTCCATCAGGTCTTCCTTGTCCAGTGTGGCCTGCTAGTAGGTTGACACCATAACTTATGGGCTCGGCACTGGGGTTCTGGCTGTGCATCTCTTTGGGCTTGGGCTCCCAACTCAGCGTAGCTGCTGCCACTGCATTTCCACCATGTTCTTTTTACTCCATTTGTCTGTAAAATCCCCCACTGTAGTATGGATACTTGGCTCAGCTAAATGCGTAGGAGCCATTTTAGGTGATTTTATGATTGCACCATTAAAGAAAGAAACTTTTCCCTTGTTCTCTGACGCATCGCAAAGTGAAAGTAATTCAAGAGCTGACAGGCTTCCTTGAGCTCGGGGTTTTTTATTTTTATTATCTAGCTTTCTTTTCTAATCTTCACACACACATACACACACAGAGATACACACACACATATACACGTCTGTTTTGGAATAAACTGTCCAGGTTTATGGGGATGTTGAATAACAATTGAATCATATTTATGCTGTGGGTTCATAGACTGGATAGAACTGCTGGCTCCTTCCCTTTTTTGGAAGTTTGCATAGTGCCTTCTGATATCATGAAAGCAGGTCAGTTCCTGCTCAGGGGTCCCTAAGCCCTGTTTCTGAAACGCATGGTGACTTAATTTCCATATATGGAGGGCAACCAAGGGCAACAGCCATAGGCTATATGTTTTGAGAGTCTCTTGGACAGTCCTACCCAACAACTCAAGGAATTAATAAAGAGGAATTATTATGTCTAGTACTGGTGTTCTTGTTAGGTGGTCTTTGGCTCTGGAATGAAGCATGTCAGGCCAGATGAGAAAAGTCCATTTAAACTATATATATGTATTTTTACATAGAACTACATGTATTATAGTTTTTTAAGTCCACCCCATTTATAAGCTCCCAGGCCCCACTGCCTCTAGAACAAGTGGTGTCACAAATCAGGGACTTGATGCCCACTACAAGATAAGCAAAAGTATTGACGCTAGTCTAGTTCAAGAAGAAATATTGATGATACTATAGGATCAAGAGATTCTTAGCTAGCTGCTACAGTTGACTGGACAGAGGAGCTCAGTTTTGCCATTCATAAATTCCTTAATCTTCTCTCTTAACTTCAGAGATAATTTCATGGCTTTCTTATTATGTATACTTAAAATAGAGTTATATTCTAAGCAGTGAAGAACAGAATAGTTCCTATCTCCTCAGCCCTATTGATTATATAGAAATCTGGAAGACCAGAATTGTCACATTGATGTAGGTGTGTCTTCTATCTATCTGTTGATTTCATTGATTAATAAACTGCCTTGGCCCATTTGATTGGCTGGCCCTTAGGTGGGTGGAGTCGACAGAACAGAATGCTGGGAAGTTAGTCAGACTGCCGTGCCTCTCCTCAGGGAGACAGACGCAAGGAAGCTCCGGCCAAAGATGGACTTACGCTAGAATCTTCCTGGTAAGGCACCACTTTGTGGTGCTACACAGATTATTAGATATGGGTTAATCAAGATGTGAGTAAGAGGCTGGAACTAATGGGCCAGGCAGTGTTTAAATGAATACAGTTTGTGTGTTGTTATTTCCGGGCATAAGCTAGCCAGGCGGCCAGGAACAGGGCGGTGGGAACGCGGCCCACAGCTCATTACTACATCACATGAGTACAGAAATATGCCAAATATATTCTACATGTATTCAATATCTGGTTTATATGTTAGATAATGACATTAACCAAAGAGAAATGAGAAATAAGTTCTATAAAGAAGTCACTAGTAATCTCTGTGAGTTCGAGACCAGCCTGGTCTACAAGAGCTAGTTCCAGAACAGGCTCCAAAGCCACAGAGAAACCCTGTCTCGAAAAACAAAAAAAAAAAAAAAGAAGTCACTAGTAGCATAAAATGATATAGGTGTATAGTCATGCTTTGATATGAATCTTAGTTTGACTCAAATATTCATTTCTATACTTTTATTAAATTCTTATCACTCCCTTTGGAACTATTTCTGTCATGTTCTTTTAATTTTCTACATGGGACGATGAACAGACTACCCAGGAATAAGAGAAAAGGATGGGGAAGATGAGGTACATCAGAAAGAAAAAGGGATAGGTACAAAACCAATTTTGCATCAGTCTATTTAGCACTCTTTTAATTTTCTAGCTATCATCTATCACCTTTTATCTCCCTGTTTTAACCTACTGAATTTCATAACGACCGCCCATACCAAGGCAAACAAATTCTCAGAACAACATAATCAAAAGCAACTCCCTAAGGTATCTTCTGCAGCATTCAGGCCAAGTTAATCTTGGATGATATCCAAACCAAATGAATGGCATTCTGGGACCCTATGTGCTTTAAAACCTGGGTAGCAATCATTAATCAAATGCTTCTGTTTCAAACTCCTCACATGTTGAGCAGCAACAGTTGATTATGCAGGATTCTTCCCAGTTCTATCATCCAGTAGGGAAGACTGTTGAGGGACCAGGCTGGTGGAAGGTCACTTATTAACGAGAAAAATAGTTTCTTAAGAAGGCAAGGACAATCACATTTTCAGTTCTTTTACTGTTCTCTCCTCTATCAGTAGAACCAAGTATTATAATGACATGTTTCTTTAAAAAAAACTATAGAGTTCATCTACCTTTTCTGTGCAACTATCTGGTCTTTATTAAAATATCCAGATTTAACCTTTCAATATTGTACCTACTAGTCAGCTGGAAATGTTCAAATTTAAATAGAGATAAATTAAATTAGATTAAAACCAGCTAATCAGTCATTCTAGTCACATTTCAGATGTTTAGTAATGACATGTGGCTAATGTAGCCAATACAGAACATTTTCACTATCATAGAAATGTAAACCAGATAAGTATTATTGTTATTTCTTCCTAATCAGCTAGTCTTTTTAAATTTGCACATGCCTGCCTCATGTTTATTATTTTATTGCTCTCAGATGAAAAGGGTATAAGCACCAGTGATCCAAGCAAAATTTCTTCTTGTATACTATTCAGTTATTCTTCTTTATTCCTATACTCTTTCACAGGGAACCCTTCTAATGTGGTAAATATACATGTCTCTACAGTCATTTAAAGAAGTAGTTATGTGTTATACTTCAAGTTTACATATAAGTGATATCATGCTATATATCTCAGTTTTTAAGTTTTTTTCTCTTAGTGCTGGCCAGCCTATAAATCACTATGTAGGTCAGGCTGGCTTCAAAGTTACAGTGGTCCTCTTGCAAGTGCTGGATTACAAGAGTGCATGACCATGCTAGGCCTCATTATTTTAATTATCAGTAAATGTCACATTTGTAAGATTTGTTCACACTCCTATGCATATATTTTATTTTACCTACCACATTTTGCACATTTACTTTCATTTTGATAGGTACTCAGGATACACGGATATCATTTAAAAGTCTTTAAGAGACTAATAAGTGGAAGTATTTGGCTATGTGATCTTATTTTTAATTGAAGGTATCACAACACTTTTCCTGTCCTTTATTATTTTAATTTACTGATATTATTCACTGACTGTTGCTGCCATTGTCAATTTTGTTTGTCTGAAATGAGGTTTCTTTCCTATTCTTAACTTCAAATAATGGGTTTCCATTGGTCTTTGGCCCTGATTCCCTGAACTCAAATTATGAGCTTCTAAAGTCTCTCATATCTTTTGTTTGTTTTGGACTTTTCTTTTCTTGGCCTTGCTGCCATTCAACATTCATTCTGACAGGTAACTTCCTGGCTAAAGTTTCTGCAGAGCAGCAGGGGTTAGGGACCTAATGGAGACAGGGTTACAACACTGACAGCCAGAGATGTCCAAGGCCTAATGGGAAGTTTCATGCTGTCTGTTAACTTGACACACCAGGGAAATAACCTTTTAATCCAGTACAGCATATTTCATTTATTGTAGCATTATCAAGTTCAAAGATGTTATGAAAAACATCCCCAGAGAGATTTAAGATTTCAGAAGCGTCCTGAGTTTGAACTTAATTCAACCATTCTGGAAGGCTGAGCCAGTGGAAGATGACCTTTAGGCTCTTCAGATGCCAGGCACTGTTAGGCCAGATAATGTCACGCCAAATTAGAATATTTGTCTCCTGAGGGAAGGAGGGTGGGTAGGAAGAAGATGTTGATGGCATGTGTTTTAATTAAAATCACTCATCAGTGCTAATGTTCTAACATTAAAACATTAACAATCTACAAAACTACATTAAAATCTGGGATAGCAGTAGTGACACATGCATTTAGTCCCATCAGTCAGGAGGAAAAGGCAGATGGATTACTGTGAATACAGGCCAGCCTGATCTACAGAGAAAGTCCCAGGCAAATCAGGGATACATAATAAAATTCTGTCTCACAAAGAACACAAAACAACAACCTATGGAAATACAAATAAGTAACTGAACAAGGGACACAGGTTATCATTAAGGTGGAAGAAAGGAAATGAATGAACGCTCTAATCAGCTTCAATAAGTAACGCAGGAAACTAAAAATTATTAAGAAGGAGAAATCCAGAACAACAACACTTAAAATTGTAGTTTTGTTTGGGGAAGGAAATTTAAGAAATGTGTTTTCTGTCTTTAAATATATCCACTACAAAAGGTTGAAATAGAACTTGGTTAGACCACAATGGGAAATAACTTGAGGGAGGCATACTAGCTTAGATTACTAAGAAAAAAGTCTTAAGATGAAATGAATGCTAAGGGAGGGGCATAGGAAAAAAGTGAGCTCTCTGTCACCAGAATCATTCAAGAAGCTGGGTAACAATTTGACAACATTAAAGAACCGATTCAAGTAATGGATGGAGCAAGTAGACTGGGTAGCTTTAGCTCCAGCTGCATAAATCTAAAAAAAAATCTGGTCAACTTCTAAAAAGCTACACAAGAATACAAAGCAAGTCCAATAAAATTAGGTCCCTATCAAGTTAGCTGTCTATGAGAAAGAGTAACAGAAGGCATTCACTCACTCAGCCATATTTGGGTGACATTTTTAAATAAAAGACAGACATTTTGTCAAAGACAAGGAGCTTTAGGGAGTGGAGGAATGCAGTAGGTTAACAAATTCTTAAAAACCCAATCTATAGTTTTTCCTCAGTGAAAGTCACAAAGATTTTTCAATTAAAATACATGTAAACTGGTCAAGGACAACAAGCATTCTTTGCCTTTGTCATCTCGGTCCTGGATTTCCCTGTTTTCACAAAAAGCATGCCTTTTCAGGAATGTTCGGCCACATTTCTCTGAATGTCTGTGCAGAGTTTAAAAGCCAAATGAAATGACAGTACACTCCATTCCACTTGGCTGGATATTATTGCCTGTGGCACTCTACAATTTCCCTTCAATCCCAGGCTAGATTACAATCAAGGTTTGCGGAAAGAAAACAGCACAAGTCAACCTGCCACAGCACCAATTAAGTGCAAACATATCATGAAAACGAAAAGGAAAATCAAATGCTAACCCTATGAAAAGAAACTAAAAGCTTCCTGAGATATCATGAAGAAATAAAGGCAGAAAGAAAAATAGAAGAACCTGCTCTTAGCAATGTATCCTCAACCTCAACATTCCATCATTTGTCACATCTGCATATTCTATACTTTTATCACACTGTTTATGTTTTAACACATTTATAATAAAGATATCTTAACAACGATTTCATAAATTTTATTTGGTGACACATGACTGCTTTAGGTTTCCAAGACAACAAATGTATTTTGCCCTACCTATCCAGAAAATTATGTTCACAAGTTTCAGGTACTAGAGGTACTCCGTGGCCCAGGGAATGGCTCCAAAATGAAGGCTACCTAAGTAGGATTGGTTGGTTTTACATTCTTAATTTCATAACCCTAGTAAGTCTTGGCTATAGAATCAAAGATCTCAAATCAACTTTATGGGGCTATGGTCCAACGACAGCTACTTATTACTGTTATACATCCCTTTAGTCCTGAGTACACAGCTTTAATAAATACATTTAATTTCCTTTTCTCTCTGCCTCAACTATTTCATAAAGATGGCTATATATATATATATTATAACAATAGTGACAGTAATAGAAAATACTTTAGTGTTATTTTTGAATATAGGAAGAAGTAAGAATATGGAGAAAAAAATTTGTCTAGTCTTGAATGAAGTCAACAGGTTGGCTTCTGAGTCTCAGTTCTGCCATTTATTAGCTGTGTGAGGCTGAGAAAAATCACTTCATTCTCCAAGCCCCAGTTCTTTATTTATATAATATCTCTGTCCCCCTCTCTCATGCAGTTACTATGAGAAGTGAGTGGTTTATATATACACTAACTTTCTAACCTTTGTGCATATGTGTGTAGAGTGTGTATACACACACACACACACACACACACACACACACACACACGCACACACTTATGAACATACTACAGCTTCAATTTGAGGTCAGGGAACAACCTTGTATAAGAGTTCCCAGTTTCCACTGTATAACACAGAATCTCTTGTTTGCTACTGTGCACACCAAGCTAGCTGGCCTGAGAGCATCCATGCATATTCGTGTCTTTGCTTCCAACTCAGCTCACTGGGGGAGCAGTGGGATTACAGACCTGCCTGCTGCTGACCAGTAAGTATGAAGGGACATGGCTAAGGATACGTTGAAAACCTTTGCCCTCTCAGTAGTGGAGCTTCTTGGGTGACTCTAGCCTTAATGGTTTCATATAACCCTAGGATAATACTACCTTCTAGCTCTGGTCCCCAGAGCTACCCTGAAGACTACATTTCATCTTTAACCCTATGCTATCAAATTGCAAATCCCAAAGTAGAGTCCAGAATCCAAAGATTTTAGGTGGAAGAGCGAGGCTAGAGGAACCAACAGTTTGTCTCAGAAAGTTGACAACAAAAGCCTCTGTTGCCTTGTCTTCCAGCCCCTCTGTGAGGAAAGAAATGCCTCCGATTCCACCAACACTGCTTCTATCCTCTTGTACTCAATGATAGTTTCTTCTTTCTTGGCTACTAACTCACCCATCTATGCAAGAGGGAGAAATAGTTTTGATATGCTGTCTCTACAGTCATGTATTCCTCATGGACATAAAGGAAACAGGACTTTTCAGGAAAAAGGCATTAGTCATTAAAGCTTTTACTCTAAAGTCCTCTTCAGGTATCCACTTATTGCCACATCTTTCAAATATTTACTGTTTCTTATTTAGGCTTTTTAAAAAGGCAGCTTTCTCTTTGGAGGATGGCTGGAATTTGTGTGTAGGGAGGGGAAAATCAAGCTACAATTACACTTTTTATCCAGCAAAAAGTAAATCAGATGGTGATGAAATCCAAGGAGAAAACACAGATTAAAGTCTGCACTTTCTAAATCTGTTACTTAACTAAACACAGCTGCTAAAGATGGAGTATTTGCTTGCATGTATATCTATAATAATGCTGCTATTAGTATTCAGATAGGATGCTGGCAACTCTCTCCATGCTTAAGATATGTTCTCAGAAGGTCTTTCACTAGGAGTGGGGATGTATTTTACACTGATCCACCCACAGGCTCAACTGGTTACATTTTACATTCACAGTATGGTAAAAGAAGATTAGCGTGTATTGAGTGATACTCTACTAAGCATTTTAAATACATTTATTACATTAATGCAAACAGCAGTTATATTGAACAGCTGTTATTCTTTCCTTTAATAAATTAGGAAAAAAAAATCTCAGAAAAAAGTTAACTCATTGACGTCCACCTAACTAGCAAGAAAGAAATCAGGATTTAGATCGAACATTAAGTTATTCCTGGTCTTATCTCACATAACAGGCTAACGTAACTGGGCTGAGGGCAACAGTTCAGTCTTTGATGGGGCCATAAAAATAGACTCTCTCTAAGTTGATCATTTATTCTACTGCCATTTATGACACATAAGTACAATGCCACATCATTCTGAAACATTCTCTGTATGGAAATGAAACGACTCACACCCGTGCATGTGCACACACATACACACACGCACCATGAAAGTAGAAAGAGCATTGTGAGAGGTGAGGAAGATGTCTAAAGAGCAGGATGGGAAAACAAGACAGGATACTATAATGTATGTGCCATGAAAATAGAAAGTGGGGCTATTTGGGTGGCAGAAGAGGACCAGCAAGAAGAACAGGGAAAGGAAGCGGTGGGCAAAAATAAACATAATATAATGAATATGTCATGAGGAAACTTATTTCTTTGTGTGGTAATCAAAAGATTAATAACAAATATGCGAACTGTTTCTAAGACTTAAGTAGCAAGCTTGAACTCATTAACATGCTGCTGTAGTAAAATAATCCCGTTGAACTTATCATATATAAAATATCTACTTACAGGAAACTACTAAAAAAAAAGGTAGGGGAGACTGAAGTCGGTTCTCAGCTTGTAGAACACCTGAAATCATGATTACACTCAATATATTTTTGTCAAATAAAATTTAATCGAAAAAAGTACAATAAGAAGGGTCCAAGAAGAAATTCTGGTGTGTTTTGTTTGATTTGTTTGTTTTTGAGACAGGGTATCAGTCTGTTTTTCCAGTGTTGCTTCCAATTAAATTTAAGGAACTAATAAATGAATATTGACTACAGAGGGCTTTGCAAATTAATGAGATGGTCACATACATTCTTGCACTTGAAGATCACCATACTGTGAGTCAGTAAAAAATCTGTCATGTTGGTTTGTAGATGTGAAAAAGTAAAGACCAAGAAAACAATATAAAGTTGTTGAGATGGGCTGCCTGGGCCCTGAAGGCTTTGTATACTGTATTTTATTTTATTCAATGCAGTTTTTAGTAGTGAAGAAAAATGATCAAAGTAGCACTTTAGGCTAGTCAACCTAAAATGAATCACACGAGTTCATAGTGGGAAACAAGAAGAATTCTGGACTAGGTGCCAGAGCTAATGTTTAAATTATGGCTTCATCACGTTATTAATACGTAATTCTGTAAGACGAAGATGAAGATTCCTACTTTTTCTATTTAGAGGCTGTTTGGGGCTCAGATGAAGGAAACAATGGATGCAAGAATGCTTAGGTTCAACTCCCAGCACCTCAAGAAAATGAATAGAAGATACTTTGGCCTGAGAGAGTAGCTCAGCTTAACATTCATTATTGAAGTACACAGACACACACAGACACACACAGACGCACACACACAGACACACACACACACACACACACACACAGAGAGAGAGAGAGAGAGAGAGAGACAGAGAGACAGAGAGAGAGAGACAGAGAGACAGAGAGACAGAAGATACCAAAATAAAATGTGGTGATATTACTGTCTTTCTTTACTATATAATACATTTCCTCTGAACTCTGAGGATCATTAGGGCCCAAAGAATCCTTTTCACTTAAAGACAAGGATACCAACCAGTAAGAGGGTAGGGATATGAGTTTTGAGTCATAGGAGAGACAGCTGTAGCAAAATGTCTTTCAATATCTTCTATTATGCGTTAAAGAAAAAAAATCTACATTTTGGTTTTTTTCCAGTGTAAGAGACAGTCCAATTAGTTCTCATTACATACCTAGATAAAAAATCTTACTAGGGTAAATTGAATTTACTACATAATAAGACAACTTATGGATTATAGACAAGTTATTTTGACACATATAAAAAGATTTGGAGTGGGGGCTATTATTCTGACCTAAGTTAATTTTACTCACTCTTTCTGCTCCATATTTTATTGACCTCTTTTCATTTTTGCTCTAAATTTCTAGTTTCCTCAATCAGTTCTGTGCTATCATTTATTTCCTCTGTTCACAAAATGTTCCAGTATATTTATATAGTTCTGGGAAAATTATATCATATTCGGACAAGGCATTCCTATCTTGATCCTAACCACAATATCTTTAACTGACAGCCTTTTTTTTTGTTAAGATGCTGGATATTGAAAAGGTAAAAGCTAGCATTATAAAGACAGTACTCTAAATATGGTACTATAATTAAAAAGCCATAACCCCTACAGAGATTTTTTTTAATAAAAAGTACTTGTTATTTGCAAATACATCACAGAATCAGCTGGTAATTTTGTGAATCCCTTACTCATGTACTGAGCTTACTTGCCAGAGGAAACAATCTTACGTTTTGTCCTATGAAGAACTGAGACCAACGAGCTGGGTTTTTTTTTTCTTCTAGTAAGTAGGTATGGAGAGCAGAACTTTGAAAACTTTTCAGGTGAGTTAATATAATGTTGACTGCTATTTTTGTTCATAACTTCAGCCTGAGTATAAGGGTTCAGTTCTGCCACTTTAGGTGGTAGCTATAGCTACTGACACTAAAATCTTTGTGGTCACCCAAATAATTGTCACCAGGAAACTATGGATGACAAGGCAATGTAAGGTACCATAAAAATTTGATCCATTATAGTGGAATAGTCAAGGTAGGTTAAACATTACTTGCTTCATTATTGTAGAGAATATTGTGGCATCTTAGATCCAATGATCCACAAATGCCTAATTGTAGCGATGGTCTTAGTTAATTTTTTTCCAACAAAATATTTTCACTGATTATTTGGAAGTTTTACATTATGTACACCAATCATATTCACTTCCCAATCTTCGTAGGTCTGCCCCCACTCTGATGATCTTCCCCCCAACAAAAAAAGAATAGAAAAGAAAAGAAAAAAAACCCAAGTCCAATCTGTATTGCCCATATACTCCCTGAAGCGTGGTCAAACTTTAGTAGTTAGCCCCTTAAAGAAAACTGATCCTTTCCTACCCCCCACTCCCACAAGAAGCCATCAACTGTGAAGAGCTACACTTCAGCATCCCTATCACAAGTTTTAAGAGTTCTCTTCAATGGCTTCCTGTCTAGACTGTGTCTGTTTGGGGGGTAGAGGTGGGTGAGAGAGGTTATCACAGAAGACTTTAAAGTCTCTTCTTCTCAACTGTGAGTCTGCAGCCATTGGTACCACTGCAAAAGAAGCTCCTTGCCCTCTCCAGCCAGTGACAACACAGATCACAGACTTCCACATGGTTTCTGGTGATAGCACGGACCATGGATACCCACATGGCCTCCAGGGTCAGCGTGGACCATGGGCATCAGTATGGTCTCCGGAGGCAGTACAGCCACAAACATCAACAAGGCCCTCAACCACAGCATGGACCATGAACACCATCATGGCCCATGACTGCAGCACAGGCCACGGATATTCGGGCATCAACATGGACTCCGAAGGCAACATGAGCCACAGACACCAACATAACTTCAGGTGGCAGAACAAACTATGGACATCAACAAGGTCTTGAGTCGCAACTCAAACCATGGACCTCAATATGGCCCCCAGTAGCAGCATAGACCATGGACACCATCATGGTTCCAGGGGATTTAGCATAGGACATGAACATCCACATGTCCTTCAGTGGTAACTCGGGCCATGGACATCCACATGGCCTTGGTCCACAGTAGGACCAAGGACACCAACACGACCCTTGGAGGCAGCACAGGTCACTCACATCAGCATGGGCCCAGGAGCAACATGGACCATAGACATCAATATGGCCTCTTGTGGTATCACCGATCATGGGCGTCCACCTGGCTTCTGGAAGCAGCACAGGCCAAGGGTCAGCACAGACCACAGGCGTCCACAGGGACCCTGGGAATCAACATGGCTTGGGGTGGCAGCATGAACCACAGACAACAGCACATCCCCTCGCTTTAGCAGAGATGACAGTTACCAACATGGCCTCCAGGGGGCAGCAGAGACCCTAGAGGTCTCAATCCGGAAAATTAGCTACCAATTAAACAGCAAGAAAGAAATGTTTGCTGTTTTAAAATGAATTCAAGTTTAAGACCCAGTCAGTAATAAGCTGACTAGTCTCCTCTTGATGTCTAATAATTATACTAACTTTTCCAAATACATACCATGTTCTAGAATCTTTATATTGATTTATATTATTTAATACACAAAAATCTCTGAAGTAGGGAGGAGCCAGCATTACCATTTCACAAAGGAGAAAACTAAGGTTTCTTAGAGTTTTAAGTAAATTTCTCAAAGTCGCACAGCCTTATCATTCCAGGCCAGTATGTTCAGGTTGGGCATTTTAGGGTAGAGGAGAGATGCATATGCTTGTGTCTATTGATGTGTGTCAAATTAAGCAACATTTTCCAGAGTAACTCAAAACAACTGGCTACTTAAATGGCATTTGTCATATAATTTCTCCTTTGTTTATAGTCTTTTGGCGCTAGGCTTGTTCCATTTGTCTTTGGTACCTCTTTCTTTTCAGACAACAAAGGCCATTTTGACCTAGTCAGACTAATACAAATGTTGAGTCCACAAGTTTTGAGAAGAAAGATGGTTGCACATTTTGGGTCCTGCAAGTTGGTCAGATCCAAAAGCCATTCACTGATTTAGCTCTGGGATGGTATTGCATTTTAGGTCTACCTATAAAGTAGTCATTTACTGATAAAATTTATTTCCAATGGGTGAGCATATTTTCCTCTAAAATTCCCTATTATGGGAGTCTTCTGACTGATTGATGAGGACTTTCTGGTCCCCAGTGTTCTTACTGTTCTCCCTTTCTGGTCATATCTTGCTTTCAGTGCATATTGCTTTCTTCATACCTACCACCACATCATACATTAACAAGTGAATTTTGCAGTAGGTGCTTATGTCTACAATAATATACCCTGTGTATTGCTTAACATATTATTTTTCTTCAGGTTTCTTATTCAGTAATTCACAAAGGGTCATCGCCGCCTACCATATCCAATTTAGTGACCTCTAGCAGGATTTCAAAGACTTCTATAGTTGGTCCCTGCTGTTTCTCAAGAGCCTTAACTGGTATCATGCACAGTACCTAATATGATCCTTCTGTCTGGAAGATAGATACTCTTTCTTTTCCTGACCCAATATACACAAAAATATCCTTGCTGTTTTTCTCCTGGCCTTCTGAAATCTATTCTGGCCTACATAGATCTCCACTTTTTCTGAACGCCTTCTGTTCCACACCATTTAATACATGCTACATTATCTTAGACTTCTACATACACTACCACACTAAGCCTCTACACAGTGATCTGAATATATGTTTAAAATGTGGTACTCCAAAGAGAACAGCTTCATCAGATGAGCTATGCTTGTTTACACGAGACCAGAAAGATACCAAGATTAGACTGTTGAATATTGCTATTCCCTCAGAGAAAGAGAGAAGGAGGGGCTAGGGACAGGTACTGCACCCTCACTGGAGAATCCACAACTCCTTCCTGCACCTCCTAGTCATTTGTAGGAAATTCTGCCTTAATCACACATGTCCTCGGGGTCTTGGGATTACATAGACTGGGAAAGGTGAAAAAATGATGCATGTGTGAGGGTCCTTCATCTTTGTATTTCTGAAGAATCCATCATCCTTGTTGGGTGAGACTTTCTGAAATCACCTATTCTCTGTCAGTAAACACAATAAACTCAGTATTGGCCTAAGATAAACTTTGATGAAACAATAACTTGGTTTGTCCTGGGGGGTGTTAAAAGTAGCATAATCCTTTGCCTCCATCTCCCCAGGGAAGGATTTCTTACAATGGTATGCAATGAAGAATCATTTAGTATTTTCTTGTCACCTCCTCATAGGGAAATTTGGAATATAGATTTTTGTTTCATACTTGGAAGTAGCTAGGGAAATGTAGATTCAGTTTTCATCTAAGTTTCTTACATTTTACTAATTGCCTGTAACATATTTCCTCTGTTAAAGGCAGTCTGTTTTAATCACTCCTGGGCATTCATTAGGGATTTCACCAAGATACCAACTGAAAAAGAAATCTAACTACATTCAAGTAATTGCTACTGGCCTTTGTAGCAAACAGAAAAAGATTAGATTTTTTCCTTAATGTTAACTTTATTCAAGGTATCCAAGTGAACTGAGCGTAAGCAAATCTGGGTCTATAAATAGGCCTGGTACAATCTACCACATGATCTAGTGAAAAATCACAGTTCATAAATGTGATAAAATTTGGTGCCTTTTGACATTTCTTGACTAACAACATAAAACTACCTTATACTTTCACAGTATTTTATAGGCTATAGACATGCCACATCTGTTATTTTATTTGGTCTGTGCAATAGAACTATAAATTGGGCATTATCTTTCTTTCATGGATGGAGAAATAATCTTGAGTCAAATAATTCAAGAAACCAACAAAACACTTAAAGCTAGGAAGTAGTAAAAACAAGATCTGATTACAGTATAGAGAATTTGGACAGAGAAGGGACAGCACAGTGTGTGTGTGTGTGTGTGTGTGTGTGTGTGTGTGTGTGTGTATGTGATTTGTGACTCAAGTTCTACTATAGAGATACCTGTATATCCGTAATTACTGTAAACCCAAACTAGCCTAAATTTCATCAACAGATAAATGAATAAGGAGAATATGGTACACAAACACAGTAGAATTTTATTCAGCCATAAAGAAAATCAAAATTATCACATTTTAATGAAAATTCACAGTACCGAAAATATCAGGACTCTTAATATTAATTTTCTTAAGAGAAATAAGCCAGACTCAGAAAGACAAATACTACATTTTTTTCTACCATATATGGAACCTAATCTAAATTTGTGTAAATGTAGGCATGTGTGTACATGTACATGTGGGCCATGAAATTTATAAAGGGGACTATGAAAGGGGAGGGAGATCTTTTCGTTTGTTTGTTTGGTTCTAAACATGGTTTCTCGGTATAACAGTCCTGGCTGTCCTGGAACTAGCTCTATAGAGCAGGCTGGCCTCAAACTTGAGAGTCATCTGCCTCTGCCTCCCAAGTGCTGGGATTAAGAGAATGTGTAACCATTGGAGAGAGAGAGAGAGAGAGAGAGAGAGAGAGAGAGAGAGAGAGAGAGAGAGAGAGAGAGAGAGAGAGAGAGAGATCTTAAGTGAGCATGAAGTGGTCATGGAAAGAGAGTAACAGAATACATACCAGAAGGAAGCTGAAGACAACCAGCAATAGAGGGTCAAAGGGACAGGAGAGGGCTGTATAGGATGGGAACAAATGAGAACAAAGTATCATAAAAATACCGTAATGAAATCCCTTGCATTGTATGTAAACTTACAGATGTTTTAAATGTATGTGTTAGTTATCGTTAGATGATACAAATAAGAATGCCAATTCTCTTTCCAAAAAGATTAATTTTATTTGTGTGTATGTGTGTGCATATGATGAGGGAGAGAGAGAGAGAGGGAGAGGGAGAGAGAAGGGGGTGGGGAAAAAGTAGGTACCTGTGGAAGCCAGAAGGCCTTGGATCCTCTGGAGATGACATTACAGGCAAGTGTGAACTGCCTGACTGATGTGGGTGTTGCAAACTGAAGTCGATGCGCCTTGGTGAGAGCAGCAAACACTGTTAACAGCTTTCCAGCCCCAGAGATGACAATTATTACCTTAAAGGTACATTAATTTATGATAAATATAAGTAAAGGTGGGCTATTATTTAAATGGAAACTAAGTAAAAAATAAGGTCTTGAGGACCTATGCTCCTTCTATTAATACAAGTATTCTATCATGCCTCCAATAGCTCTGTTTCAAGGATCTGGCTCCTACTTTACCACTTTCTTCGTTTAGCTTTCAGAGGCAGGCTTTTGGAAGGTATAAAGCAGTCAATAGCTATATCACCCTGAATGTGCTCTATCTTGCCTGATCTTAGAAGCTAAGCAGGGTCAGGCCTGGTTAATACTTGGATGGGAGACCCAGTTAGTATTTGGATGGGAAGTTATAAAGTAAATTTTAGTGATGGTATGCTGCTCTCTACAGAAATAAGAGGGTATTTGTTGGAAGTGAACATTAGGAGAGAATGCTGGACTCTCCTGCTGAGGTTAATCATAGAAACAGATAAGATCACATGTTCCATGTTTTTTGTTCATTACCAAATGTGAGGTTGGTATCAAACAACAAACAGTAAGAAGTATGTTTGAGAGAGGAAGTTAGAGCAGATGGAGGGAGGGGGAAACTAAGGAGAATAAGTGGAACAGCAAGACTGAAGCCTTGGACTTTGGGTTTGTGAATTTTATATTAATATTTCCCCTTATCAGGGTGAAGTATATCTTGCTTAGTGAAAGTCAATTGGTTCTCCATACTTGCTAGTCTTGAGAATGGGACAGCAAATGACAATCTAGGAAACCTATACGATAACACAGATGTGTAAGGGCCTGAACAGCAGGCAAGAACCTGGGAACCCTAAACCAAATGGTGACTGATAGTATTCTTAGGATACAATCAGATGACAAAAGAGGAAAGGAGGGTAGGTTAATGACACACTTGTTCTGCAGAGCTCCAATTACTTTCAATTGCTCTGATTTTGAGAGTCAGAGGGCCCACAGTAAGTTGGCAGCTTCTCTTATGCTAGGGCAAATTCTGCTTACCATGGCAAAGAGTTTAAGAGCTTTCAAACTTGTAAAAGGGCTTTCTCTGAGCTTGGGTTTGGAAGTTCGGCAGCTAATATTTTATGCTAACTGAGTAAGTTAAAACTTTTTATGAGACCAGGGTAATAACCTGCACTATCTTCAAACTTATGATTTGATTCTTTACTATCATGCCCAGCCTCCAAAAGAGCTGGTAGACAGAAATCCCAAAGTCTTCCCTTCATAACCTAATTCTTTTTTTTTAAAAAGGTTAATTTTTAAATTTTTTCTGAGTGCTTTTGCCTCCATGTGTTTGTATGGTGCCCATGAAGGCCAGAAGGGACAATCCGATCCCCTGGAACTGGAGTTACAGGCAGTTGTGAGCCACTGTGAATGTGCCAGGAAAGGAACCCAGATTCTCTACAAGAGCAACATGTGCACTTGTTGAGTTATTTCTCCAGCCCCTCCTTCATTTCCTCTTAGAAGGCCTTCTGCAAGGCCTTATTTACTTCCACTAAATATTTTCACATTTCTGCATGATTTTTCAATGCACACTCCAAAGATCCATGGCTATTAGACTTTGTCTCATTACTCCAAACAACAATAACAACATCCCCCAACCCCCTAAAACCAAAAAACCATGTTCCCCTATCCTCTTTATGTGCTTTCACTGATTTGCTTGCTCAGATTATCATCCTCTATACATTTTGTTTTGTTTTGAGACAGAGTGTCTTGTAGCAAGCAGGCCTCAAATCTTAATGTAGCCAAGGATGACTTTGGACTTCTATCTTCTTACCTCCACCTCTCCAGTGTTCCTTACAGACATTTAATAGGTTTATGCAGCTTTAGGATCAAACCCAGGGCCTCAGCGTCCTAGGAAAGCACTTTACCAACTAGGCTGCATATCCCATAAGAATCTTATGCACTATCTAGTGAATTTATGCCAATCTATTATGGCCGACAACTTTTAAAAATAATCTCCATCTTTATGAAGAGTAAGTGTGTTGGAGAATTTTAAAATAATAATACAAAAATAGTAATACAAGATTAGAAAAAAAGTCCAAATTTAAGTTTTAAGTCTGTCAGTAATTAAATGATTATCAATATATCTAAGTTTTTAGTGTTTGTTTTCTACATGATTTCTTTTTCATTATTCATTATTTGCCTACTGTGTCAGTTGTGGGTGAATCCTATCTAGATTCTGCCATTGAACATTTTTCAATCTAATAAGTGAAACATATACATATATGAATAGTTAGAATTTTAAAATAGAAAAAAGGTGACTAAATATCAAGGGAATATTACAAAAAATTCCTCAAGAGGTCAGAAGAAGTTAAATTCAATGTCTGTGTAGAAAAAAAAAAACATTTGAGTTTGACCTTGGTGCATGAACAAAAAATAGTGCAAGGATACAATAATACATAGGAAAGTATTATTATAAAAAGTTATGCAAATGCTAGGTTTAGTATTTTTTATTGATTTTTATTGAGCTCTAAATTCTTCTCTGCTCCCCTTCCTGCCTCTCCCCTCCTCTTCAATCCTCTCCCAAGGTCCCCATACTCCCAATTTATTCAGGAGATCTTGTCTTTTTCTACTTCCCATGTAGATTATATCTATGAAAGTCTCTCTTAGGGTCCTCATTGTTGCCTAGGTTCTCTGGGATTGTGATTTGTGGGCTGGTTTTCTTTGCTTTATGTTTAAGAACCACTTATGAGTGTGATAATTGTCTTTCTGGGTCTGGGTTACCTTACTCAAAATGATGTTTTCTAGTTCCATCCATTTTCCTGCGAAATTCAAGATGTGATTATTTTTTTCTGCTGTGTATGTAAAGCACATACAGTATGTAAAACAAAGAACACGGTCAACAAAACAAAACGACAGCCTACAGAATGGGAAAAGATCTTTACCAGCCCCACATTAGACAGAGGTCTGATCTCCAAAATATACAAAGAACTCAAGAAACTGGTCATCAAAAGAACAAATAATCCAATAAAAAAAAACAGGGTCCAGACCTAAATAGAGAACTCTCAACAGAGGAATCTAAAATGGCTGAAAGACACTTAAGGAAATGTTCAACATCCTTGGTCATCAGAGAAATGCAAATCAAAACAACTCTGAGATTCCATCTTAGACCTGTAAGAATGGCCAAGATCAAAAACACTGATGACAACTTATGCTGGAGAGTTTGTGGGGTAAAGGGAACACTCCTGCATTGCTGGTGGGAATGCAAGCTGGTACAGCCCCTTTGGATGTCAGTATAGCGATTTCTCATAAAATTAGGAAACGACTTTCCTCAAGACCCAGTAATACTATTTTTGGGTATATAACCAAAGGATGGTCAATCGTGCCACAAAGACATGTGCTCAACTATGTTCATAGCAGCTTTGTTTGTCATATTCAGAACCTGGAAACAACCTAAATGCACCTCGACTGAAGAATGGATACGGAAAATGTGGTACATTTACACAATAGGTTTAGTATTTTAACTGGTACAAAAGGTAGAAGAAACTTTTCTAAGGCAAAATGGAATAAGGCAAGGAATGAGTCAGTCCTTAATTTCCATATACACAACCTCCAAATATTCTACTTCAAAAGAAGTAATGAGTTCCCTTGCTTTCAGGATCTCTTATCTTATCTCTGTCCTTTTCTTCCAGCACTCTAAAGGGACTGTATTGGATTATATATGAAAACTTTCCAGGGCCAGTAAAGTCTGGCAGATGAAGGCCAGTTTAAAGAGAATCACTGGCATTGCTCCAAAACAAGGAGCGAAATTAATATACCAGCAAAACAAATAAATCAAGTTCGTATACAGAATAAAGACAACTGCCTCTGGTACCACTTTTGGGATGGGGCTTAGAGCAGAGAAAGAGCTGGAAGGCAGATAAAATATATTTAACAGCCACTTTGCTAACAAAGTTCCATCAGGATGTTTGTGGTTCCTCTGCAAGATAAACCTTTCTCAGCTGTTCATCAACCTACTGTTTGCCATTAGTACTTGGGTTCAAACAGAACTTTCCTTTGTCATGTTTTAGGTAAGAGTATTGCAATATCATCTTCACCTCTATGCACTGACATTATCACATTCAGAATGCATGGATTTTCTTTTCATGCTCTTTTTCTGCATCCTCAGCATGGCCCTCAAACATCCCCTTTGGAAGAAACATCAAGGCTGGGCTGGTAATCAAGTCCAGTACTTAGCTCAAAAGTGATACACTACAGCCATCCTCAGGTTTACATGAACTCCATTCTTATTGAGCTTTACCACTGGTACTATTCACTATAGTAAAAGCACTTCCCTGAGACTTGCCTACAGTTTTCTGTGAAGCATCTGGTTGTACTCTTTTTTAGTGGTTCAAATCTGCATTTTCTTTAAGATCTACATCTTTGCCAAAATCCCCTGGGTGATTGAACAATGTGGCTTGTGCAAGAAAAAAATAACAGTTGAAATAAACAAACAAATAACAACAACTCCCCCCAAAAAGAACCCACCAAGAAATATATAGTTGTTGATAAGAAAGTCCAATGTGAAACTGGTGAGAAGCAAAATGGTGCTGGTGATGAAATTATTTCTAATCACAAAGAAAAGTGAAATCCTCAGTAGGATTTTTAAACATCTTTTCAATTTTCAAGCCTACTTCCCATGCAATTTTCTATTCTTGCTGTACTTAATAACATTCCAGAGCAACTCTAACTCTTATTATACAGTTGTGATAATACTTTCTCACACTTAATACACTTCATTATTAACATGCATCACCTTGTATAGGTACACACATTAATTTAATATTTTAATACCTATCTGTAAAAGGAAACGTTAGCCTAGCAGGACCAGCTTTCTCAATCTTATATATTTTTCAAAGTGCTCCCCTATGTGACTAGTCCTCTGTTGGCTCTTGAGAACTGAAGTCTTAGAATGATCCCTGAGCTACAAACTGACAAAAGCATCATGAATGCCTGAAATATTGAACTATACAATAAAACGTATCGAAATAGCTTTTACAAAATGTAATTTACTGTCCTTTCCTTCTGTAGGATCTGGGTTTTGGGTAATTCCACTCAATCACTAAAATGCAGGATTCCTTTTTAGAGAGTATTTCTGAGAAACATACTTTCCCTGTGTTTCTGTAGCTCATTGCTTAGGGATTAAGCATATCCTGTGTGAGTCTATTACTGAGAAGACTTTGGAAACTTATTCCTGGAATCTTCAAGGCTTTGCCTAATGCACATTTTTTTCTTTGTAGGTACTGCTTTCTATCTTTTTGCTATAACAAATAGTAATCTGATTATAATGACTTTTGGGTAATTCTAGCAAATTGTCAAATGTGGAACTGGTATTGAGTATACTGTTTTACACTGTCACTATGGACTATCACCTCTACATTATACTAATGGAAATTGAGTTTCAGGGAAAACAAATGACTCACTGAGTTGAGAATAGGATTCAATTCTTTACAAATCTCATGTTCTTTCTACTACATTAAAGAATATTCACCATATATATTTTTGGAAAATAGAGAGCACATAAAATAGTATGATAGAGCCTGGACTTTCAGATCTGATAGCCATTAACTGTATGCCCAAACACTCACATTTAAAAGAAAGGAAAAAAAAAGTAGATGTACATCTAGAAATGAAACATTTACCTGAGTAAACTTGAACTTCCCTACTCTTACTTTATACATTTCACCTCCATTTCAAGTTGTTTGAGGTTATACTTGCATTCTACAAGAATATATGCTCAGTGAAAGAAATTTCAGTTTAAAGAATGACTAATTCCTTGTTCCCATATCCACCCTGGAACAAGGAATTATATATCTTAGTTAAGGGAGCCATTCTAGGGTTGGCAGAAACTTGACTCTAGAGGGGTTCCCAGGTGTCCAGGAAGACGCCCCCAGCTAGGTCCTTGGGCCGCTGAGGAGAGGGTACCAGAAATGTCCAGATCCTATTGCCATACTCATGAATATCTTGCATATCACCATAGAACCTTCACCTGGCATTGGATGGAGAAAATGACAGAGCCCCACATAGGAGCACCGGACTGAGCTCCCAAGGTCCTGATGAGGAGCAAAAGGAGGGAGATCATGAGCAAGGAAGTCAGGACCGTGAGGAGTGCATTTACCCATTGAGACGGTGGGACAGATCTAACGGGAGACCACCAAGTCCAGTTGGAATGGGACTGATGGAACAGGGGACCAAACCGGACTCTCTGAATGTGGCTGACGGTGGAGGAGGACTGAGAAACCAAGGATAACGACAATGAGCATGAACTCTACAGCATGGACGGGCTCACTGTGAGCCTTGTCAGTTTGGTTGCTCACCTTCCTGGACTTAGGGGGAGTTGGGAGGACCTTGGACTTAACATAGTGAAGGGAACCCTGATGGCTCTTTGTCTTGGAGAGGGGTGGAGTGGGGGTATGGGTGGAAGGGAGGGGAGGGAAGGGGGAGGAGGAGGGGAGGAGATGGAAATCTTTAATAAAAAAAATGAGAAAAAAGAATGATTAATTGTCTTATGCATGGTTCCCCAAAGTATTCTATCTTGTTTTGAGAATTAAAACCTAGCACAAGTTTGAGAAAGGTTCTAGTTAGCTTTGTTTATGTTGTTATTAGAATAAGAATGTAAAGAAAAACTTTCAGTCTTTTCTGGCCTGACTTTGTGAATATAACATCCTTGCACTGCTCTAAACTTCCAAATGACTGACTTTCTTCCTTAACATTGTGTGGTCTCAAGATCTCCTGAGTAAACTGGGAGCATGGGGACCTTGAGAGAGGGTTGAAGGGGAGGAAAGAGGCAGGGAGGGGAGCAGAGAAAAATGTAGAGCTCAATAAAGGTCAAGAAAAGAAAAACATTGTATGGTTCCTTACTGACTGTGCTGATGTTTGAGAGTGGTAAAGACAAGACTAGGTAGCAAAATAGACAAACATATTAAATCAACTTTTCTATGCACTTTAGCATTTATAAAGTATATGTGATAAAGTGTACGTGTGGTTTTTGTTTGCTTATTTATTTATTTGCCACCCTGGAGTTTGATCTTACAGCTTTCTGAACTATAGTTATAATGTATGCTACTACTAAACTATGCCTCTTGCCCATTTTTTTTTTAAAATAATTGGTTTCTAGCCATAAATAAAGGACATCTAGCCTATAATTCATGATCCTAGAAAAGATAAATAAGAAGGTGAACCCAAAGCAAAACAGATAGTTATCTTCCTGGATATTGGAAGTAGTCAAGATTGCTGGGCAAAAAATAGGAACTTGGGGGCAGGGTGGGATGGGGGTAAGGAGGGTTGGGGAGAGAAAAGTGTGAAAGGGAGGATAGGGAGAGCTTGGGTGAATGGGATGGCTGGGATACAGGAAGGGTGGATATGGGAGCAGGGAAGTATATATCTTAATTAAGGGAGCCATTTTAGGGTTGGCAAGAGACTTGACTCTAGAGGGGTTCCCAGGTATCCAGGGAGATGCTCCCAGCTAGTTCCTTGGGCAGCTGAGGAGAGGGAGCCGGAAAAGGCCAGATCCTATAGTCATACTGATGAATATCTTACATATCACCATAGAACCTCATCTGGTGATGGATGGAAATAGAGACAGAGCCACACATTGGTGCACCGGGCTGAGCACCCAAGGTCCAAATGAGGAGCAGAAGAAGGGAGAACATGAGCAAGGAAGTCAGGAATGCGAGGGGTGCTCCCACCCACTGAGATGGTGGGGCTAATCTAATCGGAGCTCACCAAAGCCAGCTGGACTGAGACTGAAAAAGCACGGGATAAAACCGGACTCCCTGAATATGGCAGACAATGAGGGATGCTGAGAAGCTAAGGACAATGGCACTGGATTGGATCCTACTACACATACTACTAGCTTTGGGGGGGGGGCTAGCCTGTTTGGATGCTCACCTTCCTAGACCTGGACGGATGGGGGAGGAACTTGGACTTCCCACAGAGCAGGGAACTGTTACTGCTCTTCAGACAGGAGAGGGAGGGGGAGTGAAGGGGGGAGGGAGAGGGGAAGGGAAATGGGAGGTGGGGAGGAGGCAGAAATTTTTAATAAACTAAAAAAAAGAAACTTATTTGTTGATGCAGACATAATCGGCTTGGTTGTACAGTAGACAGGAATGGAAAGATTTTGGCTTTTTCAGAGGTAAATAAAACACCCAAAAAATTGATAATAGTAGAAATGGACATCAAAGTGGGTTTACTTTTTCTCTGTCATACACAACAGGGAACATCTTGGGAGAAAATAAGAGATCGTTAATGATTTACAGAGATATTTTCAGTCACAGGCTAACCATATGATCTGTCACATTGTATCCTAATAAGAGAGACCAAAGAAGGTGTAGATTTGGGTGGTTGGAGGAGTGAAGTAGAGTTGGGAGGAGTTGGGGGAGGGGAACTGTAGTGGTCTGTCCTGTCACCTTAAGAGACAAGCCCGGCCACTTCCTTCCAACCCCGTTCACCGCCTAGGCAGGCAGATCTTCCTTCTGTTTCTGGCCTGAGCTCTCTTCCCTTTCTGTCTTTTCCCCAAAAGACAGAAAGGGAAGAGGGCTCCTCTCCTCAACCCCCCTTCCCCCCTCTCTCTGGTTCTCTCTCTGGTTCTGTCTGTCTGACTGTCTGTCTCTCCTCTTTTCCCTTCTCCCCTTCTCCCCTATCCCTTCTATAACCCACTAAATAAATATCCAGCCTCACTCTTCATAGTGTGCCTATCCATCTTGGTTTCTCACCTGCCATGTGGCTCCCTGCCTAGGACACACTGGCCCTCATGGCCACAGGTACTCGGGGGCTCTCTTCCTGGACTGGCTGCCCTTCATGGACTGCTGTGGTCTTGGGACCTACTGCCCACTGCCACCACTCGGGGAAACAGCACACAGAATTTATTTTTTACCCTAGCAGGAATCATAATCATAATATATTGTATTTAAAAATCCGTTAAAAAAGAATGTAAAACTCAAGAAAAAAAGGAATGGTAAGATACAATAATTAGATTTAAATGCCACTGCAGGAAAAAAAAAACCTGGGGCGGGCAAGAGAAAAAGGCAGATATTTGCTGTCATTAAAAGCTCTTGCTAGGCATTGTGGCTCACACCTTTAATCCAAGAATTTATGAGAATGATGGAGGATGACTACAATTCTAAGGTCAGTCTGGGATACAAATGAATTCAAGGCCAGTCTGGTCTACAGAGTGAGACCTTATTTCACCAAACGAACAGGCAGACTGCTCCAATTTTAGAGCAAGGGGTGATGTCATACACCCATAATCCCATCACTTATAACGTAGAGTCAGGAAGAGCAGATGTTTAAAGCCAGCCTGAGCTTCATAGCCAGTTTGATGACAGCTTACACTACATGAAACTATGTTTCAAACACTCACATACATACAAATAAAAGTTCTAGTTTTGATAAATTATTACTATTCTGAATCTAGCACATGCCCTCCTCTAACAACCACACATATGAACATAACATTCCAAAACTAAGGAATTCTTCAACCCAGTCTCTATTTACAAAATTTAAAAATAAACAAATAATTTACTGACTTTGATAGGAAAAGGAGAAAGAGTACTTAGAATTCAGAGGGAAAATAGAAGTAGGTAATCTAAAACAACGTTGTACATATACACTCATAATCCTTCCCATTATGTACATTGCATCAGTAGTTTTCAGGTAGGCTAAATCTTTTTCACTGGAGGATGATGATGATGATTATAGCAATGAGGATTATAGAATTCCTTTTCTAGTTGACTAATACCAATACTGGCTTCTGTTAAAATTCACGTAATGTGGTCTGCCACAAAGAAATATGTACTTAGCTAATTAGAGTTTATTGTCATTGGATCTAAGTCTCATTCACTTTTTTCTTTCTTTTTTTTTTTCCTCATGGTTTATTTTTTTTTATATTTAAAAAATTTCCATCTCCTTCCCTCCTCCTCCCCCTTCCCTCCCCTCCTTCTCCCCCTTCCCTCCCCTCCCCTCCACCCAAACCTCCCCTCCCTCCCTCTCAAGGCCAAGGAGCCATCAGGGTTCCCCCACTCTATGCTAAGATCAGGGTCCTCCCAACTCCCCCCTGGACCAGGATGGTGATCGACCAAGCTGAGAAGGCTCCCACAGAGCCCGTCCATGCAGAAGACTCAGAGCCCAGAGCCATTGTCCTTTGCTTCTCAGTCAGCCCCCGCTGTTGGCCACATTCAGAGAGACGGGTTTGGTCGCATGATCCATCAGTCCCATTCCAACTGGAGTTGGTGATCTCCCATTAGTTCTGTCCCCACTGTCTCCATGATCATTCACTTTTTCAACTGTAAAATTAAGGCACAGAGCTCAGCCTTCCAGGCCAACTGGTGTCCTGTGCTTCTTTGACCCTACTACAAGTACCAGATAGATGGAATTATAAACCATATGACATGGTTCAAAGTTTCTACTTCAATGAGATCATCAAGGAGCATAAACTTGACATGACATGATCAAATCTTACTACAGTACCTTATCTATGGGTATAACGGCAAATGTTTATAGATTGTCATTAGGTTTATATTGGTTTAGTAAATTGGTATTTTTATATTCTCCTCCAAAATTCATGACTTCATGAGCACTAAGCAGTTGGCTAGGTTTTCATTACCAGGCATGGTCTCCTTTTTGTTGAAGGTCTTATATCCAATTAGTGATACTGACAAGGTATGTGTGCCACTACTAACTCCATAGGGTTATCATGGCATACTGGCCATTGATGTGATTGATAGGCATTATAGCCTGGTGGGACTGTTAGTTGCCTCCCTCCTTTGGAAGTTTGCATGGTGCATTCTGGTACCAGGAATTCTAGTCCCTGGGGAAAGAGCCTTCAGGTCAGTTCTAGCTCAGGAGCTTCCGGGACCAGTTTCTGAAGTAGATGGTGTCTTCAGTTATAGGGACTTACCTTCCACCTCTTTTGGGTATATGCCCAGCAGGGGTATAACTGGATCATGTAATAGTTCTGTTTTCAGTTATTTTACAAACTTCCACAGTGATTTCCATAGTGGTTATATCAGTTTAGATTCCCTTCAATAGTGTTCCTCTTTTCCAACATCCTCACCAAGATTAGCTGTCATTTGTTTTCTTGATGTTAGCCATTCTGACTCCAAGTAGTTTTAATTTGCATTTACTTGGTGGTTATGGTTGTTGAACTCCTTGAAAAGTATTTATGAATAATTTCCTGTGAGCTCTCTGTTTACTTTCTAAGCTAATTTAAAAAGCCAAGTGTAGTGGCACACACTTTTAATCCCAGCACTTGGGGAGGCAGAGGCAGGCAGATCTGTGAGTTTGAGGCCAGCCTGGTCTACACAATAAGTTCCAGGAAAGTCAGGACTACATAGTCTCTGAAAAAAATAGAATTCTATGTCTACCTGTATAAATATATACAAGTATTCTCTCTTTCAAGGAGGTCGAGTTGGTGTGGGTGGACCACTGAAATATAGAAAACAGAAAAGGAAAAAGAAAAAACCCAACATTTTCCTACTGCATGAACATGACAAACCAAATGATCAAAGTCAGTTAATGCTAAGTCTTATTAATATTGTACACCTCTTTAGATAATGTGATGGCAATGACATTTGATCTCTGTGGTGTTTTCCTCCAACACTCATAACCCTTGGGCAACCACAAGAAAACTATCAGACTCACAAATTGAGTGACATTGTACAAAAAAATCTGACCAGCAAACCTAAGAAACTCTCACAGACTGGAGAAGACTAAGGAAATATGAAGATCAAATGTTTTGAATTATCATTATTCTGATTTTCTAACACATAGATGCTAGTATAGAAAACTGGTGAAATCTGGGGTTTCATTTTGAAACTATACCACAGCAGTGATAGTTTTAACAATATCTGTTAGATTCCTCCTTAACATAGGAGGGAAGAATAGTCTTTCCTAAAGCTGGAAATTCATTATGTGACTGTGACCTTGAACAAGTTTCTTTATTCAATTCTAGGCTTGAATTTTCAATATGTACGTTGAGGGATTCAGCAAAATTGTCTCAAAGGCTTATTCAGCTCTATCTAGTCTGGGATTATTTTTGGTTGTATGGGAAGGAGGAACAGAGACCTAAATCTTCCTTAGGGGGTTGTTTGACAAAACCTTCTGCTTTACTAATACAAGATCAATGTAAAACGCTCAATTTGCCTTCCAGCTACCAGGAATCCTATAGAGATGGTTCCAGCTAAGAATCATAATAAAGCTATATATGGTGTTTTTTTGCCTTTCTGGGTAGGGTTTTGTTTTCTGTAGAAAATGAGGGCAGTGTGAAAGCCCTCGCCTTATAGGTGGAGTTTAAGAACGGAAAAATGGGCCTAACCTAAATTTGTATCTTTATACTTAAGATATATATTACTTCATTCCAAATAATAGCTACCCAACCATGGTGTTTGAGCAAGGACAGATTGTTAGTAAAATAAAATGCTTTAAAATGCCACTCTTTTTAGTTATCAGATACAAGGAGGTAATAGTTGAGAACAAGTAAATGTCTATGTTCTAAAAGAGAGTTGGACCCAGTCAAAAAACCACATTATTAATACTCCTTATCTTTGAAGGTCTTTGGTTAGGGCTGGAAAGATGGCTCGGTATGAGTGCCTGCTGCACAGCATGAGGACCTGAGTTTGGGCCCCCAGCATACATATAAAAAGCCAGGCATGGCTGCGAGGAAGCCAGAAACCCTAGTGGAACAGAGACGGGGGATCAATAGGGCTTTCGGACTGTCATCCTGGCTCCGTGGTTTAGTGAGAGACCTTACACAAAGAGAACATGACAGACAGTGATATGACAGGCCACCTGCTATCCTTCTTTGGCCTCTGTATACACATACACACACATACACACCCCATTAAAAATGAAGGTTTTTCTCTGCTCAGTCTAAACTTAGTCTATCCCATGGAAACAACTCCTGACTTTCTAGAACAAGAATTTACTAGTATCAGATGTCAGATGCTGACATTACTTTAATGGCTTAGTAAGAAAAAGATGGCTGGGAAAAATGTGCACCCTTACTTTCGAAGATGGTGACTGTCTGTGATAAATATGTATACTCACACACAGTACACCAACCTCAAAACTAAAGGGCTAGATCACCATCTTGAACAATATTTAAAGCACCAAAAGCTTCTAGACCATTCTAGCTGCCTATAGCCCATGGTAAGAATAGAATAGAGAGAATAGAATAGAGAAAGAAAGAAACTCAAAAGTCAGCAGAGGTGTCCAAATGTTATCAGCCTGCAAGAGAATTAAAGAGGCTCATATAGAGAGTGGCATGGTGGAATGTGATGAAAATTCCAACACTTGGAATGCAGGACCATGAGTTTTAAGACGGTGTCGGTTACACAGTGAGTTAGAGGCCAGGCTAGGCTTCATGGTGAGGTATCTTACTATCTTAATATCTTAAAAGAAAAGGAAAGGAAAAAGAAAGAGAAAGGAAAGGAAAGGAGAGGAGAGGAGAGGAGAGGAGAGGAGAGGAGAGGAGAGGAGAGGAGAGGAGAGGAGAGGAGAGGAGAGGAGAGGAGAGGGAAGGGAAGGGAAGAGGGGACGGGAAAGGACAAGTCAGAAAAGAGATGTAAAGTTATTACTACCCCATTTAACTGAGTAATGTTTCGACCCAATAGCTACAGCTGTATTTCATGGTTCCATCGGTGAGAACAGTTCTCTAACTGTGACAGACAACCTCAGAAGCTCACATTTCACCTGGAGTTTATGAATTTGAAACTGAAGGGTCTTTCTGCAGGGGTTCCTTATTAAGGCTGAGTCTTATATACACATTTATATTTATATAATTCTAATAAAGAGCAAGAGCATTTAAGGCCAGTTACTATAATTTCTTTCACAATGTATTTTTGCTTACTTTCTTCAAATACATTTTCTTTCAATGCAGAAGCTCCCTTTACATGATATGCTGGCTGATTTTTTTTGTCAACTTGACACACTGGGAAGAGGGAACCTCAATTAAGAAAATATCTCCATCAGATCAGCCTGTAGGCAAGTCTGTGAGGGCATTTTCTTGATTAGTGACTGATGCAGGAGCACCCAAGACATTGTGGGTAGTGTCACTCCTGGACAAGTGGTCTGGTTCTATAAGAAAGCAGGATGAACAAGCCATGGGGAGCAAGCCAGTAAGTCATACTCCACTATGGCCTCTGCTTCAGTTCCTGCCTCCAGGTTTTTGCTTTGAGTTCCTGCCCTGACTTTCTTGGATGATGGACTACAAGCTGTAAGCCAATTAAGTCTTTTCCTCTCCAAGTAGCTCTGGCCGTGCTGTTTTATCATGAGAGAAAGCAAACTTAAGACATATGGCAATAAAGTTCATTGTTTTAATCTGTATACAATTTACAGAAAAATAAAATGTGGTTTTAATTTTACTAATAAATGCATACATATATTAACTTAGAATATTTAGATTCAATACCAGTTTGCAACAATCACAAGTCAAATGGAATACTGTATAAAAAGGAGAAATCAGAGGGAAAGATACATGGAGGAAAAAAATACAAAGAAGAGGAGAAATAGAAGGGGAGAAGCAAAACTGGCCGGGAAAGGAAAATAAAACAGAAATAAATCTGAAAAATTGAGTAAAAGAATTACCAAAATACACCATGTGCATGTATGAACTTGCCAAATAATAATTTTAAGAAGGACTGGAGAGATGGCTCAGGGGTTATTCTCAGAACTTATGGAAACACTCAATGGGTGCGCTCAGAAACCCTAGAGCATGCTGGCTAATGCGGGGAGCCATAGCTTTGAGCTCTGGATTTGATTCAGAGACCTTGACTTGAGTTCTGGTGAAAGAGCCTTGATGCTCATTGTTGACACTGAGCTTGGACCTCCACATACATGTGCACAATGGACCTGTACTCACACTCCGACGTGCAAGCGGCATACCGATACACATGTAGACAATACACACACATGAAAATGAAGAATTCAAAAGGAAGAAGCAAAAGAAGCAAAGACAGTGATAATCTAAGGGAACAATGAAGAAACTGGTGTTACTAGTAGTTTTGAGTAGCCTGATATGAGTGCTAGGAACCCAACTCCAATTCTCTGCATCAAGAATACGTATTCTATTTTTTAACATCCGAGCCATCTCTCCAGACTTCTAAATTCCTTCTTTCACTTATTTATTCATGAATTTGGCTATTTTGTTGTTGTTGCTGCTGCTGTTTTTGAGACAGGTCTCCCTATGTAGTTGTGCATAGCCTGGAACTAACTCTGATGGTCAGATTGTCCAGACTGGCCTGGAACTCACACAGATCTGCCTGTGTCTGCCTTCCAAATGCTGAGGTTAAAGGCATGCACAACCATGCCAGGGCTTTTATATGTTAAAACAATATGTTCATTTTTTTTAAAATGAATTTTATCTATCCATACAATGTATTTTGATTGTGCTAGTTCCCACTTGTTCTCGACACCTTCCAGAGCCACCAGCTTGTCCCCAGCAAATTCATACAATATTTTTTAAAAACAACACTCTAAGTCCAGTTTGTAAGGCCATCCTCTGAAGTATGTATACTCCTAAGTTCTACAGCTTAAGGTTCATTTAATCTAAAAGCTTTGACAAATGTATGGCAAGGATCCACTATTACAGTATCAAAATTCACTGTCCTAAAATTCACTACGCATTATTTCTTCCTCCCCTGTCCAACTCTGCAATTACTGATCAATTTAATTGACATCATAGTTTTGGTTTTCAAGAATATTGCATGAGTTGAAAATATATAATATACAGATTTTTCAGACTAACTTATTAAATGCAGCAATATGTATTTAAGCTTTTTCGGCTTGATAGCCAATTTCTTTTTAAGGTTTGAATATTTCATTGTGTGTATCCAACACATTAGTTGTTTACTCATTGACCCACTGAAGAACATTTTGATGGACCAAATAAGACACAAATTATTGTATAGATTTAAGTTTTAAAAAATCATTTGGATAAGTACAACAGCATTATTACTAGGTCATACAGTGAATACAGTTTTATGAAGAAACTATCTTTCAAAATGTCTGTACTGATTTTGCATCACCAGCAATGAACAAGAATTCCTATTATGTGATATCATCATCAGAATTTGGTACTGTCATTTTTTGGGATTCTGTTCTTCTAATAGATGTATAGTGTTTTCATGCTGTTTTAACAAAATTCCTTGGGTAATTTGTGAGTAATAGAAGTATATTTCTCACAGAGCTGGGAGATAGAAATCTTAAGATCAAAGCACTTAAATGAACTTATTATCTGTTGAAGGCTAACTTGTGTTCAGTAGACAATAGCTTGTTTGTTTCTCACACAGTAGAACAAAAGGATTTAAAGGATGAAATATCACTGAAGTAATATTTAATAATTTGTTTTAATTACCATATACTAATTATATACAATAATATGTTTTATTATGACATTTAATACGTGTATAAATATATTTTGTTGTTGGGCAGTAGTAGTGCATGCCTTTAGTCCCTGCATTCTGGAGGTAGAGGCAGGCAGATCTCTGAGTTCAAGACCAGACAGAGTGAGTTCCTGGACAGACAGAACTACAGAGAAACCCTGTCTCGAAAAACAAATACTTAGTTCATATTCACCCCTATTATCTTCTCTTATCTCCTGCTTATTTCCACTGATCTCCTTCCTCTTCCCGACCAGTCTCTCTTCTACTTTCATTTCTTATTTTGGAATGTCACAATGACTTTAACTGTGGCTGTTTGTGTAGGGTTATCTACAGGAGCATTGGCAAGTTACCAGTGGCTACATCATTGGAGAAACTGTTTTCTCAACTCTCAGCAATCATAAACTGCCAACAGTACTGCAAAGAGGGTGAATATTCTTTATCCCTTCACCCTAGCAATCGCTAACCCCCAGAGAATAAATTCTCTAGGAGGGGTGGGGTCTTGTGATCTCCTCCCCAATCCATGATGGAATGTTGATGGGCCAAATATAGTGCATGTCTTATGTAAGCAATTACATTTCAACAGTGCAACAACCATGCCATAGCCAGAACAGAGCAGTTAAGAACACACCCTTTTTTATTCTAACTCCTACATTCTTTCTATCCCTTCTTCTGCAAAGTTTTTCAAGCCTTGGAGCAGGTGTTAGAGAAGCTTCTTTTAGGGCTGGGTATGCAATAGTCATTTATTGTCTTAGCTAGGCTTTTATTGCTATTAAGAGATACCTTGACCATGGCAACTCTTACAAAGAAAATATTTATTTGAGGTGGTGGTAGCTTACAGTTTCAGAGGTTCAGTCCACTGTCATCATGACGTCAACCATGGCGGCGTGCAGGCAGATCTGGTGTTAGCTAGCTACATATTAACCAGAAGGCAGCAGGAAGCAGACTGACTGTTACACTAAGAGAAGCTTGATAAAAGAGATCTCAAAACCTTGCCCCCACAGTGACACACACTTCCTTCAACAAGACCGTATCTACTCCGACAAGACCATACCTCCTAATAGTCCCACTCCCTATGGGGGCCATTTTTCAACACCGTCACACTTATTCTCAGCACTTTGACTACTTATGAGTCTGTACAGTAACTGCTGCCCACTGCAAAAGGAAGCTTCCCTTACCAAAGCAGACAACAGCCCTCATATATGTGTATATCTATAAATATCTAGAAGGCAATTTGACGGGTATAAAAAAAATAGTGGCTTATCTTCTAGGGCCTTCACAGCCTCAGGTTTGTTATCAGATTTACAGTAACAGGCATGAGTTCTTTCCTATAAAGCAGGCCTCAAATCCAAAGAGAACGTGGCTGGAGTATGCTCACAAGAGTCATGCCACTATTGCAGCAGTGGGCACAGCTTGTCGTGCAGGTCTGTAGTGTAGCATGCAGAGCCCATAGCTATGTAAGTGCCTACATAGCTCTTCTGGCACTGTGAAAGTTATCTAGCATAGAGGAAGTTTCTAGGTCTGTTCTAGGTTGACTTGTAAGAGCACTAATTCCACCCATATAGGTAGAGCCCATACAGCTGAATTATCTCCTTTTAATGATTGCACTGTGACTAAGTATTTTTATTATCACTAATTTTAAGGTTCGCATATAAAATAATCCTTTGTTATGCCATTTCTGTACATATGCACCAAGAACATTGTCATTTTCTCCTATTATATCCCCCCTTCACGCGGCATTTATCCTATCATTGCTTAGTTATTTCGCCCATCCCAATATCCTCAAGGTTCATCCATGTTGTGGCATATTACTGAATCTCCTTTTTGAAGCTGCATACTAGCCCATGATAGATATACACTACATTTTATTTATTCATTGTACACTAATGAACATTTGGGTTGTTTATAGCTCCTTTAAAATACGAGCTTTTCCTGGGATCCCTAGAATCAGCCTGACCTCTGGTAAAGCAGCCAGAGTTGTGGGCCAGAAGATGGAGCCCAGGGAAAGGAGAGCTGTCAACAGAGGAATCTCAAATGGCCATGAAGCACACAAAAAAATTAACATCCTTAGCCATCAGGGAAATGCAAATCAAAACAACTCTGAGATTCCATCTTACACCTGTCAAAATGGCTAAGATCAAAAACACTGATGACAGCCTATGTTGGAGACGATGTGGAGTCAGGGGAATACTCCTTCAGTGCTGGTGGGAGTGCAAATTTGTACAGCCACTTTGGAAACCAATATGGTGGTTTCTCAGAAAATTGGGAATTGATTTATCTCGAGACCATGCTATCCTACTCCTGGGCATATACCCAAAGGATGAACACTCATACCACAAGAACACTTGCTCCACTATGCCGCAGAAACTTTATTCGTAATATCCAGAAACTGAAAACAACCTTGATATCCAGCAACTGAAGAATGGATAAGAAAATGTGGTACATTTACACAATGGAGTATTGCTCATCTTTGAAAAACAGTGACACCATGAAATTTGCTGGTAAATGGATGGAACCAGAAAATATCATCCAGAGTGATGTAATCCAGACCCAGAAGAATAAATATGAAATGTATATAGATGGATATTAGCTATAAAGTATAACCATGCTATAATCCACAGAACCAAAGAAGAGAGGTAACAAGGAAGTCTCAAGGTGGGAGCACATGAATCTCACTATGAAGGTGAAATAGAATAGACACCACAGGTGTAAGAAGGAGGGGTCTGGATGGGGGTGGGCATGGGAACAGGAGGCATCAGGTGGGGAAGAATGGAGGGAGAGAGTACCGTAAAAGACAACTGGAATCAGGGGCATCTCTGGGATGAGCTAGGGACCTAGTGCAATGGAAACTCCAAGGAATCTATGACGGTGACCTTAGCTAAGACTCCTAGTAATGGGAGATATAGAACCTGAACCAGCCAAATCCTGTAACGAGGAAAAAAATCCAGTGTAGGGATTGGGACCCCAACCCAGCCACATAACCTTTGATCCACAATTTGCCCTGCCTACAAGATATGCTGGGATAAAGGTGATGCAGAAATTACAGGAGTGGCCAACAAATGACTGGTTCAGTTAGAGACCCATACATGAGAGGGAGCCCACCCCTGACACTTCCTAGAGGGCCAGGACCCTGAGGATGGACAGTCCAGAGACCTAGAATGGACCAAAACATGACTGGCAAAAGTTAATGAAATGATTCCTAATTATATTCTGCTATACTCATATTGCCTAGCTCAAATGTCATCAGAGAGGCTTTACCCAGAAACTAATGGAAACAGATGCAGAGACCCACAGCCAAACATTAGCTCAAGTTCAGGGAATCCTGAGGAAGAAGGGGAGGAAGGATTATGGGAGCCAGAAGGGCTAAAGACACCACGAGAAAATGACCCATAGAATCAACTAAGCAGTGCTCATAAGGGCTCAGAGACTGAGCCACCAACCAAAGAGCTTTCATGGGACTGACCTAGGCCCTCTGCACATATGCTACAGTTCCGAAGCTTGGTATTCCGGTGGGGCTCCCAATAGTGGAAGCATGGGCTGTCTCTGACTCTATTGACTGCTTTTGGGGCCCTTTCCTCCTACTGAGTTGCCTTGCCCAGCCTTAATGGGAGAGGAGGTGCTCAGTCTTCCTGCAACTTGATATGCCATGGCTGGGGCATATGCATGCAAGGCCTGCGCTTTTCTAATGAGAAAAGAGGAGGAGTAGACTGGGAGAAGTGAGGTTGGCAGGAGGGACTGGGAGAAGAGGAGGGAGAGGAAACTGTGATTGGGCTGGGGAAAATTAATTAATAAATAAAATACATGTTTTATTGTTAATTTATTGTGTATTACTGATGTTTATAAGATAATATGTATATATATATATATATATTATATGTATGTATCTTAAGATTGTGTATGAGAAGTCAGCAGAATTTTTTTAAGCTTTCCCCTGCTAGAAATCTGAACAGTCATAAAATAGCTTCTTCAGAAAGTGAGTGAGAGAATGCACTGAAGTTCATTATTAGACAGATACAGACTCGGGGAAATGCAGAACCTCTGGCTATTGGAACAGAAGGTGCAAAGAATGCATCAGCACTGAGCCTGTAGTGGCTTGGCAGCATGGCAGAGGTACTATCAAAAAAGGAGCAAGATGTAGGGGACAAAACTTGCACAGAGACAGAGCTACTGGGAGCTGAATAGCATGCTGGCTCTTGACAAGTGGTCTACATTTCACAATGTAAAAGCCTTCTCTAAAAGATCTTGTCCAAGATGCTTGCTTTGAGAAATATGTCCCTACAGTTTCCTTCCCCCATGGCACTTGTAATGGATTTTTCCACTCTATACCTTCCAGCATCTACCTTATGATGTAGTGCAGCCAGCAGAAGGTTGCTAAAGAAAGCTCACTGAAAAAAATATATGCAGTACCTTCAGGTGGGAGATATGGAATGGAGTAGAGCTCCCTTTTTCAGATACGCAGCTCAGTGGACAGATGAAAACACTCAGTGACTGAGAAAGCACATGTGATTGCATGCAGACTGGGACTCAGAAAATGACAGCTGTAGGTAGGGAAAACATGGGATTTGCTGTACTGCTCTACCTTGTATACTTTTTTGTCCCATCCCTTATGTGGGCTTCACTGGAAAGCCAATGATCCAAATATTGTGGATCTCAAGGTCAAGCGGGCCCTGGATAAGAGTGGGGAAAGGATCTTTAAATAGCAAATTTGGAGTAAACTCTGACTGAGGGAGCTTTGATTTCTCCTACCTTGTACTAGCAAGCAGGAAAACAAAGGTATTCCAACATATGCAGACCAAAAACACTCACATTGTCAGATTGGTTGACAACACAAAAAAGGAAAGGTGACTATCCCCTATGTTTGCTTTCTCCAAGAAGCATACAGTGACACGAGGACGTAGATGTGTCTATTTATAGAGGCAATAAACATTCACTATTGTTTACATAACTACCGAGAGGAAATAACATTTTAATTTCTAAAACCGTTTTTGGAGACAAAGTCTTAACTAGGTGGCTCAAGTTGGATTAGAAATCACTCTGTAGGCTACACTGGTCCTAAAAACTGGTGATTCTCTTGACGCTACCTTTATAGTGCTGGTTTTTGCCTGTAATATCCATATGTATACAGACATATATTCATTTTGTATTTGTAAAGATTTTTTTTATTTTTGTGCTGTTACTATTTATCCCTTCATCCTCTAATAGCAAAATTTTTATTCTCACTCTTAATTAATGACCAAAACTTTTCTCCTTTGCCCATTTTCACTTTTAGAATATTGGTCTTTGGAATATAACTCTCTCTCCCCCCCCCTCTCTCTCTCTCTCTATATATATATATATGTGTGTGTGTGTGTGTGTGTGTGTGTGTGTGTCTGTGTCTGTGTCTATCCTCCCAAAATACCAATTTATTTTTGAAAAGATAGGAAGAAAATTTTGAAATTCATAGAACCAAATTAAAATGAAACCATAATTTACCAGAACATCTGGAATACAGTAAAAGAAGTTCCAATAGGGAAATTTGTAAGTATGATGCCTACTCAAAAAATTCAAAGAGAATTCATAAATAGTTTAATGACACACCTCAGGGTCAGAAAAACAAGAATAAGGTAAACCAAACTCAGTAAGAAGCAAGAAATAAAGATCCTTGCAGAAATGGAGAGTAAACAAATAAAATCAATGAAGTAAGGAGTTAGTTTTTCTTTTAAAGTCAAAAAATGTTAAAAACTATTTTTTAATTTGCTTTTTCAAAACACGGTTTCTCTTTGTAACAGCCCTAGCTGTCCTGGAACTAGCTCTGTAGGCCAGGCTGGCTTCGAATTCACAGAGACCCGCCTGCCTCTGCCTCCCAAATGCCGGGATTAAAGGTGTGCGCCACCTCTGACCAGCTTGAGAGCTATAAACTTTTAACTAGCTAAACAACAGTCAAAGGATGGAAGGAGGGAGAAAGAGAGGGAAGAAAGGAGGGAGGAAGAACCCCAGATTAGCAACGAAAAGGAGAATATTAAAAAAAGATACTAATGAAATACAAGGGACTGTTATAGAGTACCAGGGAAACTTGTATTCCAATATATTGGAAAATCTGAAAGAAAAGGATAAATTTCTAGAAACATATGGGCTTCCAAAATTACACCAAGAGGATATAAACAACTTAAACAGATCTATATAAGTAATACGTATGAGCACTGAGAAAACAGAAGCCCAGAACCAGATGGATGCTCTGCTGAATACTATCAGTCCTGTAAAAAAAGAGAAAAACTAACACAAATACTCATCCAAAATATTGCATTATATAGAAGGAATGGGCTAGAGATCTGTGATACATGTCTATGATCCCAGGACTTCCAAAGCTTAGGGAGGAAGATTATCAGCTTAAGGACAATTTTAGCTATGCAGTGAAATTGAAGGTAGCCTCAGCTACAGAGTAACAATAATCAAATCTCAAAACATCAAAAAAGAATTTCTAGGTAAGATGGTAGACTAAAGTCTATATAAGTGTTACCTGGAGGAAAGAACAATTAGAATAAGAAAATATTGACTTTCAGGTAAAATGGCAGACTAGAGGCTGCTGCACTGAGAACTGGGAAGTAGAATCACAAAAAGAATAAAAAGAGAATATTCCAAAGTGAGAGATTAAGGAAGAGCTTCATTAAAAGCACATGAATATACAGAAGAAGCCCTGTGAATTTTGGAGGGGCTACAAGGGAGTGGTAGAGAGCATAAAGGAAAAGATAAAGGTAGCAAATTTAATTTTAATTAAATATAAATGAATAAAATTAAAATAAAAATGTATACATATAAGTGACACTGAATGAACAAGTTGCATTTATATATTTATATGTATATACTTATAATAGTTAATAATTAAAGAAAAAGATTTAAAAAGAGAGGAGAGGTGGGGGATTGATCTAGGAGTTGGGAGAGGAGTGGGATATAAGGTAAATATGACCAAAATACATTGCATGACATCAAAGTGACTGAGCATATATAATTTTAAGTGACTGAGCATATATAACCTACTTCCATTTGTTGTTAATATCTATATGTTATTGTAAAAGGTTTTTTCCCACTTCTAAATTTTTTTATAGTTATTTGTGTGCGGGGGCACACACGTGTGTGGAGGTAAAAGGGCAACTTGGGAGAAGTGAGTTTCTCCTTCCACCATCTGGGTGGATTTGGTGAGGTCTAGGTTTCTTGGCTAGCTGGCTTAACAGAAATGGCAAGCTCTAGTTTTGGTGAGAGTTCCAATGTCTCAAAAATAAGGTGGAGAGTAATAGAAGACAGTTGAGTTCAACTTTTGGTCTACACAGACACACACACACACACACGCACACACACACAGACACACACACACAGACACACACACACACACACAGACACACACACACACAGACACACACACGCGCACACACACACACACACAGACACGCACACGCACACACACACACAGACACACACACACAGACACACACACACACAGACACACACACACACAGAAACACACACACACAGACACACACACGCACACACACACACACACACAAGTGCATTTTCATATCCACCTCCACACAAATGCACACTGTCCCCATAACAAAGGTTAAAAAACCAAATAGAGGAATCAAATAAATAGACAAAAAATTTAACTTGAGACCTACAAAATAAATGGATAAATTTATGACTGATAAGCAAATTACCAATGTGGACAAAAACTATGGTGGGGGAGTGGTGAGATGGCTCAGTAGGTAAGGGTGCTTGCCTTGCCACTAAGCCTGATGACCGGAGATCAACTTCTAGCACACAGATATTATAAACAACAGGACCAATTCCTGCATGTTTTCTTCTGATTTCCATATGTACAATGTGTCTCATATATGATCCCCTTAAACACACACGTGCACTGCACGCACGCACAACCACACACACACACACACATACACACACGCAGTGATGGGATAAAAATTAATGAAAATTGAAATGGAGAAAATTCAACAAGGAAATAGAGACCCTGAAAAACAAACAGAAATTTTGGAAATGGAAGAATCAATTTATAAAATTATCAACACACATAATGTATCATTAACAGATAAGACACAGCAGGTAATTCAATTTTGTTGCTATTATGAAAAGATCAGTAATAAACATAGATATAAAAGCACCTCTGTAGTAAGATTGAAACGTTTTTTGGGTAGATGCCCTGGAGTGGTACTACGGATCATATTGTTGTCTTAGTTTTAATTCTCTGAGGAGCCTCCCCGAATGATTTCCGTAGTGGCTGTACCAGTTTACACTTTTACCAACAGTGGGTAAAGATTCCTCTTTCATCACATTTTTCTCACCATTTGTTTTGTTGGTGGTGGTTGGCTGATTAGTTTTGTTTGTTCTTCTGATATCGGGTTTCGCTGTATAGCTCTGACTGGCTGTCCTGACACTCACTCTGTAGACCAGGCTGGCCTCAATCTCAGAGATCTACCTGTCAGTCTAGGACTAAAGGTATGTGCCGCCACCACCTAGTTTCTTTGCTACCATTTGTTTTTTTTAATGGTGGCCATACTGACTAGAGTGAGAAAGATGGAACTTCAGTGTAGTTTTAATTTGTGTTTCTCTGATGACTAGAAAAGGCGAGCACCTTTTCGAATATTTGCTGGCTATTTGTATTTCTTCTTTTGAGAACTGTTTGTTCAATTCCTTGACCCATTTATGTATACCAGTTTCATGCTTTGAGGTGATCTTTAATTTTTATAATTATATATTCTGGATATTCACCCCTTGCCTGAAGTATCTCTGACAATGATTTTCTCCCGTTCTGTAGGTTTCCTGTTCACCCCGTTGATAGTTTCTTTTGCTGTGCATCAGTCATAGAAGGGCTAAGACTCCACAAGTTTAATTGCTCGCCATCCTTGTACACGTAACTGAGTGCCTCTATTTTTTGAAGACTCAGGCTGCTCTAACACGTGATTTTTTTGGGGGGGGGGTGTTGGTTTTGTGACCACTTGTGTATCATACTTTTCTTTTTCTTTATTTTTTAAATTTATGCAAGAGTTTACTTTGGATTACAATGCTAAAGGGAGAGTCCATACTGGTAGTAGTGGGGAGTATGGCATTAGTCAATAGATGTGATGACAAGAAACTGAGAGCTCATATCTTCATGTACATATAGGAAGCAGAATGGGCTAAGGCTAAAATCTCACCAAAGCCCATCCCCACTGATTGGCTTACTCAAGAACAGCTCTCATTCCTAAAGGTTACATAAAGTCCCCAAGTGTTTAAATACAGAAGCCTGTGGGGGACATTTCTAATTCAAGCCAGAGAAGAGAGACCATCTCAAAAATGAGCTGTAGAGCAATGAGGGAGCCAGCCTCACCTATCTTTAGCATCCATGGGCACATCTACCATCATACACATCCATGTGCACAGACAGACAGACAGACACACACACACACACACACACACACACACACACACACACACACACACATACATATACACACAGTACTGGGTGTTGTAGGGTATACTTGTATTTCCAGCACTGAGGAGACAATGTCAGGTGCATTGCCACAAGCTCAAGGTCAACAAAAGGAAGTGCTGATACTGACAGAGATACAAATTGAGCATCACTAATCAAAAACTAAAACATTCACAGCATGGTACACAGCTTTAATCTAAGCACTTGGGAGGCAGAAACTCATGGATCTCTGTGAGTTTGAGGCCAAGCTGGTCTAAATTGAGTGTTTCAAGCTAGTCAGGGCTGTATAACGATATCTTCTCTAAAAAAATTATCTAAAATTTCACACCATAAAACTGTCTCATGAACATTTTTAAAAGGTTATATGTTTCATATATTAAGTCAAAAACAAAGAAAAATAATATAAAATGACCTTCAGGCTGTGAGTATAGATGTGTATAAAACAGAAATGAGCTGTGTGGTGCACGCTGGGATCTCTCACCAGGACATCTCATTACACATTATAAAATGTAGGCATTCCCTGAATCTGGAAGAAATCCTCAGTCCAAAACAACATGGTCCTAAATACTTGTGACAAGGCATAGACAACCCACATGCCAGCTGCCTCAGGTGTGGACGTAGGTGGAATAAATGTGTTATCAGGACCATGAGATAGTTCAGTTGGTAAAGGTGCTTTTATCCAGTCCCAACTTGAGTTCAGTCCCCAAAACTCATAGTGGAAGGAAAGAGCCAACTTCTTCAAGTCGTCCTCTACACACACACACACACACACACACACACACACACACACACACACACACACGTACACACATGCACGCGAGAGAATATATATCTTTAAAAAGGAAAAGCCTCTTTTTCTCAAATTAAGTAGTATTGCACTGTGCATATTCTTCAGGTCGGTAGAACGGGAAAGCATTCCTGTAATGGACAGCCTGTAAAGACGACACTCAGACTCTACTTCATGACTGGCACTCGCTTTACTCTCTACTTTACATGTCAGCTCCACTGCTGCTTGCTATGTAGTTCGCTCAGTATCCATGACAACAGAGACTGCTTCTCCTGACAGCTCAAGCAGTAATTCTCACAGGGTTCCTCCAAACCTCCAGACACCTCAGCTCAGCAGCAGCATCTGCACATGGCTCTCCCATCTCACTGTGCCCATGTCAGTGCTGGCACTATTCTCTAGCTGTGTCTGGCATGAGAGTGTCCTCAGGCCAGGAATGCAAAACAGGCTCCGTGACACGTGCCATATGCTTAGAGCCCCATGTTTAAGGTAGTGAGCCTCGCAGTGCCATCACGGAGAAGAACTGAGATCAATTTAGCAATGTCTACTGTGACAGCTACCAGGAAGACTAAAAGACAGGCTATGTGCCATTTGCTCAGAAAGAGAGGAGACCTATGGGTTCCATTCTTTCCTCATGCTGCTGGCTGTTCCATGATGTAGGATGTGTGATCTTATGGCCAAGTGGCTGGAATCACAATAGGTCCAGCTTCCTGTGGTGGCTGGTGGGGGCTTCTCTGGCAGGAGTTTCCTGTGCTGGAGTCTGTCATTTGCAGCAAATAAAGACAGATGGAGGCCTCCAAGTGTGAGATGTAATGGGCGAGGTCCTCATCCTGAAATAACTTCAACATCTCATTAAATCCAAAGCTTTTCCTTCCAAATGGAAAGGGATACCACCCAGAAACCAAGACCCAGTGAAAGGGCAGCCTGACTTCAATCAAGTCCCAGGAGGGAGTTTCAGAAATGTGGTCATAAAAGATGTACTAGACAAGTGCAAAATTTTCTAGAAAACACATCTAAGTGGGAAGATACACTTTTAATCTAGACCTTTTGAGGTTCAAAGATTCCACCTTTAATCTGGACTACACCTTCTGTTGGTAACCTATACAAAGGACATGGAAGAAGGAAGCGTGATCTCTTGCTTGTTTGCTGTTGCTCTCCCTGGCAAGTCTATTACTTTAATGGCACTAGAACTTATTTTTTCTGGATTCAGCCATATACTGAAGACCAGTTGAAACATCCAGCCTTGTGGACTGATTCATGGACCTTTTGTTGGTAAACAACCATTGTTGCACTAGCTGGACCACATCTTGTAAGGCATTAAAATAAATCCCCCTCTCTATATTTTAATTTATTAGAATTAAATATATATATATATATATTTTCTGTAAGTTCTGCTTCTCTAGAGAACCTTAACTAATATATATCTCCTCCAAAAAGGCCATCTTTCCTAATTCTTCTTAAACCATCCACCAACTGAGACCCAAACTTTCAAGTATATGAGCCTTTGGGAGTGTTTCTTATTCGAACCACCTCATTTCATTTCCTAGACTTGTGGCCAAATACAAAATGCACTTAGCCAAAATTCAAAAGTCCCCATAGTCTTCCAGTCTCAAGACTGTTTGAAAGTGCAAAGTTCAAAGTCTCTTCTGAGACTCAAGGCGATCTCTTAGCTGTAATACCCTGTAACCCCAAAAAGCAAAGTACATACTTCCAATGTAAAATGGCACAGAGCATATATTCCAAAAGGAAAGAAAGGGAATACTAAACCAATGCAACACCAAAACTCAGCTAGGCAAACTCCAAATCCTGACTTAGATGGCTCTTCTAATATCCCAGTCTTTCTAGCTTTGTTGACTGCAATACACTTTTTTCTCTTGGGCTGGTTCCACTCCCTGTCTACAGACTCTTTTTTGCTCTTGTCCAAAAATCGGCCAGAGGCTAAATGGCAGCAGAAAAGAGATGCATCCATTGTCAAGATACAACAAGAATGGTCTCTAATATTCTCCTTTCAAACCTCTTTAGCTGGGCTTCAACAGCCTGCACTGCTTTCAGCACTAATGTAGTCCATGCTCCTACTAGGATGTCCCATTAAGTCCCACTTAGAGCATTAAACTACTTTTATTGTTCAAAGTCCCAAAGTCTTCTATATTTCTCCAAACAACAGACTGTCCAGACCTGTCACATCAATATTCCAGTCCCTGGTACCAACATCTGTTCTATTGTTGTGACAAAACAGCACTCTCTAGACAACTTATTTTAAAAGCACTTAATTGGGGGCTTGTTTAAAGTTTCAGAGGCTTAGTTCATGATCACCATGGCAGGGAGCATGGCAACAGGCAGATAGCCATGGAGCTGGAGCAGTAGCTAAGAGCTTACATCTGGACCCACATGTAGCAGGCAGAAAGAACAAGATTGGGTCTGGTGTGAGCTCTTGTGGGGAATCAAGCATTCAAATATATGAGCTTTTGGGGTCATTCTTATTCAGACTTTATCAACTGATCTATATCTCCATAAGGCAGCTTTAAGAGAAAAGTTGACAGCTATGGGCACATACATTAGAAAACCAGAAAGACTGCATATGAATTACCCAATGATGCTTCTCAAGGTCTTAGAAAACCATGAAGAAACAAAAAACAAATGAAAGAAATTACAAAAGTCATCACAGAAATTACTGAAAGAGAGAACAAAAGAATCATGCATAGAAGCAATCAAACTTAAATGTAGTTATTTGGAAAGGTAAGCAAATAAGCAAGCCCATAGAGACAAACTTATAAAAAGAAAAACAGAAAAGATTCAGGTTAATAAAATTAGAGGGGAGTGTTTCAACATTTTTGATGAGATTTAAAGAACTGCTAGGAAAAGCTTTGAAAACTTATGACCCCCAAACACCAGGAAAATACAGAAGAAATGGGAAAACTCCTAAATATTCACAACCTAGCAAAATAAAATTAAATAAAGAATATATAAACAGCCTAAACAGATCCTAACAAGTAAATTCAAGTAGTAGTTAAAGTTTTCCCAAAAAGAAAAGCCCAAGACTTCAGTCTCATTGCTGAATTCTACAAAACCTTTAACAGAACTACCCCTAATATGCCTCAACCAACTCCACAAAACAGGAGGCAAAGGAACAATATCAAACCTATTCTGCTTGGCAGCATTACTGCCATCAAAAATGTCAGATGTGGTCCCTGATCTTTCATTTCTAGGTAACTTTATAACTTAAGAAAAACTATGTACCAATTTACTTGGTGAACATAAATGCAAAAATTCAATAAAATTATTGCAAATTGAATTCAAGAACATATTAAGAAGATCATACACCATGAAGAAGCTGGTTTCCTCCCAGGGATGCAAGATTGATTCAAAATATGCAAATCAATAAATGTAATACAACACATAAATATTAAGGACAGAATTAGGAAATCATCTTAATAGATGTTTAAAAGGCCTTTGGCAAAGTTCAAAATCCCTGAAGAAACTAGGAATAAATATCTTGGCATAAAAAGACTACCTGCAGCCAACATTTTACAAAGTGGGGGAAAACATAAAAGCATTTACTCTAAAATCAGAATCGAGGCTAGAGTGTGAATTGCCACTGTTCTTATCTGATATAATGTTTAAAGTCTTAGCTCCAGTAATAGGAAATAAAATGGATCCAAATAGGAAAGGAATAAGTTAAAGTACTCCTATTTGCAAATGACATGATTCTATATTTAAATGGCCCTAATGACTCTACCAGACAACTGCCAGATCTGGCCTGACTTGTTTATCCGTTCCTGAGAAGGGGAGTGTGGACTGAGGAAAGAAAAAGACAAAAGACAGAAGATAGAGTCAGGAGGGCTTCCAGTGAATACTGTAACAAAAAAGCCCCGAGTTTATTACTCACAGTCCTTATACATCCCAATCAAAGGGGAGGGCACATGACCTCCATGATACAAAGAACAAGCATGTGCAATTACTTCCTTACATGTCAAAACACCTGGTAATCATGCCCTAAGTCAAGCATCCTGTTGTCTGGCTTTTGAGGAGCAAAGCATCCAGTAGCCACACCTTTGGTCAAACATCTTATTGTTCATCCTTGAGGAGCAAGAATAGGTTTGAACTCTCTGACCTTTAATCAAGATGGAACAGATCCAAAACTGTGGGCTCTGACAAAAACTGTGGTGCAAGGAACACTTAAAGGCTTAGTAGCACGGGACGAAATCAGTATATGAAAACCAGCAGCTCATAGTGAAAACCATTATTTTGTATACAAATCTGAAAAGTCTCCCTTAGTAGAAAAGACAAAATATCAGTAGCCTCTCTATACACTAATGAGAATTTTCCAAGAAAGAAACCAAGGAAAAAAAATCCCTTTCACAAAAGTTTCCAGAAAAAAAGGCCCAGGGTTACTTAACCAAGGAGATGGAAAAAAACCCTCTACAATGAAGAATTTAGGATAATTAAAAAAAACTGTGGAATCAATCACCTCACAAATTTCATTTTAAAAGTTGGATGCACCCAACTAAGAATTGTAGAGGAACTTTGTTCCACAAATGTGGAGATGAAACTGGCTATGTTCCGTGTCCTCACTTAACAGAGGGAGGACACTTGAGTCATATAGCATGCTTAAGCATAAACCCAGATTTTCTAATGCCAAGCCCATTTTTTTCCAGTGAACTATAAGACACTGCTTTTTGTGGCACCCCCTCTAAACACACACAGTGATGATTTATTTTGATTGTCATCTTGACAGCATTTGCAAGTCACCTATGAATGAGGCGCGTCTGTGGGGGGTTTCCATAGGAGTGTAACTGAGGTTGGAAGACCCACGCTGAATGTAGATTTCACAACATTCCACTGGCTGGAGTCGTGGAGAGGGGAAAAAAGAAAGCAAGTAGGGAGCACTACTGTTCATCCTTCTCTGCTTTCTGAACGTAGACACAATGTGACCATCTGTTTTAAGTTCCTGATGTCACACCTTCCACACTATGACAATTCTACCTTTAAAACTACAAGCAAAGATAAACCTTTTTTTCCCCCTGAAGATGCCTTCTGTCGCAGCAACAAGAAAAGTAACCGCTATACACAACAACTCTCAAACCCATAAGGGCTCTAGTGCGCTTGTATCTTGTGTGATATTTTAAACAAAGTAGTATTTGATAAATTATACTGAAGAAAACTAGGCTAGCTGACTAATAACCAATGGGACCCAGAAAACTCAAAGTCTGTTACTGGTAGAACTGACTCTTCAGCACCATCACAAAAATAATTCTACTAAAGTGGGATCTGTCAAGAGGAAGAAAATATATCAATATGGATTTGCTATTTTTGAAAAGAGGAAAATCTCAACGTTTTTCTCTGCTAGACAGAGTAAGATAACGATTGTAAGTTATAAATTGAATCAGTCTTCTATTGCTTAAAAGTTACAATTCTTTCTAATCAGGACTTTTAAAAAGAAAATTACAATTGCAGAAAGCTTGCCTCAAGAACAAAAGGCATATTATTCATTCAGTTTTTAATACTGTATCTCAAGGATACGACAGGGAGAGATGCAGACATAGGTACTTTTTAAATAGGGCTACCATAAGGTATAATAAATACGGGTATGTGACTATTTCTGTAAAAATCTTGTTCCATTCAAATACCTTTATTTATTTATTTGTGTATTTATTTAATTATTTATCTGTTATTTTGTGACAGGGTCTCACTCGCTAGACAAGGTTGACCTTGAATCCACAGCAATAGTCTGTCTTGCCTTATCCCCTTGGGTATTGGTATTGCAGCCATGAGCTACCATGCCCAGCATGTAGATCTAACTTTCAAAATCACCCAAAACAATTTGCCAAAATTTTGTCAGAAATAAATCAAAGTGAAAGTAATCTAAACCCAGTTTGGGGAGTATTGTACAACAAAAATAATACTGAACTGAACATTAAGTGATCTGTATTTTGTTCCTAGCTCTGACATCATTTTATAACTAGAGAAACTATTTACCCCTCAGCCTAGACATGTTTCCCCTTGTATAATAGTCATAATGAATTCTGTAGGTCATTATGAAAATCAAATAAAATAATACATGAAGATTAACAAAAGTTCTACACATTGAAAATGATACAATAGCCACATAGAGAACAGTCTCATTTGCTTCTTCCAAAGCTCAGTTATCAAACTAGAATAACAGGGGTATAATATGAGGTCCATGTACTATTCATAACATCTCCTATTTATTGAGTAGCCAGGCCCTCAATTTTATATACATCATCTCGCTTTATATTTATAACATTTAAGACTGAAGGTTATATGAGACAATTACTATTATCCATGCTGTAGAGAGGAGAAAGGTGAGGCATGAAAAAAGCAGCAGTATAGTTAAGGTTTAACAGTAAACATTAGGAAAAGAAATTCAAAGTCAGGTTTGCTTAAATTCTAAAGCTGTATTGTTCTGCCCCCTTTACTATAAACCATAAGATGTTCTCTAGTTGTGTTATTCACAATAGAGCTCCAATCCACTGAGTCCAGCGCTAAAAAGTCTTCCAAGATAATGCTTATTATTGATTACCCTCTTAATATCATCTCCAAATAGGATTTTCATTTTCATTTTTCCCTTCCTTCCCATACACTTTCTATAGGTCTTCCTCCTTCCTTCCCATAAGAAGTACACAGGGAAGTATTCTCCATTTCAAGGTCTCACTGATCTTTTCTTAAGCTTAGTTTTAAAACTGCAATTCATATATTTAACACAATCTATAGACAAACAAAAATCTTCTATTAGCTTAAGGTATTCTTTTGCACTTATATTCCTCAGCTAGCAGTAGCTGTCACTTAGATTAGAATGAAAAGACTAGTAATAAGGGTTCAAAATTGCTCACTTATTATTAACAAGTCATCTATTCCTTTAAACGAGGTGATGTTGTTACTTAACCATTTCTCTGAACCTTTAGGTATAGTTAGTTAGGACTCTTGTAGTTCGCACCCTCCTAACTTGAAGAGCAGACCAGCTACATTACACAGCCAGCCTACTACTTTGCTTCTGTGGGATATTTTAACTGGGTTCTCTAGTTCCTCATAGAGCTCCAGGGTGCTACACTCTTGGGTGATGCATCAAGATAACCTTTGCACTCCTTAGCCTTGTTTTTAAGCATGGAGAAAAAACTGCAATAGTGTGGGGTGAATATGATATATTCCCATATACACAAAAAAGGAAAAAAAATCTAGCTTCAAGGAGAACATTTACCTGATTCAATTATTCTTTCCTTCTCCAAACAAATTGTCTAAATCATAATTTGCTGAAAAGCATGAGGCTATGAGTTAGTGAATATTAGACAGAAGGCAGAATTGGACTCTGGGAGTAATTAGAAAGGAGAGCTCCATTTTATCAGTATTTCTAGTGTTTGTCCTCAGTAAATAGTAACTAGCACATCTCAGAAGCAATTTTACTCACTATTAATCAATAATTTATTTGCTACACACATCAGACTCAAGCACTATCCAAACTTAACTATATACACACACACAACTCCATTCCTCCACACCAAATTAACATGTAGTTTCCAAGGCTTTTGATAGCTTCTTCATTAAAAAATAATTTTCATAAAGTTCTTTGTTTGCACCTTAAAGTAACATAGCTATTTAGGATTTTTAATTGTCATTATACTTGGTTCTTGATATTATTCTAACAAGTAATAAATTAAGATACAGTATCCTTTGTAAATATTGCCAATTGGGCTCACTTTCTCTTACTGCAAGGAAAATGCAGGAAATTACATTGGATGATATACTGCCAAAATAAATAGAAGACTGGTCAAGGACGATAGGAGTCAGAACTGAAAGAGGGTAGACATCTCAGAATGAAAAGGAATAAAAGCTGAGATTTATACCGGAGAAAGTAAGATAAGATAGGAAAGACTTCTAAAGAATAGAAAAATATGAGAGTCTCAAGAAAAGCTATCATTTATCTAGTTTTGCAGAAATCTAGAGGGCTTAGATGCTTGTTCAAGGTCATGAAAGAGGCAGAACCAGGAACAAAGAGCAAGTCTTCTGAATTCAAGTTCAGAACAAATGTAGCTTCTTCTTCTAATGTGATGTCTGGATGAACTAGCTGAATTCTGGGACAATGAATAAGGCCCAAGTCCAAGAGTAACACTGACTATTTTAAATTCCAGAGAATATAGGCCTAACTATTTATTTTCTTTGTATTTAGTTTCTCCTAGAGTCAAACACAATCATGATAATAGGCCCTATATCCCAGGGAAGACGTGAAGGTAAGAAAATAGGTGGGAAACATTAGAAGGAAATATTCCTTTCATCGAGGGATCCTTTAAACATTTACAATCATTAGAAGGCATAGTCTTGATCAAACAGACAGAAAGTAAACAATTCAGAGACTCCACTTTGCCCTGCATTAAACTCAAAATTTAAACAAAAGTCAAATCAAGCAGCAGATGAATAAACTGAAAAGGGGGTAACTAGTTTTCCTGGGTTTCTCCTTGATATAAAATGATTTTCTAAGAGACACCAGCAGGTGCTGCCAAACAGAGATCAGAGAAATTCTGTGTATTTTAAGTGAGCTTTCAGAATGAGTAGGATTGAACTATGATTTATTTACAACGATTCATACCTCACGAAAGCACCTCGATAAGAACATGTGCAAATATAAGCAAACATTTTTCTCTCAATATTAAATTAGTAGCTACATCAGAACTAGAATTCAGGCTGCTTCACTCAGAATTCAATCCATCAGAATGTAAGTTCCATGAGTACAAGAATCTTCATCTGTATGTATCTCTGATATCACTAGCGTTACTAGCACTCAGTGGTCCTACTGAGCACACATATTCATCTAGCTGTTAGAATATATGTTAGATTACAGCATATATTAGAGGCTCAATAACTATTTTCAAGCTTCTGTTTTCAGTTTGAGGTTCAAAGGAGGTAAGTGTGAAAGCGTTTTTTTTATTATAAATTTCAGTACACATGAAAAGGATTACGAATGTTATAACTATAGCATTTTAGAGCTTGACAGTAACTGGAGTATCATCAGTTATGGCGACTACTACACAGAACTAAAGTTTTTGAATGGATTTATCAGAGAGTTTTCAAGGAATTGGTACTGTGATGATATTTACAAATAAGTGTATTTAATCATCATGACAATTACCAATGTATGAATTACTGTCTCATTTTGCAGGTAGGAAACTCTGAGGTCAGGGAGTTTAATTGGAAGGCTCAAGAAGAAAAGCCAAGAATACCATTAACCATTCAGATCTCATTTTGCAGATAATTATTTGTTTCTGCTTTTTAGGTTGAATCTTGAATGGCTGTATTGTAGCAATATCTCTCTGGAAACAACTCTATTAGGAATAAATATCATGTTGTTGTTTTGAGTCAATATTCACAGTACTATTATGGAATCTAGCATATTATACAGGCCTATAATTGTACAGTGGATCCAGACTAAAATATCCAGGAATATCTTATTTCAGCCATGTTTCGTGATATTTACTGGTGGGAATAAAAAGAGAAGTATTGTTCAGTCCTGGGGCAGCTTCTGATTATCAGACATAGGATGCTATGTAACTGACACAAACTAATTAGCTAACAACACACAAACAATTACAAACTATGTGAAATAGGACCAGCAGGATGGCTAAGAAGGTAACAGCACTTGGTGTTACACACACACACACAATCTGAGTTTTCTATTCGGTTCCATTGATTCACGTGCTTGTTTTTGCACCACAACCATGGTGTTTTTGTCATTATGGTTCTGCAGTATAACTTGAAATTACGTGTGGTGATACCTATGCAATAGTGTAGAGTATCTGTTCAGGTATAGATATTCTTCTTACACAAAAATTGAAACAATGCAGAGTAGCTAGTATAGATATGAATCAAAAACAGTTCAGGAGAGATGGCTCAGCAGTGAAGACCATTTGTTGCTGTTGCATAGAACTCAGGTGGGTCCAATACCCAACACCCACAGGGTGGCTCAAACCCATTGTAACTCCAGTTCCAAGGGACCTGATGCCCTATTCTGACTTCCTCTGGTACTAGGCACTCACATGGTGCACCTACATACACTCAGGCAAATAATTTCTATATATAATTATTTAAAGAATAAAAGAATAGAGGGTACACTGTAGTTTAAATAAATAGGTCATTTGAGCGATAGTAGTTGAAGAAAGCTCTTTCAAAATGGTAGGACTTGAATAGGCTAGCCAAAGAAAACTAGTAAAATTGAATTCCATCTGTGGTTAATGAATGGAGTTAAGACAGAAATAGAAATACAGACATATGGGGTAACAGTTAATGGAACAATTTGTTAGAGGACAGAAATTCCTGTGAAGGAATAGTGATAGAGGATGCTAAACTGTACTAGGGTTGTATTATGAAGTGCTTAATGCTAGTAGTCATTAAAGCTAATGGGAATCATTGGTAGTTTTTAGTAGAGAATAAGGACAAGTATAAAGAGCATATATTTCAAACGGATGGCCTGTTAGCAGTGTAGGGAATGTCTTAGAGGTAGGGAAAGATGATAGAAAGCAACAGCTTTGCTGGGCGGTGGTGGCGCACGCCTTTAATCCCAGCACTCGGGAGGCAGAGGCAGGCGGATCTCTGTGAGTTCGAGGCCAGCCTGGTCTACAAGAGGCTCTAAAAAAGCTGCAGAGAAACCCTGTCTCGAAAAACCAAAAAAAAAAAAAAAAGAAAGAAAGAAAGCAACAGCTTTAAAATAACCATGAGATGGGAGATTCACAGAGCATTGCTAGAACTGCAATAGATTACAGCGGATAGTTAACTATAATTATGGCACAAAAAATGTCTTAAGGATTGCTCCCAGTCACTTACATTTGATGCCTTTGACAAAATAAGACAGTGGCTTTAATTCTAGATATTCTCCAGTGATCCTAAAAGTGTCTGTTAGTTTTGGACTTTATTTTTACATATTTATTTATTTTGATACACAAGATAAAAATTCATTATTTTCATGATGAAGCTGAAGATTTAAAAACTTAAAATATAAACCACCACTTTAGTTTTATACCCACATATATTCTAAACACGAAACCTACCTCTGTTTGAATTGTTAAGAGTATTTATTAGTAGCAACTCAAACAAGTATGTGTTCTTTATAGAATATTTCTTAAATAGACTCTTCCTGATTAGTGATTTAAACAGATGGAATTTAAATGAAAACATTATATACCTTCTGGGGATCTGCATGGAATGTTGAAACAATTCATTGATAGCAAAGACTGGAATATTGCCAATCCAGTCCCAGAGACAAAACTGTATGGGGTGAAACTTATGAACCAACAGGGAGTTAGCATGCATGAAATTAATTATATATTCAGCCTCACATTTTCTTTTTCTTTTTAGTGTGTGTGTGTGTGTGTGTGTGTGTGTGTGTGTGTGTGTGTGTAGGTCAGAGGACAACTTTCAGGGGTCAGTTCTCTCCTTCCACCGTGGGTTCTTGAGATCAAGCTCAGGATACAGGGCTACAAAATTTTTTGACAAAGATGCCAAAAATACACATTGAAGAAAGGACAGTCTTTTCCAGGAATTGTGCTGATAAAACTAGATATCTACAGTTAGAAAAATGAAACTAGTTTTCTATGTCTCACCCTGAACAAGAATACCAAATGGATCTGAAAACTGTTAGGGGAAAAAGTATGGAAAACACTTCAAGATACAGGCATAGACAAGGACTTTGTCTTTACATTTTTTAAAATTTTTTGACTTTTTAAAAATAACAAATGTATGTATTACTATATTTAAACCATTTCAACCCCACTTTCTCCTCACTGCAACTGTTTCCATGTCCCCCCTCCTCCCTTTTGAATTCATTGTCCCTGGAGAAGGCTGATCCTCCCTCTCTTAGAATTCATTAATTTCTTGCGGTACTTCATCTAGGGCTAGGGATTTGTGTGATTTTCCCCATCTATGTTGGCAAGTCAGCAAGTCAACTAGTATTGTCATTATGTAAGTCTTGTTTAGGTGACCATACGGCTAAGATTTTATGGGTACAACTCCCTGTCATATATAGAAGACGTTATCTCACACCAGACTCCCTGGTGCCCTGGCTCTTACACTCTTTCTGCACCATCTTCCATGATGTTTCCCGAGCCCTAGGAGTAGGGGTTGTATTGTAGATATATCAGTTTGGGTTGGATACCCCAGTCAGTTGTTCTGACTTTGTTAGTAATATTCCAGTCACTCAGAAAATAAAGTCAATAATTGAATAAAGTCAATTGAATAAAGTCAATAATTCTGTGAAATTAAAAAAGTGATGAATTCTTACATACATGATCAAATGATTCAATAGGGTTGTCAAAAGACACTTAGTGAAAGAAATAAACAATGTTTGAAGAACTGCATAGTCATATTCAAAATAATTAACTTTGAGCCCTTTCTCATATTATACATAGAAATTATCACAAGTAAATCAAATATCTAAATTGAAAAAAATCAAACTACAAGATCCTATAAAAAAGAGTAGAGGTAGGCAGATTGGTGATACAGTAGTTGCCTACCATTGGTTGAGGCTTTGAGTTTGATGCCCAACACAGCAAGAAAATATAAAATAAAATACAATACTCAGAAAGAAACATAGAAGGGAATCTTCATAATCTTGTTTCACAACAAATTTTTAGATATGTCACTAAAAGCCCCAAAACCAATACAATAGTCTGGGTTTTGTGGCACACTCCTACAATCCCAGAACTTGGGAGATGGAGGCAGGAGAAAAAGGAGTTTGAAGTCATTTTCAGGTACATAGCAAGTATGAGACCAGTCTATGCTACATGAAGCTCTATTTTTTTTAAAAAAAAATAAACACTAGAATAAAAAATATTGGATTTCAAAATCAAAAATATTTGTACTGCCAGGGACCCCACCCAAAAGAAAGAAACAACCCATAGACTATGAGAAAGATTTGCATATTACATATGTGATAACAGGCATATATTGAGAATATACAAAGAATATTTACAACTCAGTAATAAAACTCAAATATATCCCTTGAAAATAGACAAATGATTTGAAGTAATACTTCTCCAAAAAGGGACACAAATGCCCAATAAACACATGCAGTTTAAATACTTCTACTGCTGCCAAATCTGAGCTACCAGTAACTGTTCATAAACTTGGAATTAGGAAAAAACTTACAGAATTTGTTGTCAAGAGCTGAGGCAAGCCACTTCTGGATCTAGACAAGAAGTATATTCAGCATGTTCTTGAAAAGTAGTAGAAGTATTTTGTCTCCTTGCCTTGATGAATGAAAGACACAGAAGCCAGATTAAAACAGATATGTTTCATGAAGCTGGTGCATATAGATTCTAAATTATATGCTAGAAAAAACAGGCTCCATTCTACAGTGTTCAATACAAAGTTAAGAATGTAGAGCTGCTAAAACAATAATGAAACAAGCTGGAAAAGGGTTTAAGTTACTTGTCTCTTTGAACACACACACACACACACACACATACACACACACATCAGATGGTTTTGGAGTAGAGAAAATAGGTTTGTAAATAGAAAATATTTAACTGGAAAGACTTTTAAGCTTATTATATTATTTACTTTTCTATTGTTGTGATAAAACACCATGATGGAAGAAACTTATCAAAAAGTATTTAATGAGGCTTATGCTTCCATGGGGTTAGAGTGTAGAATGGTAAAGCAAAATCACAGCGTCAGGAATAGCCGAGAGCTCACATCTCACACTACAAGCAACAAGTAGAGACAGATAGCTCTTAGTGCAAGTATTTTGAAACCTCAAAGTCCTGCACCAGTGACACAGTTCCCCTAGCAATACCATATCTCACATTCTTCCTAAACAGACACCACATTGCACTCTCTGGCCCCCATAGTCTCCTGGCTATATCATAATGCGTTTAGTTCAACTTCAAAAGTCTCCATATTCTTTTAGTCTCAACACTATTTGAAATTTAAAATATCCAAAGTTCAAAATCCCTTCTGAGATCCAAGTCAATCTATTAACTGTAACACATTTCCAACATACAAAGACACAGAATATATATAAAAATGACCACTCCAAACAGGAGGAATTGGGAAATACTGGATCAAATCAAGCCCAAAACTCAGCAGGGCAAATTCCAAATCCTGTAACTCCACATGTGATGTTACAGGGAATAGATGGTACTGCCTTTCTAGCTTTGTTGCCGTACATACATCCCTGGCTCTCTCTGGCTGGTTTCATTGTCCATATGCTTGCCTTGGCAGATGTCTCATGGCTGTGACACCTATAACATCTTGGGATCTCTATTGCAATCCGGGCTTCACTTTCACAGTTCTGCACAATGGCCTATTAGGGCTTCTGCGCAGGGACTCCCCTGACACGCATCAGGCATCAGCCGATGTTTATGGAAATGGCAGAAGATTCCTAAAAGCCTTTATTCATATATCCTTTATGGTTTTAAAGCAAAAAAATGTGAATGACATTGCCAAGTTCAGCTGCCTGCTTGGATCATATTTATAGAAGCTTTTGTTAATTCCTTAGGCCTTTTCCTTATACAAGTTTGAAACTTAGCTGAGTGGGGTCTTCTCCTGAGAATACCCTTTCCTTTACTCCATTCTAGCTTCTTCTTAATCCCCTTATTTCTTTCAGCACAAACCTTGCTCTTTTTTATCTTCAAACTGTTCATTTTGCATTTCCTTATGTCCTATTTGTTCTTTTTCATTGTAGACCTGCATAAGAGTAATTATTAATAATCATGTGGCAGAATCAATATTGAGTTATCCTGAAATCTGCTCCACAAAATATTAGTCCACTACTTTGAAATTTTGCTTCAGATAAGTTCTTAGGAAAAGGATAAACAAAGGCTCTGCTTATACTGTCTTACTACTTTTTTAGTCCAAAGGCTTCCACATTTTTTTTTTAAACAAAACAAAACACTACACACATGGCAAGGTCTGTCACAGAAACAGCCCACTCTCTGGTTCCAACTTCTGTATTGGTTACTCTTCTAATGCTATGACATAAGACTTCAGCCAAGGAAATTTATGAAAAAAGCATTTAATTGGGTTCACGGTTCCATAAAGTTAGGGTACATGATTGCAGAGCAAAGGCATGGCAGCAGGAACAGCTGAGAGCTCACATTTCAAACCACAAACAGAAGGCAAAGAACACACTGGGAATGGTACAAGTCTGTTGAAACCTCAAAGTCTGATCCCAGTGACACACCTCCTCCAACAAGACCTCACCTCCTACTCCTTTCCAAACTGTTCCACCAACTAGTGACCCAGTATTCAAACATAAGAGATTATGTGAGTCATCCTCATTTATACCACTACTTATTTAGAACGACAAGATGAAAGACAGTATGAATAAGAGGAGGAGGGGGGAGAGAAGAAGAATGATAGACCTCCAATGAGGTCAGAAAAAGAAAATGATAATTAAAAGCTACAGTGCAATGTATCAGGGGAATTTTATTGCAGTAGATGGCAGAGTAGATGAAGAAATATTGTTATAAGGAAGGGCTGGAGGGATGGCTCAATGGTTAAGAGCACTGGCTGCTCTTCCAGAGGTCCTGTGTTCAATCCCCAGCAACCACGTGGTAGCTCACAACCATCTATAATGCTACCGGTTGCCCTCTTCTGGAATAAAAGCATACATGCAGATAAAACACTCATACACACAATAAATAAATAAATTGACAGAAAATTCATAAATCAAAACAAAAACATTTTAAAAAATACAGTTACAACTAATTCATTTAAAAAACCTTCAATTCTCTTGTTCTGTTGCAGGTATCTAGTACATTCATGGTAGTTATAGATTGTAGATAGAAGTTTCTGTCCTCCCTGGTCATGTAGCCAGTCAGTCCCAAATAAACGCAGAGAATTCTCCTAGTCTGGTCACCCCGCCTATACTTCCTGTCTGGATACTGGCCAATCAACAGTATTGCACAGTATTTCCCTTTTTTCCTTTTCAAAACAAGAACCCTGAATCTAATCTCCTTTGTTTAGATTTTTTCCTGACCATTATCCATAACAACTCAAAACTAACACTCTAAACAAAGACAACCATCCATAATCCATTTTGGGGGAATGTGGATGTAGTTTTCTAGGCTACTTCTTGCTGATTGGGGTGCTGGTAATCTTTGGAGGACACCGAGAAAATTTAAGATTATGGTCAAATTCTGACTGGAGCATTCTGTGAGGCTGGATCACCTCAATCAGTCACTTTGAAGCTGTTCTGGATGTAGAACTCAGAGGAAGTTGCTCTGAGATGTTGGGCCATCTAAGCATACTATTGTGAATAAAGGAAAGTATGAACAATGATCAGGTCTGAAAATGAAAGGGTGAAACTATCAAGCAGTAGTCGCCTGGAGAGTGTATATAGCCACTATCTCAAGTTCTTATGAGAGTAATGAATAAAGCAAATATTGAACAGAAAAAATAATCCTTGAGTTTATGGGAAAGACGCAGCAATTTATTTAAAGGGAATAGTACAGTTGTCTTTATATAAATAGGTAAGTGAATGTACACATATATGTGTGTAGGAATGTGAATTTTTCAAGTAAGTGGTAAAAAAGGAACACAAGAGAGATGCTGTATTTGTAAGAAATAATTTAAACAGACCACAGATAGGAAATATCATAGTATTATGCCCTAGACCTAAAAGTGAAAGTACTTCCAGTTCAGAGTAACCTTGAATCTAAGTATAATATTTAGTTCTAAGAATATCAAATGGAATTAATATTTTTCTTTTTGGAGTACAGTATCCAGATTGAACCCATGGTCTTACACATTCCAGGGAAGCTCAAATATTGTGCTATGTATCTGGTGTAGGAGGGTCTTCTTTCTATGTGTTGCTTTCACTGGTTGAATAAAGAAAACTGCCTTGGCCTTTTGATAGGGCAGCCCTTAGGTGAGCAGAGTAGACAGAACAGAATGCTGGGAGGAGGAAGGTAGTCAGAAATTGTCGCCATGGAGACAGTTGCCAGCTCAGACATGCTGAATCTTTCCCAGTAAGCCACGACCACGTGGTGACATACAGATTATTGGAAATGGGTTGAATCAAGAGGTGAGAGTTAGCCAATATAGAATTAGAGCTAATGGCCAGGCAGTAATTTAATTAATACAATTTCCATGTGGTTATTTCGGGGGTTAAGCTAGCTGGATGGTGGGATACAGCCTGTCCTCCCTACTACATATATCCAACCCAGAAAATCATAAAGTCTTGATACTGATGCAGTTGTATGTGAATACAGAATATACTAAGCCTATATATAGATTAATTTGATCTGAACAACCTATGTGGTAATTTTAATCAGCTTGAACACAGGGAAAGCTAAGGCTACTAGAATTCCAAATTTCAATTTAAGAACATTTAAGTGGCATTTTAAAAAAAAATTATTTTATCTGCATTGTTGTGAAGGTGTCAGATTTCCTGGAACTGAAGTTACAAAGAGTTGTGAGCTGCCATATTGGTTTTGGGAATTGAACCTGGGTCCTTTGGAAGAGCAGTCAGTGCTCTTAACTACTGAGCCATCTCTCCAGCCCCCTTAACTTGCATTTTTACAAAGGGAAAATTTTTATACAATAATATGTAAAGTTAAATGCAAATTTAATTGAAAATAACTGAAGTGTGGCAGTTTTTACATTGATCTTGCTTTTTCAATGATGTTTTTAAAGCATGCAGAAATATAGTTTTTGGACATTGCTTGTTGATTTAGATAACTTCTTGTATTGGCTTCCAAGTCAGTCCTGCCTCGGTCTCCCAAAGCTGGGATTGCAGGCCTGTGTTGCCATGCCTTGTCAATAAAATTTCCTGATTAATATTTCATTATGTTCTCAATGGAGATTCTTATATATTTTGGCCAGCCCCCTTCATCCAGTTTGTTGCATGGGCACTATGATGTTATTGACATACATTAACAATACTTGAGTACCCTTTGAAAGCATCAGACAGTGGACAAAGATTTTACTGTATTCCAGTTTGTTTTTGTGTTTTAAACTGTTGCATTTGAAGCCTTAGTTGCTAAATCACAATGAAACTGAAGAACTACACCCTGCTAAACTGTGTCACACATACTTAATTATAAAGAAAAGTTCTTATATGTGATTTGGTATCATCATTCAACATTATATCAAGAGAATATGGCATGCCCCCAAAGTAATGGAAAACGAAATAAGCTTAAAGACATATACTCCTACAATTTTAATTATTTTGTGGCAAAACTCTAGTAACCTGTTCAATCCTTCCTTACCTTAGGATATAATTATCCTTATCTCAGTGAAGTGTTGTCTATTATTGGTATAAATTAAGCTCATTTGCCATTAAAAATAATTGTACTGGAAAAATATTCATGACCCCATTTCTCTGTGATGATTATATTCATTAAATTATTATAAGTCATTCTTATTGCTGCTTACCTCTTTGTACCACTTAGGTCAGTTAACATATAACTTTCTTTGTTCTTTATTCCTCTTCACATAATAAAACTAGTATATGGTAAGGATTTGGGATCCCATTCATCTTGTTTCAGTGAAACCAGTTTGGCATGATTTTTTAAAAATGAGCCAGAGTTTGTCTTGCTCATCTTTGCATTTACCATAGAGCTTTATACTAAGTAGATAGTCAGTGTCTAGTTAAAAATGGACATTACTTCCCCAGCTATTTCCTTGGGCAGCTGAGGAGAGGGAGCCTGAAATGGCCCTTTCCTATAGCCATACTGATGAATATCTTGCATATCACCATAGAAGCTTCATCTGGTAATGGATGGAGATAGAGACAGGGATCCACACTGGAGTGCAGGACTGAGCTCCCAAGGCCCAAATGAGGAGCTGAAGGAGGGAGAACATGAGCAAGGAAGTCAGGACCACGAGGAGTGCTCCCACCCACTGAGACCGCGGAGCTTGTCTAATGGGAGCTCACCAAGACCAGCATGACCTGGACTGAAAAAACATGGGATCAAACTGGATTCTCTGAACGTGGCGGACAATGAAGGCTGACTGAGAATCCAAGAATAATGGCACTGGGTTTTGATCCTACCCCATGTACTGGCTTTTGGGGAGCCTAGTCTGTTTAGAGGCGCACCTTCCTGGTCCTAGATGATGTGGGTTGGACCTTGGACTTCCCGCAGGGCAGGGCACCCTGACTGCTCCTTGGACTGGAAAGGGAGGGGGAGAGAAATGGGAGGTAAGGAGGAGGCGGAAATTTTTAATAATAATAATAATAATAATAATTTTATTTAATCTAAAAAATGGACATTACTGCTCTCCTAGTGATTCAAGAGAAATACCCCAGCCCAATACTCTTTTTTTGCTTTGTGACTTGGGAGCCTTTTAATGTTACAACTTTATAACACTGTTCATTGCATATGCAGGGATTTTAATTATAATTCTTCAAAATTATGATTAACCATTAAGCTCCCCAAACTAAACAAAGACTAGTGGTACACATCTATAATTCCAGCACTCAGAAGACAAAGGAGGACTGTGAGATCCAAGCCAGGTTAGGCTACATAGTTAACACAATCCTGCCTATAAGAAATAAATACTCAAGAATAATGGGGCTATCTTTGGTATTTCTCCCTGCCTCCCAAATCCTCCTCTCACACTACTTATCTCAACATAACAAGGGATGGTTGCTTACAGTAAACCTTCTCAACTACCCTGACGAAGCTCATGACATGTAATACAGGGGACTAGGGAGTAGATGCTGAGATTTCTGGTCAATTTCTAGATGACATGTTTGATTTCTCCCTATATAAGCTAAAGAGCTTTGGTCATTCTTGTAAACCATAAAAGCATACTCTCTATATACTTTGGCTATAACTGTATTATAGGTATAAAACATTTTGGAAGAGGTACTGCTAATGGCTTAGCAGTCTCTGAGATCTCTGACTTAATTCATTAATTCAACATTTTTAACTTCCTCTTTTGGTAAGGTGTGGAGGAATACAAGCATTAGAGAACTAGGATACCCCTTTAAATAATACCTAGCAATAAAACCTGAACTAGTTTTTTTTTTTTTTTTTTTTTTTTTTTTTTTTTTTTTTTTTTTTTTTTTTTTTTTTTTAGTGAAGCCATCTGGACATTCATTTTTCAGATGAGCTAGTTTGCCCCAACTGGTTACTGTTCACATTTTTTAGCAGTGACTATAGCTAAATAATTATTTTACAAACAAACTCAAACAGGGCAGCTATTTGTTATGAAAAATTAATGATCATATACACATAGCATCTGTTAGCTATGTGGTGGTCCCAGGCTTTAGGAAATAGGAACCCTAAATTTGTCATTTTGAAACTGAGTGTCCACTATACATGTACCTCAGTAATCAATACTGAGTGGAAAAAGCGATATATAAAAGTAGAAGTTGTGACAAATGAGAATAATAAAATGATATTTTCACTATGGTATATAAAAGAATTTAAGCCTTTTCCTATATCTTGTTCCTTTTTCATAAACTGAACAATCTACTATGAGGAGACACGTTTTTTTAAAACAAAACAAAACAAAACAAAAATAGAGATGATCTCACTTGAGATGTTCAAATAACTCAATCACTGCAACTTTGTTTGAGATGGAGGGTGGAATCACCATGGGATTCAAAAATTTTATTGGCTAATAGGCCAAGATCTCAAGGTATATTTAAGCAGGGAAACAAAGAGGAGAAAGTGAGCAAGAGGGTGGGAAGAGGACAGAGTAAAGATGCTAATGTTAGCTGAGTAGTGGTGGCACACGCCTTTAATCCCAGCACTCAGGAAGCAAAGGTAGGTTGATCTCTGTCAGTTTGACAACAGCCTGGTCTACAAGAGCTAGTTCCAGGACAGCTAGGGCTGTTACACAAGAACCCTGTCTCTAAAAAGCAAAAGATGCTAACTTTATGGATCTGTACGGCAGTCAAATAACAAATGAACTTCAGTCTTCCACTCTCAGTATGCACAGAGCTATTCTAATGCCATACAAGAACATTGTTGTTGGATGTTTTCTGAGACAGGATCTTACTATATAGCTCTCGCTGATCTAGAACTCATTATGTAGACAGGTTGTCCTCAAACTCACAGAGATCAGCCTGCCTCTGCTTCTCAAGGGTTGGGATTAAAGGTTTATACCACCATGAAAGCCAATTTGTGTTATAAACCAAGAATACAAGTGGAATAATGTATATTGTGAGATTTTTTTTGGCAACTGATATTCCTCCAAGTGAGTCACTTAAACAATAAACATAAATTTCAAATAGAAAAGAGCTACAAGTCACAACTCCAGAACAGTAATTATAACCTTTTCTCTTAAAACAGTTCCAATTATCAGCTCCCAAGAAGAGTATAATAGAAGAGGAGGTACCAAGTTCATTCCTTATGCAACGAAGTCTTTCCACAGTAGTAGTAAAGAAGATTCTTACCGGCAGTGATTTAGTTACCCACCTAATGCTCACTTAACGTGTTTCAGAAAAACCACTACAAGAATTTTCAAATAGAAACAATTAGCATCCCCAGTAATTAGTATTCTTTCTCCAAAGGCAAGAAGAGCTGCTACTTTGGCAGAAACTACTGATTCTCCTCCCAGCCATCCTCAGTCACTACAGCTGCTACAGGAGCTGGTTAAAGGGCACAGCCTTAAAGAATGAAAGCATCTTCAAGTTTATTTACAATTACCTCCCCTCTTTAAAAACCTATTTTTCTATGCGGATAAAGCCAGTAATAAGCATATTCATCATTGCACATGACTAAGCCAAACCTCTTTCAGCTTGTATAAAGCAAGCATTCATGTCCCTTTTCAGTCCATCCAAACTCTGCTTGAATTCTAAGGCCTGGATATATTTTCCCCTCATCACAAAACCATTTCAAGATCACTGTGCCATATGAAAATCTGGCCAGGGATTATAATATCTTTGGTACTATTCATTTCTCCATTTTTAAAATACATCATCTATAATTCCTGACATGTGAGGATGGCAACCAGGACCTGAATGTGTTAATCATGGAGGAGAAATATTTCAAGTGCATATAACTAAAAGTATTTTTATATAAATGAAGCTTTGTAATGTAGGTGAAAAACTAACAATTTACTTTTGTTGCACCATAGAGTAGAATCAGACATTAGCTACATTTAAGCTACAGAAGTCGGTAATAAATATTTATCATGTATTTTCTTTATGTTTCATGTATTCTATTGGCCATGATCACATTCTGTCTTATTTAGCTATAGAGGACTGTCTAACAATGTAACTGGTTACTAGTGGATTAGTGTGTGTTTTCAGAAACTATTAGCTATTTAATTTTCTTTTGTTATTTTAAATGAATGTGTTTGGGAGTGATTCCTTGTGCAACAAAGACTAAATGAAACAAAAAATCTATCTAGAAGTACAGTACCATCATTACATAAATTTGAGCTGAGTCACACTGATTTTCAGTGGGCAGAGGCTGGAAAAGCGACCAGGAAGATGCTCCTAAAATCTGTATGCAAATGAAGTCTGGTAAGCACAGCGACTCAGAAACAATCTGATCCAGAGACCTTTGCCTAAACACACAACATATATGATCTGTACACATACCCCTATCTACAATGCTTCTAAAATCTGTATGCAGATGAAGTCTGGCAAGCACAGCACCTCAGAAACAATCTGATCCAGAGACCTTTGCCTAAACACACAACATATATGATCTATACACATACCCAGTCTACAATGGTGTTATGCCACCAGGCACTTTCATTTAAAAATAAAGAGAATAGGAGACACATAGAAGTTCTTGATCCATAGCAATTTCTAATCAATTCTTCTCATTAGAAATTGGGAGCAAAAAACTAATGCTGGGTGAGGAAATGGCAGTAGAAAAATTTTAAATGCCCCATTTCAATATTTATAAAGTATGTTTATAAAGTAATGAAATAAATTGTCTTATAAAACAAATCTGAATTTGTACACACATGTGTTCTACTTTAAAGAAGTAAACTTAAAAGACCAAGCAGGTTCCAAGAGACATAAATAACTTCTACCCATAAAGTAATGAGCAGCATACTATAAACTCTGAAGAAAATATTAATGGAAGAGTCCCCAAATATTTTTAAATAATGTCAATTTTGTAAGACTAACATATATATATTTCCTAAAAGTGACCAATTTAGATGATAGTATTCATTTTAATATGTAAATGCTGATTTATAAAGCCAAGTATTTGTTATTTTAAAATCACAGTGCATAGGCCTTGTCTCACTTCCTCAATTACAAGTGCATTTTGGGAAATACAATTTTAAGGTGGCACTGTGTACATTGTGTATCACATAGTGTATAGCTCTTAAAAAGTGTTCAGAAACAGTCTACTTGAGCTAATGGGAGTGCACCAACTCTAGCCAGACAGGAAAGAAACCAGCAAAGGATCAAACTAGTCCCTCTGAATGTGGGAGACAGTTGTATGGCTGGGGCAAACTGCAGGGCTACTGGCAGTGGCACCAGGATTTATCCCTACTGCTTGAACTAGGTTTTTGGGAACCTATTCTCTTTAGATGGATACCTTGCTCAGCCTAGATATAGTAGGGAGGGCCTTGGACCTTCCCCAAAGCAATGTGCCTTACCCTCTCTGTGGAGTGGATGGGGGGTGGGGTGGGGTTTATGCAGAGGTAATGGAGGAGGGGAGGGAGCAGTAACTAGGAGTGGTATGTAAAATAAAAAGCTAGTTTATTTTCTCTTTAAAAATAATAATAAAAAAATTAAATAAAATCAAATGAGATAAAATGAAAAAAATATCAGAAAGTGGGGTGGGCTCAGCCATAACGTGCTTGAATTCCAGAGAACTGGAATTCAGATCCCAGCACCCACACTGGGTGGCTTAAACCAGCCTGTAACTCCAGCTCCAGGACATCTGATACCCTTTTCTGGCCTGCAGGCACCACATGCCCCCACACAATACGCTTTCAAAAAAATTCAATTCTACTCAAGGCTTCACATTATTTACAGTAAGTAAATATATAGTAATAATAATATTAATACAGTATGAAATAAAAATTTGAGTACACCACTACTTGTCAGACACAAGATATAAATTCACTTTACTCATCTTATCAAATGGCTCTTTAGTCAACTACAATAGTCAAGGCAATTAAGTTACAGGCTTGACTGACTCCCTCCTCTTTCAACTGAATGCATTCAAGGAAGAATTATTCATTTTATAATCACTGACAGATAACTCATGATGGCCTGGACTGCTTATTTACCAAATTTTCTTCTATAGACAAAACATCATAGCCTTTTAAAATAATACTTGAGGGTTATTATTATTTTCCTATTTCTGTTTTTTCTTTATGGTAAGAAAAGTACACTCATTTATTTAAAAATGATATATCAGGCTGGTGGGATGGCTTAGTAGTAAGAGCACTTTCCACCAATTCTGATGGCCTGGATTTATTCCTCAAGACTCATATGGTAGAGGGAGTGAAGTGACTCTTTGGGGCTATCTTCTGCCTTCTACTTACCTGCACTATGTGCCCATTACTATAGAAATGAATAAAAATGTCATAAAGGCAATATCTTTATCAAAGATACTAGCTGATGTTTCCATGATTAAAAATCAAATTCAAGCTAGTTGAGTAAAAAGCACATGTTTAATACTGGATCTATGCTGTTATCAAATTACCAGAGATTTGAAGCATTAATTGTAATTGTTTTTTATAGTTATTGCAGCAAATTCCTATAAAACTGGTGGCAATTCATTCTTCATAGTTTCAAAAAGTCAGAAGTCAAAAATCAAGGTAGCAGCAGGGCTTCACTCTCTGTAGACATCTAAAGAGATTCTTCCTTCCTTATAGTATACACACACATACACACACGAATGCACGTGCACACACACCACCCATGAATGTATGTACACACATACATTTAGGGACCACAAAATAATTCATAATTACCTCTTCATTTTTGCATTGTTTAACTACATCTGCAAGGACTTTTCTTCCAAATAAGGTACACCTCAGAATTATCTGTGAACCAGAAAGTAAAGGCCTCATCAAACATTCCATACGTTGGGGCTTTGATCTTAGAATTTCCAGCATCTAGATCTGTGAAAGTGATATTCTATTGTTTATAAGCACCCAGCCTACGATAAAGTTTTATAGTAACCCAACCTAATACAGTAAATATTTTTTTCTGTTCAGGCATATCCACTTAAAATATTGATATAATTTTAAAATAGTAAGTATATTTAAAACAGAAAGTTTAAATTATAAACTTCAAATGAAAGATTATTATGAGGTGGAATATGCTAGATGTAAGCACTGAAACCAGGAAGAATCTGAAGCATCTTTGTTCTAAATTTCTTTAATAGGTGACACTTTCATCAGCTTAGGCTGCATATGGTAGGGGCCTTCAACCCACCTTGGTGATGATGAGTCAGCATAAAATACTCACAGTCCACATCCATTCCACAGTTTTAATAAATACAGACATTCATCCATTTCTTTAGAGTACTTAGCAAACACTCTATGCCAAATGCTATAGAACAACAGTCTCAAAACTGTGGCCCATATAAATAAGGTCTTCTCAAGAGCTGTGGACACAATGACAGTTTAAGAAGAGCCCAGTTTCCACATGAACACATTGTCAAATCTGAGCTGCCTTAAAAAGCATGGATGATTAAAGATGTGCTTCCTTTTTATTATAGTCATTTTCTTTCTTTACCAAATAAAAATATCCAAAACCCATTCTCAATCTTATTATGTGCTAAGATAATAAATAAAGGAATAAGTTCAAATATTATTGCAGATTTAGAAAGTTCATTTGATTGACTAATGGCTTTTTGCAAAATAGAAGACTTCCATTACCTGTTAACAAAGCTGAGGAATGTGGTCGATTTATAAAACATTTTTAAAAATTTTTGAAGACAAAGTCTCATTATATATCCCAGCATCAGCTACATAATGAATTCCCAATCTTCTTGTCTTAGCTTCCTGAATGTTGATCATATAGCTATGTACTATCATATACAGAATGATCTTTGTAATAGTTCATTTTGAATTGGGGTAAATATGTTGGAAGTAATTAAATAATTGGGGTATATATACAAAAACTTCCATTCCCATTCCTTTTCATAGGAACATGTTCTAACTTATTTTTCATGCTTTAAAATACAGAAATATGAATGAAAACCGATGCCAAGTTGTTATGCTATGGCAGTGATTAATATTGATTTATAGATGATATATCAACTAATTTTTAAAAGTCATATCCATTTAACTGATATAAATGTTGTTATGAAAAGATTTAAAATTGTAATAGACTCAATCCCGGAGAATAATTTTATGCTGTGTTTTCATTTTTTTCCTTTTAAGATTTATTTTATGTTTATGTGAATGGCTAAATGTGCGTCTGTGGCCACCTCATGTCTGCCTGGTGACTGTGGAGTCCAGAGGAGGGTATTAGATTCCCTGGGACTGGAATTACAGACAGTTGTGAGCTGCCTTGTGGATGCTGGGATCTGAATTTGGGACCTCTTCAAGAACATCAAGTGCTCTTAATCACTAAGACATATTTACAGCCCCCTTGCCAGTGCTGTAGGAAATCCTACAGCCAGTAGTTACCCGCCCACTGGGGCGTGGCAGGCCGACCTCTTTTCCAGCTGAGGGATTTGGTTCTGTTCTCCCTTCCAGCAGAGGACTCTGATTTGTGAGTCTACCCCTAAATAAACAACTGTCTGTTCTTCTCAGTTCTAAGCTAGTGTGGGATTTCATTTAAGCGTCCTTCTTCATCCCAGGAAAACTAACTCTTAAAGAGATTTTGGGCCTTAGGAAAATGTTTTAAAATTGAAAAAAACAGAGTATAAAACTAATACTGGAAAAAGTTCAAGACACTTAAAACATACCAATGGGATACAGAAGTTTGAATAAACAAAACACAACCACTTTTATTAAGACTTACCTTTTTTTATCTATCCCCAATATCTCATATTAATGTTAACATCACAATATAAAGCATAAATAACTTTAAAAGTTCCACAGTCTAAAAAAAATTTAAACATGCTAAAAAGTTGTCTCTTTAAAATAAAGTCCAAAACCTCTTAACTGTGGGATCTTGTAAAAATGAAAATGAAGTTACATAATTTCCTTACTCCAAGAGTAAACCAGGGCATAGTCACAATCAAATCAATCAAAACAAGCTTCAACAGTGTAAAACGTTCAATGCTTGGCATCTGGGACCTACCCACAATCCTCTGAACTCCAAAAGCCCGGAGCAAGTCCCACTTCTGTAACTTTCCCATTCACAACACACACAGTTTGTATTGTTGGCTCTGGCCAGTTCCACTCCACACCTACTTCTCTTCTTGGTGGTTTTTCCACAGTCATGGCCTCTCCAGTATGCTGGGGTTCTCCTCTGGAACCCAATAGCCTCTTTAGCTTATCAACAGGGCTAAGGCTCAGATGTTCTTCATGACTCCTTTAAGCCTTCAAACTAGTTAACCCCATGGGAAACTCCTTACACTTTACCAAGATTTTCTGCCAGCATTATTGCAGCCTTGGTTCCCTCTGGAATCGAGCTCTGTGTGCTGACCCTGAGGAAATACTCCCAGAAGGTTTCCTCTCAATGATGCTAGTCTCTTCTAATAGCAGCTCATTTCTCAGCCCCAGTGAGCCAGCATCAATTGTCCCAGGAAAGGTTTCACTTCAGTAAAGCTGGTCTCTTGTTAATCACAGCTCCAGCTGAGCAGACACCACAGATTTTTATTTCAAACATATCACACAGCCTGGACAGAGTCTTTGCCTCCCTCTAAAACTCCACGAGCCAGGCCCCAATAGTCTACATTGCTTTCTGTTTTAAATTGTTTTTATTGAGCTATATATTTTTCTCCGCTCCCATCCCTTTTTCCCCACTCCCGTTCTACCCTCTCCTATGATCCTCACGCTCCCTATTTACTGAGGAGAGCTTGTCTTTTCTGCATCCCAGGTAGATTAGACTGTATTGCTTTCAATACTTGTTATCCTCCAAGCCCACAACAGAATAGTCCATTATGCTTGAACACTAGTTAATGACTTTTTCAGCCTAAAGTTCCAAAACTCTTGCCACAATCCTTTCCAAAACAAGATGACTATGTCTGTCACGGCAATACCACCTCATGATCCTGGCACCAATTCTTGTCTTAGTTTGCTTTCTATTGCATGTGATAAAACTCTGAACAAAAGCAATTTGTGGAGAAAAAGGGTTTATTTCATCTGACATCTTATAGTTCATCATTGAAGGTAGGTCAAGACAGGAACTGAAGGCAGGATCTTGGAGGCAGGAACTGAACAGTAGAGGCTATGGAAGAATGCTTGGCTTGCTTTCTGTGACTTGCTCACTCTCCTTTTTAACTATCAAGGATCATCTGCACAGGATGGGACCACCCCCAGTGGTCTGGGCTCTCCCACATCAATCATTCATCAAGAAAATGCTCCCATAGGCTTGCCTATAGGCAATTTAATGAAAACATTTTCTCAATTCAGGCTCCGAAGTCCTAGATTAACTCTAGTTCATGTATGCTGACAAAGACCTCAAACCAGGACAATTACCAAAGAAAGTTTTTTTGGATGCACTGTTATTTATAAGTTAATTGTGCAACTTATAACTTAGTTATGTAATATTCAAGATTCAAAATTTAGTGTATATCATGTCAAGGTATTGTTAGTGGCATGTAAGTTTTCAATATAAAAGTCTTTGTCTTCTTAAGATAGACACTTCGTTAACTGGGATAAAAATAGGGAAGATTTGAACAGGCAGAGAAGAAAGGTAGGTAGTCCATAGTTGGAGAGGAATAGAATGGGTGTGGAGTCAGGCAAAAAATGGAAAGAAATAATACAATAAAGAGCAAAAAAAAATCAACAAAGATCCAAGAGAAGACATATAAGCATTTAGAAATTTTTTGAAGCAGATTTCAAACTAAAGCAACCAATTCCTTAGATTTCTAAAATATAGTAGACACAATTCCAAGAAATATTAACATCCATAGTACAGAATTCTGTGAACAACAATATGTATTGTTCAACTAAAATTAGGTAAAAATAATTTTTAAAAAGACATTTTACCTAGGCAGTGGTGGCACATGCCTTTAATCCAGCATTTGGTAGGCAAAGGCAGGTAGATCTCTACGAGTTCAAGGCCAGATCTAGTTCAGGACAGCCAAGGCTACCAAAAGAAACCTGTCTTGAAAAACAAAGCAAAATACATTTTAACACAAATAGGACTAATCTTAACTTTTGCCAGTTGAAATACATTTGGGGAAGAAACTAACAGGTTATGGTAATATGGATAGGTAGATATAGGCTCCTGGACCAAGAGTATCATTGGTTTAGGCCATGGCAATGCATGTTTATATATACGACAATGAAAGTAGAAACAACATTCAGAGAACTAGTTATTTATCATAGGAGAGGGGTCTACTGTACTCTCCACTAGAGAACAGTCATTTCAAACATTTTAGGTGGGAATGCATTTCCGTGGGCATAGCACTTGCCTAGTATATGAGGCTCTAGTTTTAATCACACACCCACACATTCACTCACACACACACATGCGTACACACACAAATCAGTATTTGTTGTATGTGGAAGGATGCTTTAAAAAAAACCCACACTAGCTCAGAATTGAGAAATAGATGGTTATTTATTTAGGGGTAACTCACAAATCAGAATCCTCTGCTTGAATGGAGAACAGAACCGAATCCAGCAACCAGAAAGAGCAGCCGGAAAAGAGGCCAGACGTGAGCTCTACATCAGCATATATAATATAAGAGGCCATGCCCTGGTGGGCAAGTAACCACTAACTGTAAGTCCTTCCTACAGCAGTTGTAGACCAAACCAAGATTTGTTGTAGACAAAGAGAACTGAAATCCAAAAAGTAAAGGCAAAAATCTTTCTCTGTTAAGGTGTATACTTATCATTATGACAAATGTTTCTAAAGGAAAGCGATCTCATAATCATAACACTAATTGATTTCCACAGAAAAGCCCATAGTGGAGATCTCTCTGGGAAATACTTAAAACATTTGACTTGTAAAAAAAAAATCTGGTGAGCCTTTATATAAAATTTAATTAACAGGGTCTTTCCTGCAAGGAAGGCTCTTTGTGGTCCCCAGCTATCTTGTGATGCTTCTCACTTAGATATACTTTGACAGATTTAAACCCAAACACTTCATATCTGTCGCATGAAGGTACCAAAGGGTACTACTCAGAAGGAAAAGGAGACAGGCTTGAGACATTCATTAAAAGAGACAATCAAAAGAATACCAGTGTTGGAGGGAGTCTGAGAATATGCCTAACTTCAGAAGGCTACATAGTTTCCCTTTTAACTAACCTGGCAACTTGTTTTTGACATATTTTGAAATGAAGGAAAAATGGAGTCATTTTCTTCTGCACAAATTAAGTTGATCTGTTCTTTAGTGTTGGGGATCTAATCAAGGGTATTATAATTATATACCAGGAAAAGTATTTTACTATTAAGTTATTCTCTATCTGAAATTTTCTCTTAAAATATTATTCCTAGAAAAATATTATAGTTTTTTTCTCATCAACTTGCAAGCAAATAGAATGATAAGGCACATGACAACCATATGTATGTGAATATATGTGATTGTATATTTTATTTTTTCTTTTTAATGAAAATAGATTTTTTCTCATATATCTTAATTATCATTTCCCCTCCTACTGCTCAGAGTTTTTTTTTCCCACTTCCCCTCCCATCTAGATCCACTCCATTTCTGTCTCTCAATTAGAAAACAGACAGACTTCTAAAGGATAATAAAATATGATATAATAAATAAAATATAATAAATAAAGCAAAATCTAACTGTTTGGTTGGAACCATCCAGCTCACGCCCCTGCATGATCCAGAAAGCCCCATCCCTCTCTCTCTCCAAACCCTGCCCTCTCAGAGAATCTCCAACAAAGAAAGGCGCCATAAAGCCCCAGTTCCACATTCCTGCGACTACTGCAAACTTCCTCCCCTGTGGCCACCAGCAGCCTAAGTCCCCATCTAAGCATTCCAGCTTTTGACCATACTTGGGCAACAAACCCAGCTTGTGGGGGACATGTCATGACAGCTTGCCTACAGGCTATTTAATCTCCTTGCTTAGTTCTGGCAGGTGGCTTCTCTGGCCTCAATCTCTGGGCCTGGAGAACCCACCCAGGAGTTGTTTTGCTCAAATAAACCTGTTCTTCTACTTTTTCAATTTGGCTTTATCTGGCTTAGTGCCTTCGTGGAGAAGCCTACTATTGGAGATACAGAAAACCTATTTATCTTGTGCCGAAATCTGGGAGGAGTTGAGCCTTCCTGCCCATTGGACTCGGTCCTCCAGCTATGTGGGAGGCCAATTCCTATCCCTTTATCTTTCTCTCCCCGCAGACGTGATTGACTTTTGACCTCAAGGTAAGTCACCCATTTCCCAGCCAGTGCCTACAGAGGTCAAGCCCCACCAGCACAGGCACCTTAGCCTGGCAGAGTACTGCCACTTTCCTGCACTCTTGCAGGACGATTCTTCTCACACTCTTTTCTAGTCATACCAGTTTTGTCTGGTACCTTTACTTGGCCATGATATCCTTGCCGGTTTTGGGGCTACCATCTCCTTGACCCCCACAAAGTCTCTTTTGACTCCCATCTTTTTCTTCCCTTAATTGCCTCACAGATCCCTACCCCAAAACTGTCCTGTCCCTACCCTCCCGGACCAACGTCAACCCCCAAGTACGGGGTATCTTCTAGCAGTTGCTACTCACCATCAGCCAGCCCTAGTTTGCCTTAAGGACCCCTTCTCCTTCCCTTCTAGAAACCAGTTTCCTGTTTCTGAAACCCATTGCCAAGGCCCTCAAACCCATTATTACCCGCCTCTATCTCACGACTGTTAATCCCTATCGACTCCCCTTGCAACACTCCCATTCTCCCCATGCATAAATCCTCCAGTGTTTACCGCTTAATTCAGGACATTTGCCTCATTAGTGAGGCAGTTATCCCAACCCACCCAGGGTCACCAAACCCTTATACCCTTTTAACATTCCTCCTACTAACTTCCCACTTTCCTGGATCTAAAAGATACCGTTTTACTGTCCCTCTATACCTTGACTCATATTGGCCTCATTGCCTTCCACCTAGGATGACCCTGATGGCATGGTCTCCAGACAGCTCACATGGACTGTTTCCCCTCAGGGTTTTTGGGATAGTCTCCATTTCTTGGTCAAGCCTTAGACAGGAATTTCACCTTTGACCCTAGTCCTAGCACACTTCTTTAGTTGTGACAATCTCTTACTTTACAGTCCCTCCCTCCTCTGTCCCAGCGAGCCCGCATGTTGTCCTAAACTACCTCAGCTCCCTGGGATACCGTGCTTCCCCTTCTAAAGCTCAGCTGTGCTCCCCCACTGTTGTGTATTCTGCATTCATTCAGGGTCTACGACTTTCACCTCTGATCAAGTCCTGAGCTCTGCAAGGACTTACAATCCCTGACCACAGCGGACCAGATGTTCTTATTTTGGAGCCTGATGGAATTCTTCTGTCACTGGATCCCGACCTTTGCCATCATGGCCATGCTCTTGTACGAGGCAGCCAGAGAGACCCCCACAGGGCCCCTCAACCACCAGGCCACCATCCAACACCACTCTCTTTGTAGCAGGATTGCTCTCCTGATGCCCCCTCCAGTTCTCCCAGGTAATCTACCCACCGCTACCACCTCTTCACAGATAAAAAAAAGTGGGAGTGGTCCCTGGGCTTCTAACCCAACCATTGGGCCTTCAAATTGGGCTATTGCTTTCCTGATCCAAACAACTAGACCCTATCATGTTTGAGAGCTCTAGCAGCAGCAGGTGAACTTGCCTGGGATGGCCCCCCAAGATCACCCTGTTCCAGACAATCACTGTATATGCCACCCACTGCCTCTCAAACCTTCTGAGTCATTCTTCTTCTTTCCCTCCTTGAACCCTCATGTGTCCAGATCTTCCATTTACTGTTTCTAGAAAACCTCCAAATTACCTTGGCCCTAGCCCTCCTCTAAACTTTGCACCCCCTCCTGCCTCTCTCTTCCTCCTCTGATACTCCCTCCCACTCCTGCCTAGAGGCTGTGGAGGCCTTTTGATCACCCCAGTCTGGTCTCCTATACCAACCTGTCACAGATCCTCAACTCACCTTCTTTGTTGATGGAAGTTCTCTTATAGACAGATCAGGAAACAAGCAGGCAGCTTATGTGGTGGTCACTTCCACTAAAATGGTTGAAAACAATCCATTTGCTGTGTGGGGACCCGCTTCACAAAAAGGCCAAATTAATTGCCTTGACTAGAGCACTCCAAATAGCTAATGGTCAATGGGATAAACATTTACACTGACTCTAAATATGTGTTTTTAATAGCCATATCCATTCTGTCCTTGGAAGGAAAGGGGCTTCCTCCTAGCAAGGGCACATTGCCAACGGACTCCTTATAGCCAAGCGCTTGGAGGGCCCTCCAGCTCTCTGCAGAGGTAGCCATAATCCACTGCCGAGGACATCAGATCTCCACTAATCCAGTGGCCTTAGGCAATGCCAGGCTTGACTCAGTAGCCTGGGGACTAGCCTCCAGTCCCACTGGATCTACAGAACATACTTTGTTTTTGACCACCCTCCTATCAGCCCTGTTACTACCAGAGGAGAGGGATGAAACTCCTGAATAAAGGAGCCACACACACAAAAGACAGTGGTTCTACTTAAAACAGCCACCTCATCCTCTCCCAGGCTCAGGCACTCTCCGTCATTTCAGACATCTACCAAGCCTTACATATAGGACCCAAGACTTTGTTCCACTTCTTAGAGCCCCCTCTTGGTTCCATCCCACCCTTCAAGCCCATATTGTACAGGTCCATCCTCCTGTCAGACTGTGCCAAGGCTAACCTGCAGGGGCCCTCTAGCTATGTCAGCACTTGCACTAGCCCTGAGGACACCAACTGGGCGAGGACTGACAGGCTGACTTCACCCATAGGCCTACTCATAAAAAGCACCACTATGTGCTAACTCTTGTTGACACCTTTACAGGTTGGATAGAGGCATTCTCCATCTTCAAGGAAAACAGCAGATGTGCTGGCTCGGGTATTCCTTAAACACATATCTCTCAGTTCAGTGTGCCACAGGCCATCCAAATGGGCAATGGCCCAGCTTTCACATCCAGGGTAATCGAGTTGATATATGAAGCCCTCAACACCTCTTGGAAACTCCACAAACCTTACTGCCCACAATCCTCAGGAAAGGTTGAGAGGGCCAAGGGACTCATCAAACAACTCACCGAGTTCTCTATTGAACTCAGGCTGCCTTTGCTTTCCCTCCTCCCCATTGCACTTACCTGCCTCCAGACCATCCTATTGCTCTCCTATAGGCTTTAACCCTTTAGAGCTCCATTTACAAAAGGCTGTTCCTTCTCAAACCACCACCTCCCCATCCAGACCCTCCACTGGCAGGGTTCTTACCCTACCTCTCCCTTCTATGATCCTTTTTCTGTCCACATGCTGACAGCTATCTCCCTGTCCCCATGCCAATGGATTCAACTGTCCCTGAGTGCACCCCACTGTCCTCAGGGGACTGGGTACTCCTCAAGCAGTTATCTCCTAAGTCTCTAGAGCCCCTGGTGGAAAGGACCCTACACTGTGATCCTCACCACCCCTTCAGCTGTCAAGCTCCCAGGACATCAGTGCTGGTACCACCTTCCCAGGCTCAAGTGGACATCTACCCAGGATAAATGATCTGTGAAGCAACTGGAATCCTTCACCCTCCAGTTTTCCAGAAACCCAAAGCCATAGTTTCTGCTATGACACCAAGGTGTAAATCTGTTACAGCTGCTTTACAGACATTTGCATGTGTCTGGGGAATGAGTGTTGCTATTGTATCAAGGAATCTGGCCTGGTAGAAATTAATATCCAGTCACTCCACAAATTGTCTGAAGAACTTTGCCAATACAAGCAGGACATATCTCACTTCCATTCTTTCTGGCAATCTTCACTCTTCCAATGGCTAGCCCTGTTCATATGACTGATGGTAATAATCTATTTTTTTGCATCCTAGCGAACTTGCCTTCTCTGCTTCCTCCAGAAAGATTCATGAGGTCTCCAGGGGATGTTGGGGTAACTGCTGAATGCCTTTTTTCACCCATACCTCCTGTTGAGCACAAGCCCACCAACTCCTAAACTCCCGCTACCCACATCATCCCATGCCAGCAGGAAGTAGCCAGATTCTGAACCTGTGGCCCATTGTAGACATTTCAGGCCACTATGCTGGCCTTCTCGTCATGTGGCAGGATGCACGCAGGCAGTACCCTAGTCAGCCCAGGATTCTGTGGCTGCTTGTGTCACTATGTAGTCTGTGTACATGTGCTATGCCCCCTTTAAGAGACAAACTCTTCCCATTCCCCCTCTCATTCCTGTCCACTCCTCCAAAGAGGCAGGCAGCCTTTTGGCCTCCCTCTCCCCTCCTCCTTTCTATTCCCCTCCCCCAAATAAACTCTCCATGCAAGCCCTGTCACATGATGGCATCTGTCTTGCTGCGTGCTCCCCACCACTTTTTAAATTATACAATTGGTGCTGTGACCTCAGCAGACTCTCTTGGTGCTTCCTCTTGCCTACTGGCAGTATGGAGTACACCAGGACCCTGAAACCCGGTCCACATGTGACAGTCTTGGTTTCAAACTAACGGATCCTGGGCCAACCATACCAAACCAGCAAAATCAGTAAGTTTCTCCTAGCCAGCATAAATGCTTCTTCTGGACCGTGTGTGAATGACTATTGAATATATGGTTACCCACTCTGGTGTCCTTGGGAGTGAGAAATCACCCAGTCACTGCCTTCAGGGCTATGACTGACCCCTTTTGCTGACAATCACCTCTGGTCTTTCCCCACAAGTGAGGGCTCATTTCTCATCTCTTGGACCCCAAGCATCCTTTGGGTTTTAGTCCCTCGGCCTCTGCTCTTTGACTGACAAGTCGGGTGTGGCTTTGTACCTTTCTTGCTTGATCCTCACTGATAAAAAGTCATTGGCTCTTATTCCCCTACCTTACTCGTGGGATCTGCATCTTCCACTATAAACTCATCTGCCTTTGCAGGGAGATCTAGCCCAAATAGCCTTTAGATATCAATCCACATGGCTGCTTCCCCCAGCACGCTATAATCCCAACATTTTATGGGAACCTTTACAACTTTCCGCCAGAAATCCCAATAGATGAAGGAGACACTCTAATTTCACAACCTTTATCCTACCTTCACTCCAAGCCCTCCCCCCCCCACCGCTCTGTTTTTTCTCCTTGTGCTGGCTATGGACAGGTGGTGAGTCTGTAGCAAGTATACAGTTGGGACTCTGGCTCTAACCCTCCCCTTCAACATATCTAGGGATTGATGCAACTCAGGAGTGTTGCACTGCTCCTGACCCCTTCTGGGTGATGGTGCAGGCTGAGGACACCTCCATCCTTTGTTGATACTGACTCAGGTCCCCTATCCATGTTCACCCTCAGCACCACCCTCCTCTGGCTGCCCAGATTCTGCCTGCTGAAGCAGTTACATGTCACCAGGTCCCTTTCTAGCTATGTGACAAGTGCACCCTTAAAAATGCCCACCTGGCAGAGCTCATTCTCTCTGCCTTGTCTCTTGCCTTTTACTCCTTATTTCCTCCTATGCTAACTTCACTGTGTGTGGCATGCTTGTTTAGTGGCATACCTTGGCAGGGCTCACCAAAGGTACCCACTTTTCCCACTTTCTATTTCTTTGTTCCAAAATCTGCTTGTGTTTGTCTGCTCTCCTCTCTCTAAATGTTCTGTCTAGGTCTGCTTCAATGTGGGAATTAAGAGATGGAAAAGCCAGCTTCATCTTGCTCAGCACCTACTGGTTCCCCTTTCAATTTATTCAACTCCTGTTTAAAAATATATGTCTATGTATGTGTTCATATATGTGACTTGAATTTAAGTCTATATGTATGAACGCAAGTTAGCTTTAAACTCTGTATGTGTATATAACTTGGATTCAACTGTATATATGTCTAACATGTAACTATTGTTTAGAAAGACAATGTTTTAAACAGCCACCACATGGCTCTCTTCCATCTTGGCTGATGACCCTCATGCATGAGTGTAGACAGCCACATGGTTGGCAGCTATCTTTTACTAAGTTTAAAGAGTAACTTCTTTGTTCTAATGAGCTCTATTCATTGTATCTCCTTCTAGACTAAGAAAGCAACAAGTCTCAAATATTTTGGATTGGTATAAATATTTGATAAATAAGATATATATTCTATAATGGAATGCCTGGACCCCAAGAGGATCCAGAGTTGGGGCATTTGGACAGAGGCCCCCCATGGCTTGTCAAGGGCAAGTGCTGGCTTCTGTGCTCCCTCAGTCCCTGCTACACAGGCTACATCCCAACTCACAAGCCACCTTTCTCTTGCTCCCATTCCACCCTGGGATCTTTTCCCTTGTCATTTTTCTATGCCCTCCCAAGAGACAGCCTTAACAGCTGGTACAAACATTTCACCCATAGAATGGTTATTTTTGTTTCTTTACTCAGCAAAATTTTCTATCATTAAAAGGTTTTATTTTGATACTAGAAGAGCTGCAATTCAAAAATCAGTATTTTTAAGGCTAAACCAGACAGGAATATAATACAAAGTTCTAGACTTACAAGAGCTGTTTAACCTATTGTAGACTGTTAGGGATACAAGTCAATAGGTCATCTTATAAGTGATCGAGGTTCTTAGTTTGTCTTCACACTGAGTACTGATTATAATTAATTACAGGGATAAGCCTTACTTCACCCCCTGCATATGTTTTCAAAGTGAAGCTGAAAACAAGCAATTAGAAACAATGTTTGTCTACTCAGACTTACATAATAATCATACAGTCTGCAATCGCTCGGATCTGCAGAATATCACATTTAAAATGTTTAGTTAAAAAGCTTTTCATGATAGAGAGACATGTTAGCTCCTGGCAGCATCCCTCTTTCCTCCAAAGAAGATGGATGGGTACAGAAGAAGCTTCACTTGCTTCAAAACTGGCAACTCCAGCCACTGAACAACACTGCCTTTCACCTCAACTGCTGCAAAGACCCTCTTCAGACCGTGGATAAAACAGGGCACTGAGGAATCAACCGCCTCTAGTTTGCTTAGACAAAGGGTAAGGCTGTTATTCCCACAAGTTCATGACTATGCCTTCCAGAAAAGACTGATGTTACCCTGAGACCTTCGCCTTCAATGATCACAGAGGATCCTGGGAAGTAGCTGTTTAGGAAACAGCAACTAGGTTTCTGTCATTTTAAATCAGTAACTCAGGCAAAATTTATCCTCCTCAGAAACTCTGACAGTTGTTTGATGACTAGGCTAGAGGCAGCTTGTCAGCTTAACAGCAACAACCAAGGCTTTAGCTGTCTTCTCAGTTCAGTTCCCTGTGTAAAATTCAGTGTCACAGGCCTCACTTCCTAGAGCTAATACTGCATCTAGACACAGTTCACCTTGCTACCAGACTCAAGAAAGACTCTTGTATTTAAAGGAACTTGTTTTGCAGTGACTGCTCTCAATGGTCAGCCCACCTGTATCTCCTGGTGATATTAGAAGGTGCTTTAAGGTTTATTTATGTTGAAGATAAGAAAGCTAAACGACGATAAGGAGAAAGTGATCTGAGATGTACACAGAGAATAACATTGCTTCAGATTTCTTTTCCTCACTGTGTAACTGTTATATTAAGACTCTGAAAGTTCATAGTCTTAACAAGAATTGATGGAATTCTAATAACTATTATCTAGCTCTGGCAGAGTACTAAACTCCATACTATGCCATTATACGATCAAGATTTTAAATTCCTTTTAGTTGTTTCTAAGTATAGACTTAAAAGGTTCTTTTCATTGTCCTAAAAAACACCCGTCCACATTTTTTCAGACAGAAGAAAGACTGTTAATGAATACAACCAAAATCATTTCTGGCATAAGAATACTGCTGTTTCTACAATATAAATTTCAGTATAGTTAGCTAAAACACTTGGAATGCTAATGTGTCCTAAAACTTACCTTTTCACAAACTCAAAGATTCTTGTAAGCTTCAGGGAGTCGACTTGGATTCACCTTGACAGGACAGATGCACCCCTCAATTAAGTACATGGTATCAGCCTAATCCTCCCCACCTTTCCCTGGTCTTGACATGCCCCCCACCCCATCAATTACCCAGACCTAAGAAAACTTTTTTCCCTACACTTAACCTTATCCTCTGCTCTGCTAGCATCTTGCTAGATCTAAGAGGCACTGGATGGCACCACAGAGTCTGGAAAAGCAGTTTGAAACAGCCAGATATTCCTGAATGTGGCCAGCACCCCAACTTTCTCAGGTCCCCCCAAGATTCCAACACTCCTAGATCAGTACGAAGCAGGTCTTAAGAACTCTGTTCTCATCCCCCCTTACCTGACATCCCCTAACTCCTCACCTTTTTATAATAAACAAAAGGGAGGAATGTTAGCATTCAGGCATTATGCTGGCCTGTCCCCCCCATCAACCTGGCAGGATGCACTTCAGGCAGTACCCTGGCCAGCCAGGATCCTATGGCTGCTATGTCACTAAGCAGTCTGTGCGTATGTGTTACAACCTTCCCTTAAGAGACAAACTCTGCCTGTTCCCCCTTCTCCTTTCCTCCAAAGAGGCCTTTGAGCCCCCCTCTCCATCTCCTCTCTCCCTCTCCCTCTCCCTCTCCCTCTCTCCCCCTCTCTCCCTCCCTCCTCTTCTCCCCTTTCTCCTTCCCTCCTCCCTCCCATTTTCATTCCTCTCCCCAATGAAAGTCTCCATGCAAACGCTGTAACCTAATGGCATCTCTCTTGTACGTGCTCCTGATATCTTTTAAATATAATAGCCACTATACCCAAAAGGGTCGAGATGTTTGATTGGAACCTCCAGCTCACCTCCTGCATGATCCAGAAAGCCCCTTTTCTGCCTCTCTCTCTCTCCAAACCCTGCCTTCTCAGAGAATCTCCAACAAAGGTGCCCAAAAAAGCCCAGTTACACAGTTCCTGTGACTACTGGCAAACTGCTTCCTCTGTTGCCACCAGCAGCCTAAGTCCTCACCTAAACATTCCAGTTTTTGACCATACTTGGGCACAAACCATGCTTGGGGTGGACACAGTCACCACCCCTTGCCTACAGGTTACATAATCTCCCTGCTTTAGTTTAGGCAGGTGGCTTTCTCCGGCTTCCATGCCTCGGGGTCTGGAGGAAACGCCAACTCAAGCTCAAGCAGCTGCTTTGTTCATATAACCTTGTTCTTCTACTTTTTCAATTTGGCTTCATCTGGCTTTACTGTTGTCGGCAGAACAAACTATTACCAGGGTACAAAAAAAACCTATTACTAACATCAGATTGAACACGGACAAATCAATAGGAGGAAAAGAGCAAACGAGGCGGCACAGAAATCAGAGACTTCACTCAGAACTTCACACACAAAAACATCAAACTGGAAGATTATAATAGAAGCATAGTACGAACTAGTTCCATGCAGACCTTGTGCATGCTGCCTCAGCCTCTGTGAATTCATATGAGCTTAGATATATTGCTTTAGAGGACCTTGTTTTCTTGGTGTCCTTCACCATCTCTGGCTCTTATATTCTTTCTGTATCCTCTTCTACAAGTTTCTCTGAGCTTTGAGGGGAGGAATTGATAGAGAAATTCTGTTTAGGGCTGAGCATTCCAAGGTCTCTCACTGTCTGAATATGTCTGGCTGTGGAGCACTGTATTGTTCCCATCGCTTCAGGTGAAACTTCTACAATGATGGTTGAGCAAGGGACTAGTTTATGACTATAGCAGAATGTCAGTAGGAGTCATTTTATTGGAATACTTTTTGTAAACTAGTAGTATTCGGTTTGACCCTAGGTCTCTGGGCTATCTAGTCTCAGGTTCTTGATCATCCAAGTAGTGTCTGGCCATGAGTTACATTTCATGGAATGGGCCTTGAGTCAAATCAGGTATCGGCTTGTTACTCCCACAAGCTTTATGCCAACAATGCCTTAGCACATCTTGCAGACAGGATACCATTGCAGATCAAGGGTTTAATAGTGGACTTGGTATTTATGTTTCTCTTTTGGTAGAAAAAATATATATTTTTCCAGTACTGAAGTACTTAATACCCTTGTTATACCTTATATAACCTTATTTATATAACCTATATATTTTAATTATATTTATAGTGTTATATATGTATACGATAAGGATATATAATTTATTTTCAAGTGGTTCAGGAAAAATGTAATAAAACTGATAAATTAAATGAGGCAAAATACTAATAATAGGTAAATTGGGTGAAGTTGTTTTAAAAAATACTTAGTGTAGAGTGTTATTTCTGTTAATTTGAAATTATTTCCAATTAGAAAGTTTAAAATGGGGCTGGAGAGGTGTCTCAGTGGTTAAGAACACTTGGTGCCATTGCAGAAGACCTAGGTTTAATTGTCAGTATTTACATTGGCAGTTCATACCTGCCTATAACTCCTGTTCCAGGGGATTTGATGCACTTTTCTGGCCTCTGTCAACACTGTGTGCATGTGTTACATATACAGACAATCAGGCACATAATGTACACATAAATGAAAATATATTTAAAATTTTAAAGCTAGAAATGGCTACAATACTTCCAACACTCCACCATACCAATATCAGAAAAACCATATTAAATATCTAGGAATTCAGAATGACATCAGAAGGAAGGAACCCATAACAATGCTCTCAAAAAATTCTTGCCCTTTAATCTTTAAGAATGCTGACAAACTGTCAAACTGATGTTTTCAGAACTCTGGAAACTAACCAAATACAGCAATTCAAGGAGCATTTAAGCAAAAACAATGACTGTGTTGCAGGAAGAAGAGTAAGCTTTGGAGGTGTTATAATTTTTCCTTATTTTCCATTTCCCATCTCCTCCTCCTTTTAATCTCTGCTGTAGCTTTGAAAATTAAAGCCCACAATGGCACTGAAAATCAACAGTAGAACACAATGAAGCCAGAGTCATTGGAGAGGCAGAATGGGGTTTGGAGGGTCTAAACAATAACCCATTTTCAGAACACTGTCATTATTTGGCTTGTCTGGTGGCTTCTGGAATATCCTATTCACAAAACTTGTCTTTATTTGACATGACTGGGAGCTATCCCAGTATGAATGGCCTCTTCCTCGAGGCATTTGTTGAAAACAACCAATGGCAATTTTTAACATCATGGCTGTCTGATGGAATGAGTTAAAAGAAGATAAAAAGGTCATGAAAAGGGCCTGAAAAGGAAAAGCTGGAGAGTAAAATGTTTATAACAGGGATATAAGAAACTCGACATGCTCCCGGAATATCTCTGTGAGCACGTGTAACTTAGTGCTTTATGTTCAGGCTGTGTGCTTGCTTAGGGAATACTGGAAAACGGGGTTCTGAGTTCTCCCTTCCTTTATCTGAGAGAGTTTTCATGTAGTCCAGGATCACTTAATTTGTTGTCAAAGATGACCTTGAATTTATGAACCTCAAGTCTCTACCTTCTGGGTGCTGAGATTACAGTTTGTGCCACCATGGCCAGTTTAGGCAAGTGTCTTGGACATTGAATCGAGTATTGTATTCCATGGTAGGCAAGTACTCCCATCAATTGAGCTATATTTGTAGCCATTACATATTTCTTATCCCAAGGCTCTACACAGCACAAACTGGATAACGCATAAAGTTTAGTGTTGAAAGTATGCCCTGGGTCTGGAGAGATGGCTCAGTGGTTATGAGCACTGGCTGCTCTTTCAGAGGATGAAAGTTAAATTCTCAGCACCCACATGGCAGCTCACAATTGTCTGTAACTCCAGTTCCAGGAGATCAGTCACCATCACATAGACATACATGCAGGCAAAACACCAATGCACACAAAATGAAAAATAATATATCATTAAAAAAAGAATGTCCCTACATGTGCACAAAATCCCTCTGTAATGACCAAAAGAACTATTGATTGCAGGTGTTTAAACAAATCTATCCATTTATTGCTCACTAATAAGCTAATCAAGCGAGCTTCATTGGCCACAAAAGACACAAAATATAGACTTCATTAACTATTGAAAAGTACTGGAAAATAACAATCATTAACTTGTGATGGCAGGAGAACCATGTGATTTTTAGGGTAGCATCCTGCTTAGTATTTAAAATGGCCACATTATTTAAGCTCTCTGATTTTAAAAAGTAAAATAGATTACGTGAAGAAATTCCCAGAAATATGGTCCATGCACAGAATAAAAGCAACCAATAGAAATTGCTCCTGTAGAAGCTCAAATGGTAAACTTATTGGGAAAACACCATAAAATAATTATAACTGTATTGCAAAGCTAAAGGAAAACTATATCTAAAGAACTAGAGGGAAGTGTAAGAACAATGTCTCAGAGACTATAAATAAAGACATGGAAATTATAAAAATTATCTGAATAGATACTCTGGAGGTCCCAAGGGCATAAAATGAAAGATTCACTAAAAAGGCGAAATTGTACAACTGAACAAGTAGAAGAACAAATCAATGACTCTCAAGACAAGCCAACTGAGTTTAACGCCAGAAAAACAAAAATGTGAAGAAAAATAAAACAAAGGCCTTAGAGACTGTGGAAATTATCTATGCACTAACATACACACAATGGGATTCCTAAATGGAAAGGAGAAAAAGAAGCAAAATAAATATTTGAGGAAATAATGGCTAATGTATTTTCAAATTTAATAGAAATAGTAATGATCACATACAAGTTCAACAAACTCCAAATAGCATAAACTCAAAAAAATATTCACACCAAGATACATGGTATTTCTGACAAATTCATCTGGAATTTAGATGGTAGTACAAAAATAGAAGAGACTAGCCAGGTAGTGGTGGTGCACGCCTTTGATCCCAGCACTCAGGCAGCAGAGGCAGGCAGATCTCTGTGAGTTCGAGGTCAGCCTGATCTATAGAATGAGTTCCAAGATAGCCAAGTCCACATAGACAAACCCTTTCTGGAAATAAAAGAAGAGGAGAGAAGAGGATAGAGATAGCAAAATGAAGAAAAACATAAAAGTAGAAAAAGGTAAGACAGTTACTTATCACTTAAAAATCAAGACTATGATATTTCAACATATGAAAACTACATGAAAATAAAATTTAGGAAAATCATATAAAGCATACACAGTAGAAACACTCTCATTTCAAGAATATACTGACATTTAGAATAGTGATTTAATATTAGGTAACTGCTGAATATTGGTCATAGTGTTTGTAGATGTTATCATTGAACTACCTGTGTTAATTCAGAATTATTTTCCTTTGTAGATTATTTAATACTTTTATTTGCATGCATGTGTGAAAATGTCAATATGTTTACATCTATGTAGAGGGTGTCTTAGTTTATTTACTATTGCTGTAAAGAGGCACCATGACCAAAGCCACTTGTAAAATAAAGTATTTAATTAGGGGCTTGATTACAGTTTTGGAGGTTGAGTCCATGACCACCACGGCAGGGAGCAAGGCAGCAGGTAGGCAGGTATGTGCTGGTACAGTACTAAGAGATTACATTTTATCTAAGAGTAGAAGACAGGGAGAAAGGCAGGAATGTCATGGACTTTTGAAACTTTAAAGCCTACCTTCAATGATATATCTCCTCCAACAAGGCCACACTTCCTAATCCATACCAAACTTTTTCACTAGTTGGGGATCAAACATTCAAACATACAAGCTATGGGGGCCATTCTCATTCAAACCTCATTCCACTCCCTAGCCTCCATAGGATTGTAGCCATTATCATAATGCAAAAAGAATTTACCCCAATTTTTAAAAAGTACTCATAGTCTTTCAGTCTGAAAACAGTCCAAAGAACCTTCTGAGATTCAAGGCAATCTCTTAACTGTAACCCCTGTAGAATCAAAAAGAAAATTGCATACATATAGTTGCATAGAATATACATTATACTCGACCAATGCAAGACCAAAACACAGCAGGGTATACCCAAATCCTATAGTTATATGTCCAAAGTCAAAGGTCTTAGATGGCTCTTCAGATCCACTTCTCTCTCTTGGGCTGTTTGCAGCTCTCCTCAGGAGACATCATGCAGCTCTGGCTTCTCCAACATCTTGGGGTCTCCAAGACAATGCAGTGATGTGGGATTCCCCTCTGTATGCTGCAAATATGTGTTACTACCATTGATTAATAAAAGAAGCTGCTTCAACAGGGCAGAAAATAGTCAGGCTGGAAGATAGAGAGAGAGAGAGTAGGCGAAGTCAAAGAGATGCCATGTAGCCACCCAAGGTGACAGATGCTAGATGGAACCTTACGGGCAGGCCAGAGTCACGTGGCAATACACAGATTAATAGAAATGGGTTAATTTAAGATGTAGAGTTATTTAATAAGAAACCTAAGCTATTGGCCAAGAAGTGTTGTAATAATATAGTTTCTGTGTGATTGTTTCGGGTGTGGGCAGCTGGAACAAATGAGCAGCCTCTGCCTACAATCTAGGCTTCACTTTCACAGCTTCATATAGTGGCCTCCCTGGGCCTCCATGGAGGGACTTTCCTGTCACATGCCTGGCCTCAGAGGCTTTCCTTAACTGCAGAGGCGGTTCCACTACCCCTGTACTCTTGTATGTGCCACCACACTAAAGTCAGAACCATGTGGCCAATGCTGCTAAGTTTCATTGTCTACTTGGGATAGAGTATGGCCCCCTTCTTGAATTACATTTGTATTTCTTTTTCCTTTGTGTTGCTTTACAGAAATAGATAATCTCTGAAGTCTTTTCTACCTGGAGCAGTATTAACTGGGTAGGGTCCCCTTCTATTCCATTTCTCTACAGGCCTCTATTTCTTTCAGCACAGGCCATGGCTCTGACATTTTATTCCCTAGCATTCTTTTTCTTCTCATATTGTGCATTTTGTATTGATCACTGATAACCACACAACACAGTCAATAGTAGGCTGCCTTGAAGTCATGTCTGCCAATGAAATTAATTAAAATCTTTTCAGTTTAGCCTCTAACAGTTTTTTTTTTTATGACAAGGGCAGAACTTAGCGACACTATTTGCCAAAATATCACAAGAATGGTCCCTGGCCCAGTTGCAAATACTATTCCCTTCTGAAACCACTTGAGCTGGGCCTCCACGCTCCACATTGCTTTCAGCATTACTGACTTTCAAACTCCTGTGAGGATGGGCCACTGCTCTCTGCTTATAGCATTCAATCACTTTTCTAAGTTTCATAGTTCTCTACATTCTAAAAAAAATGCATGATCAGGCCTGTCACAAAAATACAACACTCCCTGGTACCAACTTCTGTCTAGTTACTTTTCTATTGCTGTGAAGAGACACCAAGACCAAAGAAAGCATTTAACTCGGGGTTTGCATACAGTTTCAGAATGTGAGTTCATGAACACCCTAGCAGGAAGCACAGCAGAAGGCGGGCTGGCATGGCGGCGTAGCTGAGAGCTTCCAACCTATCCACAAGTTGGAGGCAGAGAGAGAGAGAGTGAGACTGGAATGGCATGGACTTTGAAACCTCAAAGCCCACTCTCAGCGGCATACCTCCTCCAACAACGCTACCACAATTCCTAATCCTTAGCAAACAGTTTCACCAACTGAGGACCAATCACTCAACATATGAGCATATGGGGCCATTGGCCATTCTCATTCAAACCACTACGGGAGGCATGTAGTGCAAATTCTAATTGTCTTAATAGAAAAACAAACTGGAGTCAGATATTAGGGGGTGAAAGCCAAAAGATCAGAGAAATAGAACATCCAGCCACTAGTTCTTACCTCTACTGAATGCTCAGACCAAAGTGAGCAAGATTCTGTCCCCATGAATCCTCAGATTGATTGTCATGAGCTCCTGTCTCCTCCCACCTGGTATTCCTCTCTCTACCCTGCCAAATTATTCCTTCCTGTCTCCACTTCTCTAGTGCTGGGATTAAAGGTGGGTGCGTGACTCCCAGGTGCTGGGATTAAAGATGTGAGTCACCACTGCTTGGCTCTGTTTCTCTTTTAGACTAGATCAATTTTGTGTATGTAGCCCAGGGTGGCCTTGCACTCACAGAGATCCATCTTCATCTGTCTGCTGAGTGCTGGAATTAAAGGTGTGCGCCACCACTGCCTGGCCTCTATGGTTAACTAGTGACTAGCTCTACACTCTGATCCTCAGGCAAGGTTTATTTGTTATATCACAAGCATAATATCACCACAGGGGCATATGTGCATTTATGTGCACGTACATGTGGAAACCAGCACAAAGTGTTAAGTATCTTCCCTCAATTACTCTCCACATTACTTTTGAGATAGGATTCTCACTGAAGTTGAAGCTTGTCTATTGCTCAGACTGGCCAATAGGACCCTGGAATCCTCCTGTATCTTTCTCACCAGTGATGGGATTACAGATACATACTGTCATGCCTGACTTTTTACATGAGTTCTGGGATCCAAACAAATGTCCTCATGCCTGTAACTTAGCAACTTAGCAATCTCCATAGCCCTGATATCTACTTTCTTTTAAAAAACAAGCCTCTCTCCTCTCTCTCTCTCTTCTCTCTCTCTCTCTCCTCTCTCTCTCTCCTGATCTCATCTCTTCTTCCTCCGTCATCTGCTTCTCGTACTCCCTCATCCTGCTCCTTCTTTGTGTTGTTTGGTGTGTGGGTGTTGTGTGTATGAGGTGGGGAGGCTTGTGTGAGTGTATGCAAAACCATATATGTGCAGATGCCATACAGAAGCCAGTGGGGTGAAGGAAGAGGGCATCCAATTGGAGCACTTGTGAGTTACCTAACGTGCAGCCTAGGATCAGAACTTATGTCCTAAAGATCGAGCAGCAGAAGCTCTTAACCACTGAAATATCTTTCTAACTTGATATTTTTAATACTACCTTTCTCAGTTTTTGACATATATAGTGAACTTCATCAAAAAATAATGACTTATTTATTTTTTGTGGTGCTTGCAAGCACTCAATCACTGACAGACACTCAAAGTTCCATAATAATGTACTTTATAACTCAACAAAAAAGATGTTTAAATTGCCTGATGCCTGGAATTATATATGCTACTTTTTCTCCCCATTGCCAAAAGTAGCAGAGAAATGATCATGTATTGATATCCAAATATTTTCTCCAATAAACATACTGACATAATCGCAACATTATATGTGCATGTACAAATCATAAATACTCATCAGTAAACTATATCACATTTGCGAATGGATGTCTGGCTTGGCCGCAATTTCTGACATATAGAAATATATATGTGCATAAGTATATATTTAATTATAGTTTCTATGCAAGTAATACTATAGCAAGAGTCCCTGCCCAATTTCCCCACTATCTTACCTGTACCTATGCTATAGTGAGTAAACATTCTCCACTTGTTGAAGATAAGAATAGAAATGGGACAGGCATCTTAGAAACAGGGGCCTGAATTTGCGTCGTTGGTAAGAAACTGGAAAAGTCCTTGGTTCTAACTAACTGGAGGCCCAAAATGCCAGCAATATTTGGGGCCTATGAACAATAGATTGGTCCCTAGATGATTTTAGGGCTACTTTGTTGGGTGACAGAGTGTTCCAGCAGCCTTAGAAGTCACTGCGGCTTTGGATCCTACGGTCCATTTACTGGTAACACTAGAGAAGTAAACAGCAGCTATAGCACTCCTTAAATTGCCATATGAAAAAAAGGAGGCATCCATTTCTGGTGAAAAAATAAAATCTAATTTCTATTTCTGGGTCTAGCTGGAGACCCAAAATGTTAGTTAATTCTGCTGGACTTGTCAATCATCTGATCAAGAAAAAGTTGAGTCACTTGAAGTCATGGTAAGGAGATGGGATGACTAATTATGCCCTTAATGAGATAATGCACATTTCCGTTCCAGAATCCCTGTCCTCAGTGTAGTCGTTTACAGAGTCGCTGCCTTGTAGCTCTATTAAGGCTGTCTACCTTTTCTTTCCCTTTTTCTAAAACCTAGGCATGTTTGTCCATGATGTTCTTTTTTTCTGAAGGTCCTTCCCTCACTTCTACTATGTAGTTTTCTTATTCACCATGTGGCTGCTTGCTTAACATGCTCAACTCTGTCTCAAGGCATGGCTTTCTCTCTTCTCGCCATTTTCCTAATCTGAGCAGTTGTCAGGATTTGTAACTTTGCCTTCTCTGCTGTTTTCCTCTTAAACTTAAGTAAAATTATTTTAAAAGTAAAAATAGTCTTTTTGGAGTTCTTTTCTATTTTTTTTTTTGTTAAAGAGACTAAGAACCCAAAAAGGGCACTTCAGTTTCCCTGGTAATACACTCCCTATCCCCCAATGTAGGAAACCCTACATAAACACAGAAGGGACATTAAAGAAGGAGAAACTGAAATCAAAACTTTCCAAGGAAAGTCACTATAGTGGTTATTATCTGTGTTTTTAATAAGCAAAGCTTACCTGAAGATCAGAGGGCAAAGCAGCCATAGTAGCATACCATACAAAACACGGAGTACTGGTACACACTTTAATCTCAGGACTCTGGAGACAAAGGCAGATGCCTCTGTGATTTCAAGGCCACGCTGGGCTACACAAGATTGAATCTGTCTAAAAGAAAACAGCTCACAGAAAGGTAATCCCAGCACTTGGGATCACACACCTTTATTCCCAGAACTAGGGAGCTGGAGACAGAAACGATATGGCTGGGTGAAGAGAGGGATATAAAGGGGAAGAGACAGGAACTCAGTGGTGTGGTGGAGCCTGAAGATTCGTAGAAACGGGGTCTCACCCCTTTTCGGTCTGAAGATTTGGTAGAGGTTAAAGGTTTCTCTAGTGGTTGGTTGCTTTGCTTTTCTGATCTTCAGGTTGAATTACAGTATCTGTCACTGGGTTTTTATTATTTGTGCTACAAGTCACAAACTAACTTTCCCAATTTCATCAGCAATAGAACTTATAGCTAGCTCAACGTTGTGCCATGCATGGCTTTCTTCTGGCATGATGGTGGCTTAAGCCAAAAAAAAAGAAGAAAATTTGCTTTTAGTGTTTTACCAATACTTACCCTTTATTACATTTCTTAATTCCATAGAATACTACTCCATATCACAAAACTTAAAATTTTGTGCAATCTATAGAAGTTATACAATGTTTGTAATTACTCCAGGGCTATAAGAAATGCAAAGAATTCGTATCCCTTCCATTGTTTGTACTCAGACATCAGTACCAAAATAAGGTATAAAAGAATGAATTCCACATATTACCTAAAATGTCAAAATTGAAAAGCTTAATCACTATTTACTTAGCTAAGATAAATTAGGAGTAGAAAGAAATTATTTATTATACAAATTATCTGAGGGTTATTATTAAATGGAAAAACTTAAAGAATGAATATTTAAGAAAAATGTCCACAATTGTACACACATGGTGCACGTACTCAGGGAGAAAAGTGGAAACCAAACTAATCTTGTAAAAAGAAGCAAAGGGTAGAATTTCTTAATCTGGGCATTATTCATATCTTGGCTTGGACTGGTTTTTTATGTATACAAGGTAGCAATGAACTGTAGCTTTAAAAGCGTTTTTGATCTTTGCCCATTAGATGTCATTAGCAACTCCAAACCCAATTCTTACTTATTAAACATGTCTCCAGATATTGCCAGGTGTCCCAAATAGCAAATTTTCCCACATTGAAACTGTATGTCTTATGACAAAAAGATTTCCGTAGTCTGTTTCCATGAAGGATGTTAGAAAACACAGATGCCGGACTAACTAGTTGTTACCCTCATTAGTCCTTCTACAAACAAGGGTTTGTGGTTTTTCATGGTTAATAGATCTTTTTAGCAAGAGCAAAAAAAAAAAAAAAAACTTTAGCTATCTAGTAATGAGTCTTTGTGATGGCTTAATCAAGGCTTGTCTTGGTTTCTCTTTTTCAGTATAAACTGCCCATGGAGCACTGAAGCACCAAGGGACCCAGTTAGGGACATCCACGTGTGATTTCCTTTCAATTTTCCAAATTTGCTCTCTGAGCAAATTCTCATATTTGTCAAGTAGTTCCTATATATGCTGAATTTCAAAAAGAAAAGGCAGAAAAGGAATTAGGCTGAGGAACTGATGGTGAGTTAAATGTAGAACTTATTTATCTATAAACATTATTGTCTCCACCCTTAGTTAGCCACTTGGCCTTGAATGTGATGACCCCACACTGATTACCTACTGAGGGTGATCTCATGGATCACATGAGACAATGGTTGTAAATGTGCCGTAACAGCTATAAATCTCTGCAAAATTGTACAGTGCTTATTATGCCCGCTAATGTTTAGGTCTGCAAAACAGAGAGAGAAGTGTTCTGTGAGGATCAGAATGGGATATATGAATTTGTAGGGTTGAAAAATAAAGGTAGAAAAGCAAAGAATGGGATATGAAAGCAACTTGTTGGGCTTTGAAAATGAAAACCAGTGAGATGGAGGGAAGCCAAGTTCTGACATCAGGGAGAAAAGAGTTTTGTTTTGTTTGAGCACAGAAGTGGCAAAAGGCAAGTGAGCACAGGAACCACAATTACAAATAAAATATTATGTGTCCTAACACATCCAGGTTCTATAAATTTCAATGTTAGTGATTCCCAGTCTACGCACCTTGAAACAAGTACTCTCAAAATGCTACTAAAGACACTTTCAGCAAAATGAGTTGAGGGACGTATCAGAGTCACCATACGCACACCAGAATGAGTCTTTTAAGATCTGTAGCAAAGATATTATTTTATTTGGTGTATTTAATTATGTACTAAATTAATCTAAACACAGAGCTTTATTTGTTTCCTTTAAATCTAGCGCATGGTGACATGCACCTTCCGTCCCACCATTCAGGCTGAGGCAGGAAGAGTGCAAGCTAAAGTTTGTCCTAGCCGCCTGGCCTGTCTTAGCCCACGAGCCTGAGTTACAAATATGAGATCCTGCTTACCAGGAAAGGAACAAAAAAAACTCAGATTAAGAAATGAAACACTCAGGATCACAAAGGACCATAAAGAATATGAGTCTTTAAGGTGTCTGCCAGGTATTATGTGATGGAATGGTAAATCCCTCTTCCAAGAGCATGTCTCATTTTTTTTTTCCCTGAAATGGTACATCTAGTTTTGAGCTTGAAAGGATATGAACAAGAAAGAGCCAACAAAGCCCATGAAAGTGATAAAACTGTATTAAAGCAATAAATGAAAGGATTGAGATTGTATAGAACTTCTGTACATGTCCATCTCAGAGGTAAGAAACAAGCATCAAGTGTTGTTTGTTGATGGCCATAACTAAGTATATAGTTCTTTCAGTTTGTTTTAATTTTCTTTCCTCTGTTGGCTGCTTCTAGATCAGTGATTCTCAGCCTGTGTGTCGTGGCTCCTTTGGGGTGTCATATCAGATAATCCTGCATACTGCGATTTATAACAGTAGCAAAATTACAATTATGAAGTAGCAATGAAATAATTTTATGGTTGGGGGGTCACCACAACGTCGGGAACTATATTAAAGGAATTTTGATTCCAGACCTATTATGTCTCTCTTTACCAACTAGAGAGGTAGTTTTACCTAATGTAGTGGAAAGGAGGAAGGCTTTCATGGAACGTATTGAAGTCAAATGCCCATCTACAATTATTAGGTGCAATTTAGTTTTTGAAATCAAGCACATACTAGAAGAAAACAGGAGCCAGAAAAGATGGAGAAAAATGCTGATCCTCTGGTTTAGAAAAGTTGGCAATTGACAACTGACTTGAAAAATTATTAAAGGATTTTGGTACATGCGCTCTAAAAACAAAATTTCAAATTTATAGAGGAGATTCCATTTTAAAATCATGCAATCGTACTTTAAAATGCAATATTTGAATTATGTATATGTTTTCAAACACATTCTTGTTCCTTAGGTAAAAAATATGTTCTATCCCTTTTCCAAAAATTCCCAACAGTCCCTGTGGCCACAAGGGTAAACCCGCTGTACACAGTCACACTCATTTCTCAACTCAGAAATCAAAGCTCCAGCTCTTTCAGGCCATCTAGTCGAGGCTTAGTGACTGAACACTGAATGAGCACATTGGAAATCACAAGATACAGTAAGAAAAGCGGGCACACCAATCATTCAGAGCTTTGACCCTGCTTACCCAGCCAGAGAGTAGCACAGAAGAGATGGGAATGAGCACTGGCAAGATGCCACACGGCCACTATATTCATCATTAGATATGCTGCTGCTGCTGCTGCGGCGGCGGCGGCTACCAACTAAATATGGAGAGGAAAAAAAATCCCTTTCTCAAAACAGACCTACAGTGGGTGTGTAGCTTCAATCTGACAGTCTCGTTTCACTTCGGTGCTGTTGGAAAGGGAAGGATGGAGGAAAGGAGAGAGAGGAGGAGGTGAGAGAAAAAACACAACCATTTTTTTCTAATTAAATTTCAGAATCTTCTCAGGATGCAGTTTTAATTCATTGAAAGTTTTTTCTTACACCCCTCCCTTCCTTAAAACTCTTGCTGTACTCACTCACCTCTCCTGTATGAAAACCTGTATGTGTGCGCATGCGCGCACACACACACACACACACACACACACACACACACACACACACACACACACAAGTATGCACACGCAGCATTACCTTTGATATGAATCAAATCAGGCAGAGTAATTCTGCCTCAGTACTTGCCTTTGTAACCATGCTTGTAAACAATATTCAGGAGGTTTTTAGCCTTGAGAACAGTTCAACAATAATGGTTGCCTTTCCACTTTACTCAGGAAAAGCTCAAAGGAAGCTAAAAGGTTTAATAGGTACAAATACTGTGCTCCTGCTACAATCAATAAATAATGCCAAAGTGAAAGAATAGCAGTACATGGCAACAAACTGAATGATGCTGTTTCTGGTAATCCTCCAGCGAAAGCCTTTGTGAAGTTTTATGCTGATAATCACATTAAATTGACCTCTGAGAGCCAGGACAAAATGTTCTGTTATTATCGTTGTATTTGTTTGTTTTTGCTATTTAATGGCTCTCGTTTCTAAGTTTAACTTAAATTAGAGAAGGGTGAAAAAACTCTAAGCAACTCAAGGTTTGACTTGATGAATCCATCCAGGAAAGAGTATGAGATTTGGACACAGCTGCTTAGGCCTCTAGCCAAGAAGAAATTACCGCTGTAGAGCATGAGACGGGGGAGGCTAGGCCTTCAGTTTTGAATTAATCAAGCTGTGTTCTCTAGACAGTTGATTCAATCTATTCTACCTTTGAAAACCGGCCACTACTGCCCTCATTTCTTCACAGTTTAACCTAGTGTGAAGTAATAAAGAACACAGTATAGAAAAGTATGTTTGTGGGGTTAGTCCCAACCTAAGCCACTACAAAATATTTCCACTGGGTCAGCAAGACTTCCATTTGGGAGGCGACATTTCGAAGGAAGCTTCACTAAGTATGATCTGTTCTTCTTCTTAGAAATTCCACAGAGCAAAATTGGTTGACTTGGCCACAGGCCATAAATACTAATTAGGTCTGTAAGACTGTTTAACGTCAGTGGGCAGTCTTGTAGACTCAAAGAGACTTTCTCAATCCAAAGCTGGAATGCAGAAGGACACAAACTAGACACCAGCTATAAAGGAATCAATTTCTCTTTAACCTGGGCACCAGAGGAAAACCTGATTAGGAAAGAAAAATATGTTACAGGGCTTTCAGAATTTGGTGGGGCTCAAAGGAATAAACCAAAGATCCTACACAGGGCTCAGAAAATATATATGATTTTTCTTCTAGGTACTCTGGTTCCAATACAATACAGTCTTAGACTCTGTCCTCAGGTCAGGGGCTTACTATTAAGTGATAGATACATAGATACATACTGCATACGCAGGGTTGAAGTGTTGCCTCCAATTCAACTTCTTCTTCAAAGCTTAGACCCACAGAACAATGAACAACTTTGCATTCATTTTCAAACATAAGCCACCTCATTTGAATGACACTATTTTAATGACAATAAATGTTGCATGGGCACCATAAAGAGAGAAACAACTCCCTGCATTAATACCCCATCTGCCTGCCATCTCCCTAAGATCCTGAGGCATATTTCAAAGATAGCATAGGAGAATTTACACCTAATTAAAACCACAGGGGCAATGGAATGTCAGAAACTGAATTTAGTTCCTTAGAATTAGAGTACTTTTGAGCTGTCAGTCGCTCCACAGTAATTAGCAGGGGAGGAAAAGAGGGACAAAGAGGAAAGAATATCTATCTATCTATCTATCTATCTATCTATCTATCTATCTATCTATCTATCTATCTATCTATCTCTGTGTGTGTGTGAGAGAGAGAGGAGAGAGGAGAGAGAGAGAGAGAGAGAGAGAGAGAGAGAGAGAGAGAGAGAGAGAGAGGGAGGGAGGGAGGGAGGGAGGGAGGGAGGGAGGGAGGGAGGAGGGAGGAGGGAGGGAGGGAGGGAGAGAGGGGGGGGAGGGAGAGAGAGAGAGAGAGAAGGCAAGGATGAAAATACCAGAAATGGACTGATTGGTTTTTACCCTCCTACTCCTAGCATGGACTTGAAATTTGGTTCGTCCTATTTGCTACTGTCTCCATCTTCTCCTGGCCAGTAGGTGGCACCACAGATAATTTCTTTTCTGCACAGACACTTTAAATGTCTCATGCTCTTTGAGTATGGCAATCATTCATCCCAAGAAGCTGTGATTCAAAATATATTGTACACACCACAATTTATACTTCGTGCAAATTGATATTTAGATTGATGGAGTGGCCAAGAAGTAAAGGAGAAAATTTTTCTCTATCTTTTTTTTTCTTCCAGGATCACTAGCCCACATATAAAGGAAATGTGACAAGACAGTTACAAATTTCTTACCTTGTGTGTGAATGAACACAGACAGTGCCGCAATAAGACCTGACACCATTTGCCAAATCTCTCAGTGTAGTAGTCTCGGAATCTTCTAAAATAGAAGAGTAGGGATGGGGCGCTGGGGTGTGTATGTTTGACAGGATATTACAATATAAATTATTTGGGGATTATACACTGTTTGGGATTAGCCACACCTCAGCACCTTTCCATTAGTATTTGATAAGTAGTTTTTTTTTAAAGAGACACAGAGATAGCTGCTTAATATCTGCAGCAGGCAAGGACAATTAGAAAACATTCATTTTTGTTCTGTTCACACTTCTATTCCCAAAGCTAGCCACATACATTCTAGGTTTTGGCTTGACCAATCAATCATTATCTACCATCATACAGAAATGAGTTTGATTTTTTAATGCTTGAATTTCAGAGTTTTTTCACATATGTTATATCACATGTGATATTCAACCTATAAATATTTAGTACTAAAACTGCTGAAGTTTAAACAAAATGTAAAGGTTAATGGAGTAGGTTAGGAGAACCCAGGAGTGCACAACTTATACAACAGCTTTGAATAAGCACTGTCTCTGAGACTTAGTTTTCCATGCCACAACCTGTGTCATTCATTTCATGAAGAAGTGAGGAAGGTCAAAAGACTAGATTTTGAAACAGATTTGAAAAATATTAAACTTTCACAAAATAAGCACATACTTTCCCTCAAATTCCTAGGGTGATTACTAAACAATCATTTACATATTCGCTGACTTAGCCTGGATGCTAGGTACCAGCACACACAGTTTCTAGAAGAAAAAATATCTTTAATTTCTCTTAAATTTTATGATTGTGTGTAGGATACGGAGAGGAAAGGGAAGTAGTAATTCAAGTCAATGACAAAATGGAATGTCTCTAGAAGTAAGCAACTAGGATAGTAAGAGGTCAATAAATCTGTCATGGGAGGAATGTTGATGGAATGGGTGGGGAATGTTTAGTCTGGAGAGAACTAGAGAAGGTATAAAGACAGATGTTTTCAGAAATCTGATGAGTTATCAAATGAAAGAGATATGTTGCTTTGTTTTGCTTTGCTTTGTTTTTAGTGGAAGACAGTAGTAGAGCAAAAACCACGCTCAAAGGAACAAAGTTAACTTGTCTACCAAAAACCACACATCTCAAAGGGACACAGTATCCAACTGAAAATGCCCCTAAACAAAAATGCTGGTATAATTTGAAATACAAGGGAAATAAAATAGTATTGGACCATAGCCCAAAGTTGGAAATAAATATGCATGAGTTACTATTGATATAAACAATGATTTAACAAACAAATAAATATCAAATGAGAATAAAAACATTTCTACTGCATAAGAATTCTAACTAATTCATGTAGATATTCTATCAAGGAGTATCATAAAAGCCTTCCCTCTTTAAAGTATAAGCTATCAAAATTTATTCTTTTTAGAAAGTCCATTATAAAAACGGAAGGAGCAACTTTACATAGAAGAAGCCTGTACCTCAGCCAGGCGATCACAGTCAATATCAAGTGTTATGTTGACAGCATGTTTCATTAAACATCACCTCTGTTCTTCATCCAAATATGTGATCCCAATCTAATCATGAAAAAAAGCACCAGGAAAATCCCAAGACAAGTATATTCTACAGAATACCTGAAAAGCAATATTGAAAATTGTAAAGGTCATCAAAAACAGAAAGTCTGAAAAAATTGTCTGACTTATTTAGGGCTCCAACTGCAGCACTTAAAGGGTCCAACTGATTTTCTAATCCACAGCCCCAAGGTCCATATTCCTTCAAACAAAGGCATGGTCAGGCCTTTTACAGCAATGCCACAGTCCCTGGTACTACGTCTGTCTTGGTTAGGATTTTAATTGCTGTAAAGAGACACCATGACCATGACACTCTTATAAAGGAAACACATTTAACCGGGGTGGCTTACGGTTTCAGAGGTGTAGGTCATTATCATCATTGTGGACATGGTGACATGCAGTTGTGGTGCTGGAGAAAGAGCTGAGAGTCCTACATCTTGACCCTCAGGCAACAGGAAGTGAACTGTGTGTCACACTGTGTATGGCTTGAGCAAAGAAGACCTCAAATCCCACCTCCACAGTGATATATTTCCATATTTCCTCTTATAAGACCACACCCACTCTAAGAAAGTTATAGCACTTATTAGTGCCATTCCCTTTGGGGGCATTTTCTTTCAAAATACCACATTGTCACACTCAAAAAGAGTCTACATAAATACAATGACTAAATGTAATGTGGTATACTGAATAGGATCCTGACATAAATATGAGTAAAGAACAGAACAATTAATTATATAATTACTGATTCAATGATTGTACCAAATGTATCACATGTGCCGATGCATGTATGTGTTTAAGTGTAGTCCCTAGGTTTATGGAAAATATGCAATATTTGTCTTTTTGAGTCGGACATACTTCACTTAATAAAATGATACCCAGTTCCATCCATTTCCCTGCAAATGGCATTGGTAATTCTTCTTTAAAAGCTAGATAAAGTTCCATTGTATATATAATCCTACACTATTTCCATTCATCTATTGATGGACTCCTAGGATGGTTTCATACCTTGGCTATTATGTATCTACATTTTTGTTGATATACTGACTAAAAATTCATTAGTGGTATAGCTGCATTACATGGAAGTATATTTTTTATTTATATTTTTTACAGAATCTTCTGTGATGGTTTGAATGAGAATGTCTTCCAACATCTTTCATGTATTTGAACACTTGGTCCCCAGTTGGTGGCACTGTTTAGAGAGGTGAAAGAGGTGTAGACTTGCTGGAGGAAGTATATAACCCTGGGGTGTGGCCCTTGAGGTTTCAATGCCTCACACTATTCCCAATGCTTGCTTTCTGCTTCATGCTTGTGTTGAAGATGTAAGCCCTTAGCTTGCTGATCCAGCCTCTATGCCTGATGCTTGCTGTCATGTTTCCTCATCATGACGGTGATGGACCCTTATCCCTCTGTAACCATGAGCCCAAATAAGCTCCTTCTATAAGCTGCCTTTGATACAGTATTTTAGCACAGTGACAGAAAAGTAATGCCCTGCACCCATAATGTGCTAGACTTTCCCACATCAGTAATTTTGAAAATCCACTACGGACTTGACTACAGGCTAATAGAGGCATTTTCTCAACTGAGTTTAGGTTGTCTCAAGTTGACCAAAAAAGACAGACATATAGTTAACAAAAATTTTCTCTCTTTCTGTAGGCTGTCTCTTCACTCTGCTGATTATTTCCTGTGCTTTTAATGAAGTATATATATATATATATATACATATATATATATTGAAGATATATATACATCTTCAAGTGTTCCACCTATGTTTCATCTAGAAGTTTAAGAGTTTCATATCTTATGTTAAGGTCTTTTATCCATTTTGAATTGATTTTTGTGCAGGATAAAAGGTATGTGTTTAGCTTTATTCTTTCATATGTGGATAACATGTTTTCTCAACATCATTTGTCTTTTTTCTGATGTATATTTTTGACATGCTTCTCAAAAATAGGAGCCTGTAGCTATGTGGTTTTAGAAATAGGTACTTTTAAATGAAAAACCTTTGATAGGAATGATGATTCTTTACAGAAGTTTGTCTATTCTGATTTAAAACTCCAATGCGGATGCAATGTGTGACAAAATAATAAATAAAAAATAAATTGTTAAAAAGTAAAATAAAGGCTGGAATGTTCCCAGTCCTGGAGTCCTCACTGATTCACAGCAGTCAGTGAATATCATCTCCTTCCAAACATACAATATCCTTGGACAAATTTGGGGTGAAAAATGTAACTAGAAACTAGCATGACTCCAGTGACTTCCTAGCCCTGCACAAAAGGCTGGAGATGAGAACTGAAAAACTGAAATTGGCAAGGCTTCATAACAACTACTGAGAATTGACATTTGGTCGATATAAAGACAGCAAGCGCAAACCAGCACCAAATTAAATTGATTAAAGTACAAGTACGGATGAGTTCCAGTGGGCTAACTTTCAACTTTACAATACCCAAGACCTGGAAGAAAGACTGACAAGATGGTTTGTTGGATAAAGGTGCTTGCTACCAAGCCTGAGATCTATACCTTCAGATGGCGAAAGGAGCAAACTAACTCCCAAAAGCTACCCTCTTGTCTCAACACACTCACTGTAACATATATGTGCCTCATACATATAACACACAGAAGATAGACAGATACATATATATATATATATATATATATATATATATATATATACAGACAGACAGACAGACAAATAGAAATATATAAAATTAAGATATCAAGGATAATGGCACTTTCATTTTATTTTAATTACTATTTTATTTTTAATTATATGTATATGTATTTGTCTGAATGTAGGGTTGTGCACATGGAGGCAAGAAGAGAGCCTAAGATGCCCTGGAGTTGGAGTTACAGATATATGTCAGCTATCTGAAATGCATGCTGGGAACCAAACTCCAGTTTCTGTAAGAACAGCAAACACTCTTAACCATTGAGGAAGTTTTTCAGGCCCACTTATTTTATTTTTAACTTCAGCATCATACCTTTATGCTGTGTGACATTCAACTTGTTCCATCTCTGAACTTTGCTGTCTTAATATGATGAACTGCCTAAAACAAAAATCTATCACCAGTCCTGGGGAGATGGCTCAGTAAGAACTGGATTGAGTTCGGGGACAGAACTTAAACTGTCTGGCATGTTTCGTTTTCTCTCTCTGATAACAATTGAAAGCAAAACTCCATTCAAGATGTTAAAGTTTGTCAAGTTGAGGATGTATCCAGGTATGTTTGTCATATCATTCACTCTCAGTGCCTTGCAATGCTTTTGATTACTCAAAACAAAGCAATGCATAAATCTAAAAGAATGCTAGGTTATTTTTTTCTATATACTTCAGTATTTGTGACATATTAATGGGTTTTTCTTTTTTACAGTGCTAGTATCAAATTCAGGACCTTGAATGCATTCTATTACTGAGCTATACTCCTTCCCTTCAAGGATTATTTTGATAAATGACAAATGAAGTTAACCTTAAAACCAGAGAACTAGAAAAGCAGAGGAAAAATAACAAGAGAACAAAAAATAAAGACACAGTCACTGAGATACAACACAGGTCCCAGAGCCTTGAAACATCAAAGTTACCAAAGTACCTCAACAAATTTCTGTTCTAGTCTGTAAGTCAAAAATTAAACAAATGCCTGTCTTTCAAGATTAGGGATCCTGGATGCTTCTGCTTTCACCCTCGATTAAAATATCAATTTAAAGTTCTTCTGTTTAACTGACTCTCTTGTCCAGACTGAGGTTGTCTTCTCCAACCACTTGCTCTTTGTGGTATTTGTTCTTTTATCATTCCTTTCCGAACCTAAGTCATACTGGTTTCCCGGAATCATATGGAGAACATGGTTTTCTGAATTTATTCCTTCACGGTAACTTAGCTTATTGTGCAAGTTCAATGTAATGAAGAGAAGCTTTTCACCCCCCCCCCTTAGTTCCCTCTCCCAATCTAATACCATAGTCATCAAAGTATCATCTTTACCATCTCAACTTGGAAGAAATATCTATAGTCTTATTCTCTTTGTTGCATATTTATTAGTCATCGAATCCATTTTTTAAACAGCTCGCTGTTTCCTGATGTCCAGCCCTGGCCCCTTTGCCATTCTTCATTCATCTCTCAGCTTTAAACTCTCTTTGCCTTTGGAGGTTACCTTATAATATAATGGTTGCTTTTTAATTTTTTTTCCATTCTGACTCCCTTTCACACACAGGAACTCAAGTCTCTCTTGTCTGGTGTACCTGAAGTACTGGATCCAGGCTGTACTCATCCAGGGCAGCTATGACCTTGCTCTAGCCACACAATATGTCAGGAAAACAGCTGCAGCCAAACAACATACAGATCCTGTACAACAAAAGGCATTATTGATAATTGAGAAGAAGTAGGTTGGAAAGGAAGTCAGGTGGAACAGAGTGTTAAATGCAACGGATAAAGACAGGCTTCACACATTTGGAAGTAAGGTTTTCCATTATCTCCTGTTTAAAGAGATCATTGATAGAGAAATCCAAGAGAAAAGATCAAGGCCTGGCTTAGAATCATCACTGTGAATCAGAGTGATGCATAGTGGCGCTCTGAGAAGCTCCCTTGAACATTTCTGAGACTCAAAATAGAAACTGTTGACCATCATGCAAGCTTCAACTTCACAACTTAAAAAATCTGAAGTCGGAGCGAAGCTGCTTGTCTTACGTGCACCAATATGCACGCTGTGCACACACATGCAGGTGTACTTATAAAATAAAAAGAAATAAAAACAATAAAATACATTATTCCTCAAGCTCAGGAATCATCGTAGCTCAGTAATTTCAGCCCTCATAAGGTCAAGGCAGGAGGACTGTCATAAATCCTGGGCCAGTCGGAGTTACATAGTGAGTTCCAAGCTAGCCTCGACTACAGTATGGGACTCTACCTCAAAGACAAAACAAAACAATAAAACAAGGAAAAGCATCCCTCGTACTAAGAAACAGAAGATCTCAAACTGAATGAAAACTGGTGTTCAAACCAAAATGACTAAGATATCTGAATTACCTGGGAGGAGAGAAGGGAGGGGAAATTGCAAATGGAATGTATTGAAAACCAAACAAAGGAGAAAGTAAATAGAAATTAAATAGAATTACTGAAGACTTTAAAACTAGTGACAAAAATGGTTCAATTGGCATTTATAAGTACAGTTGGAACAAAGAAAATACAAAGTATAAAAGCAGAGCATATATAGAAAACAGTAGAAATTGAGAAATAAGTAATAAAAATAAAATAAATTTTATTTAGAAATACAATAACACAATAACTTCTCTATAGTAAAATTGAGAGTACTGAGAAAAGAATCAGTTGACTTGATAGAATGACGGAAATCACTGAGTCTGAGTGAGAAAGAAAGACTAGGCTGGGGAAAATGTCCAGAGCCTCTGGGAAATACAAGACTAAAATAAAAAGTTTCCGGTGATCACAGGAAGCCAAGAACGATAGGATGTGGGTCAGGGATTTAAAGCCATGATGACTATTTTAAAAAGTTTTAAAATTTGCAAAAGACATAAACCCACATGTTCAAGAAGCTAGCTATATTTCGAAGTAAATAAAGTCAAAGAACTCCCCGCCGAGGCACATCATGGTCACATTTCTTTTTTAAAATCTTGAAAGCAGTAAAGAGAAAAATGGAACCTTATCTACAAGGGAAAATGGTTAAAGTGACAGCAGATTTCTCATCAGAATCCATGGAAGCTAGAATGGGATGACATATTTCTCAAGCACATTCATAAAAGAACTGTCAACCTTGATTCAGGGAGAATGCACTTTGGGGAATTAAAGAGCAGTAAAGAAATTTTCAAATGGATGAAAATTAGAATTTCTTGCTAGAAAAACTGCACTGAAAGAATTGTTAAAGAAAGTTCTCTAAACAGAGGAAAATGCAAAAGGCACGATCTTAGAACCTCAGGAACAGCACAAAGAGAAAGGGTAACCTTTCTCAATTATGTTTTACAGCTGAAGCAAAAAATTATAACACTATCTGATATAGTTATAAATACAAAGTGAAGAAATATTTAAAACCATTATGTTATAAATAGGGAAGGGTAAAGTAAGTTAAAGAAGGCAAAGTTTTTATAATTTACTAAAGCAGCCAAAATGTCAATCTTAGTAGGCTATAATAAGTCACAGACAGGCACTCTAGAAAACGGTCTCTCTCTCTCTCTCTCTCTCTCTCTCTCTCTCTCTCTCTCTCTCTCTCTCTCTCTCTCACACACACACACACACACACACACACACACACCAGTTTCTTTCTGTGCATCCCAAACAGGACTTGAATCTATTATGTAACTCGGGTTGTTCTCCAGCTCATGCTCTTCCTATCTCAGGCTCCCAAGTGTTGAGATTATAGGCATGAGCTACCATGCTCAATTTAGGGTAGTTTATTTTTAAAAGTTCAAAACTAGTTTCTAGTTTAAGAAACTAAACATGTACTTACATACAAAACAGAAATTCTATCCAAAAATTTATCAGAGAAAAAGGAAATTTCTGTTCTCTCAAAAACCTGTACATGAAACTGGGTGGTGGTGGCGCATACCTTTAATCCCAGCACTCGGGAGGCAGAGGCAGGCGGATCTCTGTGAGCTCAAGGCCTGGTCTACAAGAGCTAGTTCCAGGACAGGATCCAAAGCTACAGCGAAACCCTGTCCTGAAAAAACAAACAAAAAAGCCTGTACATTAATGCTCACAACAGTTGTTGATAGACTAAAGTGTAGACAAGTAAAGTCTCTCAACAGGTGAAGAACTAAACTGTGATAATCATATACAAAACTGGCAAATAGCAAGAAAGGATGAATTATTTATACACAAAACAAACTGGGTGACTGGGCTTGGTGATGCATACCTTTAATCCTAGAACTCAGAAGGCAGAGACAAGCGGCTATCTACACAGCAAGTGCTGGATAGCCAGGGTTGCTGAGTCAGATCCTCTCTTAAACAAAACAATTTAAAAAAAAACAGCTCAAGTGGATCTGGGCCTTTATCCTGTGTGATAAGTTCATATCTCCATGACTTCATTCATGTAATATTGTTGGAATAAAGAAACTATGGATATGGAAAACAAATGTGAGTATAAAAGTTTGATATGGCACAGATTAAAAGTATAAAAACTACAATGGGTAAAACACAAGAAAATCTCTTGTGATAAATAATACTTATTCTTTATTATGTTGGTAGTTATACAAATATAAATATGTGATATGGTGGCAGGCATGGGACAGTACATATTCACTATTTCAAAGTCAAATATATGATGTTGAAATTATACTATGGTTATGCAAGATGTACCAATTGGAAAAACTAGGTGAGGGGTACATAAGGCCCCTCTGTCCTTTCCTGCCAATCTATTGATTCTATTAATTATTAATTCTATCAATTATTGCAAAAACCAAAATTAACTAATTGTGAGAGGCAGACCAACTGCCCTTCAAAAATCTTACTGCCAGAACCCGTGAAAATTTAGGTGATATAAGAGAAATTAATATTTCAGATAGAATTAAGGTGGCAAATCAACTATTTGGGGCGAGAGTCCATTCAGGCAAACTCAATACAACTATAGTGGTATTTCTAAGTGGAAAGGGAAGGAAGAAGAACAAAAATTGGAGGTGCAATTTTTTTGTAAACAAGATTGAAGTGATGAGATGTGGGGATTTAATCATCCACTGGAAGCTTTGAATATGGAAGGTCTTCAAGACGACATGAAATATAAGTAGCATCTAGGAGCTAGAAAGTGAATGGAACTAGAGTTTCCTCCTGTGGTCTCCAAAAGGAACGCGGCTATTTTCACACCTCGACTTTAGCGAGTGAAACAGGAGTTCAGACTACTGACATCCGTGACTACTGAATAATAATGTATGTTGTTTTAAACCACTCTGTTTTGGGTAAGATTTCTTGAAAAATAGTAGCCACAGTATAAAAACGAAAGCATCCACCAAGAGTTAAAAACTAACCAACTCAAAGAGAAACAACTGGGATACTGGGGCATTGGAGCATTCGATTGGAAAAGGGCTTACTGCACAGTCATGAGGACCTAAGTTCACATCTCCAGCATCCACATTAAAAATCAGGCACAGTAATCCCAGCACAAGAGAAGAGGAAGCATGAGGATCCCAGGGAGCTGCTGGCAAAGCGAATTGACAAGCTCCAGGTTTCGTGAGAGACCTGTCTCAAAAAATAGAGGGAACAAACAGGCATCAGTGTGGGAAAGGGACTTGCAGAGAGGCCTTAGCAAGGATGGGAAGCAATAGAGGATGAGGGGTCAGAATGATCAGAATGCATTATATATGTATGATGTTGTCAAAGAATAAAATTAATTTCAACCTTAATTTTCAATAACATTTAAAATTTGCATTTTAAAACACAACAAGGTGGAGAATGATTGATGAAGACACTCGATGTCCATCTCTGGCCTTCTCATACATTCAAACTCATACACAATCACATCTGCAATACACCAGCATGTACAGACTGTGTTCTCTGGCAATCGACATATAATGATGAGAGCTATTTGCAATTCTACATCACCAACGAAATCAATGATGGAACATCTTCCCTCAGAATTACAAGGAAAAGAAACATGTTGCTCTGTATTAAATGGGGCCCATTAAAGCAAAGAAGGATATAAAAACAGAAACAATTTATGCCACAGAAGCTGGCAATCCTGTCTCCGTCCAGTTTTGGATCTATTTGTTGAGGAATTTCTGTGTTAAGATAACTTTAGTTAGTTTCCAAAGACACAGTATACAGAGACAGTAGAAAAATGCACTGAATTAGAAAAAAAAGGTAGGTAAAAGACACAACCACCTAATTTCCTATGACAGGACAATTCATCTTGTTCTTTTTCTGTCTCTATTTCCAATATCCCAGAGCTTAGCAGATAATATATGCTCAAAAATGTTTGACGAGATATACTAATAGACCCATCAAGCATTAGATTATATTAACTTTCATACTCTATATAGTCCAAACTGCTAAGACAAAATGCCACAAACATTTATTCTACGTATTACCATTCCAACTACAAGGCACAGTTGTGGCATTTATTTATTTTTGTGGTGCTTCCAGAGATTTGCATTTAGTATATGATATTAGAGTTCCATGATGAAATCTTTTAACTCACTCCAGAATGACTAATACTCCAAACGGCCCATGAGTCCCAGGGGTCTCATGAACGTATCTGTCATTTCCCTCTCTGACCCCTTCACCACACCTAACAATTGGTACCAAGAATAGTTTTCTATTTTGGTTAACCCCTTGGCTTAGTAAAACATATAGACAGCAAAGCACAAAAGAGAAAGGGTAGGGGGGATGAACAAGATGGAGCTTTTATGGAATATAATGTATTAATGCATAAATTGTTAGGGTAAAAGCTGAACACATATTTTTGTTTCCATCTTCTTTCTTTTGTTTTTGAGATTATAATTATATCATTTCTCCCCAACCTTTTCTCTCTCCAAACCCTCCCATAAACCCCTTTGCTCTTTCACATCTAGTTTCTTTTTTCATTCATTATTTTTACATACATGTACATGAAAAATATTTTTTAAGATTTCTCGAGTTAACAAGTCTAAGATTTGTTGAAATGAGGCAACTTATTTAGGGTAAGAACAGCAATGCTCGCCGGGTGGTGGTGGCGCACGCCTTTAATCCCAGCACTCGGGAGGCAGAGGCAGGCGGATCTCTGTGAGTTCGAGGCCAGCCTGGTCTACAAGAGTTAGTTCCAGGACAGGCACCAAAGCCACAGAGAAACCCTGTCTCGAAAAACAAAAAAAAAAAAAAAAAAAAAAAAAAAAAAAGAACAGCAATGCTCAAGCGAGTATTAAGTGGCTCTTTTTCATAATAAAAATGCCTATGAAGGTTAATCAGAAAAATATTTGGAACAGTAGCTGAGGGCTATGAACCATGAGTATACTAATACTGTTTTTTGAGAGTCATTTTCATGGTTTTCATTTCAAGCTACTGTGACAATGACAGGCATGCAATAGGATTTCTGTAACAACTGGGGGAAAGGCAGTTCAGACGCTTGTTTTTGTTTGTTTGCTTGTTTGTTTTTTGAGACAGGGTTTCTCTGTGTAACAGCCCTGGCTGTCTTGGTACTTGCTCTGTAAACCAGGCTAGTCTCAAACTCAGAGATATACCTACTTTTGCCTCCCAAGTTCTGTGATTAAAGGTATGCTCAACCACTGCCTGGTCATGCCGAGGCTTTTAACTCACAATGGATGATTGGACTTCTTGAAATGCACAGTATGTGCATACTGTGTATGTGTATATAAATATGCAGTTCTCTGAAGAGCACACACTTGGAGGCCCTCGACTTTTTGTACCAGTTCATGCCACAATAAACGACCACTGGGCTAAATAGTGACTGTCCTTTTTCTACTCCGCTGCTTAGTAAGGCAACATATCTTCTGAATTTGAATGTGCTTCGTTTACTTAATAGCTAAAGAGAAAGTGAGTTTCTGCTCAGACAAGTCATTGAGACTGATTCCTGGGTTAATAAATCACACATGTGCCTGAAAAAAACATGGCAAATATTGGGAAAAGAGACAGAGAAAAACCTCCGTAGTACTACAAAATTTAGGTTACCACAGAGGAGAGAAAGGTAAGTTAATTATTGATACATGGACTGAAACAGACATTCACTTTCAAATTTTGCTTTTTAGGTAATCCCCGGGCCATTCTTCCTGGTTTTGGTTAATCTCTCAAGCTCTAGTTATTAGTTGAGGTATTGAAGGTAGACTGGTTTTAACAATGGATTTGGTAATGCTCAACTAAGTAACAGGAGCTTGAAAATATTTACAAAAAGCACTTCTAACTGGCTTTTCTTTTTCCTTCTTGTTTACATAATTATTCCATGATCGATCATATTTAGACTGGGAACCACAGTTTTATTCACCGTAGCCTCAGAGAAATAAAAGCCAATCAGAGATGCTTAGGACTGGGAGGCAGACAGTTTAAAAGATCATCTTGGCTCTTATCCATTCTTCCCTTAGCACTACATTTTTCTTTTCATCTATATGAAGGGGTCAGGATAACCCTAAGGTTTTCCTAATAAACTTTAACCTTCTTATCTCTTAATTTTTTAAAGTATTTTACTTCATGGGTGTGGTGTTCTGTCTGTCTGTATGTCTGTGTACTATGCACATGTCTAGTGCCATAGGAGGCCAGAAGTGTGTATCAGATGCATTGGGAAATGGAGTTACGGATGGTAATGAACTGCCATGTAGGTGCTGGGGATCAAACTCCGGTCTTCTAGAAACAGCCAGTGCTCTTAACCTCTGAGCCTTCTCTCCAGCCCCAGCTCTTATCAGGCTCTCTTGAAAATAAGAACAGGCACTCTCCAGTGTATAGTGCATGCATTTGTACAAACACAGAATTCCATTTTGTAGTGATATCTTTGAACCGAATATTCCAGTTCTGTTGGACACAAAGCATCAATCCTTTCGAGGCTCTTCTACAGAAAGACCTCTTGGCTGGTAAAGGTTGAGTGAACTGGGTTAAAGAGTCATTGTATCTCTGAAGCTCATTATTCTACCAAGTTTTGCAAGTTAATTATTATCTCAAATTAGGAAATACACTTTCTTAATGTAAAGGTGTCTTATACTTCAAGTAATAATAGAATTGTTTAGGAATGAAATAAGTATGCCACAACATATGTTAACCTACTGAGAATCTCCAATAGAGAAAATACTCTAATTTCATCCAAATAAAATTGATCTCCTTCTTGTTATCTTCCTCCTCCTCCTTCAGTCCCCTCTCTCTTCCCTTCCCTCCCTCTTTCACCCTCCTTCCATCTCCATGGGAAAGAGTCTTGTGTATCCCAGATGATCTCAAACTTGTTATCTACTGGAGGATGCCTTTAAACTTCTTGTCTTCCTACTTTTTCTTTTTCAATATTGGGATTACACCACTATGTCCAGTTTAGACGTTTCTAAGCATTGAACATAGGGCTTTATGCAAACCATTCCTTTTGTAAAAAACAAAATAAGACGGGGGTCTCGCTATATATCCCAAGATTGCTTTGAACTCAGTTTCCAAAGCTGGCCTCAAACTCCGGATCTTCTTGCCCCTGCCTCTTGAGTGAGGTACTATACCACATCTGGCTTTATGTTTGTTCTTGATGGAGTGTGGGTCAAATTACTACAACATTTGGGTTCAGTGTACAAATTTTGTTCTCTAAACAGTCTCCAGATAACCATCAGGAGAACTTTCTTTCTTAAGCTCGTTTGTGCGGCACTTGATAAAAAAGCACTGGGGAGAAAAAAGCTGACATTTAAAAAAGGATTTGGGGGTACTTGAGAAAATGGTACATAATTGCTTACATCAAACTCTTCTTATGGAGAGAAATAAGAATCTACAGGCATGTCATTTAAGAAAAATAATCATGTGCATAGTAGCTGGTCTCAAGAATTCATCCAGGTTTTGTGGTACATGTATGTAATGACGGTATTTAGGAAGCAGAGGTCGGAGGATCCCAAGTCCAAAACTAGCCTGGACTACAAATAAGACCCCGCCTCAAAACTAAAATCAAAACCAGAAACACCAATGGCTTAGAATGTAGCTCGGTGGTAGAGTACTTGTTTGGCATATACGAGGTCCTGTGCTCCATCTTCAGCATGGGAAAAAGAGGTATGAAATAGAACACAACAGAAACAACCCAAACACTAGGTCTCCCTTCCTACTAGAGAACAAGGGAAGGAAAGACATTATTAGATCATATCACTTACAAAGGAAAAAAGGGGCACATTCCTTAGCCAAAGTCTGTGAATCACTGTGCCTAAATAGGGAAGAGACAAAAGGCCCTCGCCTCTACCTGGAGCTGGCCTTAGACAGGCCGCTTCCCCTAACTGCCCCTTCCCTAAGTCATGATGTGCACACTGCCGCATAAGGTTGACATTGTTTGATACGACAGGAATGTTCATCTGTGCTCCAAAACACATTTTCTGGATAGTAGTGAGGGTATGAACTTAAAGGAAGCCTGAAGTTGTGCTCTTGTCCAAGGTTCTTTGTTTTGTTTTCAAACAGCTCTGGATAAGTGTCCTGGACAACCAGCTAAGTTCTTTGTGTCTAACCTTGTGACCTTGGGTTTGAAAAGGTGCTCTGGTGAGGAACTATTAACTACAGAGCTCAACTTTTCAGAGGAAATAAAATAATAAAGTGAAACTTAAAGTTTAAATCTGAAATCCAAGATGGGAAAAACAAATAAGCCCCAAATGTCTTACTTCTTAGTGAATAATTCCTTTTCCCTATCACCCTTTTGATCTTTCTTTCTTTTGCTTCCTGCCAGCAGGAACATTTTAACCACATGTGTGCCAAGAGATAAAAAGGTTTACATATAACAGTCAAAGGCCAACTAGAATCTCCTACTACAAAGGAAGGGGCTTGCAGAAGAAAAAAAAAAACTCTAGTACTGGGTTTAGGAATGGAGAAACTGAAATCAATGCTTCCTTGGTTAAGACAGTCCCTCCTCTAAACAAATGCCTCACTGAGACTAGAACCTCCACAATGATTGTGTTAGAGTTCCATGAGCTTGTCTTTGAGTGTTTTAAATCCAGCCATTATCGCCTTTTCTTTCTCTCTTTTACCTCTGTAAACAAGCGAAGCGACAGCACATCTTTAGTTCTCTCTGCTCTCTGGGTAGCTAACAGGTAATCAGATTGTGAAAAAAAAGGAAAAAGATGGGAGAAAGACAGTGAGTAAAACAGAAAGCATCAGCGTTCTGCAGTTATTTGACTTTGGCAATGGGGCGATTACAGGTTTGCACGTGTGTGCCTGCATGTGCGCATGTGTGTGTTAACAAGCATTGATGCATCAAAGATTTATTCATTGAACAGGCTGATTTATTTAACAGACTTGACATATGTCAAATTCTGCCATGTGCTTATATAATTGTTACCCATTTATCAGAGCTGTAATTTAGGCAAATATTTGTTTTAAAAGTATCTTCTTTTAAATGGCTTTCTCTGGCCTGCTGCACAATCAATCTGGGCTTCTTTTTAATTATGTTAACAATAGCTATTTGGTTGGAGTCTGTGAAATCTAATCTTTCCCCCCAAACTCTTCAGATTTTTCAGGTAATTACTTTCAAGTCAAAATCATACTACATGAAAAAATAAGTATGCACAACATCCTTTTGTGTTTTCATATTTTGAATGTTTGATCTTCAAAAAAGCAGTTTTTTACATTGTTAAAAATCACATATCTGCTACTGTTAAGTAAAAAGCTACCTAAAGGGACAAAAGGGTATCATTTTTGAGAGCTTATGTGTGAGGGATATAGAGACAAAAGTAGCCAAGGGTGGGGGAAACCTACAAAAAGAATTAAGTAGAAAAAAAGTAAATGGAATCAAATCTCCATTTTTACAAATTTTGTTAAATCATCCTACCCCATTTGAACACACAAAAAAATGTATCTATTCAACTTAAATGCATGCAATCTATCTAGGTTCTGTGGGAGGTAAAATTTGGCAAAGTATTTCCAAGAAACAAAAATGTCTAATCACTAGCTGCCAGAGCTGGTTTGAATTCCCTCATTGTAAATATGTTACTTGCAAAAAACAAGAGGTTTATTTTGACCTCCCTGGTCAAGGAGTGTGGAGACTATGTACGTGATAAGGGTGGGGATAGAAGGGAAATCCCACCACCACAGAAGTAAATTTTTGACCTAGTAAGCAAATACGCTTTTGTTGTTAGTGCTGGATAAAATGTACAAGTCTTCCAGAAATTAGAGACTGTAATAAAAATGTACCAGCCCAAATTTAAATTGCTCACTAGACAGATGGTTAATTATATTCACAGCCACATATTTCACTGGGATAGAGTTTCAGACACTCAGCCAGTTTTATTTGATTAGCCGGTTTTCTAGTTAATATGTAAAATGACAGTTACTTGGGGCTTTTTTTATTTCTTTCTAAAAATATATATTTCAATAAGTGTAAGTTCTCAGCCTTAAGAACGTCACTGCTGGAAATAAAATGTTTGGTCACGCTACCCATGTGTAAAGAAGTACGATTCACCCCACACGCCCCAAATGGTCTCTTGCAGTTCAGAGAAAACCATTGGAGCACCTTTTATTCCCCAAGCAAAACATTTCGGGAACTGTTAGCATACTCTGCTTCTCCAACTAAAACAGTTTTTCAAATCCCAGGACTAAAGTATTTTATAGATGTTAAGAAAAGGTCCAGCCAACCCCACACACTATTGTGTATTCTCAGACAAATCTAGATAAGGGAACGTTAAAAAAAAAAAAAAAGGCCACACGGCTAAGTGTGCCGTTGTGCCCAGATTCCAACATGTTAGTAGTAGCCAAAGCCCAGAAGCAAACTATGAGACTCGGTCATTCCAAAATGCTACCAGAAGCTAGACAAAAATCTGGAGTGCTGGTGTCGAAATGTGGATCTCGACTGAATTTTTTTTTAAACTTTGAAAAAGACCAAAAGCCTTGAGCGGGTGGTGTGGTCCCTTACGAGTCAGCCAGGAGCAGTCATGCTGAAACCACTGGATTCCTGGGCTGAACTGTGCGGTCTGCACACTTTCCGGTTGCGGGGCGCCCCACGGCTTTGGGCGCCGGCTGCCGGGGACCGAGCTGCGACAAGCGTGCATGCAGGCTCGGCAGCCGGGGGCTCCAGAAGCCCCAGAGAACAGCGGCTGTCGGACCCGCCAGGGAGAGCGGGAAGGGGCAGCGGGCCAATTTCAGCAAAGGTGACAAGCTGGGCGAGGCTCGCTTGGGTCCCTAACTTCTCCTTGCCGCCTTTGGCTTTGGCCGAGTAGTGCGAGCCGTGGTGGCGCTGCGAGGTGGCCAGAGGCGCCCTGAGCGCGCGGGAGCGCCGGTCGGGGGAGGCGTTGGCACCCCGGCTTCGCACCTCTGCGCCTTCGTCCGGGACGCCAGCCGAGGCCACCGCGTGGGCTTTCCCGCTCGCTCCAAAGTGTGCCTCGCTCCCCGGCTGGCCAGGGCTCCCCCAGGGTCGCCGAGCTGAAGGGAGGTGGCACTCGGCTGGCTCCTGCTATCCTGCGGCGTGCGAGCGAGCGAACGAGCGGCCCGACCCGCTCCCTCCCCTCCCCCTTCCCCCGGAGGCGGCGGCGGCGGCGGCGGCGGCACACAGGCCTTTCCTAGATTGCAGCGCACGCTCGGCGGGTCGAGCCGGGCTCCGTCGCCCCGGCGGCTTCGCTCCCTGGCGCACACAGACACCGCACGCACTCCATCCGCGCGCATACACACGTCCTCCCCGCTGGCTTCCCTGGCTCGGCTTCCCGCTAGCTTCTCGCTCAGTTGCTCGCACCCACCCTCCCTCCAGCTGCCGCCTCCCCGAGCCCACCGACCTGGGAGCCAGCGGGAAGACCCGGGGGGTGACAGGGGGCAGGCTGGATGGCAGCGCTCACACTCACCTCGCAGGCCGCCTCCCCGAGGCGCACGTCGCTGGCGGCTCCGGCAGCCGGAGTCCCTAGCTGTAGCGGCTGCAGTCAAGGCTGGGGCTGCCGCCGTCGCAGCAGCTGGTCGAGCTGCCGCCGCTGCTCCCGCTCACTGCTGCTGCTGCTGCTGCTGCCGCCGCTGCCTCTGCCTCTGCTCCAGGAGCGGGGACCGCCAGGTGGACGCGCCTCGCTCAGCTCGCTCGCTCAGGTTCCGCCGCCGCCGCCGCCGCCGCCGCCGCTGCCGCACTAGATGGAGTCAGAGCTGTCGGGCTCCGGCGCGGGAAGTCAGAGCCTCCACGGCCGCCCGCCGGCTCCCGGCTCAGCGCTCCTCTCACCGCGCCGCTCGCTCGCCCGCTCGTTCGCTGGCGCCGGGACGACCTCGCTCGCGGGCTGCTGCGCGCGCGGCGCCTGGAGCCCGCTCTGCGCGGTGGCTGCAGCCGTCCGCGACAGAGAGAGGCGGAGGGTGGTTGCGACTGCCGCTAGCGCTGGGAAAGCTCTTGCTAAATGCTGCCACTGCCGCTACTGCCACTGACTGCTGTGGTGGCGGCGGCGGTGACTGCTGCTGCTGATGCTACTGGTTTTCTTTCCCGGGTTCTCCCCCTGCCTCGGCCCCCTCCTCCCCTCCCCTTTTCGCCTCCTCCTCTTCCTCCTCCTCCTCCTCCCCCTTCTCCTCCCTGGGCTGCTTGGCTCAGAGCCTTTGCGGGCGCTGCCTGCTCCCTTCTGCTTCCAGAGCTGCCTCTGCCCATTCAGAAAGGTGCCCAGAGTGGGGCTGCCTCGGCTGCCACCATCGCTATTGCCCCTGCCATTGTTTCCTCCAACACGGCTGTTCTTGTTGGACGCACTCCCCTCCCTACCCTCCTTTCCCACCACAGTCCTCCCTTTCCTGCTCGCTCTCTCCTTATTCTCACTGCGGTCCCTTCCTCATGTGTCCCCCCCCTCCCACCCTGTCCGTCTGTCCCTCCTTGTAGTCCCCTCAGACGTCCGGGAGCGCGCACTGCGCGGCCACCTGTCATAAAGGGCGCGCACCCCCCTTCCCCACCCCCACCCCGCCCCCCACTCACATTCTCGCAGCCCGCCCAGTCCACCGCGCCACTGGCTCCTTCTTCCCCTGGCAGACACGCAGCCGGACACCACTCTCCCACGCCTTTGAGGGCAGTTATGTGTTCAGAGAGGGGCGCTCTGAAGTTTCGGGAAGCTATCTGAATGGCTCCATGCATTAAGCATTTATCCATCCAACGTACCCTTAACTTCAGGGCCCAAGCCCTGGGAAGGTGGATTGTGCTGGAAGGGTTGGAACAAGGCAAAGAATTGGAGAGGGGTGAGTTTTTTAGGAAACGAAGCAGAGAAAGGGGGAATCTGAATATGGCCGGGAAGGAAATGGGATCTGACTGCTGTCACTGAAAAATTCCTTAGGTGGTCATTTCCCTTCTGACGTTCTGGGAACCCAACAGAAAACAGCACAGGATTGGAAAGCGACCCACCGGGATATGTAGTATTCGTGAAGCCCTAGGTGTAAGGTTGGGGCCTGAGAGCCATAGTCATTGCCACTAGAGACCAGGGTGAACGATTAAACGTTTATGCTAAAACAGAGAGAATAAAGCTAGCTACTTTGTGTGCACTTGCTCCAGCAAATCATTGCCACAGCCCAGCTTCCCCAGTCACGCAGGACTCAATTTCAGATTTCTCTGCATCCACTGCCACAGCCTTATTTTCTAAGGTCAGACTTTGAGATCTCCAGTGTGTAACTTCTATAACCCTTCACAGAGCCTCTAGCCAGTCACCCAACTCCTCCCAAGAAACAGCAGACACACAGAGAGTGCCAATAGGGTGGAGGAGATATTTTTCCTGCCAAAGTAAAAGCTACCGAGGTTGGTATCACGTTAAAGGCACACGTCCATGGCTTTTTATCCTTGAGCCATGGAGTGTCGGTATGAGGTTGGGGCAGGCTTTTACATGGTAGACTCACCCAGGAGTGTGTTTTCAGGGAGATTTAGCTGAAGTCTATCATCCCACCTGCTTGCAATACACTTGTTCATGCCCTTCTTTTATATCGCAGAAACTCATCCACAAATAACAGCTCATTCATCAAGGAATTCAAACTTAGGGAGTGCTTACCTATGTGCCAACCACTATATGGTGAGCAACCTACATGAATTCTTATGTTTAATCCTCATAAAAAACACAGTTACTGCCATTTTAAAGGTGAGACTATTGAGTCAGAAAAAATATATGCCTTGAAAATAGAAAACTTGTTTATTTACCTTGTATACTGTGCAAATACATTTGCCTCTTCTAGGCATTGAGAGAAATAAAAAATAAAATTTAAAACAAAACAAATATTAAGCATGTAAAGTGTCACCATCTTTGGCTGACTTTAAATTGCCAGAATGAATTGCTCTTTGCCCCTTTGATTTCACCTTTAATGAACCACATATGCTGTTCTCCTTTTTAAAAGGTAATTGCTAGCCAGTGAGATGGCTCAGTGGGTAAAAAGCACTTGCTTCCAAGTCAGATGACCCGAGTTCGATCCCCGGCTCTGACATGGTAGAAGAAGAAAACCAACAACCAAAAGTTTTCTTGTGACTTCTATGCATGTGCCATAGCATGTACACGTGCGTGTCCACACACATGCACACACAGTAAATATACAAAGGTTGTTCATTTGCTATCAGTTATTATCTTTGTGTCTCCACTCAAACACACCCAGAAACACACACTTACGGTGGAAAAATTTCAATTTGTTACTAGTTACAGTGAGGAAGCACATACATCACAAGTCGACTTATGACTGAATCATGCAATTGTATGCTGTAGTTCTAACCCTCAGTATCTCAGGCTGAGAACATGTTTGAAATGATGTTTCAAGAAGTGATTAAGTTAAAATTAAGGCTTTTTCCCTACAATCCAATCCTTCAAGTGCACTTAAGAAGAGAACATTCAGACACACACAGAGATACCAGGAGCTGACACATTGAGAAAAAGAGCCATCTGCTAGCCAAAGAGGCCTCAAGAAATCCAACCTGCCAACCACTTTCCCTCAAATTTTCAACCTCCAGAATTGTGAGAAAATAATTTTTTTGTTTAAGCCACTCTGTCTGTAGTATTTTGTTATGGTACCCCCAGACAAGCTAATACAGTGGGTAACCATGGGGTAAGAGTAAAGGGCTGGAATAAAGGGTCTAGTAGATAATTTGGGTGTTGGTAAAGTAAATTGGAGGGAGGTCTAAGGAAAGTGGGGGTTTGTTCCATGTCCAACGCTGTCATAAAGGAAGGGAAATGTATGACATGTCATTTTAATAAGTCTTATCTATATAGAGGTCAGACTAAAGTCGAAATAAGGCTTCTGTGGGTGGCACAATGACCTTTTGTCTGTGTTTAGACAACAGTATGAAGTGGTTTGTTTTGTCTCTATTGTGTTTTCAGAGGAACTTCATCTGGTGTTGGTATTTTCTAAAGATTGTTTTGTCCAAGAGAAAACCATGGCTTACCTATACAAGCTGGGTCTGGTGGCACAAGTCTGTAATATCAATACTTGGGAAGCTATGGAAGGAAGATCAAAAGTTGAAGGCCTGCTTCAGCTACAGTATGAGTTCAACAATGGCTTGGGAAAGTTACTGAGGTCCTGTCTCAAATTTGAAAAAAAAACTAAAAGAAATGTTTGGGATATAGATTAGTGGTAGTGTGTGTCTCACATATACAGAACCCTAGCCTCAATTAATCCCAAGTACCAAAAAATAAAAATAAAAAAGATGTTAAAGGCTGCTTTTGCTTCTTTCTCACTTGTGACATCTTACACCATCCATTAGCAATGTGGCTTTAAGCAAGTTCTTTTACCCCTTATGCCTCAATTTTTTCATTTGTATTGAGAAAAAAGAGTAAATATAAGGTTGTTATGGGAGCTGAATGAATACATACAATCATATGATATAGTCATATATTATCTACTATACATTTTATTATAAAATTATATATATGCATATATTTGAGGACTACATATTCTGTTTTTAGATATTCACTGTCCTTTTAAAGTATTTATTTATTTATTATGTACACAATATTCTGTCTGTGTGTATGCCTGAAGGCCAGAAGAGGGCACCAGACCTCATTACAGATGGTTGTGAGCCACCATGTGGTTGCTGGGAATTGAACTCAGGACCTTTGGAAGAGCAGGTGATGCTCTTAACCGCTGAGCCATCTCTCCAGCCCCAGGACTACATATTCTTTAGAAAAATGCTTGACACATAGCCAGCATTTATTAACTATGAACTATTTTCTATGTCTATTTTCCTCAACAGACAATCAACATGAATTACATGATTACACTTCTGTATCAATACTTTCTTCTGTGATAGGCTGTGAACTCTTTGAGAACAGTGAAACTGTATATTGCTCCATTAATAATAGCTGATGATGATGGTTAATTTTGATTGTCAACTTGACTGGAGTTAGAATCACCTAGGACACGAATGCGTAGATGTGTCTATAAGTGTATTCTAAATGAGTTTCACCGAGAAAGAGACCCACTTTCCAGCACCATACCATGGCCTGGAGTCTCAGTCCGAATAAAAATGGAAAAGGGGAGCAGGGAACCCTCATTCATCCTGATCTGCTTCCTCATAATCTTTTCACCATGTATTACCCACAGTGATAGAGAGTATCCCCTGAAAATTGAGCCAATCTTCTTTCCCTAAGTTGTTTGTGGGGGATTTGGTCACAGTGATGAGAAAAACAGCCAATAAGCTAATTTTTGCTGCATTGTTTCAATGTTGTTGGCATTGATTTAAATGTTATTCCAAGCAAACTTCTGTGACACCATCCCTATCTATAGAATAGCCTGGGTATCCTCCTATGGGCCCATATAAGATCTGTGTTTACCATAATCTGCACACTAACATGGGATACTACCACTGCTTCTGTTTCTTCTTCCCTTTCTAAACTATTCCCTTCTTGGAGAGGAGAGTAAGCACTTTCAACTTCAATGCTCATGTCTAAGTACAGCGCCCAGCACAGCAAAAATATTTAATATAAAGATGATGTGTGAGTTTTCACCATGTTCTTTGTTTTGCCTAGGATGGATCTCACAACAGGTCAGTCTTTGCACCATTCATTCATCTTCCCTTTGTTTTTTATAAACTGAAGAGGTAATGGAGAATCTCATCAAGTGATCTTTTCTACACGGCACATGCAAAATCAGACAGAATCACTGCGAGACTGCAAATCAAGATAATTTCATTTGTGAGCAAATGGACCCTGCTAGTTGAGAGATATCAGTAATGTATCTATTAGGGTTAGGTAGGATAAAGAGAGTATGAGACTAGGCTGTAGGAACTTGGAATTTGACCTTAATTCCATCATAAACAAGTTGTGTCATGTTCAGTTAATCAAATTTCTTTGAGCCTGTTTTTCTCTGAAGAATGTAGAGAGCACAATCCATTTAGTCACTAAAAGCTAGAGGTGGGTAACAAAATGTAGACTTTACTGCAATTTCTTTTGAGGTAAAATTATTTAACTTCTTTCTTACCTTTCTAATGCATACTTAGGTGATTCCAAGCCTCTGGAACTCTGAAACAAGTACTCCAATGTAGCCAAATCCTTTCAGAATGTTAACCAAAAGCCATTAGTACTGTGGTTTCCTGCTGGCTTTATTACCTCCCCAACAGTCCCATGTACCACTTATTCTTAGTAAAAGAAGGTACAGTGTCTGGAAATGTTTGAGGGCACAAGAAGTGCTGCCATCATGCAGGTAAATCCAGAAGCATTTTTCTACTGTGCTGAGTACATAAACAGGATGTTATTCAGCCCAATTTAATGTTATGCCAGAAGGATAGAAGGTGAATGGCAGAAATAACATTATTTCTTTATCATATGTAAATACAAGGAAAGGAACCATCATATTATTTTTTATATAATGTACTGCCATGGTGCCCAGAGACTGTAGAGTAGTCATAATAATGGCCTCGGGCCATTGGTTTATTGAACTTTTCCCTGGTTAATTTCAAAAAACAAGACAAAGTAACTCAAAGCATCCAGATTTTGGAGGTCAGCATGTTGAGACCAACATCAGATCTTCCAGTTTCTTGACCTGAAACACCTAATATATTGAGAGATTCCATTAAATATAGTGGAACCAACAAACTGCCTCAATACTTACTGTTTTGTTTTAAAGAACATTGGGAAAGTATGGAAGTATGGACCTTGTCCTCCTCACAATGGACAAAAGTTCATTTTTTTTTTTTTTTACTTTTAGCATCCTCTGGGTGGGACAGAGTATCTCTACTCTATGAGTTATTTGGCTACTATTTGTCTGAGTTCTGGTATTAGGTCTCCAGAGTTGAAAGAAACCCCCTTTTTGTTCCGAAGAGGCCTATATTCTAGTGGGGGATATGTAAACACAGGAAAGCTGTAAGAATGGGCTCTACAGAAAGAGAGCTTAGTGAGAAGTACGAGTAAGTCAGGACTTCACGGGAACAAAGAGGTTTCGTGATCCTTGAACATACAGGAAGTGTAATAGCCCCAGGGAAGCAGCAGTGAGAAGAGCATGGAGCGTGCGTGCGAGAGAGCATGGAGTGTGCGTGCGAGAGAGCATGGGTTTAGGAAGTGCTGAGGCAGGGTCATGAGCAATGTGTTTGGGAATCAGTGACATTTCCAGCATGGCTGAAACCAAAGACTTGCTCCAGGGAACAAGAAAAACGTGGAGGGGATAAGTGAGACCTACTTGGAAGCCTATAATACTTTACTTTTAAATTCTCACTCCTTGCTTTATAAATGTGTAAAAGAAAAGCTATGGCCACACACTAAATTGGTGCTTATGCCACTGAGGAACCTTTAGATTCAGATCATAGTAATAATGAACTTTCTGATTTATGGTGTGTTTTTACAGACATCATGTTTTCTATTCCCGACCAGCTTATTCAATGGCCCTGGAGCAGAGAATCTAGTCCCCTCCCTCCTGCTTCCTTAAAACTAACAGCCATAATTATCAGGTTGAGCTCACTGTCCTAAGCTATTAAGTCTATCTTAGTTGCCAGAGGAGGAGAGAATGGCAGGGTCCACAAATCAAGCCAGATAAGAAAAGCCATGATACTTATCAAGTGTGTGGAATGCCTATTCACATTTTCTTAGCTGATTTGAAATCTGTGCTCGAAATCAGCCCGAGAAAGAACAGGTCCTGCTACTTGAAACCTTTCCCTTGCAGGATGGGACTTTGAAACATACTGGAGCAGCCTGAGTGACTCAAAGTTAGAAAATTGAGGTCTGGAAAAAACGATTTCCATCTTCAGCAGCAAATGGCCACGGGGCGAATCCCCTGATGAAGCCACCACAAACAGTTCAGTATGTTGGTCCCTGTCTCAGAGCCCCAGACACTGTTCAAGATGTTTGTGGTCTGGCTGCACTAAGAAATTTAGGAGCAGGGGTAGGGGTGGGGTGAGGGGGCCTATCAAGACCCATGCCAGGACCATGGACAGAGATCAGCAGGCATTACTAGCTAGTTTCCAAGGAGAGGTGCAAGTGTAACCCTCCATCCACCATGCAGCCTTGTGCCTCACCGGCAGTGCAGTTCTGGAGAAGATGTGTGCAGTGTGTGGTGTCAGTTTGGGGCTTTCCTAGGTTGCACAGTTCCATAACACCCTGCACAGGGTGAGATCTTTCTTTCTCAGGCAAGACATGGGCTTTATTTGGTGTAGGAGGTATTCATTCATAGTGCTGGTTGTGCACTCGTGGGAATTGCAATGTTTATCACGGTTTGAAGAGTAGTCCTAATGTGAGGAAACAGACTAACTTCAGTTAGCTCTATTTCTGGCCTGGTGTTTCTATCCCATTAAAGAATGGACCTCAAAATACTTCTATTCGTGTAAAAACCAACATCTCAAAAAATATACCTCAGCTTTCTTTATACCAACAACCCACATGAAGGAAAGGAGAATGAGCTGTTTCAGTGGTTTGGAATTAAATCACCTGTGTCTTCCCAAAGCTATGCAGTCCCTCTACCAGTAAAAAGGGACCAACAGAATGATCTCTACATTACAGAGAGCTTAAAAAAAGAAGCTCAAGAATTATGGTTATAAAACATCTCACAAGGAGCTGGGGTGATGGCTCAGTCAATAAAGAGCTTGGCACTCAAGGATGAGGACCTGAGTTTTTATTCCAAGCACCCAGAGAAAAATCAGGGTAGGGCAATGTACACCTGTAATCCCACAGTTCAGGAAGCAGAAACAGGACTATTCCTGGGACTTTCTGACAGCTCATTTTAGACAAATTGATGAGCTCTGTGTTTACAGAGATACCCTGTCTCAAAAAAAGAAGTGATGGTCATGAAGAAATGGTTCCAGAGTTGAGAGATCATACTTCTTTAGTAGAAGGCCCAAGCTTATTCCCTGCTTCAGGAGACCAACACCCTCTTCTGGATTCTGTGGGCATCTTCACACATTTGCACATACCCCCCCCCCCACACACACACAAGTGCACACAATAAAAACTAAAATTAATCTTTAAAAGTTTAAATGGAGAGTGATTGAAGAAAATACCTGATATTGACATCTGATCTGCAAACACACTCGCACAAGGGCATGTACATGCATGCTCACATGCACACACAACACGTTAACTCACATATACCTACCTGCATATAATACTTATGACTCTTTATACAATGATTCCTGATGCTCCTGAAATCTTTCTTCCTGCAAGAAGGTCTCCCCAACACTTCTGTGCAGAAGGTGTGAATTCGTTTCTAGCTACACTTGAAATTTTTAGTCTCTTCTTTTACTCTGTTGGTAGCTGTTGATGTTGATAATTGGGATAATAATGATGGTATAATCTGGAGAATACTAACTGCCTGATACCATGGAATAAACAATACCAGATAAAAAGACACGAAGAGATTGCTTTACAAAGGAGACAGAATTTCTGCCTAGTTTTAAGGTCTGACATTCGCTGAACTAGCCTCCCAGATTCATTTACATAAGTATTCAAGCCAAAGTTCCCAGAATATTATGCTAGGGATTACAAAGCAAAATGTGTGCTAAGAACCCCCTACCAGGAATGGTGTGATTCAAAAGAGTTAGTACAGGACAAAGTAAGGGAAAATATGTTTTTGTTCCTCTGTAATAAATGAACCATTTTTTGGACCATACACAAGCCTACTTACTGGCTCCTAAGACATGTGGAGTCAACACATACCCAATATGACTATCTACTCAGAAAAGTCAGTACTTGTCTGTAACTTGGTTAAGTTACAGGAAATTCCCTTTTCTTATTTCATACCTCCCGAATCTTCAATGGCTCTTTAAAGCCTGAAAAACAAATGTCAAAATCCCTAAGCTAATAATCATGAAACAGCCCTAACCTGTTTTTCCAGCTCCACACAGCTGTTGCTCCAAATACAGGGACATTTTCTATCTCCGTGTCTTTGTTCTAGTTATTCCCTCAGTCTAGAATGCCCTTCCCTTTTCCATGTTAAAATACTTCTCTTCCTTTAAGATTTAACTGAAATATCATATCCTTTCTATGGCCTTTCTTTGATTTTTCCAGGGATGTCACAAATTACTGCAACTTTGGTGACTTTAAATGACAAAAATTTGTTATTTCACAGTTCTGAAGTCCAGAAGTCTGAAATTAAGTTGCCAGAAGGGCCACTCCTCCTCCAGTGTGTCTAGGGAAGAACCCTTACTTACCCCATCCAGCTTCTGGTAGTTCCTGCTATTCCATGACTTAAGGTAACATAACTACAATATCACTGTTTGTCTTCCTGGCTTCCTCCTTTTTGCTTCCATATTTCTCACCTTATATTGCCATATTTACTGAATTTAGGAACTACTGGGTTAACCTAGAATGCTCTTATCCAAAATATTCACTTAATTATATTTGTGAAATCTCTTTTTCCTCAATAAGTTTATACCCAAAGTGCCAGGAATTAGAACTTGGATACAACTTTTAAATGTTCATTGTTCAACCTTTTACTCTTTCCAGAACAAATTAACATTCTTTTTTTTGACCTAATACAGCACATATTTTTGCTCATAAGATTTTCACTTAGTTATCCTTTCTTCATTACAGGTGTGTGAATACAATCTCTCTGTCTGTCTGTCTGTCTGACTGCCATACATACCAAGTCCTTCAGGAAAGAACTATCTTATTCATCTCTATATAACACATTGATAATCCCACATTGATACATGTGGATGTTAATTATTGTTTAAATTTTAAAATGGCGGCTTTCCTTTCGGTTTCAGGATAGAAGGAAACAGCTGTAAAAAAACAGGAAGTAGCAATAATGTGCCAGTTTAGCATATAGAAACAAGCAGATTTTCTATAAAAGGCATTTCTAAGTTTTTTCCAATATAATAACCCAAATAAAATGGGTTTCTAGAGAACTCCCAACTTAAACTATCCTGTCTTGGAATGTTAGTATATCTTTCAATGTTGATTTATATGTGTAGCTACAGAAAGAAAATGCACAAATGCTATAGAAATGATTATTTATCCACACACCTTTGAACACTTGGTTTTTGACAAAGAAGCAAAAAATATCAAATAGAAAAAAGAAAGCATATTTAACAGATAGTGCTGGCATAACTGGATATCAACATATAGAAGAATAAAAATAGATCCATAGTTATCACCATGTACAAAACTCAAGACCAAATGGATCAAAGACCTTAACATAAAGCCAGCCACATTGAACTTCATAGGAGAGAAAGCGGAAGCACATTCGAATGCACTGACACAGGAGACCACTTCCTAAATAGAACCCCAGCAACACAGACACTGAGAAACAATTAATAAATGGAACCTCCTGAAACTGAAAAGATTCTGTAAAGGAAAGGACACAGTCAACAAGACAAAACAACAGCCTACAGACTGGGAAAAGATCTTCACCAACCCCACATCAGACAGAGGTCTGATCTCCAAAATATACAAAGAGTTCAAGAAATTGATAAACAAAAGAACAAATAATCCAATTAAAAAATGGAGTACAGACCTAAACAGAGAACTCTCAACAAATGAATCTAAAATGGCTGAAAGACACTTAAGGAAATGCTCAACATACTTAGTCATGAGAGAAATGCAAATCAAAATAATTCTGAGATTCCATCTTATACCTGTAAGAATGGCCAAGATCAAAAACACTGATGACAACTTATGCTGGAGAGGTTGTGGGGTTGTGCATTGCTGGTGGGAGTGCAAGCTGGTAAAGCCCCTTTGGATATCAGTCTGGCGATTTTTTGGAAAATTAGGAAACAACTTTCCTCAAGACCCAACAATACTACTTTTGGGTATATATCCAAAGGATGTTCAATCGTGCCACAAGGACATGTGCTCAACTATGTTCATAGCAGCATTGTTTGTCATAGCCAGAACCTGGAAACAACCTAAATGCCCCTTGACCAAAGAATCCATAAGGAAAATGTGGTACATTTACACAATGGAGTAGTACACCGCAGAAAAAAATAACGACATCTTGAAATTTGCAGGCAAATAGATGGAGCTAGAAAACATCATTTTGAGTGAGGTAACCCAGACCCAGAAAGACAATTATCACATGAACTCACTCATAAGTGGTTTTTAAAGATAAAGCAAAGAAAACCAGCCTACAAACCACAATTACAGAGAACTTAGACAGCAATGAGGACCCAAAGAGAGACATACATAGATCTAATCTACATGGGAAGTAGAAAAAGACAAGATCTCCTAAGTAAATTGGGAGAATGGGGACCTTGAAGAGGGTTGAAGGGGAGGGGAGAGGAAGGGAGGAGAGCAGAGAAAAATGTAGAGCACAATAAAAATCAATAAAATAAAAAATGAAATGATGATTTATGAAAGGACAAATGCATATGATATTTATTGAGAAGTATATGATCATCTATCAAGAGGTACAGCTAATAAAATACTGTCAATGATAAATGGAAAACTCAATTGTTCCAGTAACATTTAAAACCATAGACTTGGTCAGGAATATCTACCATTTTTTCTTAGGAGTATTCACATTGTGGGGGGAGCTTCCCATGAAAATACTAATTAGTTAGGGTGCGTATTCCAGACTCATTGCATAGATCAGAAAACATATTTTCTTACCAAATTCTATCTAAACAACAATCCTTTAAACACAAGAAAAACCTAAGCATTCATTCTATACTGAAACCTTGGAAGCATGAAGACGACCACCAGGAAGTATATTTGATGATGTCTGTTAGATTCATAACATCCTCATAAAATTTTGAAAGAACATTGTGAAAAGGACTTTGGAACTGACCATAGGGATTTCAGATGCCAGAATCAAGACACTTGAAAAAAAGAGGAGAGTTGAAGGTTTCCTGGCATTCCCAGAGTGGAAGATGGTAGAACCAAGAGAAGAGTGTTAAAGTATCTATATACAAAAAAAAAAAAAAAAAAAAAAACCGAAGGAATAAGAACAGAATACTTTGAAGGAGAAGGGAAATAGTCTTGTTCAAATATTCTCCAACATATACTGAAGAAAAGTGCCCATGGTTGTGAGAGTATGGACTGATGAGTCCCAACACTAAGCTTGGTAAGAAGGAATTGGAGCCAAGAAGCTAAAAACAAGAAGCTGTGTACGTTCTTAGGGAACTTTGGTTGTGGCCCAGAAGATCTGTAGCATTAACAGTGCACATGCGTATAGTGCTTTTCAATTATAGTTATTTCACCCTTACTTTTTATCTAGCTTTTAAAAATGGAAATAATAGAGAAAGCCACACCCTCACACAGTACTAAAATTCCATGTTAACCATTGCATTTGTTACTTATACAGTCTTTATGAGATATAATGTAGACAAAATTATTATTATTTTCATCATCATTATAACACTTACCAGTTAACAGAAAAGGAAGCCAAGAGGAGCAAGTGATTTGTGCCCAGCCACACAGTTGATAAGTGATAGAGTTGAACCTTTACCAGAAGTACGGAACTACTGCTGCCAGAAGCTGCATGCTATTTCATACTGCTGTACTTTTGTAAAGCTCTTTGCTCTGCCTGGAAAGCCTTTCCCTTTTTCTTTGGTGATCTGCTGCTCAGTGTCAAGGCTTAGTTTGAATGCCAAGGACTCAGTGAAGCTTTCTTTGGCTTTTTACACCTTCAAGAAGAATAAATGAGAAAAAAGAATAATATGTTCAGGTTTTTGAAAATAGGACAATGAGTGGCTATTTCCTCAGTGCTCTTATGCCATCTTGTATACTATAAATATCTATTATGTGTTTGGTTATATTTTCTAGGCAAAGAATTACTAGATCCCCAAGGGTAGGGGGCCTTGCTTCCTTTTTTAAACTTCTCCATTATTCAGACATTATTAGAAACATTTCAAGAATGAGGTGTCTCAATAAGTGAATGAACTGAATATTTTATGCACGCTCTTAAGCTAGCAATAGCCCACAAAAACTGCTCTTAAGAGATATCTCTAGAGAACAGCAAGTTCTTCTTTGTATGTGACTCAGTCAACAAATGAATAAGAAAAAATGGACGAATCTGGGATAATTGCCAGGTTCCTCATTCAACATGAGGTCACTATGTCCAAGACCACTGTCTCTGTAAGAGGTTCATTAAGTTTCAGGGTTGATGTGAGCCTGGTGACAACTCATCCCACAGAAGATGTCTCCATGTCTCCCTGCCTGAATTCAGATGGCCCTAGAAATGGAGAGAGTTTAGGGCTGCAATCAGGAAGGGAAGACAGGAGAATAGGAAAGGAAAGAGAAAAGAGACAACAATGGGCATAAGGAAGGCAGAGAATGAGAACGGAAGAGATACCAGAAAGTGGCAGATGTACCTCCTTAATTCATAAGGTGTTTGAAGGTGTCAGCTAGTTGATACCACCTCCATGTAAAATAGTATTAACTGAATTTCCCAAAGCATAGACTTGATGCATTTACTCAGACACTGTTACGCACATAGCACTGGTGTTGACCTCCTGTGCTCTGCACCCTTCAGATGATCGGTAGCAAGGTGCAGTAAACACGGGCCACGGTGTGAGGCAGATGCAGATTTATAGCCCGAGCTGTGTGGTCTTTTCAAGTCACTCTCTGAGGCACATTTTCCTTATCTGTCACATGAGGATAATAATATTTACCGTGTAAGGTCGTCTAGATTCTGAAGATTAGTAGTACTCTAATGAGGTACTTAGGAAATATGCACTCAACAAATGATAGCCACTGTGATGATGCTGTCAAAAAGTAGCACAACAAAAAAAAAAAATCACTGACTTTGGAATCGAATTTTATTTGAACTCTGTTTCTGCTGTTTATTAGCTGGATTTCATATCATCTCAGAGAAATTAACTCTCTCCTCCATCTAAATTGCTACCTGTGCAGAGTTGTATGAGAGTTAGGAGCACAACTTCTGGACTTTTAATCTTCGCTCTGCCTCTTGCTGTGCGGTATTACGTAAATTACCTAATCAGTCTCGCTCTTCCTCTTTCTGTGTTGGTGCTAGGATTTAAACCTTAAGCTGTGTGTTACTGTCAAGTAACACTCTGAGGTTCATGTTCCTCACCTGTCACATGAAGATAATAATATTTACCGTGTAAGGTTATCTACATTCTGAAGATTAGTGGTACTGTACATGAAGTACTGAGGGAGTAAACAGGCAACAGACGAGAGCTCCTATTATGATACTGTCAGAGACTTGCATGACCCGAGTTCTGGGATTGCAAGCAAGCATCACCATGTTTGGTTCCCTGTCCTCCACTCTGAGCCCTGGTATTATTATTATTATTATTTCTCAGTGCTTTTCTTTGAATACCATGCACTGTGTCAGGAACTCACTCTGGATATGCAGTATAGATTCACTCAATAAACATGCCGATGGGCTATGACTTGCCTGCTTGTTGAAGGAGACGAGGCTTCTGAACTCTGAGCTACATCTCACTTCCTATGAAAGCCAGGTATATGACTTCCCTGTCTAGCAGAAGTTACAGAATAGTGCCTATCCACAGATATTAAAATTCTCTTCTGCACATTTGGTTCTAACATGTTCTAACCTTTGTCTGACCTAATCAACTAAAATTTAAAGTTTAAGATATTAATGTCCACAAACACATTTGCAAAACAGAAAAGTTTGCTAAAAGCACATTTCTGTACAGACGTTCCTAATTGTCTAATTCTCTATTGACTCCTGTTATAAAGTTGAAGGCGTGTTCCCATGGAAACTGTCCCCAAAATGCACGGAATCAAAAGCTTTTGGTGAGGAAGGGTCAACTCTGCTGTGTTGGCAAGGACTTGGTAAGACTGGGCAATGTGTGAAATAATGTACATAAAAACAAAATGAGACATAATTAGAGAACAGCAGAAGGAGTTAGCAACAGGACAAGTTGGTCGCACAGCTACGCTTCCTCCCCGCCCCCCTCGTCCAACCCATAGGAAGAATTAGGAGCTTCTACTTTAGGCTTTCATAAACTGCATTCTAACCCCTCTATTACACCAATAGCCTCTACCATCCTTTATTCCTTTTAGTAGAATCTCCACAACACTTACCATTTAACATATTGTGGTTTTTGCATATTTATTTTCTGTTCCTCTCTCATAAAAAATGTAAGCAACGGGAAACATGATTTAGGTTTTTTTCCTCTACTGTATCTTTATCATTTGGAACAATGCATAATTCATAGCAGATACTCAATAAATAGTTGTTGAAGGAGTGAACAAATTAAAGAATATTATTCACTCTGCCCAAGAAGTATGTTTCTTTCTCCCAACCTCCTTTACTGGGTGAACTCCCCTAGCTGATACATCACTTCTTCAGGGACTATCCTGAATTTTACACCTTAGCTTTGGTAGGATTCTCTGCTATAGAAGCCTTTACCTTCCCTATGGAATACAATTAAAGAATAAATTAGATGTTTTCTTGTTTGTTGTCTTTGCCGTTCGAGACAGAAGTTCTGTAAAGGTAGGGATTGCATTCATTTGCCAGTGCCTACAACAGAGCCTGTCATCTATGATTGAGTCAGTTACTCACTGGAACAGGACATTTAAGCTCAAATACTTAACAATTATTATTGAACTTGGACATACATAAAGAACTTATGGAGTGGTCTTTTAAGGGATTTTTTTGAAGAGGAACTAAGAAGCCTTCTGGTGAAAAATGCCGAAAAGAATAACTGTGGAGGCCCACATGGCTGAAAAAAGAGGTAAGCAGTGAGGGTAAAATCTACCAGAACACTGGTTGCAGCGCCTTACCACTGTGCTTATTCTTTGATACGGAGTTTGCAAAACTCAAGCCTGAATCAGCAAGAGAATGTGACATGAAGGATAACAATGGAAAACAGGCCAACTATGAAAACACCAGATAGCCTTATTTGGAGATACTTTTTAATTCAATTTGAAGATGGAAGGATAGCCTGACTCAAAAGAAGAACCACTGCCCAGATGATATGGCCACCAACATTAACTTTTTTATGGCAGTGCCATCTTTTATATATACTGGCAGTGGTGGCTGTAGTAACAGCTATTCTGGAATAGTAGAGACCTGCAGATAAGTTCCACAAGAAGGATGAATATGGTAGATGATAAACTGTGCTGAAGAATGCATCTCCTAACAGTGCTCTAAAAGAACTAAGGAGAGCAAGATGGCTCAGAGGATAAGATCACTTGACACATGGGCCCGAAGACCTGGCTTCAAACCCTAGATCTTACAGTCAAAGAAAGAATCAATTTCTAAAAGTTGCCCTCTGGCCACACATAAACTAGGCAACTATGAATCTCTAGTATGAATCTGTAGATTTGCCTATTCTAGACTTTTTATATGAATGAAATTTGAATGAAATGAAATGTGTGCCCTGGCAATGCTAAAGCATGCATGAGCCGTCCATATGGCTGTTCTGTTGAACTTGTCTATATGGGGTTTCATAGTCTAAGTTGATGAGGACAACTTACCAGGTCTTTTCTTCAAGAGAGCACTAGATCTCATTACAGATGGTTGTGAGTCAACATGTAGTTATTGGGAAATGAACTCAGGACCTTTGGAAGAACAGGCAGTGCTCTTAAATGCTGAGTCATCTCTTCAGTGACGACACCATACTATATTGTGACGTTCTTCTTTCATTTAACATGTGTTTCAGGTTCATCCATGTTATGCCAACTATTCAAAGCAACATGAAACATAAAATCCACAAAAATACCAGAGAGTCAGTTTTGTGCTGGCCAGCTACTCCATAGTGCCTGCCCTTGAATATGGTTGATATATCCAGTGACATTTCATTGGAGAAAACTGACTTTCTCTTTTAAGGCAGGTATGAAATACAGATTTCTTCTTGGTTAGATATAGGGCTTTGTGTCCACTTCCCCTTCTCATTGCTGGGGTTTTGTCTGGTTTGAATCTGTGTAGGTTTTATCCATGCTTTCACTGTCTCCAGGAATTCACGTGTGGGACACCCCGGTTGTGTATAGAAGACATTTTCCTTGGAGTCATCCACCAGCTCTGGCTTTTTTTTTAAATTTATTTTATTCTTTATTTTTTCTCCTCAGCTGCCCTAGGAACTAGCTGGGGTCGTCTTCCTGGACACCTGGGAACCCCAACAAGTCTCTGCCAACCCTAGAATGGCTCCCTTAACTAAGATATATAATTCCTTGTTCCCATATCCACCCTTCCTATATCCCAACCATCCTATTCCCCCAAGCTCTTCCCATCCTCCACTTCACACTTTTCTCTCCCCATCCCCCCATCCCCCCATCCCACCCCACCCCCATGTTCCCATTTTTTGTCCGGCAATCTTGTCTACTTCCAATATCCAGGAGGATAACTATATGTTTTTCTTTGGGTTCACCTTCTTATATAGCTTCTCTAGGATTTTTTACGAATTATAGGCTCGATGTCCTTTATTTATGGCTAGAAACCAATTATGAGTGAGTACATCCCATGTTCATCTTTTTTGGTAAAGTGGAGATTCAAACCGACACTAAATGTTTCCTTCAGCCCAGGAGGCCATGGTGGGATTAGAATGGAACAAAGGGTTTGAAACCCTACCAAGAGCTAGAAGTCACTACTATTGAGAGTAATAGCAATAACTATTCTAGGGATGACACTGGAAGTTCCGTAGAATCTGGACTCCACTGGCTTAGAAAAACAATTTTAGGATGCAGAGCAGTGCTCTACAGTCTCAAATCTGGTAGAGTATTTGGAGAGTCTTGGGATAGAGTGGTCATGTAGGGCAGCCTGATCTCCTCTGTTCGATGAGACATTGGTGGTCTTGTTCGGAATCTAGATGCTGTCTACAGCACAGAAGAAGTTGATGGGTCGAGAATTCCCAGAAATGGCTGTTGGAGGAGGCTGGAGAAGTCCTGGACCCTGGCTGTTGCAACTTGGGTAGATCAAGCCCTCTATGGACAAAGTAGTAAGTGGGTAACTAACCTCAACAAGTTAGACCCTTGGGAATACATGGAAACTCTGAATAAGGAACAGTGTACGATATTCTACTCAAAGTGTCCCATGGATGGATCCTTGCAGGGCAAATGCTAGCAGAGTCTAGATTTCCACTCCATCAAAGAAGGATTTCTGAGACTAGTCTGAGCTGAGGTAGTTGGGACCGCACTGCCTAGAAGTCCCTTAGTGCAAGAGGAAAGCAGCCAGACTATGCAGGGGTGCTGGCTGTTAAACTCAAGCTAGATGCCGATGGATATGGAAAACAAGTATCAGTTGGTGGCTTATATAACAAGCTAGTTCCTGGAGGAAGACATTAAAAATGTGGTGGAGTAGGGTGCTGGAGGTAGCACAGAGGGTGCTGTGGGTGGGTGAAGGTACCAACTTGTTTGCTGCATGGATGTCGGCAATCACATACGTGGAAGGCCAAGACATGGGATTTTGGAACTTATAGAAGCCTAGATATTGCTACTTAGTTGATCAGAGTAGGTTAGTATAATGACTTTTTGAAAGAGGCTAGATCCAGATGGACATAGAAATTGCAATATCTGGTGGTGAGGGAGTGAGTACTCACTAGGCTATATCATGGAGGAGGGCTCAGGAATACAGGGTTTGAATTGGGCAAAAGGGGTACTATGTGTAGATGCAAACAGCGCTGGTTCTTGTAGGACCATGTATGTTGCTTGGAGGACAGGAGTAGATGCTGTGAGTCGGCTCCCGCATTTGGAACTCTGTTGAATCCTGTGAGCACTACTGCAACATGCCAGAATGTCAGTGGCAAAAACTAGACTTGGACACTGGTAGTGACATATTATCTCTCTGTTGGCATATGGGGAAACACTATCTGGTAAGGGAAATATTCCATGGTTGGTCTTTGGGGAGGACATGGAAAGTCTGGATTCAAACTGAAGTTGTGAATGCAGCACAAATATTTCATGCATGGGTGTAGGTGTGTTAAGTGCAGATGGAGCCTAACTGTTGACTATAGCACAGTAGGAGTTGCTGGACCTAGTCTTGGCTGAAGGAGTTGAAAACCTGTACTGGCCTAAAACTTGCAAATGCAAGGCCCATGAGGCCACAGTAGGTCAGGCAGCATGTCGAACATCAAATATTCATTTGTGTGTAGGGAGTTACTCAATAGGTTAAAGCTTGGGTCCTAGGGGTTGTGTGGTGTCTGGTTATATAATGAAGTGGTTTAGTCATCAGAATCACCCTGTAGATGGATACAGGTAGGATGGTTACTGTTGGGAATACAGATGCTGGATACAGCACAAAAGAATGTGCTAGGACAAGGCCAGTTGGAGGGAAAGTGCGTGCAGAGGCTTAGAGCTGTTTATCAAAGCATGGTAGGGCCTAGATGGAGCATAGGGTTTAGAAGTCTGCAAACAACTAAAAGTCACTATTAGTGAATGCAAACAGCTATTCTAGGGGTGCCACTGGATGCGTCATCAGGTCTGGACTCTACTAGATTAGGAAAAGAATTATCTGCTGGAAAGAGGCACTTACTTCTCTAGGCTCTGGAGAAGGACTTGGACAGTCTGGGCTTTGTGTGTTAATATGTAGGCAGGCAGAGCTCCTGTGGTTTGATGAGGTTGAGGTGGTCTCAGTGGGAATGTAGATGTTGTCTACGGCACAAGAGGAGTTGTTGGGACTAGGACTCCTAGAGCTTTCTAGGAGACATTGCTGGAGAAATTGTGAACAGTAACTCTGGGACCAGGGGTAGATCCAGCCCTATACATCAAAACAAGTATTGATTGTGGCAGTGGTATACACAACAAGTGAGACCCCTGGAAGAGATTAAAAATCTGAATAAAATCTAAATAAGGAGTAATATACTATAGTCTACACAAAGTGTCCTTTGGCTGGTTTCTGGTTGGACGTATCCTAGCAGGAGGATAGATGTTAGGTACAGTACAGGAGAATTTATGAGACTAATCTGAGCTACAGTATTTGGGATCCAGCTGAATAGAGGTCTTTACTGCAAGGGACAGGCAGCCAGCCAGACCAGCTAGGGGTGCTGGTTGTTGAACTCTGGCTACATCCAGATGGGTGTGCAAATCAAGTATATTTTATGGGCTTATTTAGCAAGCTAGACCCTGGAGGAGGACATCAGAATTGTGGCTAATGAGTAGGGTGGTCCTGGTAGCACAGAGAACCAATCCTGTGTGAGGGAGCAGACAGCACCTAGCCTGGAACCTTTTGTTGACTACAGAACATGTGGAAGTAAAGAGACAAGGCCAGGGGATGGGTTTTGGGAACCTGAAGAAGTCTAGATGGTACCTAGTTGATCAGACTAGTTCAGAGTATTGATTGGGAAACCAGGTTAGATACGGATGGATGTAGAAAAAAACGTATCTGATTTTGAGGAAGTATTCACCAGACTATACTATGGAGGAGGACTAATGAAGTCCAGGTATGGAGTGTGTTAATATAGGTGGTGTGGTAGAGTGGGTCTTGGTAGGACGCTGTAGGTTGGTTAGACAACAGGAGCAGGTAGCAGGAGTAGGCCTCTGGATTTCAGACTCTCTTGAAACCCACAGCAACATGAAAGAATGTGAGCGGCAAAACTAGGCTGGGATGCTGGCAGTGAGATATGATGATGTGGGATTACCCTGTGTATGCTATGAATATGTTTTATTGCCATTGGTTATTCAAGAAGATGTTTTGGGCAATGGATTAGTAGAGCAAAGCCAGGGAGGAAATCTGAACAGAGATATAGAGAGAAACTAGGCAGCGTCAGGGAGGTGCCATGTAGCTGCTGAAGGAGAAAACCAGCAGCTGCCAGGGAGAGCCGTACTCGTAGGCCACAGTCTCATGATGATACACAGACAGACAGAGGGGAATCCCACATCAATATGAGCGATGTTTGGAGGGATGTGGGAAAACACTATTGGAAACAGGAAATATTCACTAGGTTTGAACTTTGGGAGAAAATGGTAACATTTCATAAGTCATGGGGTTATTCCGTGAGACAGTACAGGTATGGTAAGTGCTGGGAAACCCTCAGTGTTGGCTGTGGAAGAATAGTAGCTTGTGGGATCATGCTGCGATTTGAGATTTGTGTTTCTGAAGAATGCCACAAAGCACTACTGCAAAGTGCAAGAGTCCATTATTTGATGGGACAGGGACTATTCTGTCCAGGGTAAATTCCACTCAGTATGGAAAACCAAGTACCGAGTATGGATATATTCACCTAGATAAATCCTAGTGGGGGACTTAGGAAGTTTGGGTATGGTGTTAAGAGGCATGGGCAACTCTAAGAGCCCTATTGGTTTATGTAGAGAGGGTTATATCTGGCAGTAGCCCAGATGTTCTCCTATAGTATAGGAAAAATGTTCCTAATAGGCTGCAGCATGTTGAAGCCTAAAACTCACTACTGTAAGGCATGGAGTCCAGACTAAGATTGAACATTTCTTATGGTTTACAGGTTATATCTACCAGTATGTTGAAAATCAAGTGTCTGATAGTGTGTGATATTCTCAATAGGCTAGACAATGGAAGATATGAGAATACTGGTTATGGACTGGGCTTATGTTGGTGGTAGAAAGGGTCCTTAGGTGAATGATTGTATTAAAGGAGGCTGCATGTTCACCACAGTAAAAGAGGTATTGAGGCTAGGCTGGGTCACCTGACATGGGATCCTTTGGAAGCCTAGAGGCCATGATTTTATTGCTACATAACAAGACAAGGCCTGGGCACTGGTTTTGGTATACTCATTAGGTCCAGAGGAATGTGGAGATGCAAATATTCAAGTGTGTGTGTATGTGTGTCTGTGAGTGTGTGTGTGTGTGTGTGTGTGTGTGTGTGTGTGTGCATGTGTGTGTGTGTACAGTCAACAGGCTAAGCCCTGGAGGGGGATCTGTAAACTATATATGTGGAGTGTGGTGGTGTAGATATCCCAAAGTGTCCTGTGAGTGGATGAGGATAGGGCCTCTCCTGGAGTGAGCCTAGATATTGACTATAGCACTTAGTAATGGGACTAAGTAGGATGTCAGGTTTGGACTCTAAGGAAGCCTAGACGTGGCTACTGCAAGATACAGGCTGAAAGACTATGCTGTGAGACACAGGCTAGATACTGTGAAATGGAGAAAAATGAGTGTAGGGTGGTGGTATACACTCATCAGGCTTTACCCTGGAGGAAGACATGGGAAGTCTGTGTATGAAGCAAGAAAGGGTAGGCAGATCCAAGTGTCCTGTGGGTGGATGTGTGTAGAAGGCCGGGTCCTGGTGGGAGCCTAGATGTATTCTATAGCACACAATGGTAGGATGGTTTATAGATATACTGATATTCAAATACAGGAATGTTTCTTGGGAGGGATTTTAGGGAAGACATTCATGATACTAGCCAAAGATTGAGGCAGACATAGTGGAATAAACCATTGGCAGGTATAGTATTTGAGACGAAGTTGGAGAAGCAAATGATCTGTCATGTTTTCTACTACAACTAAAGTGGATATGTAAAGAAGGATCCCATGGAAAGTTTGCCTTAGAATTATTAAAGAGAAGTCACCATCTAAAATCAAACTCTCTTTGCCTTCTCAATATCGTCCCCCTATCATCAAATTTTTAGGAATGGTACACTCTGCTCTTTGTTGCTTCACCAGGCATTCTTTTGGATCAGATATGCTTTGTGATGTCAGAGCACAAGTTCACCTACTATTGGTTGAGACCTTGATGATGAATCAGTTCTGAGGGTGTGGCCTTCCCTACCCTGCCAGTTGTTCACAGCCCCTCGAGGGAGAAACAACACGCTACTTGGTGATGGAGGAATTTGTGAAGAAACCTCAGGCATCACTGTCTGACATGGACCTCCCGTCCTCCTCTAGTGATGCTCCGATGGCAGCGAACAGGGGACTCCTTATGGTAAAGACAAAGGCAGCTTACAAGCAGTATCCACCCAGCATCCTGTATGGAAAGGTGAGATGCCAAACCCTACCGGAGCTCCCTCCTCCACTGGTTTACTCTTACCTAAAGTCACTACCTCTTTCTGTCCTGGCATAAATCCCTTATCAATGCTCACCATTTCTGACCAAGTATCCTTCACATGCTTCTCCTGACTTCTCCCTATATTAACTAATTCTTGTGTTCACCTCTTGCCATTCCAGGAATTCAAGACGAGGAAGCACAGGAAGCACGGCTCCAAAAAGAGCAGCAGAAAGAGGGATCGCGAAGCCGCAGCTGTACTGGAGACGAAGAAAATCAAAGTGGCACCGGTGACTGAAATGCCTCAACCTCTGGCAGAGGACCCCGAAAACCATGCCGAGGAGCACACGACTGGAGAACCAAGCGCTGCTGCAGCAGCTGATGAGGGGGGAAGCCAATAAGATGGCCATCTCAAAGATGGGGAATTCCCAAATATGACAAGTAAAATTGCATTGATATAAATTTATTAAATTAAAAATAAATTCCATTTAATTGAAAAGTTATGTATCCTTGTGAGTAACTAATGGCGAAACCAGGAAAGGGAAGGAAAAATGATGGTTATAGAGGAAGGGACAGAATATGGGTGGGTGAATGGCAAGGGACAGCTTTGTTCCTCACTAGTTTTGAGGCAGTAATGTGGGTGCATGGAAAGAGAGGGAGTTTGGGTGGATAGAAGACAAGGGAGGGATTTGGGTCTCACAAGGTTTGGGCATTAATGGTTGCTGCATGGAAATAGGGAGGTGGTGGGTAGAAGACAAGGGAGGGATTTGGTCTCACAAGGTTTGGGGCAGTAATGGTGGGTGCATGGAAAGAGGGAGTTTGGGTGGGTAAAAGACAGGGGAGGGATTTTGTCTCACAAGGTATGGGGCAGTAATGGTGGTTGCATGTGAAGTGGGAGGTTGGGTGGGTAGAAGACAAGGAAGGTATTTGGGTCTCACAAGGGTTGGGGCAATAATGGTTGGTGTCCCCGAAAGAGAGGGGGTTTGGGTGGGTAATGACAAGGCAGTGATTGAGTCTCACATACTTTGGGGGGATTAATGGTGGATATATAGCAAGCAAGAGGGGTTAGATGACAAGGGAGGGGTATGATTCTCATATACTTTGGAAACAGAAATGATGAGTATATGGCAAGAGAGGGAGCTTGGGTGGGTTTTGGGTCTCAGAAGTAATAGCTGGTGTATGACAATAGAGGGAGTTTTGGTGGGTAGAAGACAAGAGGGAGATTGTGTCTCTTATACTTTGAAGGGATTTAATGGTGGGTATGTTGCAATATAGGTTAGATGACAAGGGAGGGATATGATTCTTATGTACTTAGTGGACAGAAATGGCAGGTATATGGTAAGAGAGGGAATTTGGGAGGGTAAAAGATATGGGAGGGATTTGGGTCTCATAGACTCTGCAAAAAGTAATGTTGGAGATATGGGAAGAAAGGGAGTTCAGGTGGGTATTGAGACAAGGGAGGGATTAGGTTCTCACAAAGATGGGAACAGAAATGGCAGGTATATGGCAAGAGAGGGAGTTTGGTTAGTATGTCAATAGGGAGGGATTTGGGTCTCACATACTTTTGAGCGAGTAGTGGTGGAAATAGGGTAAGAGAAGTTTGGTTAGATAGATGATAAGGGAGAGATTTGGGTCTCACTATGTTTGGGGCAGATATGGTGGATATATTTTAAGACAGGGTGTTTGGATGGGTATATGACTAGGAAGGGATTTGGGTTTCACATACTTTGGGGACAGTAATGATGGGTAAATGGCAAGGGAGATTTGGGTTTGTAGATGACAAGGGAAGAAGTTGATTTCAAACACTCAGTGGTCAGAAATCATGAGTATATGTCAAGAGAGGAGTTTGGGTTATTATATGACAAGGGTGGGAATAGGGTCTCAGAAAGATGGGGTCATAAATGGTAGGTATATAGAAACAGAGCGAGTTTTTCTGGGCAAATGACTAGGGAGGGATTTGGATCCTACACTTTGGGGGCAGCAATGGTGAGTATGTAGGAAGAGAAAGAGTTTGGATAGGTATAATTCAATGGAGGGATTCGGGTCTTACAAGGCTGGATGCATAATGATGGGTATATGCCAAGAGAGTGATTTTGGGTAGTTGTATGACCAGGGGGTGTTTGGCTTTTTCAAGGTTTGGGGGCAGAAATGATTGGTATATATTAAGAAACACAATTTGGGTGGTATATTACAAGAGAGGATCTTTTGGGAGGTGTAAGAAAAGTGATATGTGTCTGCAAGCTGCTTGGCCAGGAAGGAGACCTGACTGTGTACCAGAAGATCCATCATTCATTGGGGTGATTGAGTGTCTGAACAGAGGCAACTGCCTGGAGAGGGACCTGGGACATTCCCCAACCCCCTCACACACACACTTCCTGCTCTTCCTGCAGGGGTTATTCTCCCTGGATACTGCCTCTCTCTTCCTGTCCCTTCCCAGCTTGCACCCAGAACTCCCCCCACCCCGCTTCATCCTCCTGTCTTCGGGGCCATAAAATCCCACAGCTCAGCCTGTTTGGGCGCCTGGACCAGAAATTGAGTGCACCCAGGGGGGTGGGAGGTCCTCTGTTTCAATAGTCTGACTACAGCAAGGTAGGCCCTTTGTCAGCGAGCCACTGGGCCAGTACTGAGACCTGACTGTCTACCAGAAGGTCCATCATTCATTGGGGTGAGTGAATTGAATTCATTGGGGTGAATTGAACTTCTCAAAGAAGACCCATAGGGGATTGTTCAGAGGAAAAAATGGGCAGGCACCAATGCAAGAATTCCTCCAACAATTTGGAAAATGACATGAAAGCACCAGAACCCAGCGAACTTACAACAGGAGGACTTGAACACACTAATCAAGAAGAAGTAGAAAAAACTGACTTTATGAAAGTAATAGAGTCCCTTAAACAGGAGGTGAAAAACTCCCTTAAGGAAATGGACGAGAAGAATAACAAAAAGTTTGAAGAATTGAATAAATCCGTAAATGATATCCTAGGAAACCAAGAAAAAAAAAGTCAAACAGATAATGGAAACAGTGTAAGCCTTGAAAACTGAAATGGAGGCAAGGAAAAAAACACAAACCGAGGGCCAGCTGGATATGGAAAATCTATGTAAATGAACAGAGACTACAGAAACAAGCATAAACAACAGAATACAAGAGATAGAAGAATCTCAGATTCTGAAGATACCATAGAGAAAATAAACGCACTGATCAAAGAAAACAGCAAGTCCAACAAATTTTCATCACAAAACATTCAGGAAATCTGGGACACAATAAAAAGACCAAACCTAAGAATAATAGGCATAGAAGAAGGAGAAGAATTGCAGCTCAATGGCCCAGAAAATATATTTAATAAAATTATAGAAGAAAACTTCCCAAACCTAAAGAAAGATATTCCTATTAAGGTTCAAGAAACTTACAGAACACCAAATAGACTGGATCAAAAAAAAATCATCCCCTCGCCATATTATAATCAAAACACAAAACATACAGAATAAAGAAAGAATATTAAGAGCTGCAAAGGAAAAAGGTCAAGTAACTTATAAAGGTAAACCTATCAGACTTACACCTGACTTCTCTATGGAGACCATGAAAGCCAGAAGGTCCAGAATAGATGTTTTGCAGAAACTAAGAGACCATGGATGCAAGCCCAGATTACTATACCCAGCCAAGCTTTCATTCAATATAAATGGAGAAAACAAAATATTCCAAGATAAAAACAAATTTTGTAGAAAGGAGGGGCCAATCTGTAGAAGGAAGCGGCGGGCTGTGTTCTGCCACCCGGCTAGCTTTACCCAAAATAATTACACGAAAACTGTATTCTTTTAAACACTGCCTGGCCCATTATCTGTAGCCTCTTATTGGTTAATTCTCACATCTTCCTTTAACCCATATTTAGTAATCCGTGTAGCACCACAGAGGTGTGGCTTACCAGGAGAGATCTTAACCTGCGTCCATCTCAGAGAAGAGAATCATGGTGACTCACTATGGCGACTGCCTGAAGCATCTCCCCAACTCTACTTCCTTGTTCCCACAATTCTGTTCTGTCTACTCCACCTACCTAATTTTCTGTCTTTTAAAGGGCCAAGGCAGTTTTCTTTATTAATTAACCAATGAAAGAAACATAGACAGATAACTCTCCTCCATCAAAATTTAAACAATACGTAGCCACAAATCCAGCCTTACAGAAAGTAATAGAAGGAAAATCACAAACCAAGGAGTCCAACATTGCCCAGAATAACTCAGACATCTAGCAACCCTTCACCAGCACATCTCAAAGAAAGGAAACACACAATCCCTACTACCAAATAAAAAATGACAACCGGAGTTAACAACCACTGGTCATTAATATCACTTAATATCAATGGACTCAATTCACCTATAAAAAGGCACAGGCTAAGAGATTGGATACGAAAACAGGATCCAACATTCTGCTGTTTACAAGAAACACACCTCAACTACAAAGACAGACATCTACTCAGAGTAAAGGGTTGGGAAAAGATTCATTAAGCAAATGGACCTAAGAAACAAACCGGTGTGGCCATACTAATTTCTAACAAAGTTGACTTCAAACTAAAATCAATCAGAAGAGATAGAAAGGGACACTTTATACTCATTACAGGCAAAATCCATCAGAATGAAGTCTCAATCCTAAATATCTATGCCCCTAATATAAAAGCACCCACTTATGTAAAAGAAACACTACTAGAACTCAAGGCAGCAATCAAACCACACACACTGATAGTGGGAGACTTCAACACTCCGCTCTCAGCAATGGACAGGTCAATCCAACAGAAACCTAACAGAGAATTAAGAGACTTAATGGAGGTAATGAACCAAATGGACTTAACAGACATCTATAGAACATTCCACCCAAATAGAAAAGAATATACCTTCTTCTCTGCTGCTCATGGAACCTTTTCGAAAATTGACCACATACTCGGTAACAAAGCAAACTTCCACAGTTACAAAAACATATTAGTAACCACCTGCATCTTATCGGATCACCATGGAATAAAATTAGAATTCAACAACAATGCTACCCCCAGAAAGCCTACAAACTCATGGAAACTGAACAGTCAACTACTGAACCACACCTGGGTCAAGGAAGAAATAAAGAAATAAATTAAAGTCTTCCTTGAATTTAATGAAAATAAGGACACAACATACTCAAACCTATGGGACACTATGAAAGCAGTGCTAAGAGGAAAACTCATAGCACTAAGTGCCCACTTAAATAATGGAGAAAGCACACATTGGAGACTTAACAGCACACCTGAAAGCTCTAGAAAAGAAAGAAGCAGACTCACCTAGAAGGAATAGAAGACTGGAAATTATCAAACTGAGGGCTGAAATCAACAAAATAGAAACACAGAAAACAATCCAAAGAATCAATGAAACAAGAAGCTGGTTCTTGGAGAAAATCAACAAGATTGACAAACCCCTAGCCAAACTATTCAAACGGCAGAGAGAGAACAAACAAATCAATAAGATTAGAAATGAAAAGGGGGACATAACCACAGACACAGAGGAAATTCAGAGAATCATTAGATCTTACTACAAAAGCCTGTATGCCACAAAATTGGAGAATGTAAAAGAAATGGACACTTTTTTAGATAAGTACCATATACCAAAGTTAAACCAGGACCACGTGAACAATCTAAATAGTCCTGTTAGTCGTGAAGAATTAGAAACTGTTATCAGAAACCTCCCTATCAAAAAAAAGCCCAGGACCAGATGGTTTCAATGCAGAATTCTACCAGAACTTCCAAGAAGACCTAATACCTATACTCCTTAAGGTATTTCATAATATAGAAACAGAACAGTCATTGCCAAATTCCTTTTATGAAGCTACAATTACCCTGATACCTAAACCACACAAAGACTCAACCAAGAAAGAGAATTACAGGCCAATCTCACTCATGAACATCGACGCAAAAATTCTCAATAAAATACTGGCAATCTGAATCCAAGAACACATTAGAAAAATCACCCACTACGATCAACTAGGCTTCATCCCAGAGATGCAGGGCTGGTTCAATATACGAAAATCTATCAATGTAATCCATCATATAAATAAACTGAAGGATAAAAACCATATGATCATCTCATTAGATGCTGAAAAAACATTTGACAAAATTCAACACCCCTTTATGATAAAGGTCTTGGAAAGATCAGGGATACAAGGGTCATTCCTAAATATAATAAAGGCTATTTACAGCAAGCCAACAGCTAACATCAAATGAAATGGAGAGAAACTCAAGGCCATCCCACTAAATTCAGGAACACGACAAGGCTGTCCACTCTCTCCTCATCTCTTCAATATAGTGCTTGAAGTTCTAGCAATAGCAATAAGACAACACAAGGGGATCAAGGGGTTTCAAATTGGAAAGCAAGAAGTTAAACTTTCGTTATTTGCAGATGATATGATAGTGTACATAAGCGACCCGAAAAACTCCACCAAAGAACTCTTACAACTGATAAACTCCTTTAGTAACGTGGCCAGATACAAGATCAACTCCAAAAAATCAGTTGCCCTCCTATATACAAAGTATAAGGAAGCAGAGAAAGAAATCAGAGAAGTGTCACCTTTCACGATAGCCACAAATAGCATAAAATATCTTGGGGTAACTCTAGCCAAGGAAGTGAAAGATCTATTTGACAAGAACTTTAAGTCTTTGAAGAAAGAAATTGAAGAGGATACCAGAAAATGGAAAGATATCCGTTGCTCTTGGATTGGGAGGATCAACATAGTAAAAATGGCAATACTACCAAAGGCAATCTATAGATTTAATGCAATCCCCTTAAAGGTCCCATCAAAATTCTTCACAGATCTTGAAAGAACAATAATCAACTTTATATGGAAGAACAAGAAACCCAGGATAGCAAAAACAATCTTATACAATAAAGGAACTTCTGGAGGCATTACCATCCCTGACTTCAAACTCTATTACAGAGCTACAGTTTTGAAAACAGCTTGGTACTGGCATAAAAACAGAGAAGTCGACCAATGGAATCGAATAGAAGACCCGAATCTTAACCCACAAACCTATGAACACCTGATTTTCGATAAAGGTGCTAAAAGTACACAATGGAAGAAAGAAAGCATCTTCAACAAATGGTGCTGGCATAACTGGATGTCAACCTGTAGAAGAATGAAAGTAGATCCATATCTATCACCATGCACAAAACTCAAGTCCAAATGGATTAAATACCTCAATATCAATCTAAACACATTGAACCTGTTAGAGGAGAAAGTGGGAAGTACTCTACAACATTTGGGCACAGGAGACCGCTTCCTACGTATAGCCCCAGCAGCACAGACATTAAGGGCAACATTGAATAAATGGGACCTCCTGAAGCTGAGCAGCTTCTGTAAAGCAAAGGACACTGTCACTAAGACAAAAAGGCAGCCTACTGACTGGGAAAAGATCTTCACCAACCCCGCAACAGACAAAGGCCTGATCTCCAAAATATATAAGGAACTCAAGAGACTAGACTTTAAAATGCTAATGAACCCAATTAAAAAATGGGGCACTGAACTGAACAGAGAATTCTCAACAGAAGAAGTTCGAATGGCCAAAAGACACTTAAGGGCATGCTCAACCTCCTTAGCAATCAGGGAAATGCAAATCAAAACAACGCTGAGATACCATCTTACACCTGTCAGAATGGCTAAAATCAAAAACACCAATGATAGCCTTTGCTGGAGAGGATGTGGAGTAAGGGGTACACTCATCCATTGCTGGTGGGAATGCAAACTTGTGCAACCGCTTTGGAAAGCAGTGTGGAGGTTTCTCAGGAAATTTGGGATCAACCTACCCCAGGACCCAGCAATCCCACTATTGGGAATTTACCCAAGAGATGCCCAATCATATTACAAAAGCATTTGTTCAACTATGTTTATAGCAGCATTATTTGTAATAGCCAGAACCTGGAAACAACCTAGATGCCCTTCAGTGGAAGAATGGATGAAGAAAGTGTGGAATATATACATATTAGAGTACTACTCGGTGGTAAAAAACAATGACAGCTCTGGCTTTTAGAATCTTTCCACCTCCTCTTCTGCGGAAATCCCAGAGCACGGAGGGTAGTGATTTGATAAAGACCTCTTATTTAGGGCTGAGTCATCTAAAGTCTGTCACTCTCTGTACATTATCTAGTTGTGGATCTCTTTTTTAATTCCAATCTTTTGTAAGAAGAAGGTTTTTGGATGAGGATTGAGTAATGTTCTGCTCTATGGGTATACAATGTCATCAAGAGTCATTTTATTGCCATTGCTTTGGAAAAATATTAGTAGTAGGTTTTCCCCTAAGCATGTGACTTATATAGTCTCAGGTTCTTGGCCAGTTTAGCAGTGTAATGTATGAATTACATCTCATGATGTGGGCCTTAGGTTCAATAAAAAGTAGTTGGTTACTCCCATACAATTTGTGCCACTATTTCACCAACCCAGATAATATCTTGCAGGCAGGTCTCTATGTAGATCACAGGGTTTGTAGCTCAATGAAATTGATGATTACTTTTCTCTTCCAGTAGAGTTCTAAGTAACTTCTGGCACATGAATGTTATTCTTTAGGGGTGAAGCTTACAGTTGAGCAACAGCTAGAATTCTCTGTTTGATGACATAATAAAATTCCGTTGTCTGGGCCTTGACAATATCCTGTTATATTTGGGTGGGTGATCTATGAAACCCCATTGACCAACAATTCAACAAAATGTAACCCATTTCTACCACTGGGGATTTTACTTTGTAGAAAAAGTATTAGGCATTATTTACCTCACTGTATGGTGACTATTTAAATTCATTTCATATATGTGTATATTTTAGGAAGTTTCTATGATAGTAAGTTTCTATATGGCTTTTCAGAGGGCACTCAGTGTTTAATTCTCTCCCCATTATTCCTCCCATTACCTTGGAATCCTATCTTCTTCCCCACTTAATCCCCCATTTTAGTTTCTCCTTTCTCTCTTTATAAAACTACACTCTATTTGCCCTTCCTTTGGAAGCTTCTCATCCCCCCCCCCCGCCCTGTTACCTAACTTCTGTGATTATTTGCATTGAAACACGCATATATAAAGCTTAACAGCAATCATCCACTTATAAGGAAAAACATGCAATGTTTGTATTTTAGGGGGAGTTTGAGTTACCTAACTCTTTTTCCTAGCTCTATCCATTTACTTGCAATTTCAGGATTTCACTTTTCTTAATAACTAGGTGATATTCCATTGCAAATATACTACATCTTTATTTTCTATTCATCAGGTGATGGATATCTAATCTGTTTCCATTTCTTATTATTATAAATAGAGCAGCAATGAACATTGATGAGCAACTATCTCTGTAGTAATATGTAAAATTCTTTGGATATATGCCCAAGAGTAGTATAGCTGGATCTTGGGGTAGATCTTTCCCAGCTTTCTATGAACAGCCACATTGGTTTCCATAGTGGGTGTGCAAGTCTGCACTCTTACTAGCAATGAATAAATTCCCTCCTTTCATGCATCCTTGCCAGCATGTACTGTCATTTGTTTTATTAATATTGCCCATTCTGACTGTGATAAGATAAAATGTCAAAGTAGTTTTAATTTGTGTTTCCCTGATGACTAAAAATGTTGAACATTTGAAAATGTTTCTCAACCATGTGTGTATCACTTTTTGAGAACTCAGTTTAGTTTTATATTCCATTTTTAAATTAAGTTATTTGTTTTCTTGAAGTTCAGGTAGGTGATAGTTCTTTATATATTCTAGTTATATAAACCTTATATCAGCTATATGCTTGGTAAAGATTTTCCCCCTTTCTTTAGTCTACCACTTTACCTGAATGATACTGTCCTTTGCTGTATAGAAGCTTTTTAGTTTCATGGGGTCTCCTTTAAAAATCATTGGTCTTAATAATGCTGTGCTATCAGTGTTTTGTCCAAAAAGTCTTTTCCTTTGCCAATGAACTCAAGCCTATTTCCTACTTTTTCTTTGGTCAGGTTCAGGGTATCTGGTAGTACATTGGGGTAGATGATCCATTTGGAGTTATGTTTATGCAGTAGAAATTGATCTATTTTCATTCTTCTACATAAAGCCATCAGCTTAACCAGGACCATTTGTTAAAGATGGTACCTTTTATGCAGTATGTATTTTTGGCCATAGGTATGTGGAATTATGTGTCTTCACTTCTATTCCATTGATCAGCATGACTATACCTTTTGTTTTTTTGGGGGGGGGATTTGTGTAGTTTTGCATGAGGGCAATGATGATCTCTAAAAATGAATTAAGAAGTGTTCCTTTAGTTTTTACTTTGCAGAACAACTTGGAGGAATATTGATATGAGTTCTTCTCTGAAGATCTGGTAGAATTCTACAATGAATCCATTAAAGCTTTGGGTTTTTTTGGAAATTTTTAAATTACTCATCAGGGGTTGTAGGTCTATATAAACTCTTACTTCATCATTATTTAACTTTTGTGGGTTGTATATATTGAGAGTTTTAACCATTTCTTTTAGGTTTTCCAATTTGGTGAAGGACAGATTTTTAAAGTATATCCTTATGATTCTCTGGGTTTCTTTGGTGTCTTTAGTAATGGCCTACTTTTCATCTCTAATTGTATTAACTTGGATATTCTCTCTCAGTTTTTTAAAGTTAATTTTGCTAATCATTTGTCAATTCTGTTGATTTTCTCTAAGAATCGACTCTATTTCATTGACTCTTGGTATTGTTCTTTTGTTTCCTTTCCATTGATTTTAGTCCTAAGATTGATTATTTCTTTATGTAATCTTTTTGGGTGTTAGTTTTTCTTTTTAGTCTGGAGCTTTCAGGAGTACTTTTAGGTTACTAATAAGAGATCTCTTCAATTTTCTTAATGTAGGACTCAGTGCTATGAACCTGCTTCCCCAAACTGTCTCCATTGTGTCATTTTCATTTAATTCCAAAAGGTTTTTAATATGTTTTGGATTTTTTCTTGATACAATTTTCATTTAATGAGAGTTGTTGAGCTTCCATGAGTCCATATACTTTATATTGTTTCTATGGTTGGTATCCAGTTTTAATCCATGGTGGTTAGATATGATGTTGGGTGCTATTTCATTTTTTTAAAATATCATTTGAGACTTTTTTCTGTCCCAGTATGCAGTCAATTTTGAAGAAAGTTCCATGTGCTTCTCAGAAAAAAAATGCATTCTTTAGTGTTTGGTTGGAATGTTCTATAGATGTATGTTATGTCTGCTTGATATATGGTGTTATTTAACTCCAGAATTTCTCTTTTTAGCTCTTGTCCAGATGGTCTATCTATTGGGAAGTGTGAGGTATTGAGATCACACATATCACTGTGTTAGGGTTAATGTGTGACTTTCGCTGTAGTATGTTTCCTTTATGAACATGTGTGTCCTTGTTTTGGTGCATAAATGTTTAGAATTACCATATCCTCTTGGAGGATTTTTTAGTGAATATGTGGTACCATTTCCTATCTCTTTTGATTAGTTTTGGTCAGAAGTCTATTTTGTCAGATATTAAAATAGCTATACTGGCTTGCTTCTTCCTTTAATTTGCTCAGAATATCCTTTTCTATCATTTTACTCCAAGCTGATGTCTGTCCTTGATGGTGAGGTATGTTTTGTAGATGCAGTAGAAAGATGGATCCTGTTTTCTAATCAAACCTGTTATGCTATGCCTTTTTATTGGGAAATTGAAGCCATTAGTATAAAGAGTTATTAGTAAGTTGTTAATTCCTGTTATCTTATTATGTTGTGCTCCCCCCATGACTAACTGTTCTGGGATTATTTATTACTTGTGTCCTCTTGGGTATAGTTAATCTTTTTTCCAGACCAAACTTTCCCTCTTGTGTCTTATTTGAACTGTATTGGTAAGCATAAACTGCTTAAATTCGTTTTTATACTGAAATTTTTTTCTGTTAGTTGTGATTGATAGTTTTGCTATGGTAGCCTGGGTTGGTATCTGTGGTCCCTGAGGCTGTAGAACATCCATTCATTCAGGCTCTTATGGCTTTCTGGTGGAAAATCAGGTAGTACTGTAATGGGCCTGCCTTTATATATGACTTGTCTTATTCCCTTGCAGCATTTAATATCCTTTCTTTGTTCTATACATTGAGCTGGCTTGTATGTCATCAGTTTTTTTCTCATCCTATCTACTTAGTGTCCTGTATGTTTCCTGTACCTAGACAGGCATCTCTTTGTTTAGATTGGGAAAATTTTCTTCTATGATTTTTTGTTAAAAATAGTTTCTGTGCCTTTGATTTGAGTTTCTTCTCCTTCCTCTATACCTATTATTCATATGTTTGGCTTTTTCATAGTGTCCCAGATTTCCTGGCTGTTTTGTGCCTGCATTTTTTTCAGGTTTAATGTTTTCTTTGGCTGAGCTATTCATTTCTTATACCTTATCTTCAATACCTCGTGGAAGAAATAATTCTCTCTTCCAAGTTTTATAATCTGTTGGTGAGTCTTACTGTGAAGTCTTAGTTTGACATACTGAGTATTTCATTACAACTTTTATTTCAATTCAGGTTTATATTATTGCTTCTATTTCTTTGTTAAATTCTACTTTCATGTCTTGAATTATTTTTATCATTTCATTCAACCGTTTGTGTTTTTATAGTCTTTATTAATGCATTTATTCACATTCTTTTTAAGGTTTTTGAATATATTCATGCTTTTTTGAAGTTCTTGTCTTGTGCTTTGGCTAAATTGCTTTCCTCAGGGCCCAATATTATAGCATTTCTGGCTTCTTAAAGAGGCATATTATCTTGGATGTTTATGTCTCTGCTTTTGTACTGAATATGGAGATATGATGTGTTACACTCTATGCATCTGGAGTTAATGATGTCTAAGGTGTTTCTTGATGTAGATGTTTGGTCTTTCCTTTATGTGGGTGTTTTATTCTTTAGTTGTTGTTACCCAATCTGAGTCATAGTCAAGTGTGGTGACTATGGGATCCCTGGTCAAAGAGAAGTTCTGTCGTTGGTAGAGTAAAAAAAAACCTGGAAGTGGGCTAGCAGGAAAGGATGAAAGTTGACATCAAGAAGAACTAGGGAGACCCCAGATCCTAACCAAGAGGATGAGTTCCTAGAAGATTTCAGTGCATATTGTACTGAGGTCTAAAAATAATCTGATGGAACCAAAGATTTTCAGTGTGACAATTTCACCTTGGTGTGACCTTAAATTAGAAAGACAATGGTCTTTGCTTTTCAAAACTAACCCAAACTTTCTTTAAAACAGAGCAAAACTCTAGAAAAAAAATGATGACTTCAGCGTTTAAGGGGATACCAGAAAGATCTCAATAGGTCCTGATTATTTGGAGGACTAAAATTAATTCTATCTCTATTGCAACCATTCAATCCCTGGACTAAAGAGAAGGCACTTACCTCATGGCACTGGTAACCTGACTCAGTAGAATACAAATAACAGTGCCTAAATATCTAAAATAGAACAAATTAGAAAACTTTCTCAGCAAATCAACAGTTCTCAAGGTTTGTAAAGTATTGGAACATGTGGCTGGCTCTGTTTATCTTTTGTTCTTTCTTTTTTTTTGGTTTTTCGAGACAGGGTTTCTCTGTAGCTTTGGAGCCTGTCCTGGAACTAGCTCTTGTAGACCAGGCTGGTCTCGAACTCACAGAGATCCGCCTGCCTCTGCCTCCCGAGTGCTGGGATTAAAGGCGTGCGCCACCGCCGCCCGGCCTTTTGTTCTTTCTTAATAGTTTATCCTAACAAAGGTGAAAGACAGACTCTGGCACTAATATGTGCGAACATCTTGTTATAACATTATCTCAAATATATTTCTGAACCAATTAAACATACTAATATGACCTCTTTATCTGTTTCCTACAAGTATAGCAGACTGCATTTGTTATCTTTGTTATAATTCTACCCTGTGTCCCTTCAACTCCAGAATTATCCTTTCCTCTTTCCATCTTTCCCTCATCTGTCTATTCTATCTCAGAATGTCCTCATACTTATTCACATTTTGTTCTCTTTGCTCAGATTGCCCTTTCCATTCTTTCTGTCTAGTGAAGACCTACTTATCCACCATCTCAATTCACAAGTCAACTTCTTCACAATTTCCCAAGGCAGAAGAAGTAGGCAATTTGTCTTTTAGGTTACATACATTTCAATGATAATATATTGTATCATTATCTTTTTAAAAAAATCTCTGACAGTTTCACTAAACTCAATGTTTTGGAGTGGATCTAGATTGAATCATCTTTATATTACCAGGCCCTAGTACAAAGGCCACTAAAGATAAGGTACCTTGAAAATACTTGTCAGTAATCAATCGTTTACTGATACAGTCTTGTAAAGGTTTTCAACAAAGTCACACTGGCAAATGGATGGACACATCATAAACACCTGTATTCAGATACCCACAGTGATGGATACAGGATTTAATACTAAGAAACTTTATATAAAAATAAAGGGATTTTTATATATTAGTTACTTTTCTATTGCTGTGATAAAATACCATGACCAAGGGAACTTTTAAAAGGAGAAGCTTAAGAGTCCATGATGGGAGAGTGAAGGCATCAGGAGCAGGAAGCCAAGAACTCAGATTTTTAACTGCAAGCAAGAAGTAGAGAGAGCACACTAGGAATAAGTCAAAGCCTTAAGCTCTCAAAGCCAATCTGCACTGACATACATCCTCTGGCAAGGTTACATCTCATAAACTGCTTCAAACAGCTCCAAATAGCTAGAGACCAAGTATGCAAATGCTCAAGACTATAGAGTATATTTTTGATTCAAACTGCCACATCTCCCATGTTTTTAAAAACTATAGTCTCTTGTAGCTGGTGTTGAACTCTTGATTCTACCTCTGCTCTGCCTGTACCTAAGAATGCTGGGTTACAGGCACGGGCTACCACCTCTTGCTCAGAGAAACATTTTTAACAGATAATTTTTTTTTGAAAAATAGAAAAATAGTAATCATTCCTTTAAATGTATAAAAAATAAAGCTATGGGTGAGCTCTATAATTTTTACATAAAATATATTTAATTTAAGGGATGATAAGTAACTTGATTTCTTCAAAATTATGATTACTACACATATACTTCGCACTAGGTAAACAATTTGAGAGTTCCTATTCATTCCTTGTTAAGTAATTATATATGCTTCAGCAAAGAAAAATTCCATAGTAAGTTGGTTGTTTTGATCATGTGAAATATCTTAATTTTCTCTTCAAATATAGTTTGGCAAAAGAACCCTTCACCACTATTCATTATTAACCTGCTGAATAGTAGATGATTTTCCTTGAATGACCTTACAAGTATCTGCTTCAAGTAGCTTTGAAAAAAAATCATTATTTACTCTCCTTATATAGATATGAAATTAATCTGAAAAGAATAAAAATGAATCATTGCTTTAAGGTGTATTAGTGTGTACCTTCTAAAGTAAAGCCTCCATCCACCGCTGAGTTGAAGAACCTGCAGTAAGGCTACAGCAAACAACAAAAAAAGTGCTTTTCCAGGAAAATGTCAGGACTGTTGTAGTTAATAATCTGATTCAGAAGTCGGACTGAAGGTTGGTCTCAATGACCTCTAATTTCCATATCAATGCCAATATTTTATAGTCTATAAAATCAAATCTTCCTAACCTGTGATTTAAATGTATTTACTTTAAATAAAATCTGCCTTACCACAAACCACATTTGTTAATCAAATCACATTTTCAATGTCTTTCATTAAAAAAACTAAAACCAAAGATGCCTTTCATAATAAGGTGGAATTAGAAGCAAATGACAAACTTAAAGCACACACTGGGCCTTTGTGGTGGTGGTGGTGTTGGAGAGAACTCTGTAGTAGAACACTTGCAAGTATGCACATAGCAGAGAGTTTCATAGCCAGCAAAACACACACACACACACACACACACACACACACACTCATGCATGTATGCACGCATGCACACATACACACAAGAATATACATACACATTGAAGAATGTAGATCACTGAGGTGAATGTGGTGGCACACACCTATAATCTCAGAACTTGGAAGGCTGAAGCAGCAGGAAGATCTTTGTGAATTTGCGGCCAGCATGGGCCACATATAATGAGTACTAAGCATGCCAGAGCTATAGAAAGATCCCATCTTAAAAAAAACTCACATACCAGGTGTGATGATTCAAATCTGCAATACTAACACTTGGGAGGCAGGAGAATGAGGAGCACCTCAGGTTTGATGCCTATGTGGTCTACACTGTGAGAACCAAGCTAGCCTGGGCTTTAGAGTAAGACCTAGTCTCAGAAAAAAATTATGGCACTGAGGGGATGGTTCAGTTAGTAAAGTATTTGCCATGCTATCATGAGGACCTGAGTTTGGATTCTCATACCCACATAAAAGTTAGTCTGGTTAATACATCTGTAGTGCCAGCACTGGGGCTTGGGGCGGGGGAGACAGGAGGGTCCCTGGAACTCACTTGACAATCTGGCTGAACAGGTGAGCTCTAAGTAGGAGACCCTGAGTGAAAATATAAGGTAAAGGGAAATTAAGGAAGACATTTAACATCAACCCATAGCCTTCCAACACATATGTCCATTCACATTTACATACATCTGTGTGCAAATATGCACACACAGGAACACAAAAAAATCACTCCCCCACACACACCTGCACGCACCACACACACACACACACACACACACACACACACACACACACACAGCATGTGAGAACTCTTAAATCACAGAACTGAAAGTGGAAACTGAATACCATTTTCTAATAAAATGTTGACAATAATTATCCACATAGGTGAAAAGGCAGAAATATAGCTGAGCATGATGGTGCATGCTCATAATAGCAGCATCTCAAAGCCTGAGGCAGCAGAATTGTTGTAAGTGCAAGAATAGTCTGGGCTACCTACTGAGTTCCACGCCAGCCTGCACTACAGTCTTGCCTCAGAAAAATAAGTGACAAAATGAAAAAGAAAAAAAGTACAAGGTGATATCCTGTATTGGTTAAAAAACAAAAGCACCAGATCCGAGATGACATAGCTCTAGTATTTTAATTATTTTTGAGGCAGAGTCTCACTATGTAGCTTTAGCTGGCTTGGCACTCTCAGTGTTGACCAAGCCAATTTCAAATTTGTAGACTTCCACCTGCCTATGCTTCCTGACTGCTGTGTTTTAAACATGTGTATGATTATGCTCCATTCCTATTAAATATATTTTTAAATCTTCTTTTAAACATTACATCCTGACCACCGCTTCCCCTGCTACCAATTCCCCAGTTCTCCCTAACATCCCCTAGTCCCCAGATCCACTCCTCCAATTACATTCAGAAAAGAACAGACCTCCCTGAGATATCAACCAAACATGGCACAAGTTACATTAAGAATAGGCACAAACCCTCATATCAAGCCTGAACAAAGCAACCCAATTGGAAGGGGAAGGGGCCCCAAAACAAGCAAAGTGTCAGAGACAGCCCTGATCCCACTATATTATAATCCTTACTCTCCCTCTTCTGTGGGATTCCCGGAGTTCTGCCTAATATTTGGTTGTGAGTCTCTGCATCTGCTCCCATCAGTTGCTGGAGGAAGCCTCTCTGATAGTCTAGGCACCGATCCAAGAGTATAGCAGAATATTGTTAGGAATCATTTCACTGACTTTTTTTGCCAGTCATATTTGGTTCTATCCTAGGTCTCTGGGTTATTCAACTTCTATTTCCTGGTCATCCAGGTAGTGTCAGGCATGGACTGCTTCTCACAGCATGGGCCTCAAGTTAGACCAACAATTGGTTGGCTACTCTCACAAGTTCTGAGCCATCATTACCCCAGCACAGGCAGGATAAATTTTAGGACAAAGGTTTTGTGTCTGTGTTGGTGTCCCTGTCATGCCACTGGAAGGTTTGCATGGCTATAGTAGATGGCTGGTTCAGGATATGTATACCCCATTACTAGGAGTCTTCAACAAGGTCAACCTCATAGATTCCAGGAAATTTTCATCACATTAGGTTTCTACTTCACCTCAGAAATGTTCCCAATTCCAGTCATCTCTCCCTTAATTCCTCCCTGCACTTGATTTCTCCTGTTCCCATCCCCACCAACACCAAGTTCACCCACAAAATCTATTCTATTCTTTCCAGGGAGACCCATGCATGAGCCCTCCTTGTTACTTAGCCTCTCCAGGTCTGTGAATTCTAACATGATTATCCTTTACTTTACAGCTAGTATCCACTGATAAGTAAATATATACTATTTTTGTCTTTCTGTGTCTGGCTTACATCACTCAGGATGATTTTTTTTCTAGTTCGATCCATTTGCCTGCAAATTTCATGTCATTGTTTTTAACAGTTGAATAATACTCCATTGTATAAATGTATCACATTTTCTATATCCATTCTTTGACTGAAGGGCATATAACTTATTTCTAGTTTTTGGCTATTATGAATAAAGCTGCTATGAACACAGTTGAGCAAGTGTCCTTGTGGTATGACTGAACATCCTTTGAGTATATGCCCAGAAGTGGAATAGCTAGGTCTTGAGGTAGATTGATTCCCAATTTTCTGAAAAACCACTATAATTATTTCCAAAGTGGCTGTACAAATTTGCACTCCCACCAGCAATAAAAGAATATTCCCCTTACTCCACATCCTGGCCAGCATGAGCTGTCACTTGTGTTTTTGATCTCAGCCATTCTGACAGGTGTAAGATATACTATCAGAATAATTTTAATTTGCATTTCTCTGATGGTTAAAGATGCCTAACATTTCTTTAAGAGTTTCTTGGCCACTTGAGATTACTGTGTTGAGACTTCTCTGTTTAGATCTGTACCCCATTTTTAAAATTGGAAAGCTTTCACAATAGTCACAAATAATATAAAATATCTTGAGATAACTATAACTAAGCAAATGAAAACCCTATATGACAAGAATTTGAAGAAATAATTTGAAGAAGACATCAGAAGATGGAAAGATCTCCCATGCTCATGGATTGCTAGGAATAACATAGTAAAGATGGCCATTTTACCAAAAGGAACCTGCAGATTCAACACAACCCCCATCAAAATCTCAACATCATTTTTACAGACCTTGAAAGGACAATTTTCAACTTCATATGGAACACCAAAAATAAATAGGATAGCTATAAAAATTTTGTACAATAAAGGAATTTCCAGAGTTTTCACCATCCCTGATTTCAAACTATACTTCAGAGCTATAGTAATAAAAACCACAGGGTATTGAAATAAAAACAGACAGATTGATCAATGGAGTCAAATAGAAAACTCAGAACATAAATGCAAACACCTATGGTCACCTGATTTTTGATTAAAAAAAGCCAGAAATACCTACTGAAAAAAGAAAGTATCTTCAACAAATGGTGTTGGTCTAACTGAATGTTGGTATATAGAAGAATGCAAATAGATCCACATTTATCATCTTGCACAACCTCAGCTCCAAATGGATCAAAGACCTCAAGATAAATCTAGACACACTCATCCAGATAGAAGAGAAAGTGGAAAATAGCCTTGAACACATTGGCACAGGAGACAACTTCTTGACCAGAACACCAATGGTATAGGCACTAAGATCAAGAATTAATAAACGGGACCTCATGAAACTGAAAAGCTTTTGTAAGGCAAAGGACACTGTAAACAGGACAAAACGGCAGTCTACAGAATGAGAAAATATTTTTACCAACTCCACATATGACAGAGAACTGATTTCCAAAATCCAAAATTGTTATGGGCTAACATTCTTGTACACTGTAAAGATTTGTCAGTCATATTAGTTTAATAAAATGCTGATTGGCCAGTATCCAGGCAACCAGACGAGGAGGATTCTGGGAAGAGGAAAGTCAGAAACACAGTAACCAGCCAGATACAGAGGAAACAAGATAAAAATGCCTCACTGAGAAAAGGTACCAAGCCACATGGTTAAACATAGATAAGAATTATGGGTTAATTTAAATTGTAAGGGCTAGTTAATAATAAGCCTGAGCTAATAGGCCAAAAAGTTTATAATTAATATAAACCTCTGTGTGTTTCTTTGGGACTGAATGGCTGCAGGACCAGGTGGGACAGAAACTACAGGACAAATGGTGCCCAAATGTTTGGCAAGAATTTCTACATAAAGCCTGAGAAAGCTTAATAAAGAATTCTAGACATACAAGAACAGAGTCAAGTGCAGCTTCTTGGTAACCGTCTTTTCTTTGGTATGCTCTGTTGGCAGCAAGCAGAGGCACTACTGTTTTAAGAGAGGCTTCCTGACTCAGCATTAGCGACAAAATCCTTGCAGTTTTTTAAATAGGCTCTGCCACCAAATACTTAAATGGTCTTTATGGGCAGCCTGAGGCAGGCTTCTTGGTGGTGGCATGGACCTAGAAACTCTGTAGTTGTGGCAATAAACATGGCTGAAGTATTGGCAGAAACCATGTCATCTTGGGGGGGGCGGAACCCAAGAGAAGGCTGGGTGCTGGTCACATCCTGGCATAGCTGGTCTCTTTGCTTCTGACCGGTGTCTGTGGCATGGAAATGTCTGGTGTCTCTAAGGTATTGGCAGAACAAAGAACAAAGTTAAATTAAGGAAAAAAATTTTGGACCAGGGAATTGAGCAGGTATCTGACCTGTTTAAGACGGATTCCTTAATTTGGCTCCCTGGAACTCACAAGAACTCCTTGAATTTGTGAAAACAGAAGTTTTAGACATATAATGACTGTAGCATAAGAGATAAATTTGATTTGAAATTTGTTTGGTGAGGTAATCTGGGAAAACCTCTCAGCTATCAAACTGTCAGAGATCTTTGAGAAGGATAAGGTTTTACTTGAGTTACTGATTTAAAATGACAGAGCACTTACTTGGTCGGCACCCAGAGCTTCTCTTTTTAGGTCCTCCACAGTCGCTGAAGGTTGCACTTGACCTTTGTTGGTTAGCGCAGACCTGCCAGGCTCCAGAAGGCCTTATGGGCTAAGAAATCTGTAGGAAGACAGACCTACCTTGACCTGAGCAGCTAGGCTGTCAATTCCAGTGATCCTGTCCACATCTAGAGGTCTTTAGATGAAAGACAGTTTTTCCCAATGGTCAGCGCTCAGCAGTCACTGTGAACTGTAGAAGGATGTTGTTCTGTGCATGTCTGTCTTCTTTGGGGGGAGCAGAGAGCTGCTGCGAGGAGCCAACCTGTCTCTTTTTGTTATGAAAAGTTTTTAATAATTAAATATTTAAATATCACATTCCCCAGATCTCTGAGCAGTTGAGGGCTGGATTAAATATAGCTGCAGTATATTGGCTCTTAACAGGTAAGATCCAGATTCATAAAAAGGCAGAAAGAAGAAACTGCTGGCAATGGAAGGTTAATGTCAGAATTGACAATGGTAGAGAACAGCTTAAGGCATTTTTGTAAGAGACTTAAAAGTACATACCAGTTTAAAATATGAGACTTAGGATTTTGTTGTCTGAACTGAGATATAAAGAACAATTATTATATATAGATAGAAAGTTAACACTGGAGAACCAGACAGTTAATATCTCAGTAAAGATGGTGGAACTTAGTCACCTAACCTGGCTCTTAGCCAAGATGGCGACAAAGTCACCTGACCCCAATCAACATGGCGGCACCCACATGTTATATGAAAAAAGTCACAATTTTTGAGCTGTAAGGATTTTAAGCTTAATGAGAGGGACCTAAAGGCGTGATCTGCTCTATTGGTGAACCGCCGTGCCATAACACAAGCCGCAGAGGGGAGCAAAAGGCTGGAACTGAAAAAACTGCACCATGCCATGGCTGGAATTGAAAAGGCTGGCTGGAATTTAATAGATCCGGGGAGCTGGTTGCTAACCAGAGCCAAAATCGTGAAAACCCGAGAAACAGCGCGAACACCCAAGACCACATGGAAGAGCGTCCTCTGTCCATCGGTGGGGTGCTATGGCCTAGCTGGATCTGGTCTGATGACCCAGAAACCAGGGAGGCTGGTGGGCCGCTCCGAGCAGCGATTATGACAAGAGAAAAGAAATTGAGGACCCCGGGCCCCCAGTCGAATGCACTGTACATAGAGTGTGCAGTGCTAATGCGTGGTCGGACTGACCCCCGGGATCAGTCCAAACACGATTCCAGTAAAGAAAAGCAACCGTAGCAGAACGGGGAGAGACTCACTGATTGAAGCAGCCAAGGTGGCAACAAAGTCACCTGACTCCAATCAAGATGATGGAAAAGTCACTCAGTTAAGATGGCGGTGAAGTTACTTGACCTCAGTTAAGATGGTGGTGAGGTCACATGACCTCAGTCAAAATGGCAGCAGTTACATGCTGCATGAAAAAAGCCTTAACTTTTTAGATCACTTTTTTGAACAGAGACAGATAAATGTAAGGCATTAAAGCATGAGGCCAGAGTGATAGGTCTGGACGGCTTGGCTCCCATGGTCAAGCCCGTGAAAACACCCGCAAAAAACTGTGGCACTTCAAGCCTCACAAGGACCGTACCCCGTTAGGTGAAATGCGTGCAGATGGCGTAAACATTCAAGACGCGTGGGCAGGTGTCCGAGCCCATGCGTGGAATGCTAGGGGGCCTGGCTGAATCCTCAAGTCAACAACGAGGACCGTACCTCAGACAGGAAGAATGCAGCAAAGGCCAAGCTGCACCATAGCGTATGCAGCCGTCTCCGGGAGGCCACACCGTAGTGGCCACGTGAAGAGACAGAAACAGAAGGAAGAAAAGAGAGAGAGAAGAACCGAGGACCCCGGGCCCTCTGACGCGGGCGGAATGAGAGGTTTTCGCCGTCTCAGGCACAGGCTAAGCCAAGAACGCAGCAAGTGTGATTGAACGCTGGCGAAGGGGACCAGAGAAGTCCCCCAACCCTAGGAACAACCAACAAATTGCCAAGAGCTCAGCGGCAACCAGTGGGTTGGCCAGGGTCATTTGGCCAGCTGGAAGGGGAAAAAACTCACGATTAAAGCCGGTGTTGGTCACAGAGCCGCATACAGGCAGATGGAGCGCATGTGATCGTCGTCCGTAGGGCCCCCAGTCCTCGGGTCCTCAACCGTGTCCCGGCATGGTCTGGAAGCTCCAGGCTGGCGCCGTAGCCCGGCACTCCAGCCCTGAAATCCAGGAGAAGCGGCTGTAGGGTTTTCGGCACCAATGTTGTGTTCTTTTAAAAACTTGCTAGTCTCTCTCTGCTTTCCCTTCTCTGTCTCTCTCTCTGTCTCTCTCTCTGTCTCTCTCTGTCTCTCTCTCTCTGTCTCTCTGTCTCTCTCTCTCTCTCTTCCTTTCCCCTTCCCCCTTCATAACTCCCTTGAATAAATATTCAACCTCACCATGTCTCTGTCTTCTGCCAGCCCGCCATGTGTCTCCCTGCCTGGGACCAGCCACTGCTCAGGGACCGGCAGCCATCTCTGCCTGGGACTGGCTGCTCCCAGAGCCCACTGCCTGCCACCACATGGGCCGCCACCACTGCTCAGGCCACCGCTCTAAGACCGGCAGCCTTCTCTGCCTGGGACTGGCTGCTCGCAGGGCCCACTGTCTGCCGCCACTTGGCCTGCTACCACCATTTGGGACTTTATAGCATTTGCTGCTTGCCTACAGCTGCTGCCTGGGACTCCATAGCATTTTTTTAAAAGAACACAACAGACAGTATGTTTAAAAATATATGTAAGTTTGTGAGAGTAAAGAAAAAGGATAAAGTCCTTCAAAATCACCAATGAGTATAGATAACACAGATGATCAATGTTTCAGAGCACCTCTGTTGTGGTCTCCTCTGAGTTCTACACCCAGAACAGCTTCAAGGCTGCTGGCTGAGATGATCCAGCCTCATAGAATGCTCCAGTCAGGAATTGACCATAATCCTAAATTTTCTTTGGGTCCCCCTAAGATTATTAGTGATTGGGGAATCATCAGTAAGCAGCCTAGAAAACTATACCCACATTCCCAAGAAATAGATTATGGATGTTTTTCTTTGTTGATTACAAATTGTTATAGATAGTGGTCAGGAAAAAGTCTAAACAAAGGAGATGAGATTCAGATTTCTTGTTTTGCAAAGAAAAAGGGAAAATTTTGTGAGATAATACTCTTGTGCACTGTAAAGATTTGTCAGTTGTATTAATTTAATAAAATGCTGATTGGCAAGTATTCAGGCAGGAAGAATAGGTGGGGTAACCAAACTTGGAGGATTCTTGGAAGAGGAAAAGTTTGAGACACAGTCACCAGCCAGATACAGAGGAAGAAAGATGAGAATGCCTCATTGAGAAAAGGTACCAAGCCACGTAGCTAAACATAAACAAGAATTATGGACTAATTTAAGTTGCAAACGCTAGTTAACAATAAGCCTGAGCTAATAGACCAAACAGTTTATAATTTTAAACAAAAAGCAATATCATATAGAAATGAATATTTTACATTGGTATGGACTTTATTGATACAAATTTAAGGTCAATTTTGTGGTATGTATATTTCTACTCTTGTTTAAGGTATTATGTTTATACAGCTCATTTAAAAATATAATGTATAATTTAAAATACAGGTTAATAGTCACCTACAATAATCAAACTTTTAGTCATTTTTACCAAACTACATAGGTAGTCCTTCTAGATATACAGAGACAAATTCAAGTTAAATAAATAACCTTCAAAGACTTCAGAGACCTACAAAATATGGAATTTAAAACATTTTAAGAATTTAGACTGCTCATGACAATGAGACACATCTGTTCCTGGCAGCACCAATTACTTCAAGAGGAAGATGGGTGTCAAAGAGTTTGCTTAAGGAGTTTGCTAGCCATTTGGGCAAGAAACTGCTCTTGCCCGAACTGCTTGACTGTATGTTACATAAACTGGATATGCAGGACCTACAGAAGAGTGACTGACAAATTTGCCAAAATAAGACAGGATGGTCCTTTAGAATCCTTGCTTTACAGAGTAAACTGCCAGATATTCTGCAGTACACAGAAGAAAACAACTGATGAATTTTACTGGTACAAGTCAAAGCAGATCTTCAAATTTCCTGCTTCATGAAAAAGTCGGCCAGATTCTCTAGGCCTGTAAGTTAAAGATGGATGCCCAACATTATAGAAGAACTTTGGGTGAGTGTCCAGGCAACATGATGTCTCTGCCAATTCTAGAGTTTTTGAATCTGCTTGCAATGCACTTCCTGTTTATTTAGGTAATATTATATCCTTCTGGAGTCTTTGATGGTATTGAAGCTTAGACAGTTATAATTATAGTTTTCCTTAGTTATGATAAAAGATAAAATAGATATAAAACTTTAGACTCACAACAACAGGATAGATTATACAATATTTTCTTAAACTTTGCCGGATACAAATAGACTAAATATTGTAACTATAATTATTGTTTGATACCTGTTTTGTTATATGTAATTTTACTATGTTAAAGTTAAAACCTTCCTTTTTATTTAGATAGAAAAGGGGAGGTGATTTGGGATTCCCTCTGTATGCTGTGAATATGTTTTATAGCCATTGGTTAATAAAGAAGCTGCTTTGGCCTATGGCATGGCAGAATATAACAGGTGGGAAAACTAAACTGAATGTAGGGAGAAAGAAGGCAGAGTCAGGCAGATGCCATGTAGCTGCCCAAGAAGCAAGATGTGAGGTAACAAACCACGAGCCTTGGGGTAAAATATAAAATAATAGTAATGGGTTAACTTAAGATGCAAGAATTAGTTAATAAGAAGCCTGAGCTAGTAGGCCAAAGAGTATGTAGCCAATATTAATCCTCAGAGTCATTATTTTATAAGCAGCTGCAGTAATAGGCAAGCAGAGAATACCCAAATCAGGGGAACCAGCAGGACGCAGAATATTTCTAGCTACAAGGAGGGATTTATCTGGGTCTGATTGGTGGAGGAAAAATTAGTCTGAGGGCTGATTGGTGAGAGCTGACTCAGTGGCAGTGTAGGGAAAGCTATCTTTAGCTTGCAGAAGGTTGGGGGCACCTGTTGAGCCAACAGAAAGGCTTTGGGGGCTTGCCGAGTCAGCAGAAGACTGTTGGGTACCTGCTGATAGTCACCCATAAGTTGTGCTTTTCCTGAGACCTGATTGCTCAGCTCTGTCCTATTATAGTGAACCAAAACTGAGGCATGGTCTGTGTCAGGGCTCAGGCCTGCTGCCTCCACCCAGGCCCTTTCAGTGATCAGTACTTATCTGGGTGCAGTCTATACATGATCATTAACTATGGAGTCTATACATGATCATTAACTTATGGAGTCTATACATGATCATTAACTTATGGAGTCTATACATGATCATTAACTTATGGAGTCTATACATGATCATTAACTTATGGAGTCTATACATGATCATTAACTTATGGAGTCTATACAAGATCATTAACTTATGGAGCTGTTTGAAAGTCTCATCACTGCTCTCTTACTTTAGAAAAAAACCTCATTTTTAACTTTTTCATGTGGAAACTTTGCCTATCATTCTAGCATAAAGAGAAAACAAAGTAGGGTATGCTGTGGAATATCTGTTTAACTAGGCAAAGATATGAGATATGTCACATTTGTTTATCCTGCATTTGTTTAATGATGTAAAGATGTGTTGCTTTGCCTGCCTAAGGCACCTGATTGATCTAATAGAAAGGTGAATGGCCAATAGCTAGGCAGTAGAGGGATAGGTTGGGATGTTGGGCAGAGCAAATAATAGAACAAGGAATCTAGGCTCAAGAGGAGACAAAGAGAGAGGAGAGAACAGAAAGACAACAAAGGAAAAAGAGAGGGAATGCCTGGAACCAGCCTGCCAGGCAGCCACCAGACAGATGTGGAAGAAGCAGGAAAAGTTGGACATAGAGAATGAAAGAAAGGTAAAAAGCCCCGATGGATGAAGAGAAACAGGTTACAATAAGTTATAAGCGCTAGTGGGACAGCATAAGATAAGGATGAGCATTCGTGACTAATGAGTTTTCATGTCATTATTTGGTAGCTGGTTGGTGGCTCAAAAAATGTTTGTTAAAAGGGTAGAGATTTTAAAGGCATTGGGGGGTGTGCACATGTGCATGCGTCAGACTGTATTTCCTGGAGAATTACAGCACACACACACACACCACTACTCTCTCCAGATAGGGAACCTACAACAGACCAAAGTATATATACCACAAAAGTCCAGCTTGGTAAACCAATGATTTTTATTGGTGAGGGATTAATTCCAGGAGCAGAAAAACCTCTAGAGTGCTGTATCACCAAAGCGCTCCCCAGCATGAGTGACAGCTTGCAAAAGCTTCCAACCTGGAGCACAATTCAGAGCCTGCAGGCAGCTCAATAGGTTGGAGAGTGTCCTTTCCAGGTGCCTCAGTTTGTCTTAGTCTCTTCTAGGCTGTTCAGCTTGTCTCTGCCCCCTCTCAGGCTACTTGACTGATCTCTGCTTCCTTTGGGTTGCTTGGCTGGTTTCTGCTTCTTCTGGGTAGCAGATCTCGTCTCAAAGTCTTCTTTGCAGGTTGGCTTGTCTGAGATTGACTATCAATGCCCTTTGTTTACTCCTGGGAAGGCAGGTGCCTACTGAATCTAGTCAGTTTCAGGGACTTCCTGAAGATATTTTGAGTTGTTTACTTTCTGTCTTAGGGAGTTTCAAGGTAGGATGGAGTGTTTTGATCTGGCACGAAACCAACTACAGAACACTAAGCTAAGTAAATGCTTTCCTACTGACCACAATCTACATCCACTCTGCTCTAAGTACAGGGATTTTTTTTTTTAGATTCCAAGAGATATTCAGTTAGAGCCCCTGAAGATGTTAGATGTCCACCTAGATTTACAAATCAAATTTCACCATACGACTGCTTTTCACTATAGGAGGTGCCAAATAGCCTCATTTCACATACCCAAACTAGAAAACAGGATGAAATTCACTGGTCTAATGTGCATCCTTAAGAAAAGAGCCGGCTGATTCACTGGATGGGTAGTTATTTAATATGTGTCTGTGCTGTGTGGTTATTGTACCTAAGTTCAACGCAGATTCCCATTATAAAATATCCAAATTTTTCAAAAAGGCCCCCTTGCTACTATAAAAGATCCTACAGTTCAATAAAGTGTGATATAAGAAGAAAACACTACCAAATGGCAGGTCCTACGTGTTGAACGACAACCAGAGTAAACACAAAGAACGGTCAGTTTTTCCTAATGTCTAGAAATAGTTTTTGACATAGCAAGGGTTTTCTCTCTCTCTCTTTTTTTTTACTCATTTAAAATGTCCATCCTAACTAAAGACCTAAATTCTCTCTACCATCTTCTTAAACAAAAATAGTTTAGTCTTCCATGCCAATGAAGAAAGCAGAAAGTCCTCAAATAAACAGTGTCCCATTTTTTTTGTAGTGGTTTTAAATGCTTTTGCACAAAATTCTGTTAAACATTACTATTCCACAGAGAGCCAAATAATCTTCCATTTCTCTGGAAGATTCAGTATTCCTTCCTTTTTTATTACCTTAAGCTTATTAACACATTTCTAGGTCTCTAAATGACCAAAAAGGTGAGTTGTGCTGCATAAAGCAAACACTGAACTGGAGACCTAAGTTTAAGAACCAGTTCTATCAGTAGCCAGCTGAGATGACACAGTAGATAAAAGCCCTTGCATGGCAAGCCTTTCAGCCTGAGGCTGAGCCCCAGAACCCACACAAAAAACTGAAGGAGACTCCAGAACAGTGGGGGCTTCCTCTTGGACCTCAGATTATGTACAAACCACACCCAGACACCTGTTTGTTTTCACAGAGAGACCCTTTATTAAGCAGGGAAGAAAAGTTGAAGTGGCTGCTTTCTGACTCAGGCAGAAAATAGCAGCAAATGACCTTGCAGGTGTAATTTTAAAGAGGATAAGAAGGGGAGGTCCGTGTTAGAATGGGCCAGGGCGCGGTGGTAAAGGAGGTAGGGGATGAGGGACAAGGAGAAGGGAACAAGAGGAAGGGACAGAAATATTTGTCCCAGAGGGACAAAGGACTGCCTCTGGATAAAGAGGAGACAGATGTGGCACATGGGCAAATGATGGTTTATAAAGGTATAGGGGAAACCCGTGCTAGGGTGAGGCATTTAATATTAATTGGGCATGTTAATTAGGTGAACCAAAGGGGGCTTTTGAAAGCTGGATCTTGGTAGTCAGCCTCAGGAAGAGGAAAGGACTAAATAAGGGAACAGACCTTGGTGGCTAGCTTTAGAAATGAAATCTAATGTTTTTATGCAAGTCAGAGAGAACTGGGGAGAAGTGCAAGGCCTGCCAGGATCACATGCTTGAGTGGACTGGTATCCCTTAAAAAAAAACCTGGATGCAGTGGTACACATCTGTAATTCCAGCACTCCTAAAGTGAGATAAAAGGAAAGACAGAAGAATCAGCTGAAAACTCACAGGCCAGATAGCATAGAGCATGCAATTCAGTAACAGAACCAAGAGAGGCCCTGTCTCAAGACAAAGAGCAGTAAGAATCCACATGTGCGCAGCACACACACACACACAAACACACACACACACACACACACACACACTAAGTAAATGAACAAAATGGGGATAGTGATACTAATTTTATAAAGTTAATATGAGAACAAATTATGAAAGTTCTTTATAGTCTATACAATTATGTATGAGGATTGAAAGTTGTTCTGGTTTTTAGAGTAAGCTGACCATCTCTACCCCAGCACACTTGGCAATCATTGACTTATGCCCTTATTTTATTTAGATATGGTTGATAAATAAATAATAAATAAATAAGAGTGTATGTGGTATACAAAGTGATATTTTTAGACATGTGTATATTGTATAATGATTACTAAAATAAAACCAATTTATCCATTCCCTCACAGAGTTTTCTTTTCCTCACTTTGGGAGGAAAACATCTAAGATATGCTCCCTAGCAATGGATCAAGTATACATTATTACTATAGCCCTCATACTGTATATAAGGTCCCATGCAACAACTATTCTGATATTTATTTATTATTAACATTTTTCCATTATTTTGCATACCACAGTTTTCCCTTCCTCCTCTACTTCCATTCCCTCTTCCCGACTCCCTTCTACCCTCTTCCCCCTCCACCCACTCCTCCTCTGTCTCCATTCAGAAAATGGCGGCTTCCCATGGGCTTGAACATAGCATGACACATCAAGCTGAGATAGAACCTAGCTCCTCCCTCTGTATAAAGGCTGGGCAAGGTAATCCAGCATGGGGAACAGGGTCGCAAAAGCTAGCTAAGTGGCAGAGACAGTGTTCTCACTGCTTGGAGGCTTACAAACAGACCAAGCTACACAACTGTCGCATGAATGCAGAGGGCCTAGATTGGTCCTATGCAGGTTCCCTAACTATTGATCCAGAGTCCATGTGCTCCCATGAGCTCAGGTTAGCTATTTCTGTGGGCTCCTCCATCATGGCCTTGACCCCTCTGGCTTATATAATGCCCTTCTCCCTCTTTTCAGGAGGACCCCTAGAGCTCAGCCCAGTGCTTGGCTGTGGATCTCTGCATCTGATTCCATCAGTTACTGGATCAAGGTTGTATGGTGACAGTTAGGGTAGTCATCAATCTGATTACAGGGGAAGGCCAGTTCAGGCAGCCTCTCCACTATTTCTAGGAGTCTTAGCTGGGATCACCCTTGTAGATTCCTGGGAATTTCCCTGGCACCAGGTTTCTCCCTAGCCCTTTATCCCACCTTCTGGTCAAGATGTAGCCAACACCACATCTAATCTCCATGCCGTCATGCTCCCCATCATGATGATAGTGAACCGAACCTCTGAAACCATAAGCAAGTCACTCCAATTAAATGTTTTCTTTATAAGAGTTGCCATGATCATGCTGTCTTTTCACTGTAATAAAAACCTTAAGACATTGCTATTTGTTGTTTGTGTTCCTTATATATTTTAGATATTAATTCTTATCAAATGTTTGTTTTAAAATATCATTTGTGTTCCCACCTAAATTAATTATATTCTCTTTTTGAGACAGGGTGTCACTATGTAGCTTGGAACTCACTATACAGGCAAGGCCGGCCTGAAACTAACAGATTCACATGGCTCTGTCTCCCAAGTTCTGGGATTTGATTCATGCATCACTATGCCTAACATAAATTAGGTATATTCCTTATTAAACTGAGGTTGTGATTATCCTAAAAGAAGGTTACAGAGTTTTAGCCAAAGGCTTCTAGTTTACACATCTGAATGAAATATTTAGGAGACTGAGAATTACTTCTAAACTTTCTCTATATGAAAGACAAAATTCCAACCAGCTCAAAGGTCGGATTTTGGATAGTATAGCACAGAAGACTGCAAGAAGATGATGATGATTAATAATATTGAAGAGCAAACCAGGATGACAGTGATGAACTGTTATAGTAACAGGTAACATTTACTGGCTGTATATTATACACCAAGCACTGTCTTAAGGGCTTGGCGTACATTATCATATTTAATACCCATGGTAATCCCCTAATGTAAGTACTAGTGTGTCAGAACACAGTCCAAGAATGAAGTTGTGGGAAGAGAATTCTGAGTCCTTGTGAAAAAAGTTCTTAAAAATAAGACAAATCATGTGACTTCAGATCTTCAAAAACACAAATTGCTCTCGAAATTGCTCTATGCCCCTCAGGCATAGAGAATAGGGGTGAGTTTACTTCAGATTATTCATTACAATTGGTTATTGTTAATTGTTTATAGGCCTCTATGGGAAACATGGCTTTTTCCATGTGCAGCTTGCCTGCCATGCATGGCTTGTCCGCCACGTGCAACTTGTCCTTGTGTTTGTGCACTTTACTCATGTGACTCTTCTTAACCTTGAAAGTGTAAACTGTCTACAGCACTTGTCGTTGGCTCTTGCGTGAGACTTTAGTCCATCTCAGTTATGAGCACCATTCTCCAGGTCCCATTGTCCCACTGACTTTAGAGCAGCAAACAAGTGGGACCTGAAGTCAACTATGAGGTAAAGGAGTAGACACCCTTGGAGAAGGCAGTGAGTGAGAATAATGGGAGCAGAATCCAGGGAAGGCTTTGTCTTATGTCAAACTTGTGCATCAGTTTTCTTTAAAAATGGAGGAGCACAAATATTAAAATCATAACTATTAGATTTCTTGCAAGTTGTTCGTGGTTATAATCCTGGTATCCAGAAAAAAGGAACTTCAGATGAATAAGTTTGGTACAGAGTTTAAAAGAATATTGAAAAGGCATATAAACAAGGATAATATGTCCCCATTTAATTTTGGGTCACTTTGGCATTAATTCAGACTGTTATTAAAATGCTGAAGGACGAAAAGGAGGATATTAATCATGAGGAAGAGATGGCTAATTCCTTGAATGAATATAAACTAGATAATCAAACCTTAAGCTTGGTAAAAGAGATAAAAAAAGATTTCCCCATTCAGGTAAAATTAAAAGTAAAAACAGTGCGACCAATAACTCTTCTGGTAATGACTCCCTCAGCTCCCTTACTGGAGCCTCCTTTAGATATAGAGCCTCCCTCCATTGCCTGAAAATGACCCTGAAGCATGGGGTGGGGAATTTGATAATCAACCTAATCTTAAATTTCCTCCACTTTCTGATGAGGGCTTAGGAGAGCCCGTGGGAAAAGCTACCTTTATGCACTAAGTAATCTAGTTAAAAATTCTTCTAGAAGGAGAGGTAGCGTTGGACAATCCTCAAATATTATCTTGAGAGGCAAGGGGAAGAACCATAGCTATTTGAATCCCAACTAAAAGAAGCATTTGTGTATCATGTGGATACTGTCTTTAAACTTACTTTCCCCACTAAATTGTCTCTACAGGTATTACAGCACAAGAGGATAAACCTTTGGAATGGTTTTATTTATACCATAAGGACCATCAAATACTAACTCCTTACCTTACTCTTCTTGCTCAGTTAGTAAATCAGGCAAGTACCTGATGTCAATAATTATATGGATGTGATCCTTGCTATATAATCTTATCCTTAACTAAAATTCAGTTTTTAAGAGTGTTACAGAACTCTATGGATTTTCAAATTTCATTTTCAGATTATTATGGAAGAATAGAAAATCATTATCCACTACCAGCTGGTAAGCTATGAGATGTTTTTGTACAAAATGAATTTGTAGGTACAAAAGTTGTCCAACCTTCTCTCATCCCACAGGCAGACACTTATTTTATTGATGGATCATCTAATGGCATAGGAGGGATTAATGGTCCAGATACTCACCAATCTATTAATACTTCTTTTTCTTCAGCCCAACCAGTGGAACTGGCTGTTTTGATAAATCTATTATGGTTAATTCATAGACCCTTAAATATTGTTCCAGCTTCTACTGATATTGTATTCCTAGCAATAAACTCATACTTGTACACTCTAACCTCCCTGGCTTTATTGCAGAAGGAAATAAGCAAGCTGGTGCATTAACATGTCCTGTTTTTACTTCTCCAGAAGACAATTGAGAAGGGGTATGTATCTGTCAATGAAGATGGATTCACAGAAACATTATGGGTTCATCTCTGGCTCCTCCCATCTCTGGCCATCAAGAACAAAACTGGAAGATGAGGAGTCATTGGAAATCACCAGAAAGATAGCAAACCTCCAGCAAAAAGACAAAAAGAGATAAGGACCATATCATCAGAAGTTAAATCTATCTACCTGGGCCCTATGCTCTGAAAGAGAAGTTATTCTATGAAACACACAGAGCTCTATGTCATGAGAGAATCTCTTCCTGGTGATGCTAGTTGCCTCTGGGCACGTGTATTGGTCTCATGTTCCTCATCCTCCTTTGTTGTAGCTCACAGATCTGATGTATTCAGCTCCCATTATCTATATTAATGATACTGTGCTTGTATCTGGTCTTTGGAACTGTAATGGACTCATTCATTCATGAAGGATGGGGTGGGATTGCATTTAATTTTTCCTTGGTATTTAAATCACTTCCTGTTTGCATAGGCCATCATAACATTTGTGTTCCTATGAAAGGCAAATATGGGCTTACATTCTACAAGATACCAGAACTAATCATATGGGTTTCTTTTCAAGCTATTCTATACATACTTTTGATAAATATAATAATGTAACCAGTAGTACTGTACATAGTTTATATCTCTGTTCTTGGTGGCAGAGTATTACACATAATGCTTAATGACAACTAGATTTATCTACAACATCTCAAATCAAAGCCATTCTGGGTATCCTATTATTAAAAACTAAAAAGGCAGGCGAAAGGTGTTGGAACATGGTACAAGAATGGATTCATGTGAGGAGAATTCTGAGTACTTGTGAGAAAACTCTAAGAAAACAGACAAGAGTCATGTGACCTCAGTTTCTTCAAAAACACAGTACTGTTCTTGGAATGTGCTTTGACGCCCCTCAGAGGTTTACTCCTGTTTATCCATTACAACTAGCTATATTTGTTTATATGCCTCTATGGAAAACAAAGTTTTTTCCACATGCAGCTTACGTGCCATGTGCTGCTTGTCCTTGTAATTGTACATTTTACTCACATGACCCTTCAGAGTATAAATTGTCTGATGCTCTCTTTAGTCTCCATTCTCCCAAGCATCATTGCCTTTAAAATGATAAATGCTAGTGTACCCATTTTATGGATGAAGAAGCTAAAGCCTAGGGAGGGTGACCTGCTTAAAGGCACATTTTTAGTTGGAAATGGAACAAATGTTGAAAGGGATTTTTCTGGTATAGTTTTTCCTCTTAAAACTATATTGACTACTAAGGAAATAAATATGTCGCTCGAGAGCTTCCATGGTCTGGCTCCAGCCTATCTCCCCAGCTTTGCTTCTTAGGCTTTATCCTCATAAATCCTGTGCTTCAGCCAACAGTTTATTCACTATGTCAAATAATTTCCTAACTTTCTGTCTTGGTGGTGATAACTTCTGTTTTCTTTCCTGCTACCTTAACAGGTCCAAATGTTACCTAAACTCTGAGTTCCAACTCAAATGTCATTCACTTCACCTAGAAGTGACTTCAAACTTCTCTGTGCATCTAAGATTCTTCACACTGAGCTTTAGCACAGGAAGGGCTTTTATAATGGCTTAGGCAAGGACAGGAAAAAACAATAGAGTTTGTACTTTACTTGGTTTTCTAAAGCCCTATCAGCCTGCCAGCTTGTCAGAAAAATATGAGACAATGCATATGAATGGGCCCCGTGAACTGTGTCATCATTGTTTAGCAAAGTAGACATTATTTTCAGATGTACAAATTTCCATTTTTATCTAACATTAAAGAAAGCTAGAAATGTCAAAATTGGACAAGCAAAGAGGCAAGTAATAGAAAGTAATGTAGTCAAACAAAATATTGACTTTTGAATTGATACATAGGTAATCATGGTCCTGAATTTCTATTATTTTTATGGTAGAGACACATGGAATGACTAGAAAAGTGAGAACATTTCTTAGAATTAAGTATGTAAACTCATAGCTTGTATTTAATTTCAAAATCTGTGTTCATTTAAAAACTCTGAAAAGAGGGCTTATGCTCTTTGCTGTTCGAGTGATAAGGCCATAATGCTATAAAAATGAAGGGTGGCTACAAGCCCAGGTTTTATTTATGTCTATGTGTGCAAGTATAAAAACCACCTCCTTGTTAGAGGATGGCACTCAAAACCCTTTAGAGAGACAGTGACATCTGCTATGGGGGAGTCACACTTGGGACAACTTGATTGACCATTTTTGGCATATGCTGGTCTAAATTGGCTCATCTATTGGCTAACAATCTTTTCTGAATTAGTTCCAACTCTCCAGCAGGCACATTTCCATCTGGTTAAGTTTAGAACTCAAGCTGTGTTTTTTTAAAGGGGGAAAACCCATACCTTACACTGATACTAGTCTAGGCAAAAGGTTCTTTCTGAGATCACCCCTGTCCTCCTTTAAGATGGATTTTTCATTTGCCTTTGTTTAAATCCTGGGGTGAATATTGTGCTTGCTTGGATTCTTGGCACCTAGGTTTTGAAGAAGAGCAATGGTAGTGTTTTGAGGTTTGCTTTATTTTGAAACGAAGACACAAAATAAGCCAAGGAAGAAGAAAATGCACGCATCTGCAAAGACTGGTGAACTTGCAGGTTTGTCAGGTGTCTGCATTCTCCCTGGGGATGGAGGTAGACCTGATAAACAGCTGCTTACTGCAGACAGAGCCGTCTGCTGTGTGCTTCTCTCATTGTTTTTACCTCATGCACTAGCCTGTGAGACAGGATATCGTATTATAAAGCCACACAGATGATTAGAAGAGAGATGACAATAACCAAAGCCATGTGGTGCATGGCATGTACCAGCAGGATAGTAAATCAGAGGCCCGAAGGCTTTGTCTACAATCAGCTCAATAATGAATCTGTTGGTCTTCTCAACACTCTGTTTTACACTTCTGGGTATAAACCAATTGATTGGTTTAGGGATGGAAGGGAAGGATGAGTTAGAAGCTTGAGAGGCTTTCTTAAGATTTCTTAAGAATATGTTCACAACACTGCTCTTGAAAAAGCAGCCAAATATACAACTAAGTACTCTGTGGTTCTTTCACAGGGTTGGGGCTTAGTGGGTGTCTCATAGTTGTTACAACTTTGTAAAAACACTTTTCACTTGCTTTCTCAGCTGCATTAGGCTAGCAATTTCTAGTATGGCTCCAGAAATCTATGAGTGTTCATATTTTTAATCAAATATTTTTTAATTGTAAAATAAATTTAGACTCACACAGAGTTTCAAAAATAATGGAGTTATTTTATACCCTTCACCCAGCTTTTTTCCATAACAACATAACCATAGGACATAATCAAAACCAGAAACATGCTACTACTAACTAAACTATAGACATTATTCAGATTTTCATCAAGATTCATTGGGTAGGGTATATACTTTTTTTTTTTTACAATGTTGGGACTGTAACACAGAGTCTCACACATAATAGGTAAGTCTTTTATCAGTTTGCCCTTGGAGTTATAACTTTTAAATGAAATTTTATTCCCATGTAACTATCGACATTATCAGGAAACAAAAATCATTTTATCACCAAAAAGAAGCCTTTTCTTTTTTTTCTTTTTTAAATATGGTTTACTTTATTATATTTAAAAATTTCCATCTCCTCCCCTCCTCCTCCCCCTTCCCTCCCTCCCCTCCACCCATACCTCCCCTCCCTCTCCAGGCCAAGAAGCCATCAGGGTTCCCTACTCTATGTTAAGACCAAGGTCCTCCCAACTCCCCCCAGGTCCAGGAAGGTGATCGACCAAGCCTTTTCTTTTATAATCAGGTGTAATAGGAGTACTCAATTTGAACTAAGTTTTAACCTTTCTGATGTGGTGGCCTCCATCAGAAAATATTCCTTTGAAGCTATGTTCCTAGTTCAAACAGCCATACCTGACCTCTAGAAGAGCATGGTTTTTTCTTTAGGTCCCTGGCACAAGTGGGAACAGTTTCTTCATTGCTTGGATTGCCTTAGAAAATCTATAAAGTAAATGATTAATATTCTGAATAATATTAATTCTTGAAAACATATATGAAGGATTAATACAAAGAAAATAAAATACAACACACACACCAAGCTTCTGAAAACTTATTTCTCCTTTCACAATCATTAATTTGCTTACACACGTCTCAAACTGTGCCTGGCAGTCTATTCTGTTTTCTTAGATAGTTGTCCTTCAGTCTTTGTCTTCTGCCATTACAACTTCTTAGACAACTGGGCAGCTTACTTGCTCTCCAAATTTCCATCTAGCAGGTCCAGTCCAGCTCCCGTTGTCTGTGAAAGGCTATTCCTTTCTTTCCCTTCGTCCATCAAGTACTCATACTTTCAATCCTATATAGTCATCAACTAGGTATGGTGTCACATTTGACTTTTTAATCTAATACTGGTGGTTAACATAACCAATATTCTCAACTTGTAGGTGAGGCCTCCAGTTTTAATTAACATAGTAGTGGCATAGGGCTATGGTAAGCTCTCCTAGTATATATCCTTGAAGTAATAATGGCTCATAAGTTGCAGGGCATATCCTCACTGGTTTGTCACTAAGAGGTTCTTTTCTATACATTTAAACTCCAGGAGAAAAGACTAAGTTAGGTTTCGCTTGCAATATAACAACAAGCAACAACAACAAAACCCGACAAACTTTACTGCTGAAATCAACACTTATTTATCATTTCCTAGTTTTACAGAAGTTCAGACATGGTGGAGCTGCATTTCTGCTTAGAGTCCCATGAGACAGAAATAAGAATGTTGGCCAGGCTGCATGCCTTTCTGGGGACTCCAGGGAATAATTTGCTTCTCAACTCCTTCAGGTTATTGGAGAATTCATTTCCTTACAGCTGTATGACAGAAGTCCGTATTTTCCTGCTAGCTGTTAGCTGGGATTGTTCCCAGCTCTTTCAGGCTGTCCATCTCCATTAGAAACTCACAATATATATGGTTGTTTTATTCCAGGCCAAATGAAACACATCTCTTTTACTTCTTCTCGCTCTGCCCCCAGTCAGAGAAAATGCTTTAAAACTTTCAAACAATTAACACAGGACTGCTCTCTCTCTATCCTAAAATCAGATGTGCCACATGGTTAGAACCCAATCATAAGAGGAATAGTCATCAACCCTACAGTTCTGGAGATCTTAGAGATAAAATGTACTCGAAGGGACCAGCAGCCAATCTTGCATGATGCATCAACATTCCTGATTTATATAGGACTTGCCCTTTATTTTGGATACTAGGTTTCACCAAGCAGCCCTGTATGGTCTCGAACTTGCTATGTAGACTGAGCTGGCCTGGAAATCACAAAGATCTATCTGCTTCTGCCTCTGGAGCGTTAGTAATAAAAGGCATGCACTACCATACTGAACATTTTCTTTCATTTTTAATCCTTTCCCCCTTCTCTCTTTTACTAGTTTTGTATAATGAATTTTGATCACATTGTTCCACCTGACCCCCTACTTCTCCAAGACCCATCCTCCCCATCCCATCCAACCTGGTCCTCTTTTTCGTGGGCCCATCAAGTACAATTTATACTGTCTGTATACTCCTGGATGTTTGGCCTTCACTGTGGAAATCTAACTCTTCCTTTCACAGAAGCTATCAATGCCAATAGTTTCTTACTAGGGTAAGACTTTGGACCCTCCTTCCCTCTCCATACTGGAATTTTGTGTGGTTTGAGCTTCTACAGTTCTTATGCATGCTGTCTCAACTGCTATGAATTCATATATGCAATTGCCCTTCTGCATCCAATTTTTTTCTTGTAATCATCTGCTTTCTCAGGTTCTTACAGTCTTCTCACACCCTCTCCCACAGTGATCTCTAAGCTTGGGAAGAGGGTGTGATGTGTATGTCTGATTTAGGGCTGAGAACTCCAAAGTCTCTTGTTTTCTGTACCTTGACCACTTGTGGGTCTCCATGTTAATCACCACTCACTGCAAAAAGAAAAGTCTTTGTTGAAGGTTGATGAATGCATTAATCTAAGGGTATAAAGATGAGTCACTAGAAGTCTATTTAATACTGTGTCCATTTAGCAGAATAGTAGTAGATTATTCTCTAGGACCTATGACCTGTCTTGCCACAGGTTCCTGGCCTTGATAAAGCCAAAGAAATATATGTTCATCTGGCTGCAATAGGCCTACAGAACATCACATAGACAGGGCCAGGAAAGAAACTCCCTATGACATATCGTAGTCAAAACATTAAAACCACAGAATAAAGGAATGTTATTGAAAGCTGTGAGGAGAAAGGTCAAGTCACTTATAAAGGCAGGCTTATTAGAATAACACCCGATTATTCAGCAGAAACCTTTAAAGCCAAAAGGGCTTGGAAAGATGTACTACAAGTCCTGAAAGACCACAACTGTCAATCCAGGCTATTAATACCCAAATTAAAGCAAATGGAAGGAGAAAAAACTTTACGTGATAAAAATGGATTAAAGGAATTTATTATTACAAAGCCAGCTTTTAAAAATCATTTGAGTAGCCAATTCTCCATCTAGATTGAAGGGTGGACAAAATATAGCATAGCTTCCCATGAGATGTTATCAACAGGTAGCAAGTAAAATCCTACAAAAGTTATTTCAGCTTTCAGTCTTTGAGAACACGCATCAGAACTTGCAGTGCCATGAACTTCTAAAGCAGAAGCAAACTGCAATCTGCCTTAACACACTTCAGCAAGCTGTGAAAACACTGAAATGTCCTATGTGTGGATGACAGGGAAAAGGTCGTGTTTCTGCATTTACTCCAGCTTAAGTCAATATATTCAAAGATTTGAAGCTAGGAAACCTCAGGTGAGACCAAATACGTGGCATTTGTCTTCCTGGGTCCAGGTTACTTCATGTGTGCACGACATGAAAAATATCAAAACAAACTATAGAAACCAATATGAAATTGCTAAGAACTTAGATCTGATATCTTCATATGGTTGGTCATGTTATTGTGATAGTCAGCATGCAGGGCACTATTTAGAATATAGACATACTATCTAAGACTTGTGTGAGTTGCTGGACTGGATGTGGGGAAAAGGGAACACTCACTCACTGTTGTTGGGATTGAAAACTCACACAGTCACTCTGAAAAAAATCAGTGTAGATAAGTCTTAAAAAGCTAAAAACAGATCTACCATATGACCCAGATACACCACTCCTTGGCATGTGCCCAGAAGACTCAATATCCTACTCCACAGATACTTGCTCAGGCAAGTTCACGTATACTCTATTTGGGATACTAGGAAATGGGAACAACCAAGATGTCCTTCAGATGACAAAAGGATAATAAACATTTAATCCATATCCAAAATGAAATACTATTCATCTGTAAGGAATAATGAAAATTCAGGTATATTGAAAAAACTAGAAAAGATTATGTTGAGGGAAGCAACCCTGACAAAGAAAGATAAACGTTGCACGTTCTGTCTCGTCTCAGGTTCCTAGCTTCCAATTTTCAGATGCGAGTACATCTGACCTGGACTATATGCAGAAACCAGGAAAGAAAAGGGGGTCATTTCTGGAAGGAGGAGAGCAATAGGGATGGGAATAGCACAGAACAAATGATATGAAGCAGTAAGTGGGAAAATAGAGGGGGGCTAATTGGAGGAGGAATAAATGAGAAAAATAAGGGGGAGTGGGATAAAATAACAATAAGTATGGCTAAAATTTTCATTAGGAATCAAACTATTAACAATCTACCTAAAAATACCTATAATACATGTGAATCAGTGGGTAAATAGACATATGTAGTTTAAATGAAATTTTTCCATCTTGGCTGACAATGAACACTCCTCCCACCCAAAGCCATAGCCCACATAACAAAATCCCCAACATTGGGTATGAGGAGTTCTCTTTTGAATTGTTTGTTAGGAATATCCAGGAGACTTCCCAAACATTGCAGGCTATTGTTATTGTATTTGGTTGCCCCCAGATGTGGAAAATAAGTCATTATTGCTGAAGACATTATACACTTTGGACACAGGGCCCAGAAGCTGCCAGTTGGATTTGACCTGAAAGTCTCCTCCCTGAGGACTCGCTTTCATGGCACCAGAAGGCACCACACAAGCTTCCAAAGGAGGGAAGCAACCAATAGTCATGCCCAGCGATGATGCCTATGAGTCACGACAATTATTGGCATGGCATGATAACCTTAAGGGTGCAAGAGTGGCACACATACCTTGGAAGTAATCAAAAGCTTTGTGTTTGGACTTAAGACTCATTTAGTAAGAACGAAATCATGTCTGATACTAGGAACCTAACCAACTACCCAGAGCTAATGAAATTATGGATCTTGGATGAGAACTTACAGCCACTACTTAACTAAGCCAGCATAAGTATTAATTTCATCTAATTATTTTTCCTTATACCCACAAGTAAGTGTGGTTCTCATTCATCAAGGAAACATTTTTTTCAACAGATGGAGATGATTACCCACAGCCAATCAAAACGTAGAGTTGTGTAGCCCATTCCCAATGAATATATCTAAAACGCAACTCCTACAATTATTATAAAAAGAGGGGCATAAAACACGGAGTAACATGGAGTTTGCTGAAAAATATTATCTTCTAGAAATTTCAGAACTTTCATACATAAAGTCTCACCACCATGGTTACCTAAACTTTACCTAAACAAGGACAACACCAATGTACTTGCTAACGTAGGCAGGGGAAAGTTCAGAGGTCAATCCTAGACATAGAACTATAGGCGACTAAAGAATGCTGAGCTTGGGAAAAATAGTTCTTCTCAGGTACACAGATTCATTATTTAATACCACCAAATGGTCAGCTCTGAAACCACATACTTACAAATAGCATCACAGAGACTGATCAGGTTGTATTTATATAGGTGTGTAGATGCTTGTTTGTAGAGGAAAAGAAAAGGGAGAAAAACACAGTGGTATTTGTGATTAATATTATGATGACAGGGAAGAAGAGGGGAGGCAATTTTGGTGAGGTACAATCATGAAGGAAAATTCTGTTGAGGTATATGCGAAGACACAGCAGCTTAACAACTAATGTACTAAATCGTCAGTAGTTACATGAGAGAATAACCAGTTATGAAGATAAACTAACATTTTAAGATACCATAAACTATCCCATTAAAATGTTAGAGAGGCTAGAAAAATAGCTTAGTGGTTAAGAGCAGTCCCTACTCTTCCAGAGGACCTGAGTGGAGTTAACCACCCCTAAAGCCATATGGCTGCCAGTGAGTCCCATGTTCAGTTCCCAGCAACCTCAACAGGTATATCACAGGGAGGCATGGGGAAAGGCGGAGGGGAGGGAGGGAGGGAGAGGGAGCAAGAGAAATGCTAAAAGGGGGGGGGCTGGAGAGATCTCTCAGTGATTAAGAGCCTGGATGCTCCCACATGGTGGCTTACAACCCACTGTAACTCCAGTCCCAGGGGTTCCAATGCCATCTTTTGGCCTCCACAGGCACCAGACATGCATGTGATACACATATAAAAATATGGACAAAATACTTATACACATAAGACAAAGTAAATAAATCTCTAACATTTTTAATTTAAAAAGAAATTTAAAAAACATTTACAATAAATGGCAAACACAAAACACCTTGAGCCAAAAAATGGGAAATTTTATTAATTTGGGTGTTTTCTCTCTCTCTCTCTCTCTCTCTCTCTCTCTCTCTCTCTCTCTCTGACTAGTTTAACTATGTATTGTGGTTTATCTTTCCAAGAACCATATTTTTTGCTTTGTTGATTTTATTTATTATTCTTTTATTAATTTAATTTTTATTTATTACTTTTAATACATTTTAATTTCTGCAGATATTTATTCTTTCTTTTAATTTACTCTTCTTCTCTTCTTGGAATTTTGTTCTTAATTTTGTAAGACTTTCAAATAAATCATTACATTTTGTTTGTGATCTAACTGGTTTGTTTTTTTTTTTTTTTTTTTTTTGATGCAGAATCTCATGCAGTCCAGACTGGCGTCAAACTGGTAGTGTAGTTTCAGGTGACCTTGCATTCCAATCATTCTGCCTCTGTCTTCCAAGTTCTGAGTTACATGTATAGACCATCAAGTATTGCTTCTGAATTTTGTTTTTTAATGCAAACATTCATTGCTATAAACTTCCCTCTTAGAAGAAATTCCTTAGCTGTACTTCAGAGTTTTGGTAAACTGTACCTTTTACTTTTTATTTGATTCTATAAAATTTTTAAAATTTTACGTGTGTGTGTGTGTGTGTGTGTGTGTGTGTGTGTTGTGTGTGATGTGTGATGTGTCAGGGTGGCCATGTCACTTATTCCATGTTGAGATCAAAAGACAGTTTGTATTTGGTTTTCTCCTTTTATGTGGGTTCCAGGGATCAAACTCAGGTTATCAGGTTTGGGTGGCAAGTGTCTTTGCCCACTAAACCATCTTGTAATCCTGAATGCAGAGATGAGAGTGGAGTAATAAAGCCACTCCTGATTATTATGTTTGGACTTATGTGACATTTTACATCCATTTGTGTTTGTTTTATGGAGTTGGACCCCAAGTATTTGGTGTACACCAAATAACAAAGTGTTGTGTGTTCTTGATGAATTGTTAATATCTTACTATGTAGCAGCCTTCCTTGTTTCTTTTGACTCACTTTGATTTGATGTCTACTTCATCAAATGTCTCAATAACCATGTAAGCTTGGTTTTGATTTCTGTTTACTTTGATAGATTGTCTTTTAGCCTTTGACTTCCTGTCTGTCAGAATATTTACCATTGTGTTATGTTGTATTCGAAAACAAGAGATAGCTAGATTTAGTTTTGTCAATACAGTCAACTAGTCTGCATTTCTTTAGTACTTGAGGTCATTATGTGTAAGGCTACTAACGATAATTATTGTTTATTGTAGTAGTTTGATTGAGAATGGCCCCCAAAAGTCTTATGAATTTGAGTGCTTGTTTCCCACTTGGTGCAACTGTTTGGGAAGGATTAGAAGGTGTAGCCTTGTTGGAGTTGATGTGTCACTGAAAGTGGGCTTTGAGACTTCAGAAGTCCACTACAATCCCTGTTAGAACACTCTCACTGCCTCTTGCTTGTATATCAGATGTAAGCTCTCAGCTACTGCTCCAGTGTCATGCCTGCCTAGTGGCATGCTCCCTGCCATGATGGTCATGGACTAAGCTTCGGGAACTGTGAGCCTAAATTAAATGATTTGATCATAATATTTTATCACATAAATAGAAAAACAACAGACATTTAGTAATTGCTGAAATGTTGTTCATTGTTCCACTATGTTTTGTCCTTATTCATTAATGTCTTGTTAAGATTTGAATTCAGCATTTCTTGCATACCAACTTTTGGTTATCTTTATCTCTCTTTTATTTGTAAAGTAAGCTTTGTTTGAATATAGCTTTCATGATTCTCTGGATTCTCATCCTAAAAAGAAAAAAATCTCTGTTATATTTAGTTTACAGTATTCTAAGGGGTGAAGGAAATAGAGGTAGGGAATATAGCAGGATTTTTCCATTTGAAAAGTTATGAATATAGTTCAGGGTTTCAGTTAATAAGAGCTTAAATTACAGAAGCACAATGGAAATATAGAGGAAAGGACAAACTAGAGGTCATACAGAAAGAAGGGTCAGAAGAATAAGCAAGGCTAATTTAATGGACTACTTTGACAAAATATTGTGTTTTGAGTGATTTTGAAGCTGTCAAGAGGAGAAAGAATAAAACAGTGGAGCTGTTTTTAGCCAAGTCAAAGAACAGAGGACAGAATTGTCTTGTGAATAATCTACATATATAATACAAAACATTGCTTTCATGGTTCCATATATGTCCCATTCTGAATGGGTCTTTGCTCACTCAGAGGAGTAGCATCCGGCACTAGAGTTTGAAATAAGACAAGCGTCATACCAGTGTTAGTTAAGAACTTCTTGGTTTTCTTTGAAGCTTTTCTTTTACAGATACTCCACAGGATGGTTTTTTCTGCAAAGTTCAAGTATTTTAAAATAGTTCTCCATGCAATTTATAATAGTAAAAGTCTGAGTATCTCTTAAGCATGAATATAGTAGTAAGGAGAACAAGCTGGAAAGAGAACAGGAATTAAAATAGGGGTCAGAGCCTTATTTGTTCACTAGAGGTAGGGAAGCCACTTGACAGGCTATTACAGGAATTAAAAGGTAAGGAACTCTACAATCAGTGATACACTGGGAATCAATTTCATGTAACATTCGGTTACTGACTGCCATAGCAAGGGCCTTACAAGATGATACGGAAGTTACAATGGTGGACAAAACAGTACAGAAAGAAAACGCAGCATGCAAGTTTGGAAAACTGGGAGGGTGTCTGATGCTTTAATAGAGAGAAGAAAAATGCTACATTTGTTTTTCATAATGGATCATTTGATTCTCTTGGTCTAGGTCCATACTTTCTTGACTGCTTTAAACTTTATACTTTATTTTAATAGCTCTGAGGTTATGTAAAGAAAATAAATTATGCATCAAGAAATAAGAGAGAACTTTATTCTCCAGTCTAGTTGTTTCACTGAACTTTTCATCTTAAGAAGCTTAATATGTGCTGGGAGACAATATTGCCATCTGCTGCGGCCCAGGCCATGCTGGGAGACAGCGTCACTGCCCACCTCAGGCCGTGGTGACAGCAGAGGCCTCCAGAAAACATCTGACCACTGGAGCCTCAGCCTCAGCACTTTCTGTACCTACAGCAGTGATCACCAGAGATGTGACAGCACCTGCACCTGGAGGAGTGACCACCAGAGCTGTGGCCCTGTCTGCATTGAGAGGATGGACCATCTGAGCCTTTGGCACATCTACACCTGGAGGAGCATCACTGGAGACTCATTACTGCCATACCAGTTGAAGAGGGAGCCCCCTAAAGCACAGGTTCCACCCATACCAATTGGAGGAAGAGATGGGTAGACAACAAGGTAAAAATACACTAAACAACACAAAGAACAATACAACATCACTTTAAACTAGTGGTTCTATAGCAAGAAAGCCTGAACATTCCAAAGCAGATGAAACAGAAGGAAATGACACTAAAAAATAAATTTATGGAGGCCCTTCCTTAAAGAGTAAATGCAAAACTCTTTTAAACAAATGGAAGAAAGGACAAACAAAAAATTGGATGAGATAAAAAAATCCCTTAAAGAAAACCAACAAAAGCCGGGCGGTGGTGGTGCACGCCTTTAATCCCAGCACTCGGGAGGCAGAGGCAGGTGGATCTCTGTGAGTTCGAGACCAGCCTGGTCTACAAGAGGACAGGCTCTAAAGCTGCAGAGAAACCCTGTCTGGAAAAAAAAAAAAAAAAAAAAAAAAGAAAGAAAACCAACAAAAAACAATCAAACAGTGAAGTAAACGGTTCAAGATTTAAAAACTGAAATAGAGACAATAAAGAAAACACAAACTGAGGGAAACCTGAAAATGGAAAATCTGGGTAAATGATCAGGAGCTACAGACATAAGCATAAACAACAGAATACAAGCGATACAATAGAGGAAATAGATAATAGACAGAAAGCAAAGGACAACCAGCCTACAGGGCACAACCCCAGAGAATCTAAGTGACAAAGAAGGCCCTTAGAGAGACGTACATGGATCCTTCTAGGAAGAGGAAAAAAGACAAGATCTCCTGAGTAAATTGGGAGTGTGAAGGGCAGGGAGGATGGTGGAAGGGGAGGAGGAAAGGGGAGTGGGGAAATGAATAGTACATTCCTATGCAAACAATTAAAATTAGAAGGATTTAAAAAAAAAAAGAAGTCTAATTGGGTTCCAGGCTGTCCTATGTGCTTAGAGGATGATGACATATTTGCATACATTCTCACTCTCCTATGGCAGTTCTGTAAGGCTCCAGGAAACAGACATGATCCAGAGTATGCAATGAAGTCATCTCTCTAGGGATCCTCAGAAATAATCAACAGGAGAGCCTGAGCCAGGACTGGAATGCACGCTTCTTAACTCTCACTTTAAAGTCCACGGCCAATATTTTCATAGATGATACTTTTAAAAAGTTAAGTTAAACCACAGCTATTAGGAACTGTTGACTCTAATTTGTTTAAGACAGTTTGTTTCAAACCTTAATCACCTGAAACATTTAAAATACTACATCAGCATTTACTGGAAGCAGGTTCCTGAGCCTCAGCAGCCTTGACAAAGTCTATAGTCTAAATTTGTAACAAGTTTCACTACTAACTGCGACTTTTAAAAGTCTGAGGTGTGTGCTATTCTCTGCGAATTTACTGAAGGGCAGGGTAAAACCTAACCTTAACAGCTGCTTTCTCTTAAAAGTTGGATCCCATTTTGATGTAGGGAATTATTGTCCAGATGCTTTTGTTAGTCATGCTCCTATGAGACTACTCACTCAGACAACAAATTGAGTTTCTATTACCTGCTGGGTGTGATATAAATTATAACCTGGCAAGGATAGCTATAATGAAAGAGAAATAGGAAACCTACCTCTGGGTTACAAAACATTTGACCCTTTCTTAGGCTGCCAGTTCTTGAACATGATGTGTTCAAAGTTACAATTTGTGTATGTTTATGGGTGTGTATATACTATATATACATATACAAATGTTATACACATATGTGCATATGTCCATTTGAATATGTATATATAAACATACTTGAAATATTATTTCTGATGATATATATTGATATATTTTGATATAACACAGACACAATAAGACTTAACTGAACAAAATGGCAATTCCAAGTAAGAAGGAGGAGAATAAAGTATAAGTTTTCATGTTTTTGCCTCTTTAGAAGAGAGCCACACTCTATACTTGGTTTTTTTTTTTTTTTTTTTTTTTTTTTTTTTTTTTTTTTTTTTTTTTTTTTTGAGACAGGGTTTCTCTGTATCTGGAGCCTGTCCTGAAACTAGCTCTTGTAGACAAGGCTGGTCTTGAACGCACAGAGATCCACCTGCCCCTGCCTCCCAAGTGTGGGATAAAAGACTAGTGTGGACTTTAAATTATCCAAATGAATTTTATCATTAATAATATGTCTTACCTGCTAAAAGTGAAGAATATTTACTCTTATTTTGCCATTATATAATGAAATCATTTAAGAATAGGAAAATACATTTATTCTTAAGAGTGAACTTTCATTTGCGCAGGACTCATATGTGATACTCAAAGTCCCAGGTGAGATTCTGACTCTGCCCAGAAGCTCTATCCATATTGCACAAGAGGTTAAATTTCTAACAAGGCTCAGAGCTGCAAGTCACAAATACGTATCATACAGTCCTCCAATGTTTTGTTCCCATGACCCATTTTATAGTTTTAAAACTTCTTGACAATCCCAAACAGCACTTGTTCATATGGATGAATCAATATTGTCTGTATTGAATATCAAATTTTAGAAAATCTAACTTATCTGTTTATTACTTTGGTTAAAATAAATCTATAACAAAGAGACAGGGTTTTTAAACATTTAAATGTAACATTTTAATGGGAAAGATGATCATTTACAACACATTAGTAAGAAAAATGTTAATCTTTTATAGTTTTTCAACTCTTTTAATGTGTAGTTGATTTCATGTCTACTTGTGAATTCAGCCTTCTATTTTTTTTTTATTCTTTGGGGGTCTACCACCGAACTCCCAAATAAATACACACAAACTTATTCTTACTTATGAATGGCCAGTCTTAGTTTCATTTATTTATAGCCAATTTTTAAATAAATTATTCTATCTACCTTTTGCCTCTGGGCTTTTACCTTTTGCTATTCTTTATACCTTTCTTTCCAATACTTCTTATTCCGTAGCTAGATGTATGGCTAGGTGGCTGGCCCCTGGTGGCCTCCTCTCCCCCTTTTCTCACACCTCTCTCTTTTCTTCTTTTTCTCCTTCTATTTATTCTCTCTACCTGATAGGCTTTCCTATCCCTTTCCTGCCTAGCTATTGGCCACTCAGTTCCTTATTAGACCAATCAGGTGTTTTAGGCAGCCAGAGTAGCACAGCTTCACAGAGTTAAACAAATGCAACTTAAAAGAATGGAACACATCTTTACATAACTAAAAATATGTTCCACAGCATAAACAAATATAACACATTCTAAACTAACATTTCACATCATAACCATTTCCTGTTTTGTTTGAAGAAAATTGAGATTTAAATAACTATATGGTTGGAAAAGTGATAAATATTATAATAGCTTTTCTAATAATTTTGGATATTATTTTTGATTCTGTAACAAACTTGACAATTGGCAATGGTTTTTACATTAAAGATTACAGCATGAACTCTGATATTTTATACCATGGTTCAGATTCTATTACAATTCAATAGTGGTCTGTCTTGTGTCTCGAGTGGAACTTTTACCATGTGTGAATTTGGAAAGATATATATTAATTATATAGAAAATATTGGAAAATATTTCATGGCTTTAGGCAGGTCTTCCAAATTCTGATGCATCCACTTTTAAAATTTCCATTATACCATATGTGTTACCATCAGTGATCTCTTCAGAAAAGCCAGACTCACAGAGAGAGGTAGACCCAGATTTTTCAATGTTCCAATTTTCCCTGAAAGGTTAAATGTTATCATTAGTGGCAAATATTATTTGTTCTTTTCCTTACAGGAACATGGCTACTTCATTCAATTTTGAGGCAATGTCTGCTGTCTAGCCATTATCAAATGAAAATGGTGTTCCATTAAAAACAAGTGGCTATCATTCAGTGATCAAACAAGTGCTTTTCCATGAGACCTTTGTCATATTTCAGTACATAATAAAAGTGTCATCCCACAGATTTTTTTTTAATTTACTTAAAGCAAAAGACTTAATAGAATAACATTGTCCTAATCTGGTCTATTGTTGTAATAAACACCATGACCAATAGCAGCTTAGGGAAGAAAGGGTTTATTTGGTTTACATGTTCCAATCACAATTAATCATTGAATGAAGACAGGATAGGAGCAAAGTCAGGGGTGAGGGGAAAATTGGCTTACTGGTTTGTTCCCCATGGCTTGATGGGCTGCTTTCTTATACTACCCAGGCCTATCTATTCAGAGGTAGCACTGGCCTCAGTGGGCTGGGCCCATCAACATCAATCATTAGTTAAGAAAATACATCCATAGACTTGCCTACAGCCCAATCTGATGGAGGCATTTTCTCAATTGAGTTTTTCCCCCTAGGTGACCCTAACTTGTGTCAACTTAACAATAACTAACCAGCACAAATGCCAATAGTTTTGTCAAGGACATTATTAAATATAATATAAACTATAATTTAAAAAATCTCCTGTAAATACACAGGGGTGAAAAATACAGTGACTAGTAATACAATTTGGCGCAGCTGTCTTAACTAAAGGACCAGAACCTTTTCCACCACTACTTTTGCATCATCATACTGTCGATGATAACATAGTTGTTCCAGGTTATGCCATATGATTCAAAAAGTTCAGTAGCTTTCATATTCTATCAGCATGCGTATTTATTTCTAAGCAGTAACATCAACTTCAGCTATATTTATGCTTTTTTCCCATTTGTAAGTGAAAAGGACTCTCTGAATGGAGTTCTTCACATTCTTGGATAAATACTTAATTGAATGAGTTACTATATTATTGAAAAATATCTTACTTCTCATTCATGTTACGCCTAGAATGTACAAAGCCCTAGGTGTAATACCCAATATTACATAAACCAGGTCTGACGATACACATCTATAATCCCAGCACTTAGAGGTGGAGGCAGGAGGATCAGAAGTTCAAGATCAACCACAGCTACTTACTGAGTTTCAGGCTCCCTTGGCTAGACCTTGTCTTAAAAACTTACTCTTTTTTCTATAAATTCAAGTGACTAATCTCAAAATTATATCAAAATTTAACTAGCATAGTTCTTCTATCAAAACATATTCTGTTATAAAATGTACAATAGAAAATATGGTGTTTATAATAATTTAATTTACAGTTTTTTCTAATTTCATAATTTTTTCTTTTTCATTTTCTTTATTTCTTGAATCAAATAACTGTATTCTAATATATCAGTTGTGAGATGAAAACAGTTTTGTTAGACAGGGTCTCACTGACCTGAAATTTGCTTTTTTTTCCAAGACATGGTTTTTCTGTGTAGCCCTGGCTGTCCTGGAACTCACTCTGCAGACCAGGCTGACCTCAGACTCACAAAGATCCACCTGCCTTTGCTTCTCAAGTGCTAGAATTAAAGGCATACATTACCTTGCCCGACCCTGAAACAACTTATTTTTAAGTCATTTTTAGTTGTTGGTTTCAACTGTGGGTTAGAAAATTGGTTCTTCTTATCTCCTTTGGTAAGCAAGAGATCTATAAATAAATATAAGAAAAGATGGGAGGAAGGGAGGAGGTGAAAATTTGTAAAATTATATAATTTAATAATAAAAAATAAAATCCAAAAAGAAAATAATATATATATAAAACATTACATCCATATAAAGTAATTCTAAAATAATTTCAGCTAAAATAGTAACACTTTGAATTTTTGAAAAGAAAATCAAAAGAATACTATCTGGAAACAAGACAAAGTATGTATTATGTGTTCAGATGGGTATGAGAGAAGTTAGAATTTTAAAATTTTAAAGTACTAATTCATTAGGAATTAGGGAAGTTAAAAGATTATAGATTATCTATAGTTTTAATGATAGATATCTGCTAATAAAATAGTGGGTATAACAAGAAAACAATAATTATATATGTATATGACTATATCCATATTTATTCATATTTTACCCTAAATCTTAAACCTATCGTCCTTAGAAAATTTTAGAAAATATAATAACATTATGAGAACAATACCATTTTTTATTGGGTAGCTTATACAAAATGTCACTGTATACTTATGAAAATGAAGGTGAAGGAAAATTAGACAGCCATGTTCTGAAATTGCTTAGAAATCTCATGAAAGTGAGTGATGAACAATATGATTATTTGTCAGACTCCCCAGATTTACTTTTTTCCTCAATACTACTTGCTTTGAGTTAAAATTTAGCTTCTGTTTAAATGTGAACTGTCAACAAGGTCAGAACACCAAGAGAAAAATCTAACCTTTACACTTTGTATCAGTTAGCTTTCTGTCACTATAACTAAATACCTGAGTCAATACAAATTATAAAGAAAATATAGCCATTTTGGTTAATTGTTCTAAAGCTTCCAGTATAAGACTGAGTCACTGACCATTGCTTTTGGATTTTGATGAAGTTGGCACATTGTGGTGGGTGCTTGTGGTAAAAACAAACCACTCAGCTAATCCAGGAAACAGAGAAAAGAGGAAGGGCCCGAGGTCTCACAGCTCTTCTTTAGGGGCATACCTCCAATAACCCAACAAGAGCCCACTTAGATGCATCTCTTAAAAGTTGATAGCACCCTCTGATATCACCAACCATGCCCTTAACACATGGATTCACCCAAACAAAGTCCATCCCTTGCTTCTACCATGTAACATACAGAGTTTTTAGTCTTGGGCTAAGGAATGAACCTTAGTGCTAGAATTCTTGCCTAGAGTTCCCATTCATTCTCTATTTTCATTTAATGTTGGACAGTTCAGGAGACACATCTCTGGGCTTGTCTGTTAAGGTATTTCCAGAAAGAGTTAATTGAAAATGGAAAATTTACCCTGAATATGACCAGCACCATTCCATGGACTGGATCCCAGACTGAACAAAAAGGAAAGTTGCGGGGGGGGGGGGGTGAGTATCTGCTTTGATCTCTCTGCTTTTTGTCTACAGATTCAGTGTATTCAGCTGACCTACACTCTAACCACTGCAGCATCTGTACCATGGTGGTTTGTATCCCCTCAAATTATGAATTAAAATAGACATTTCCTTAAGTTACTTTTATCAGGTACTTTTGTCACAACAACAGAAAAAGCAATTAATACACTTGCTGAATGTGTTTCTAGCACAGAAAAAATGACCTACCTGAAAATGGTCCTAAATGGCACAATAAAAATCTGAATATGCCATGGCATTGTAAATAAATAAGAAAGCACCATCTGGTGTGAAAACACAAACCAAAAGTTCTTTCTGGTAAGTAAAAAAAAAAAATCTTTTTCCATCATCAACAAAATAGAAAACCTGGAACTCAAGCATTCCTACATATAGTCGGGAAAGTGACTTAATGATATACCTTTTATAAACTTTTTTTTCTTTTTCTTTTGATGACTTATGAAACAAACATTTGTTTTTGATAACTTCAAAGATACTGAGGGGAAGTTTCCTTTCAGAACTCTCAATGCTTCCTCTTTCAGGAATATAGTCTTCACATTAAAAATACCAGCTTTAGTAGACATTTACTAGCTAAATTAAATTTCCAACACTGAATGTAAGTTCAAAATGTTACCTCATCTTGATTTGTAGGATCATGCTCCCTAAAATACTTATGAAGATGCATACCAGCTGAGGTCTTTAAAACTCTAGGGGAGTGGATTCTATTATATTCTTTAAAATGACATTTTAAAATCTAATATCACTGTTTTATACAATTCCCATGGTGTATAACAATGAAGCCTCAACATTTATGATTATTTGAATGACACTTTAGACAATAAACTAACTTTGAGTACTGTTTTTATTTCCTCTGTTTTCTTTTAAAGCATTGAACACACAGGCCAAGGACACAGTCCCTGACTCCATCCAGCAGGCATTCCCTGGGAACCCACCAGTCAAGTAGGCTGGTGAAGCAGGGAAACAAGCTTAGATTTTCGCTCTCCCTCCTGTCCTCCATATCCAATCCTCCAGTCTCATCCCCAGCTCTGGAGCAGACTACTTGCTGTGGCTTCTCCTCACTCTCTGTACCTATTCTCAGGGGACTAAGCAAATATTTGGTGGGACACCCTGCTTTCCTCCCTCCTGTGTAGCCTCTCAGCCTCATTTCCTGGCCCATCCTCATTCCTAAGTGTCAGTCCCTGACACCTAGTACTACATTCTACCAAGAACCCCCAGTTGCCACACCTAACAGGATCTGAGAAGCCGTCCCTACTAGGCAACACACAGACACCACATTCTCCTAAGAACCAGAGAGGGCAACAGAAATCAAGAAACAAAACACCTACTCAACAAAGACAAGACCAGATATCACTACCTGGAATTACAATCTTCCCAAACCCAGATGCCAAGAAGATAGCCTAAGAACACAATCAATTACAGCAGAACCCTATGTCCTGACTAGAGCCTAGCAACCCTACTACAGTTACCCTGTGAAACCAACACAGTTGAAGCACAAGACAAAGACCGTAAAATAGCTTCTATGGCTATGATAGAGTTCCTTAAAGAGGAAATGAAATCTGTGAAAACATATACAAACATTAGAAGGAAATGAATAAAAAAAATCAAGATGTGAAAGTAGAAATAGAATTAAAAAAGAAATGAGGGAAATCTAGACAGGAAAAATTTAGGGCCTCAAACAGGTACCTCAGACGTAAATCTCACCAACAAAATAGAAGAGATGGGAAAAAAAAGAATCTTAGGCATTGAAGACATAATAGAAAAAATTAATACCTTGGTCAAAGAAAATGTTAAATCTAAAAGAAAATCCAGGCACAAAGAATCCAGGAAGTCTGGGACTCTATAAAAAGACAAAATCTAAGACTAATAGGAAGCAAGGAAGTGTAGAAACCCAGTTCTAAGGCACAGAAAATATTTTTTTAACAAAAATCATAGAAGAAAATTTCCCTAACCTAAAGAGGGAAGTTCCTATAAAGTTACAAGAAGCATACAGAACACCAAATAGACTGGAGCAGAAAAGAAAATCCTCTTGACATATAATAATCAAACACTAAATGTATACAACAAAGAAAGACTATTAAATAAAATCTGCAAGGAGGAAAACATCAAAGTAACATATATAGGTAGACCTATTATACCTGAATTCTCAATGGAGACTCTAAAGCCAGAAGGGCCTGGGCAAATGTGCTACAGATTCTAAGAGATCACAAATGCCAGCCCAGACTACTATACCCATCAAAACTTCCAATCTCCATAGTTGGAGAAAGAAAGACATTCCAAGACAAAACAAAATTTAGGTAAAATCTATATATAAGTCCAGCCCTACAGGAGACACTAGAAAGAAAATTTCAACCTGAAGGGGTTAATCACACCCAAGAAAACATAAGGAATAAATAATCTCAAACAAAAAAGTTAAAGGGGTCACCATAACAACAAAGTCTCTAATTTTGTTAAGTTGTTAGAGACGAAGGGGAGACATAACAATGCACACTGAGGAAATCCAGAGAATCATTAGGATATACTTTAAAAGCCTGTACTCCACTACATTGGAAAATATAAAGGAAATGGATATTTTCTACTAAAGTTAAATCAAGACCAGATAAGCAATTTAAACAGATCTATAACTCCTAGTGAAATAGAAGCAGTCATTAAAAGTCTACCAACCCCCTAAAAGCCCAGAGGTAGATGGTTTTAGCACAGAATTCTACCAGACTTTCAAAGAAGAGTTAGTGCCAATACTCCTTAAATTAGTCCACAAAATAGAAACAGAAAGAACATTGTCCAATTCATTTCATGAGGCCACAGTTACCCTGATATCCAAACCACACAAAGACAGAACAAAGAAAGAGAATTACAATTTCCTTATCCAATGGAGTACTACACAGCAGAAAAAAATGACATAGTACAAATAAATGCCTATCCTACCAAAAGCAATCTACAGATTCTGAGCAATTGCCATCAAAATTCTAACACAATTCTTCATATATCTTGAAAGGACACTTTTCAGGTTCATATGGAGACATACATACACACACACACACAACAAACAAACAAACAAACAAAAAACAGGATAACCAAAACAATCCTGAATGATAAAAGAATTGCTGGGGATATCACTGTCCCCGATTCAAGTTGTACTGCAGAGCTATAGTAATAAAAAGAGTATGATACTGGTATAAAAATAGTCATGTTGATCAGAGAAATAGTACTGGACATGCACATATTTCCACACACCTATAGACAATTGATTTTTGATAAATAATACAAAAATACACACTGGGCAAAGACAGCATCTTTAACAAATGGTGCTGGTCAAACTGGAAGAATGAATAAAAGAATCCAGTCTGTAAAAGTATCCAAATAGATTCATACTTAATACCCTGCAAAAACTTAATTCCAAATGGATTAAAGACCTCAACATGAAACCAGATACTCTGGACATGATAGAAGACAAAATGAGAAATAGCCTTGAACACAATGGCACGGGAAACAAATTCCTGAACAGAACACCAATAGCATGGGCTCTAAGATCAATGATAAATAAATGGAACCTCACAAAACTGAAAATCCTCTGCACAGCAAAGGACACTGTCATTCAGACAAAGCAGAACCCTGCAGGATGGGAAAAGATTTTTTTTTACCAATTACACATCTGATATTGGGTTAATATCCAAAACATATAAAGAACTCAAATAAACCTCAATATTGAGAAAAATAACCTAATTTTTTTCTCATTTTTTTAATTAAAAATTTCCATCTCCTCCCCTCCTCCTCCCCCTTCCCTCCCCTCCCTTCCACCCATACCCCCACTCCACCCCTCTCCAAGACAAAGAGCCATCAGGGTTCCCTTCACTATGTTAAGTCCAAGGTCCTCCCAACTCCCCCTAAGTCCAGGAAGGTGAGCAACCAAACTGACAAGGCTCACAGTGAGCCCGTCCATGCTGTAGAGTTCATGCTCATTGTCGTTATCCTTGGTTTCTCAGTCCTCCTCCACCGTCAGCCACATTCAGAGAGTCCGGTTTGGTCCCCTGTTCCATCAGTCCCATTCCAACTGGACTTGGTGGTCTCCCGTTAGATCTGTCCCACCGTCTCAATGGGTAAATGCACTCCTCACGGTCCTGACTTCCTTGCTCATGATCTCCCTCCTTTTGCTCCTCATCAGGACCTTGGGAGCTCAGTCTGGTGCTCCTATGTGGGGCTCTGTCATTTTCTCCATCCAATGCCAGGTGAAGGTTCTATGGTGATATGCAAGATATTCATGAGTATGGCAATAGGATCTGGACATTTCTGGCACCCTCTCCTCAGCAAGGTAGGCCCTTTGTCAGCGAGCTGCTTGGCCTGCAAGGCCTAATTTTTAAAATGAGGTACAGATCTAAACAGAGAATTCTCAAAAGATGAAACTCAAATGGCTGAGAAGCACTTAAAAAATTCCAACATCCTTAGTCATCAGGGAAATGTTCATCAAAACTATTTTGAGATTTCATCTTACATTTGACAGATGACCATGATCAATAAAATAAATGACAGTTCATGCTGGTGAAGATGTGGAGTAAGGGGAGCACTCATCTGTTGCTGGTAAGAGTGCCAATTTGTACAACCACTGTGAAAATCAGTATGGTAGTACCTCAGGAAGATGAGACTGATTGACGTTAAGATCCAGTTGTCCTAATCAGGCATATACCCAAAGGATGCTTCATCCTAACACAGAGACACTTGCTTAATGATGTTTATTGTTGTTTTATTCATAATAGTTCAAAATTGGAAACAATCTAGGTGTCTGTCAATGGATGGATGGATAAAGAAAATACAATGAAATTTTACTGTAACCTTTTTAAAAATGAATGTCACAGTTTAATTAATGGAACTAGAAAAAAAATCATCCTGAGTGAAGCAACCCAGACCCAGAAGTACAACTATTATATGTTTTTTACTTAAATGTCGATGCTAACTGTTAAGTCAAAGATTAGAAAACGACAATCCTTAAAACCACAGAGTTTAGGTAAATAATAAGGTACTGAGAGAGGGACAGATCTCCTTAGGAAGGGGAAATAGGATAGTTACCAATGAATGAAGGGTGGGAACTGGAATAGTTGGATCAAGTGGGCACAAGGAGGAAAGGGGAAATATGGAGAGGGACATCAAAATTAAGGGGCATTTGAAGAGCTGTATAGAAACCTATTACAGTAGAATCTTCCTAAAATATATACATAAATGAGAGTAAGGTAAGTGAAATCATCAAATAACAGGGAAAACAGAGCTCCAAATGGATATCTCTAACCACCATATGAAGTTTCAGTACTGAGACTGGGTTACATCTGATCAAGTTGTGGACCAAAGGGGTTTCATATGAACTTCCCAAACAACCCAGGCTGCTGCCAAGACTAAAAGGTTGCTTTCCACAAATTTATGGCAAGGCCTTAATGCTGAAAATAATGCCTATACAACTCATGGGGAACATGGAAAAGTTGAGGTGGTGCCTGCCTATAGTCTTTACCCCCGTTGGCTAATGTTCTTGGTACCAGAAGGTACTCTTCATGCTACCAAAGGAGAAAGGTATATATCCAGTTACCAACTCTTGGAATTACAATGGTGTCCTGCTTGCAAGATATAATAGTGCAATGGTAGCACAAAGCTTGTGGGACTAATAAGAAAATATCTGAATTGACTTAAGGCCCACTCCATGAGATGGAACCTATTGAGGCTTGGGTGATCAAGAACCCAAGTCTGGAGTCCAAGAACTAGTAGATCTCTTGTAGAGTCCAAGAACTCTGAAGCCCCAGCAGCCTACTATGAAGAGAGATTCTCTGTTGTATGCTGTGAATGCCATTGGTTAATAAAAAATCTGCTTTGGGCCTATTGCAATGCAAAATAGGCAAGGCAGGAATTCCAAGCAGATTGAGGAGGCACGTCAACATGGGACTGACTACATCCATGTAAAACCTGAGAAAGCTTGGAAAGGATTTCTAGACACAAAAGAACAGAGTTAAGCATGGGTTATGTTTGCTAGTGGCAAGCAGGAGCTCCATGGCTCCTTTAACAGAAGGCCTACTGACTCAGCATAAGAATTGGTGGCTTCCTGATTTGGGCAGCAAGAACTCTCATTCTTTGAGGAGGCTGAGCACTTAAATGGGGTTTGTGAACAGCATGCTACTAGTTGCTTAATAGTGACACATACCTGCTGCGACCCTGGAACTGGGGTAATGTGCATGACTCTCAAAGGCAGTGAACATGCCTCTGCCATGTTGAACTGGGCAGAGCCAATAAGCAGAACCACCAAGTTGGTCCTAGCCACGCCCACTTAGCATTTTAAAAAAAGTGTTCCTGCTCAGAAAATTATTACAGATACTCAATAAAGACAGATTCAGATAAAAATGACCCCTGAATAAGTCAATGTTGAATAAATGTACATAGGCTTGGGAGAGAGAAGAAAAAGAGTAAAGAGAGTAAAAATAATATAAAAGAGTACAGACAGTCAAAGATTAAAGAAGTAAAAAAATAAGCCATGTAAAGATGGAATATATAAAGAGTCTGGATTATGTATATTATTGTGTTTTCTTTGAATTTTTGACTGTGAATGAGCTAAGTACAGAGAAACATTTTATTGTGCAGGCTACTAAGCTAAACCTAAAGGTATCTTGATTCAAAATTTGAGTTTAAGGATATGTTGCTTTGGAAAAGAGGTTCTGCTTTTGTTTCCACAGAAGATGAGAACCTGTGGATTCCTTTCAGACTAATGTGGTTTAATGGAACAAGACCTCCTGAAAGGTCTTCATAAACCCCAAAATTACTTTGCTCAACAAAAAGCAGGAGGCAATTTGGAGAGAACTATGACCAACTTCCAAAATATTGTTTATAAATGTTTGTTTATATTTAGAGGGGGATATGCTATAGAGATGAATAATTTGCATTGGTATGGATCTTGGTTTTTTGATAAAAATTTAAGGTCAAATTTTGTTTTATGTGTGTGTGTGTGTGTGTGTGTGTGTGTGTGTGTGTATATATATATATATATATATATATATATATATATATATCTGTTCTTGATTAAGGTATTGTGTCTGTGCAGCTCATTTAAAAATGTAATGTATAATTAAGAAATATAGGTAAATACACAATAATCTATAATAGTCAAGCTTGTAGTCATGTTAGGTAGATTTTCTAGATGTATAGGGATATACTTCAGATGGTTAGTTATTCTTTGAATCTTTCAAAGACTAACAGAATATGGCACTTAAAATGTTTAAGAACTTAGGACTTTTCATGTTAATGAGACACATCTGCTCCTGGCAGCACCAATCTACTTCAAGAGGAAGATGGACATCAAAGAGGCTCCTTATGGAGTTAGTCATTTGGGTAAGAAACTGCTCTTACCTGGACTGCTTGATATTATGCTGTATGAACTGGACATGCAGGACCCACAGAAAAATAATTGCTGAATTTGTCTAAACATGAGATGGTCCTTCAGGGTTCCTGCTTCATGAAAGAGTCTTCTAGACATTCTGCAGAACACAGAAGAAAGTGACTGACAAACTGCTGATATAGGTGGAACTGTCTTTGAAATTTCCTGCTTCATGTAAAAGTCTGCCAGATACTGTGGGCCTGTGGGATGAATATGGATGCCCCAATGTTGCAGAAAAACTTTGGGAGACTGTCCAGGCAGCAAGATGTCTCTGTCAATTCTAGAATTTTGGAAGTTGCTTAAAATGTACTTTCTGCTAACTTAGGTAATATTATATCCTTCTGGCATCTTTGATGGAGTTGAAGAATAGATAGTTATAGTTTTTCTTAGTTATGATAAAAGATAGAGTAGATATAAATATTGTAACTATAATTCTTACTTGATAACTGTTTTGCTCTATGTAATTTTATTATGTTAAAGTTAAAACCTTCCTTTTTATTTAGACAGAAAAGTGGAAGTGATATGGGATTCCCCTTTGTATGCTGTAAATGCCATTGGCTAATAAAGAATCTGCTTTGGGCCTATTGCAGTGCAGAATCAGGCAAAATAAGAATTCCAAGCAGATGGAGGAGGAGAGAGTAGGCAGAGTCGAACAGATGCCATGTACCTGTTGGAGGAGAAAGATGCGATTCCCCAACTGGAACCTTGGTGGTAAACCAAGAGCCTCGTGGTAAAATACAAAATAATAGAAATGGGTTAACTTAAGATGTAAGAGCTAGCCAGATATATGCTTCAGCTATTGACCAAACAATATTATAGTTAATAAAGTTTGTGTGATTATTTTAGGTCTGGGCAGCCAGTGACAAATGAGCAGCCTCCTCCAACACTACTAGACCTGTACAACTGCATACCTCAGAATGGTGGTTAACACACACGAACTCTTGCAAGTGTTAAGTCAGCTCTCCTAACTGAACAGATCTTAGATCTTTGGTTGATTCTCACCAAAACATGGGTTTACAAGACATCACCCCAGCTGGAAAATTCAGCACTTCAGCTGGTATGTTCTGTAGTCTCCAAAGGGTAAGATCACCTGCCCATTCCATGGACTGCAAAGCTAACTGTGACCAGTAGAGGCCCCTGGCACACAAAGAAGGGATATTTACAAAGTGAGCATAGCTCAGTGGACATGGACACTTGTGAAATAAAGTCTCACAAAACAGCATAAAGCACTGGAAAGACAGATCCACAAGGTCAGTTGACTATTGTGCCCAGCATATTACAGGCAGGCTCCATTTGCTAGGAACACAGAAAAAAGTTTCTCCAACATTTTCTTCTTTTCACGTTTAGCTTTCCTCCATTTTTTAAATACACCTTTAGCAGTACGTTTTCTTTATCATACAAAAATTTTTATTTTAATTTCATTTACCCTCCTAAGTCATTCATTTCTGTACAAATTTTTCATTATTGCATAATTTTCTTTCTTTTCCTTTCTTTTTTCTCCATGGTTTTCCACTTTCTGTTCTTTCTAGTATACACACTTTTAGTAGTATATTCACATTCTTATTTTTCATACTTAAGAACACCTTCATGGGGGATGGCTGGGGAGAAGGCTCAGCTGTAAAGCATCGGTCCAGCAATCATTCAATCTGTACTTCAGATCCCCAGACCCTACATAAAAAAGTCATGTGGAGTTGCAGCCCACTTGAAACTGCAGCGGGCAGAAACTGGGGCTCTCTGTAGAAAGTTGGCTGGTCAAACTAGCTGATCCAAGGAGCTCTGAATTCAGTGAGAGACTCTGAGTCAATATATAAGTAAATAATGATTGAGAAAGACACTGAACATGAAATCTTGAGCTTCCACAAACATGAGCACATGTGTGCCTGCCCACATACATGAAAATGCATACACATATATACACACCACACACCACACCCCACACACATAAAATAGAAAATGAAAAGACCAAAAAAACACCTCACATTTTAATTTTTCTATTTCCTTCTTACATTTGCTTAATTTTTTTTGTAATTTTTCTCATTAATGGAAAACCCTTTTTCTGTTTTCTAACATTTTCTTCTTTCCTCTTCCTTCCCCAAATATTCTTCTTCCATATTCTTTTTCCATTCACTTATTTACCCTTATCGCACTTTCATTTTTATACTAAATGAATTTTAGCTCACTTTGAATTAGTTTCACAATTTATGGTTTATGGTCTTAGGTATTGTGTTGGTGTAATTTAATCAATGTAATTGTATTTAATCAATGTAAGCAACATGTTTGATGTTGCTATTACAGAACTGTCTTTTCTCAAGAAACTGAGCCCCCAAGTGTAGGATGCTCAATACCAACAAACATAAACAATATAAGAAGAGATGTCTAAACAAACAGAGGTGCAAATTGTAACCCAAGAACATGAAAAACTAAGGTAACATGACTCCCCTTTAAGACCAGAATCCCTGTTACTAAATTGAAAGATTCTGAAATAGATATAACGCTGTGAAACATTTCAAAAGCTTACTAGTCAAAATCATTACTGACTTTAAAGAAAGAGCAGATGAATTCAATTCAGGACTTGAAGGAGAAGGTTAGAAACATAAAAGAAAAGTGCAGAAAAAAAGGATGAGAAACCAGCAATATGGATAAGTCAGCAAAATAGAATAACAATTCAGCAAGTAAATTGAGATTTTAAAAACATTAAAACATTGGAATTGACAAGGGAAGAACTGAGAATTGTAATTGGGAAGGGGGTTGGGGAGTCTACAGAGGGAGGGGGATGGATGGATAAAGACAAATATAATGACATGAATGAAAATTTCACAAACCCATTATTTTCTATGATACCTTTAAAAATGAAGAAAAAGCATCACTGCCACTCTATAAGTAGGAAAGGGGCTAGAGTATAAAATTGTTAAGGATCATTTTCTTATCAGTTTTTATATTTCCAGATGTAATTTGTGGCTCAGTTCATAGAGTGCTTATCTATCATAAATGAACCCCTGAGTTTGCTTCCAAATATCAAATAAAACATACCAAGATGTTGCATTCCAGGACTCAGAGAGGCAGGAGGATTGCTACCGAACTGATCTATATAGAAAGTTCCAGGCCAGGTCTACATAGGGAGACCCTGCCTCAAAACAAACATAGGATATAATTTGCATGGTGTTGGTTATTGCTGTTATACATAGTATTGCTAAAGGCAATTATATCTTTGTTTCTTCTTAAATTCCTTTTCTGTTTCTTTTTCTTTTGTTTTCTGCATGATCTTACTATTTATCGCATCCTTCCTGGAACTACGTATCTCATGCGGGCATTGATTTTGTGGCAATCTTTCTGCCTCCATGTTGGGATTTACAGTCATGAGACAACATGTTTGGCTTGTACTTTTGATGATTCTATTTTTCATAACCTTATTACTTTGGCTCCTGATTTGCTTACACCTACAGAGAAACTGCCTCCTGACTCCAGGAAACAAGTGACACAGGCCAAGTGACCCAAGCTAGTTTTCTTAAATTTTTTTTTGTTGTCATGACAAAATAGCTGATCAAACAATTTGGGGGAGGATTTCTTTTGACTCAGTTTAAGGGCACAGTCTACTGGGGCAGGATGGCATTGCAGTAGGAGCACAAGGCAGCTGGTCACATAGTCACATTTAGGAGGCAGAGAAAGATGAATGCTAGGACTCAAGTCAGTTTCTCCAATCCACAACCCCAATACATGGAATTATTGTCTAGACTTAGAGTGGGTCTTTTCATCTTAATTAACTCCGAACAGACATTCATTCACAGACTTGCCCAGAAGCTTGCATCTTAGGTGACTCTAGTTCCTGTCAAGATAACAATCACCATCAATTACCATGACTCTATCCCCTCTCAACTTGACATACAAACATATCCCCTTTAAGCCATAAATTCCCACTCCTTGTCGCCATAGTCTCATGACCAACATCTAAAGTAAAACAAATTGTCTAAACCAGGCAGTGGTGCCACACTTAATCCCTCCCAGCACTTGGGGGTGCTGAAGCAGGTGAATCTCTGAGTCTGAACCCAGCCTGGTCTACAGATCAAATTCCAGAACATCCAGGACTATTATACAGAGAAACACTGTTTTGAAAAACAAGCAGACAAAAAAACAAAACAACCACATTGCCTAACTTCAAAAGTCCCTGTAGTTTTTACAGTTCCAACATTGTTCAAAAGGAACAAACTTCTAAGACTTCAGAAATCTATCAACTGTTAGCCCTTATATGCATCAAAAACAAGTCACAGAGTAAAGATTCTAATTCGATAAGAGAGAAAAGGACAGTATAGCAAGGAATAACCATATACCTGTCCTCATTAAGTCAATTAAAGACACAATAGTGAAAATCAGAAAAAGATTATTCAACATGGCCACATAAAGAACAAAGGGCCCTTTCTCCTGAAAGGTCATCTGACAAACTATAAATCTTTTTCCAGGAGACAAGTTCAACGTCTCGCTGACCCCAGGGCCTCAGACTTTTCTTTCTCCCAACATAAAATTCGTGGAGGAAATTCTGGTTTCTTTGGGGCACAAGGGTCTCTTTAAATATCGTCATTCCTATCAGGATGACCTATCAGCAGGACCATGGTACAGCTGGTCTTGTGCTTCTGTGTTCAGTAAGGAGAGAGAGACGAATACACAAATACTGGTGCTTAGCTTGTTTTCTTTTTTTTTATTCAGATGGGGACCTTAGCCCACAGAATGCTGCAATGCACATCGAGAGTAGCACTCCTTAATTAACTGTATCTTAACTGTAGCAGGTCTTTCTTATACTGCAGGTTCTCAAATAATGTCATGGAGACTTCTTATTAATTATGAAAGCTTGGCCTCTGCTTAGGCTTGTTCCCAATGAGCTCCTATAACTAAAATTAGCCCATTTATATTGATCTATGTTCTGCCACATGGCTCTTTACCTTTCCTCCATTCTGTATGTCTGACTCCCTCCCAGTCTGCCTGTGGAAATCCCACCTCTCTTCTTCCCAGAGTTCCTCTCTCTCCCCAGAAGTCCTACCTATTCTCTCCTGCCTATCTATTGACCATTCAGCTCTTTATTAAATCAATCAGAAGGTGCCTTAGGCAGAGATACATCTTCACAGTGTACAAAAAGATTATCCTACAATACTTAACTCCCTCACATGCTCAAAGGCTTATCTCCTAGATGATTCTAGATCCTTTCAAGTGTACTCTCAATACTAAGCATCACACATGGTTACCTCTTTTCAAATTTGAACACAGATGATACCAACCAGGATTCATTAGGTTAATTGTCAGTGTAAATCTTACGGATTTCTTATCCTCTACAAATACAGTGTGATGAATTTTCATTGTACTTCTTGGATCTGATATAAAGAGCCTGTGATTTAAAGAGTCTGATGCGGCAGCATAACTATAATCCAAATATTTCCGTGAATGAGGCAGGAGGACTGTGAGCTTGCGGGCAGTCTACGTAGCAAGTCTCAAGTCACCCTGAGTCACACAGTGAGGCAGTGTTTCAAAACAATGACAAATCAAAACTACAATAGGAAAGCCCCATTTCCTCAGATATGGAGTAGCAGTTCTCACACGGCCTTAGTAAGAGAAGCGAAAATAGACGTGAAGCTGCATGTGGAAGCTTGGGGTGTGGTTCCCGTTACTTTTAGCTTTATTGTCACAGGACATCTAAATTGTATAAGCTAGTAATTGCTCCAAAATAGTCAATGAAATAAAGCCCAAGAGAACATATTAGATCACTCATTCCAACTGATGGTCTCATATCCTAGTAATTATGTAACCTAATTAGCTTTGCGGTTTGCTGCCATCTGAACAAATGAATCCTCAAGTGGTTTCTTCTCATACTCATCACGTCTTCAGAAATTATGACCTGTTAGGCCAGGGTTTCTCACTCTTCCTGGATTCTTCAGCTATGCAGTCTGAATTAAAGAGCTAAACCATCCTGTGACTCCTATAGAACTCAAGGTCCATTGGGCATTTGAAATTCAGACCAGGTCCTGCATCTGCTTAGTGTGAGTTTGCTAGCTCTGGCCTTGTTACTCAATCTCTCTGGATCTGTAGTCTGTCAAAATTCTGGAGGTTATAAATCCAAAGCCAAGGTGCATGTAGGACCAAGACCTTGTGTCTTCAGCTTCTTGGTAGTCACAGACATTTCTTGTGTTTATCTTTACAATTTTTCCTCCATGGTATTTACTAAGTGAGAGACATTACTGAAAACTACTTCACACAAGCCCCAATTACTAGAGTATGAAACAGTTCATAGTTAATCAGGAAGAATTTTATTGGAAATCTCTACCATATTCATGTTGTATCTAGTCAATAAAATTAGCATGACACTTAATTTGCACAAATATTTTTAAGAGTCAAATGTTAACCATCACTTCTTAGACTACTAATTACAATTTTAAACATTAAATTAGAATGGCTATAAAGAGATATGCAGAGACCACACAAATGAGTTCTGTTCTGAGCTATAGAGTACATTAATGCATTTTTTGGTTTTGTTTTGGGCCTTTTAAAGAGGGGAATTTTATTTTCACAGAGGGGTAGAGCTGAAGAAGAGGCTGCAAAGCTACTTCTGCATGCTCCAAGGACAAACACTCTAATCTTCCCATGGGCGATGGTTTTGGGGGATGACCCACAGAGGGGAAAGAAGGCTCAAACTACCCCAGGGGTTCTCAGGTTAGGAAGAAGCATGAATGTGACACATTTCTTAAACATGTCAGTGGCTGTAAACAGGGCATGGGGGCTCTTTGCTCTGGAGGGGATCTTTGACAATTCCTCATCAGGGGAGAGGTCCCTAATTCCTTTTTAGGCCTACGAGAAGTTTCAGAGAGGGTCATGGGAGCTGGGCAACCGCATGACAATGTGCCACACATCACCAGGTCAGACAAGTGAGTCAGGGGCTTCACCAGAGCACACAAAAGACAACATTGTACTAACATTAGGTTAGCATGCTAGAAGATGGGGATATAATTGTTAACCTTGGCACAAAGTGGGGGAGGGCTGGCCAATGCATTTAAGCAATTCACACAAAAGTGCCACAGGCCATGCCAGAGGAGCAGTGAGTTGTAATTGAAGTTCAGGTGTCAGCCCAGCAGAAGGGAATCCTCGGATGGGTCAATCTCGTTTAGGCAAGGCCACCGGACTTTAGAGCCCTGAATGCCTTTTGCTTCTGCTGTGTCTTTACATGTTTTCTGAGGCTCCCTTTCTCTGCTATCTAGCATGGTGTGGGGAGATCTCTACTGCCTGTGATATAGTGTGTTTATCTCTTGGAAACATTCCATTCTACTGTGCATTTTTACCTGTGGATTGTCAAGAAGATAACTCCCACCTAAGCTGTACTGTCTAATTTGATAATAGTAATAATAGCTTATACAGAGTTTTGATGAATAAAAATAAATACAAAGGCATATTTCGCAGCCAGGGTCTGTGAGTCTCACCTAGGGAGCTGCAGGGATTGTAGTTCGAGTTAAGCTTAACAATTGAGTCCCAATAGCCCAGCTAGTATAAATTCTTTTAACCTTAATGTCAGGAGATGTGCTCACAGGTCTCAGAGTGCATCACAGTGGACACAAAGTTTTGAAAGCAACAAAATTAGATTAAGATGCTTCATTAAATAATTTTGAGGTGAGAAACCCAAGAACACAATCTAAAGTTTTAGAAAAGCACATGGTTGAATGCGGAACTCTTTAAGGTCAGGGAACAAGAACAGAGCAGCCCAATTATTACTGGCTGCCGTGCTCTCCTTGCTAGGTTTGGTTGATGACCAATTGTGATAATTAATTCCTTATAACCACTTACATTCTCAATCTATTGATGTGAAAAAACTATTAGCGAATGGATATGTACCCTAAAGATTTAAGTAGAGCAGGCTGATTCTTTTTCATATATAAAAATTTGGGTTTGTGATTCCTTTGAGATTCCTTACAAAATTACCTTTCAAGATAAGTAATAAAGTAATTGGCCCTTTCTTTGTAACTGAAAAAGGCAGCCTGCCAGTAAAAGACCTGACAAAAACACCTTGATTGCCACATGGTTAACCTATAACAAATTGCTTGGGTATGAATGGATATGGGTTCTTGGGATAATTTGTTTTCCACCTGTAATACATAAAATGTTTAATCATGTGAGGGAGATGAAAAACATGTTTTTACCTATAATCATTCACTTGAGAAATGGAATGCAACTGTTTTGACTCTTGTACCTGCCTGCAAGATTCTGTTGGGGTAGAAAAGCTGTAAAACAACATGAGATAAGAGAATAAAGAGAGAGGAAAAATAAAGAAGGAAGCCATCAAGAGAGCTTGTGAGTGCCTTTTTCCCTAACCCAGGGTCTTGTTACCTGCACCCTCAAAAAGCAGTTTGTATTCTGGGTAGGAATCAGCTATGTTCTTGAAATCAGCCCCAGCCAGCTGAGCCAAGCCCTCAGGGTAGAGTCAGCCACAGTGTGGAAAGAGGTGGGCATAGTCCTTCTTGAACAGCCTGGGGGCTGGAGAGATGGCTCAGAGGTTAAGAGCACTGCCTGCTCTTCCAAAGGTCCTGAGTTCAATTCCCAGCAACCACCAGGGGTGGCTTACCAGAAGAGATTTTAACCTGCGTCTGTCTTGGAGAGGAGTGGCATGGCGACTGCCTGAGCCATCTACCTCACTTCCTTCTTCCTGTTCTGTCTACTCCACCCACCTAAAGGCTGGCCTATTAAATGGGGCAAGGCAGTTTCTTTATTAACGAATGAAATCAACACAAACAGAAGACTCTCCCACATCAACTTTCATCTTCTCAAAACTGCCTAGTGGGTGGCACTTGAGCACAAGATCAGCGAATGAACACCAGTGCAATTTGCCTGTGATGAGCAGGATCATGTTGTCAATCATGTAGCTCTAAGTAATGAAGTCTAGGACCACTGCTCCCTCCACCACCAAGTTGTTTTTCTGGGAGCTATATTTTAACATGGGAAATGGTTACTTGAAGGGATTAGTGTGTGGCTTGAAGGCTGGAATGCTCAGTAAGGCAGATTACCTCAACGTGGTGCAGCCTAGGATGCTCAAGGACTTGAAGCTGCACCTGCAGTGTACAGAGTATGACAACTTCCTGGCCCACAGTGTAAGTCATCAATGACAACAAGCTCAAGAAGAAGATGGAAGTAAAGTTCTGCTACATGAAAAAAATGAATGCATTGTAAGTCATCTTAAAATACGAAAAACAATATAAGACCTCAAAGACTTTGTATATGACCATTTGAAATTAATTGAAAGGCTTCACTTGAACATGTTATTATTCTTTTTACTTTTTGTTTTTCCTAAACTCAGACCACAAGAAATGGAAGGACCATAGGAAAACTAAAATTCTGTACTGAAATATGACTTCTGAAAAGGACATTCATCAATAAATATATAAAGCTATTTACATTTTTCTTTAAGTGTTCAACCTCACAGGTCTACATTTGGTATAAAGTATATCTTCTTAAGAACACCTTTCTAGCAAATATTTATTTGGTGAGGATGTCTGCTGGAAAACCAACTTGTTTGAAGAAAGTTTAACTTGGGAAATTTTAATTATTGCATAAATAAAAGTTCCATTCCCAAGTAGCTAATGCCTCCACTTTTTTCTCTGTATTTTAGACCTTTGGTTATTTTGTTGTCCACTTCTACCAATGGGCAAAAACACTACCACCACCACCACCACCACCACCACCACCACCACCACCAACAACAACAACAACAACAACAACAACAACAACAACAACAACAACAAAACCAACCAACCAACCAAACAAACAAAAACAATACAGGAAGGGGAAGTAGTGGGGAAGTAGTTTTCTTATGTTAATGATTCTGGTGAATGGGGCTTACTGATTATTTGTGGATTTCATCTATCTCTTAGGATCAAGTACCATGAATTCATCTGATAATTGCTTTTGCTATCACTTTTATTGTATGAATGTTTGAGATACTGCATTAAAAGGAGACAACATATATGGCTAGAAAATATATAAACTACATTAAGGAAGATAAACATGGTGTTATATATTTAGATGAGTTTTCTACAAGCAAGAGATCAGATTATGTTCTGAGAAGAAAAGTATTAGATAAAGACAAGAAAATTACCTTTTAATATTAAATCTTATTAGAGAAAAAGAGGGAGGCAATCAGGTTTTATATATATTCACAACACAATGATATTCAGTGTTGCATATTAGTAACATTTAATGACAATAGATTTGTTTATAATAGGTAAAATACAGCACCTAGACTGTATTAACTTGATGCTAATTAAGCAGCACTTGGAAATAACTTACTTAGCCCTGTCTTAAAGGTCAAAAATTGAGTGTGACAATAATGAGTATTTATATTTTAATATGGTATCTGAAAGCTTTGACAAGCTTTCAGGACATCAGAGACAAGTTACTCTTATTGAAAACACAAAGTGTTTTCTCATTAAATGTTCTGAATTAGTCAGTTTTTTATTACTAGAATGAAATACTTAAGATAGTGACCTCTATAAAAATATAAGGTTAATTTAGCTTACAGATTAGGAGGTTCAAGGGCATAGTGCTTGCATTGTCTCAGTACTGAGAAGGCAGCTTATATGTAGCACAACATGGTGAATGGCTGTGGTGGAAGCCTTTGTTGGAGTAAGCAGATTTTACCTTGATATAGTAAGCAGGGGCCAGGCTTGCTCCATTTATAGCAGCCCTCTCCCAAAGGATTCCAAGAAAACTTACATTCTCAATTTCCTTTGTGAACTGGGCTGAAGTACACTTCTCTTCTATTTGCCTTTGTTTCCTAAAAATGTAAGTGGGGGATTTGAAGTTACTTGAAGGTGTGTTTTGTAAATAACATTTTATTGAAATACAGTAACTTCCATTCATTTCTGTATTGTTTATAACTGTGTTGTGGGATAATCTTAGTACACTGTAAATTAGTATTGCTCCCATTGTTAATAAAACATTAACTGGCCAATAGCTAGCCAGGGTTTTTGGGGAAGAGATAATGCTGGGAAGAAGGAAGGCAGAGTGAGAGGTGTCACCAGCCAGAAAGGGAGAAAGACATGCAGGGGAAATAAAAACCACAAGTCTTGAGGTAGCACATAGATTAATAGAAATGGGTTAAATTTAAGTTGTAAGAGTTGGTTAGTAATAAGCCCGAGCTATCAGCTGACCTGTCAATTATAAATAATAAGTCTTTGAGTGGTTATTTGGGAAGTGGTTGGTGGAACAGAGTTGATTGTGGTTCCAGGGAAAAACTCTGCCTACATAACTGCATTTGGACTATAAAGGTAAAATTAATAGTTGTGAAAAAGACCAGCTCATCAGTAAAGTTTCAGTATTGTCTGCTCCTTTCTAGAAAAAGTTTTGAACCCTTGACCAAGTTATCTTAGATTTCTTCCTACTGTGATATTCTACACAACTATGAAAATATTACGTACTTTACAACTGTACCCTATGCATAAAATTTTAGTTTAATTTATATAATAGTTCTCCTTTATAGACAACTTGACTTTGTTCTTCATTTTTCATGACTACTGTAAAAAGGGTATGATTTAAAAAATCTTTAGAGAATTTTCTATTACTTCATTTAGTTTTGAGATTTTTAATAATAAATTTACATAATTTCCCTCTCCCCCTTTCTCTGTCCAAATCCTTCCATATACCCCTCATCATCTTACACCAATTTTTTATTTCGTTTAGAACTCGCCTTGAATTCAATCTTCCTTCCTTAATCTCCAAAGATCTGTAAATAAATGTGCGTTGTTATACTTTGATGCTAATTTTTTTTGAGACAGGGTCTTACTAAGTAGCCAGGCTACCTTCACACCAGCAATGGTCCTCTCTCACCTTCCTGAACGCGGGGATTATAGGCATAGACTGGTACAGGGATCTCACCAGAGATGACCACTCACAGAGTCTTTACTCCAGCTGGCTGGGATCCCACCCAAGTGTTTGGGTACCTAAGTGTGGCTCATGGGTTTTTAAGGTCAGAGACCTCATCCAGGCATCTCATATGGCAGCTGCAGGGGGGCCCTTTCCAGAGTAAGCAGCTTGAAGCTGAGCAGTTTAACAGAAGCTAAGATAATCAGTTTCCTGGAGGTTAGCTGGAGGGAGTTCTACACAAACAGGCAGCTAAGATTAACAGGTGACTGGAGGGGGTTCAGGACAAACAAGCAGTTTTAACAAAGGCTAAGATAATTTAGATAGGCCATCCTGACCTTTGATACCTAGAATAGAGTTGGATAGTTTTTCATGGGATTCTCCATCAAGGAGATCAGATTCTGGTTAAACCTGGAAAAGCCTCATCAAGAATACAAGATGGAGGAACCTCTGCACTGTTTTGCCTCATCACACCACCATCATACCTAGTCAAATGAGGATTTTAAGCATTGTAAACAAACTTTGTGATGTAGCATTTAGAGACTCCTATGAATAAAGAAAGGAGAAAACCCTATTTGGGAATGGCATGACTTTTAAAAGAAATACCAGCAACGTATTACAGTATCAGGATATGTACAAAACAAATTTTATATCTTGAACAACAGACAACGTGAGCTATTGGCAGTAAGCCATCATATGCTCTAGCAGTAATCTCTCCATTCCCCACAACACACTCTAATCCAATCCCCAAGCAGAGGCAAGCACTAAGCTGTCTTCCAATTCCATAGATCTGTATATTACAGACTTTAGAAGAATACAGTAGGTGTGCGTTTGTGGCTGGTTTTTCCTTCCTTCTTTCTTCCCTTTGTTCTTGGAGTACCAGCGTCCCAGCAGCAGCACATCATGGACTGTTACTGAGGGAGCTCAGAGCAGCTGTGGGCAGGGCATAAGGGAGCCTCTCCACTCCAAGAAGATGGGACAAGTCATAGTGACGAATGACGGAGTGAGCAGAGGGTGAACTTGAAAAGTGACAGGAGCACCACCCAAGCCTGGCTGAAGGGCCAGGAGCCACAGAAGCACCCGCTGTATGTCTCCTTCACATTCTTTATGAACTATATGAGTCTGTGTGGGTCAATTAAAAATTATATAAAACTTGTAAATATGATGTGGGAGAGTCTTCTGTTTGTGTTGATTTCATTCATTAATAAAGAAACTGTCTTGGCCCATTTATAGACCAGCCCTTAGGTGGGTGGAGTAGACAGAACAGGAAGGAAGTGAGGTAGATGCCTCGGGCAATCGCCATGCCTCTCCTCAGTGGGACAGTCGCCATGAAGCCAGCCACCAGGTCAGACATGCTGAATCTTTCCCAGTAAAACACCACTTCGTGGTGCTACACAGATTATTAGAAATGGGTTAATCTAGATGTGAGAATTAGACAATAAGAGGCTGGAACTAATGGGCCAGGCAGTGTTTAAATGAATAGTTTGTGTGTTGTTATTTCGGGGCATAAGCTAGCCAGGTGGCCCGGAGCAGAGCGGTGGGAATGCAGCCCACAGCTCCTCACTACATAAATACTGTACCGGCGGGTACCGGCGTGTACCGGCGGTCGGAGGGGTTTGGAAATAACCAAAATAGTCCTTTTATAATAAATCAGTTTTAATAAAAGGGGAAATAAGGGAACTTACAGAACCAAGGGTCCAGTGGAGCAGAAGGTAACGCGGGGGATAGAAAACAGGGCTCCTTCCGGCGCCCCATCCTTTTTAAGGGTATCCTACTCCCCTGGGGCAGCCACACCCCTGAACGCAGGGGTTGGGCCAGCTGCCCCAACAAAATACACTAGAAAAGATCACAGAATTGTCATCTATGTACCACAAGTTGCTAGACCAAAGTATTAAGGGACAAAATTACACATCCCTCATTTATTCAAAACAATTGACATATTTGAAGCACATGTGTGCTACTTTCCACTAGCAATCCCCAAAAAGAAACCAAACAGACCAAGCTTCCCTCAACCCCAGAGACTTTGAGCCATAAGTGCCCTGCCAGATGACAGTGGCTGTGGTTATATAGCTTGGCACAGCTGAACAACAGACGGCAGAAACACAACAAAAAGGGAAAATGTCTTTGATAAAACAGTGGCATTAAATTAAAGAATGAAAAAGGATGGAAGTATGTAGCTCTGCCAGCGAGGCTGGCCAAAGCAGGGACACAGATGACCTTGTAAGCTGACTCCAAGATTGCTGGGAACCTGACCTGTCAGAAAGCTGCATTTCAATGGTGGTTAGTTTTTTTGATTTAGCGTTTACAAGGTTAATCAGTGCTGTGTTGTATAACCGTGATCCATTCTTTTTCTATTATCAAATAATTATATGCAGGGTTGTAACATAACTACATTTAATTTTTTTGAGATTGTTTAACAAAGCAATTGCACTTCTCTGTTCCCACCAGCAGTGTATAAAGGTTCCAATTTGTTCACATTCTTGCCAATATTCTCATTACCTGTTTTTTGATTATAGCCATCCTAGTGAACATGAAGTGGCAACTCACTATTGTTTTGATTTGCATTTCCATAATGGTTAATAATGCTGAACATCTTTTCATGTGCTTATTGGCTATTTACATATCTTCTTTGGAAAATTTCTATTCAGTTATTTCTCCTATTTTTATTGGGTGAAATCCTGGTTTGCTTTCTATTGCTGTGATAAACACCATAACCACTTTCATTTACATAACACAGTCATTCACAGGAGGAATTCAAGGCAGAAACCTGGTTAACATAGTCAGCTGGCCCCTCCTACATCAATCATTAATCAAGAAAATGCCTCCAAGACTTGCCTCCTGGCAATCTGATGGAAACATTTTCTTAACTGAGGTCCTCTTCCCAGGTAACTCTTTCTTATGTCAAGTTGACAAAAACTAATTAGCATGTGGCGTTTTAGAGTTATGTTATTACACATCATTTGTATACTTTATACACAATGTTGTATAGTATATATGAGTCACTTTTTTTTTTTTTTACCATTTCAAGTGTTGTCTTTTTACATTCTTAATAGTATCATTTAAAGCACAAAAGTTAGTTTGTGGGACTGGGTAGACAACTCAGTCAATAAGGTGCTTTCTTTCTAAGCATGATGGCCTGAGTTCACCCCTCAGAAGCCATGTTTTTAAAGCCACAGTTGGTTTCCAAAGTGACTGTGCAAGTTTGTACTTCCATCTGCAATGGAGGAGTGTTCCCCTTACTCCAAATCCTCTCCAGCATACGCTGTCACCAGTGCTTTTGATCTTAGCCATTCTGACAGGTTCAAGATGTTATTTCGGAGTCGTTTTGATTTGTATTTCCCTTATGACTAAGGATGCTGAGCAGGTCCTTAAGTATTTTCTGGCCATTTGAGAATTTTTGGGGGGGATTCTCTGTTTATATCTGTACCCCATTTTAAAAATTGGAAGCTAGGTAACAAGAAGAACCCTAAGAGAAATATACATATATCCCTCTGGGAAAGAGAAATAGAGAAGATCTGAGAAAATTGGGACCATAGGAGTGGGGGAAGAAGGGAAGGCAGAAGGGGAGGAGGAGAGGAGAGAGAGAAGAACATGAGGGAATGGGATGGTTGGGATAGGGAAATGACAGAGAGGAAGAGCAAGAAGAGTTATCTTAATTGAAGGAGTCATTATAGAGCTAGCAAGAAACCTGGCACACATGACATTCCCAGGAATCCACAAGGATGACCCTAGCTAAGACCCTAAGCAAGTGGAGAGGGTGCCTGAACTGGCCTTTCCTAGGAATCAGATTGGTGACTACCTTGTCATCATAGAACCTACATCCAGTAACTGATGGAAGCAGATGTAGAGATTTTACAGCCAAGCACTGGGCTGAGCTCCCAAAGTCCAGTCAAAGAGAGGGAGGAGGGATAATATGAGCAAAGAGGTCAAGACCACGATGGGGATACCCACAAAAACAGCTTACTAATCAGAGCTCACTAACTCTGGACTGGCAGTGGAGGAACCAGCATAGGACCAAACCAGGGCCTCTGAATGTGGGTGACAGTTGTATGGATAGGGCAGTCTGTGGGGCCACTGGCAGTGAGACCAGGTTTTATCCCTAGTGCATAAACTGGCTTTTTGGACCCATTCTCTTTGGAGAGATGCCTTGCTCAGCCCAGATATAGTGGGGAGGGCCTTGGTCATGCCTCAAAGTGTTGTGATACACTTTGTTGACCCCCCATGGGAAGCCTCACCCTCTCTGAGGAGTGGGTTGGGGGTGGGATGGGGAAAAGATGGAGGGAGCAGGAGGAGGAGAGGGAGTAGACACTGGGATTGGTATGTAAAATGAGAAAACAAATAAGCAAATTTTAAAGAAGCCACAAATGGTGGTTGGTACCCATTTGCAATCCCAAGTCTTGGAGGTGATAACACAAACATCCATGGGGTTCACTGGGCCAGTCAGACTAGCCTACTTAACAAGTTCCAAGCCAACAAGGGACCTTGCTCCAAACTAAAAAGGTGGATGCTATTTTAGGAACAACACTAGAAGTTATCTTCTGGCTACCACATGTCCCTGTATACACATGTACACTTCCCTACCCAAATGCATACACAGACTACCTTCTTGAACACACAAAATTAATTTTGGTCATCAGTTTTTCTTTTGGGTAAATTTTATTGCTGGTCTCACATCCATAAAACCATTGCTTAACCCCAAGTCATGAATATGTACTCACATTTTCTAATTAAGAGTTTGTTTTGAGGGCATTTACATTTTAGTTTCTGATCTGTCCTGATGATGACATTTCATATATAATGTTGGCTCTACCTTCATTCCTTTGCATGTAGATATGCAGTGTCTTGGCACTCTTTGTTGAAGAGTCCATTTTTTTCCCTCATTGAATGACTGTGACAATTTTGCCAGAAATCAATTGACAGTTAATGTAAGGGTTTCTTTTTGGACTCTACACTTTATCAAAGTAATTTCTATATTTCTAGCTGTAAACCAATAAAATATTTTGGAAGTAAGTTTTGCAAGTGGGAAGTGAGAGTCCTCCAACTTTGTTTTCTTACCCTAAATGCTTTAACTAGAATGTTCAGGGAAATAGTTAACAAAACGGTTAAGTAGAAATAAACACTCTTGTCCCACTCCTGACTTAGGAGCTCAGAATATAGCTTTTCATCATAAAGTAAGATGGAGTGCTAGAGAGGGCTCAGCAGGTAAAGGTGCTTGTCATGCAAGCCCTGGCAACCTGTTTTCAATCCCTAGAACTTATGTGAATGTGGGAGGTGAGAACTGACTCTACACAGTTGTCCTCTACCCTCCTTACTCTGCCCTCATCATGCACACATACTCAATATTAATAAATCAATGAAAATCCAGGGGCTGGAGAGAGGATTTGGCAGTTAAAAGTACTTGCTGATCTTCCGGAAGTCATTTTTCAGCACTCACATCAGGCAGCTCACAACTGCCTGCCACTTGAGCTCCAGGGGATCTGAAACCCTCTTCGGGCCTCTGTGAGCACATGTGCATATACATACTCACAAGTAATAAACATAAATATTAAAAAGATTTTAAAATATGTTATTATGATCCTGTCAGGTTAAGACAATTTTCTTCTGTGCCTAGTTTATTAAGCACTGTTTTCAGGAAAGGGTGTTATATTTATTAAATACTTTTTCTTAATTTACTGAAGTGACCATATAAATTTGGTCATTTATTCTATTAACATCATTTGTTACAATGATTTTTAGATGCTGGATTATTCTGTAGATCTGAGATAGACATCACTAGGCATGTTGTACAGTCTTTGTTAAATGTTATAGGACTCTGCTTTAGTTTGAATTTGCAATGTTCCACAAATGCTCATTTTAAATGATTGTTTCCAGAAGCTGGGTGGTGCTGGCACAAGCCTTTAACTCTAGCACTTGGGATGCAGAGGCAGGCCTCTGTGAGTTCAAGGCCAGTCTAGTCTACAGAGCAAGTTCCATGACAAGATCTAAAAGCACAGAGAAACCCTGTCTCGAAAAACCAACCAACCAAACAAACAAAATGCTTCTTTCCTAGCTGGTGTTCCTATTTTGGAAGATGGTGAAACCATTAGGAAGTGGGGACTAGCTAGCAAACAGGTCACTAGGAGCCAGCCTTTGAAGGTTATAGCTTGGCTGCTGGTCCAGACCTGGAGTTCTGTTCTGCTATGTGTACAGCCATTGCTGGCACAATGGACTGAAACGCACTGCAACTGTGAGCGAAAATAAACTTTCCAGTTTGTGTTTATGTTGTTTATTTTACTCACAACAATGCAAAAGCAATACGGGTTCATTTGATAGTACTTTTTTGTAAATTTTTGTACTTATTAGAGACATTATTCTGTGTGTTTTCTTTCGTTGTGCATCAGAACAAGTTGTGAAAAGTTCCCTCTTGGAATTTTGGGCAAGTTTCTAAAGTATTAGTCAATGTTTCTTTAAATGTTTGGTGGAACTCAGCTGCTGAAACTGCCTAGACCTTGTTTTTCTTAGTGTGTAGTTTCCATGACTCAATCTCCATTTCTTACAGATCTATTTATATCGGATATTTCTTCTTGCATTAGTATCTTCTGATCTACACTTTCTCATTTCTTCCCAGCACTCATGACTCTGGCAATTAATTTCATTATTTTGCCATTCATTTAAATTCCACACATGAGACCATGCAATATTTTTGTCTCTGGTTCATTTGAGAGCACTGTTGTTCTGTAAGTTCACTCATGTTTACAGTAAATGGCAGAACCTAAACGTACATCATGAAATTTAGAAAGACTCATGGTTTTGTTAAGTAGGTTTCTGTTCTGTTTCATTAACTTCTAATATTTGTTAATTTATTTATGATTACTTATTTTGTAATATAGTTTCTTAAGATGGAAGTTTATTCATTCCAAATTTAAAAATATAGGCTACTGTGATCCCTAGGACTTATGCAGTGAGATTTCAGCTAATAGAGCAGAAGGCTGATCCACCAGAATGAATGCATTCTGATGGAGATAAACCCAGTTAACAAGGCGCTGGGCCTATCACCTTTTGTATATTGGTTGATTCTTACAGTAGATCTCTTGTGAAGCCATAAGCACTCTTCCTTGGTATTCGGCTGAATATGGATTATTGAGCACATTACCCCCACCATGTACTGGTATATTGGGTCACCCCTCCTCCCACTCTGTGGGACCTCCACTCCTACTGTGTGTGTGGGACCTCCAGTGGGAAATTTAGTCATGTTCCCTTGACTTGGATAACCTTGGTTCCCACAGCTATATCTCCGTTCTATTCCCTGAGATACATTAGAAGCCCCTTTTCACAATGTTCTCTGAGCCTTGCATGCATGCATGCATGTATGCTTGTGTAGTGGGGCTTGATGGCTTTTTTTCAAGACGTCCCATTAAAGATGAGCACTCACTTATTCTCAGTATTTTGATGAGTTACCAGTTTTCTTTTCAATCACTGGCCATTGTAAAAAGAGGCTTCTCTAACTAAGGCTGAGAACAACACAAATATCTAGAAGGCAGTTTGACAGACCGTCCACTTAGCAAAGCAGTAATAATAAGTTCCCCTAGGGCCTATGATCTCAACTAGCCCTGGG